>NC_088117.1:13962500-14562500 GCF_036370855.1 Dromaius novaehollandiae | reverse complement strand
AGATGCAGTGTAAGCTTCTCCGTAGCACTGGAAATCTGTCTTAATCCTGTTCAGGAAGAACTACAAGTAAAGAATGGGGGTGGGGAAGAACTGTCCCCTTCTCCCCTCTTCTCCTCTCCAGTAACCCTCATTTCCTTTGAGAACACAAATAAGGCAGACAATTAATATGAGGTGTGCGAGCGCTTCTGTGATATTGACATGGAATGCCAAATTATTTCCACAAGTCACAAAGCAGAACAAGCTTTCAGTCAATACAAAGGATGGTCAAAATGTATTTGGTGTAGATATGTAAACTTCCAGGGCTGTTTAACAGATTCTTGACCTGTGCAGTGATCCTAAATCAAGAGGTGAACATATAGGCTTATTGTATAAAGGAAGGCCAAAGACCTGCTGTTCATGGAACCAATCCCTTCACCCTCTCCATGGTGAAATAGTAAATATTGTGATCTGGGAAGTGCTTGACTAATCTGATCTTCTGTATCTAGTGGTTTGATGTACTCAAATCATACTACATTATCTGACTGTAGTGCAGAATTTGATGAATCTTTATATGCAGAGATTTTCGTCTTATGAAATTTGTATTTTTTTAATTATGTTCACCAAGAAGATCTCATTTTCTTAAAGGATACCTTATTCTCTGTGGGTGTTCTGAGTTTCTTAATTTAACTGTAGAAGAGAAATACAGGGTTAAAGTGTGAGAATTTACATAGCCTGTGCTATGTAAAAAACATTGTAGTTTATCCAGAGTCAGTTCTCAGCTTCTAAATTCAACCTACTCAGTAATTCTTGAAGTACATCCATATTGATCTCTTTAAGTGTTAGTGGTTTTGATCCAATAATTGATGTTTCTGGTCATTTTGCTAGTCATGATATGCTGTGGAGCTTTTTTAGATTTTGTTTTTTTAAAAGCTTTCTTACTAGAATTGATATTTTTGGCATAGCATGTAGATTCACACCTGCCCTGAAATCACCCCATTTCCCAACATTCCCATTGCCAAATAAGTTATGTAAGTTTTTATCATTTTGTAATGTAAGTATAGTCAGCATTGAATATAGAAGAAATGGATTTCCATCCTAAGAGCATCTTGACAATAAATTGCAAAAGAGACTGCATCTGGAAATGACATTTTTTATCTGTAGTTTACACCCACCAACTGATAGCATTGCTTTTTAGTCAAAACCTGGTTGTAATAACCTCAGTATCCTGTCTGCCCATCCATTAACTTTGCCCATTATCATTGCAGGTTAATTTTGTTGCAGCTATTGATGTTTATGAAGATGGTGAAGCTGGGCTACTGTTATGTTACAACTGTAAGTATTCAGGGAAGACTGAAAATGGTAAGGTCTCAATCGGTATATGTAATTCCTCTTTTTGTCAGTGGAGTTTAGATATGTATTTTAAAATAGATTTCAGTGTTTCATTAAAAGATTTTCAACATGTATTCTTTTCAGTTTACATGCATATTACAGAGACTAGAAATAGAAGTATTATTTTATTGCAAGCTATGCTAAATTTAAAAATACTAGCTGTGCAGTTTTAATTTCAGTTACACAGATATGTGTCCAAATGTTTATAGAAGTTACCACTTTATTCACAAAAGTCCTGTTCCTTCAGATCTGTCTCATTCTTTGGGTAGCTACACACTTACTAGGTTTTTTCAAGAAATGTACAGTTTATCATTCCTCCTTTTTTCTTTTTTGTGCTGTCCCATTCTGTCTTTTGTGCTTTCTTCTTCCACCCCATTTCTTTGTGCTGCCCCATTCTTTCATTGTAGATCTCTCATCCTCCTTTTGCAAAAAGGCCTTGGATACCACTAACACATGCTTCTCCCTGCAATGCACATGTACTTTTGCTTCCAATCCTCATGAAAATAGAAGCTCTCAGCATGAAGCAGCCTTTGTTAGGTGGTGCTGAAGGACAAGGCACAGCTTTCTCTGTTTCAGAAGGCATGTCCTGTTTGCCTTTCTAAAGTGAGCGTTGATGGATACAGGATAAATATGCCTATGTTCCAGCACTGGCTATTGGACTGGTACTGCAGAGCAAGATTTAAATGTCTCTAAACTCTATTGCTTTATGGTCTATGAGACTGAGAGGAGTCACTGAGAAGAATCTGGCCCCATCCTCTTGACACCCTCCCCTCAGATATTTATACACATTGATAAGATCCATCCTGACACTTCTCTTCTCCAGGCTAAACTTCAACCTCTCCTCATAGGAGAGATGCTTCAGTCCCTTAATCATCTTTGTGGCCCTTTGCTGTACTTGCTCCAGCAGGTTCATGTCTGTCCTGTCCTGGGGAACCCAGAACTGGGCCCAGCACTCTAGATGTGGCCTCACAGGTGCTGAGTAGAGAGGAGGGATCACCTCCCTTGACCTGCTGGCAGCACTCTTCCTTAATGCAGCCCAGGATGCTATTGGCCATCTTTGCCATGTGGGCATATTGCTGGCTCGTGTTCAACTTGTTGTCCGTCAGGACCCCCAGCTCCTTCTCTGCCAAACTGTTCTCAAGCTCATTGGCCCCCAGCCTGCACTGATACAAGGGGTTATTCCTCCCCACGTGCAGGCCTTTGCACTTCCCTTTGTTGAACTTCAGGAGGTTCCTCTCTGCCCATTTCTCCAGCCTGTCGAGGTTCCTCTGAATGGCAGCACAACTATCTAGTATATTTTGATCTTTCAAATGTTGAATTCACAAAGGAAGCATGTTTTCCCTATCACCTACATAGATATAGCAAAAGTTCTACATACATATTTGATTGTATCTATAACCCATGTTTCTGCAAAATCTGCCTATAATGTCAGTGTTTGTCATTTGCAGTGTAAGGTGATGGATCTTTTTTTTTTTTTTTTGGGTAGATGTTTGCCAGTATAGAAAGGTGTATCCCCTTAATGGAGGTTCTCCATTGATCCAGCCATCAGCTTCTGACTTCCACTTTAGCTGGAATCAAGTTCCTTATGCTGTTGGTAAGAAAATATCATCATATATCTTTTTACTGGATGGCTCTTTTTTTCATTACATTTGGGCTTACACTTAGCTGTTAGAGGAATTACAACATGTATGCTAGGAATAGGCATGTTGCATTCATCATGCCACTTCAGCTAAGTTTCTGCATATGATATTTTTAAAAAGTGGAGTCTTGGGGCCAAATTCTTCCTTGCTGAACTTTTTTCTTCTGTCTTTTTTTCTGTTTTTCATTTTCCATTCAGTCTACATTCTGCCAGACATGGAGAGTGAAGTTTTCTTCAGGCTCAATGTAGCTGAATGGCCATCGATATGTTAAAGAGTATTTGTCACAGAAAAGGGAGATGCCAGAATAGGTCAGATACTCAGGAATAGTTTTCATGGAGCATCTGAGAAACATTTACATTAATCATTTTTCCTTGCTAAATACTTTTTTTTTTTTCATTGCAGTTTGTGCTTTCCCGTATATTCTTGCCTTCACTACTGATTCCATCGAGATCCGGTTAGTGGTGAATGGGAACTTAGTCCATACAGCAGTCATGCCTGGGCTTCAACTTGTAGCATCAAGGGTAAGACGCACGAAAAGCGTGTTTGTCTCTGTAAGATGTTGGAATCTAATTCACAAAAAGGTTGGTGCAGTGAAAAAAGAACCAAAACAAAACTGAAATGTGTGTTACTTGATGTGTGGTAACTGCTCATATGTGTGCTCTTACTTTGTATCAAGTACAAAGAGAATCAGAATTCATCTCACTGTCTCTTATTGCTCCCAGTAATCCAGAGCTGAGATATTTGATTGTTTAAGGGGCAAACGCTGTCTTCCACATCACAGAAGGATTCATTTACATTGGATAATCTTTCCATGACTAACCATGGTTGACTTGGCAGCAATACTGCAACAATGGTTATAGAAAATAATGGGCAAACATTTGAGCTCTTACTCAACAGATGATTTAGAAAGTCTGCTGTACTAATGATGAGTTCTTTGTCATTTCAGTCAGATATTTATTTTAAAGCTACTGCTGCAGTGAGTGGATCACCTAGTAGCAGTTCCAAGGAAATGAGTTCAAGAAGTTCTCCTCAAACACCGATAGCATACGAAATGGCAGAATGTCCTGTTTCTTCTTTAGAAGGTAACATGGTTTCCAGGCAGCTTGGGCGATGGTCTTGGATCATTCCAAGAATTACCATGTCTTAGTGCAGCAGATCTTTAATAAATAAAAGTGAATCAGGTAAAAGATTTTGAGTTCATAGCTGAGTCCAGAAGGTAGACATTTTCTGTTTATCCACAGATCTGAAGCACCTGGCTGAGCTTTTCCCCCACATTATCTCCTCTGAATGCATGACAGCACTGCTTTGAAGAAGTCATTTCTATAGGAAGGGATGAATTAAATTTCAGTAGCTTGATGAATCTTTCGCAATATAGCCAAGACTAAGAATGCGAAGATAACATGGTTGTGGAAAAACTTGAGACTTCACATACACCATTCATTTCATTTCAGACCAGCTAAACTATCACTGGATGATAGTCTAGCAACTACTACTCTTTTGCAACCAAAAGAGTAAGACGTTGTTCTAGCTGAAAAAGAGTTTGCACAGTCAGTTTAAGGTAACATGATCTGTGAACAATCAATCAATTGGGAACAATAACGGAGGAACAAGGGAACTTCAAGTAGATAGTGCAAGGTGTATGTATCTCTTGCTCACTTATATCTGCTGCTGCACTCTTGGGGCAGGGGGGAAGGAGAAAGCAATCATAATTTTAATTTTTAAAAGGCAGTGATATTTGGTAAATTATTTTTTTCTAGGAGTTAGGCAAACGCACCTAAGAAAAGGAGCCATAATTTAAGCCTTTTAAGATCCAGGCTCCAGTATTCCAACATATTAAAATATGTGGAAAATCTTGCACAGAATGCAACGTCATGGTCTTGTAGTCAGGATACCAGCCTCCACTGCCAATTCATCATGTCACCAGGAGTCAGTCATCTTTTTTTCTCTAAGCCAAATAGCCAGGCTGCAAAATTTGGTTGTATTTTTTCCTCCTCCTAGCCTGTTTATATTGAAAGGTCTCTGGGGCAAGAAAGGTCTTTGTTATTTGGGTTAAAAATCATCCAGCACAATGAAGTCTGTAAAACTTTTCATTTGTCACATTAAGAACCATTACTATTGTGGAAGTGTAACATTCTTTTTTCCTTTTATGTTTCAGGTGAAGTTCCATGCAAAAACCTGTACAAAATTCCTCTCAGTAATCTGGTCGGGCGGAGCATTGAACGACCTCTGAAGTCACCTTTGGTTCCCAAGGTCGTCACTACTCCAATATCCAGTGGCATTGCTTCTGTTCCTGTTACTCACTCACTATCATTATCTCGTATGGAAATTAAAGAAATCGCAAGCAGAACACGTAAAGAATTGTTGGGTAAACTCCCCTCATTCTTTAGTGTACATATCAGTTGCCAACTATGACATTTTTAATCTTTGGACCACCACAGATGGATTTCTGACATGTGACCCTATTCGCAAACAAGTACTACAAACAAACGAAGCAGTGAGAAAACTGCTTATTTGCAAATAGTGTCTCATCACATATTAGGTTTGATATTCTTAGCCAGCTAGAAACTATTTAGTTACTAATAGAAACCTAGGAGAGAGATCTTAATATCTTCATGAATATTTAATTTTCTTTTGAGAATATTAAGTCTTTTATTCCTTTATTGAGGCCTCTTGGATGAGCCGATTCCCAAGACAGAAGGCCTACAGAAGCAAAAAAAGGTTTCTCGAAGACAGTCAGACCCCAAGCGGGGAGCAGTAAGATCAACTAGTAGTGACAGGTAAATATACTGGCTTGAAAAAAGAACCTAAGTTAGACCGTAAATGTTTTCAGAATAGCAGACTGTTTTTCAAACTGTTCATGCTTATCACAATGGACTAGGGGCTGACTGAGACCTCTGTATACTAACGCGAATTTCATACTAATGTGTTTGTTTGAGTATCTGAATATTAGTCTTATTGAAATGATTATACTTTCTGCTAAAGTCATGTTATGAGCAAAAGAAGACTAAATGGGATTTTGTTGGGGACCTGCTGCAGAGCCTGTCACTAGGATCTGCTCTAATAGGCCTGCACTGTGCAGACTTGCTCACTGTTTTCTTCATGTGGTCTTGTCTTTCCAAAATAATTTTGCAAAGAAACACAGTAGCATTTGTCTATATGGCTCTGCTCACCTGGCCCCCTTGCCATTCTGCTGTTTTCACTCTTCACAACCCACACTTGTGAAGAGTAGAGACAGAATTTAGTAGCCTGAGATAATTTGTTGTTATTTTTCTGCAATTTAAAACTATATTTGATTTGTTTCAATATTTGGAAAATATTTTTTTGGAAAAACTTTAACATTAGCTTTTGGGAATGTTTATAAACTTTACGTTTTAACTGTGTTCTGCTTATGTGGTGGCAATATGAGTGGTTACTGAAGTATAGGTAAACAGAGAGAAACTCAGTTTCGATGGTATTCTGTCTTTCATACAACTTGATTGAATCCAGAAATAGCCATTTATCCTACTTGCTCTGATCTGTGTATTTTTTTAGTGACCTTTGTCTTCCTCTTTCAGGATAATCTCAAGCTCTTCTGAAAGCAATTCTGAAAAGCGTCATCTTTCCACTAGTTCAGATCCTGATACTGTAGCAAACAGAGAGGAGAGCCCACCATCTAGCTGTCCTTTTCAGCTGACTTCTTTATATGATGAAGACATCATTGACTTGAAGTGATGAGAGTCTGAAAACCTTTCTTCTTTCCTTTTCTTAAAACTCTGTGAGCTCTATAGGAATGTCACAAACACTGCTTCTAGTGATAAACATGGCTGGAGGTATTGGTGATTAATCTTTATAGAATCCATGTTGTTCTGGCTAGCTCAGCCTGACTTGGTGATGCTTACATCCTTGACATATAGATGTTTTCTTTTCTCATTTAATGAACCATTACTGTTTGTGGCATTCAAAAGGTAGGTAATCAGTGAGAGCTTTAGGCTGAAACTGAACTGAATAAAAAGTAATCTTCTTTCTGAACTTCTTATATTTGAAGTACCTGAATGAAAGCAACATTTAGCTAAGCTGATTGCTGTTACTAGTATTATGAGTTCTTTTAAAAGTGTGTCATGTAGGAAGAAGAATTTGGTAATGTAAATCACGCCTTTTGTTTTTTAATCTTTTTTTTTAAAAAAAAAAAAAAAAGGTTGTAGGCAAGGTCTTTCCAAACAGTGCAGTTTGTCCTTGAAATGGTGCAGCTGTGTTATGTTCACTGAAGAATCAAGGATATTCTGTAAAGATCAGGTAAGATATGAACATGCTGCTTTCTTTGCTCTAACCTATCCATGCACATTTTTTAAAAGAAACCTGAAAACTGTTTTGGCTTTAAGAATCCTTGAGCAGAGAGACTCTTTATATAAAACACAAACTTTCAAAATATTCCTTAAAAATTGAAAGTCAAAGAAATATTTTGCTTTTCCATCTGCTGAAATACTGTTCCTGTAGTGCACCTACAGATTTTCCATTACAGGCAGAAGTCAACACTTGATTTTCTTTTTGACTACACAAGGATTCCTATGCAGGCATCAAAATTAGCTGTTGTCTGCACTTGCATTAACAGTGATAGTCTTTGCTCCGGATAATTGTATTTTTCTAAGCTGATCCAGACTGAAGTTTCACTGCTAAGCAGCTAGTTTTCTATGACGAAGTGGTCATATAAGATCTTTTGTTCTGTTAAAAGACAAGATTTCATCTTTAAGGATTGTTAGTTTTGTTTTTATTGTCTTACCCTTTCCTCTATGCCAAAAATCAATTTTAAACAATACGTTGAAAGGGTTTGCTTTCTTTTCATTTTTCCAGACTTTTTATATATGAAGATTTTAGCTTTATTAGCAAGGTTTTTTTTGCTCTATACTTAGTAATACTTCTGCTTTCTTGATTTATTTTGTAGTATCATTCACGTATCATGATTTCACTTTCTGTCCAAGCATGAATATCTGGAGATTTGTGCCTTTTTTTACTTCAGTCTGTCTGAATGTAAAACTTTTTTCCAAAGTACTTTGTGCCCAGTTCATTATATGTAATGGCTTAATTGCTCCACCTAAGAAAATATGCAAAGCCTTAATTGAAGGGATCGCTTCTTATTCTCAACTACAATGGCCGATCAAGGAAAGAAGCAATATTTTTCAAAGAGTAATTAATCTAGGAGCAGAAGCAGTGTTAACCAATGGCTGCTATTGTTTCAGGATTTTTGCACCCTTAATAAATATCTGAAAGGAAATGCTAGCTTGAAGTCTTTGCAAGAGGTTGTAACTTTTTTTTCTTTGTTTTGGAGAATGTTATTTCCAGAGATTGTATTCATCTATCCTGTCCTATTTACCTGGTCAGCTAAGGCTGAAAAAATATGAGTCTGAAAGTATTGCATGTGATGCTTATTTTTGCTGGAAGTTGTGGACTCATTGAATCCACTTTAGGGAGCACTACTGACACTAAAATAAGTTTAGAAAGCAGAAGCATCACCTTCTCTTTTCCATAAACTGAATTCTCAGTGTAGTATTTTACTTCTGTTGTGTGTGTGTTTTTGAAGACTGTACCAGTATGTTGCAGAACTCAGGCTTTAGTTAAGATAAAATTTTAACTGGAAACTTTGCTTTGCATTCTCAAAATATCAGATTTTAAATATATTGCAGTTGTTCACTCCTGCTGTTCTAGCATGACTTACCATGACTAATAGTTTGATAATAGCTGAAGCAACGCAGGGAGTTTAAAAAGTTTGTTTTGAAGAACCTGAGCAAATACATCTTTAGGTATGCTGAAAGACATAGAAAGGCCTTAGAGATGGAGCACTAGAGAGACCAAGAAGAATGGGGAAAGTTTGACAGATGACGACCCCTGGAAATGGCGGTACTCGGGATGCGTATAGCTGGGGCATTTGCACCTTAACCAAGACCCAGTTAGAGTCAGAGAGCCTCAGGAAGGCAAGTTATTTTCTTTGAGCAGAATCACAGCAATGGCAATAAGGTGTTGCCCAGAATTTAAGTATCTGCAGTATATACACAAATACACACACACAGACGCATGCGCACACTATCTTTATCTATATATACCTATGTATATATGTCTGTAATAGCAGCGCTGATGCCATCCAGCAAATACTAAGAAGCAGTAAAAGAATTGAAAGGAGTACTGCTCAAATTTGAATGCTTAAGCTTGACAAAAAATGATCAGACTGACTACATGGTATTTATCTCAAACAGGATGTTGGAACAGCTTGAAGAGGGAAGCCCAGATTCTGTCAACTCTTTTTTTTTTCCCTAATCTGAATTTTATGCTGTAGCTTGACTTAATGGGTCAGATGCAAGCTGTTAGCAGGTCACATTGGCACCTTCTGGTCCTAAAAGAATATTACTCATACAGGACAGATGGGATCTGAACACTGAAAAAAAAATACCTGTCTTTATTCCAAATGTATGCAGTAAGTGCCTTAACAAGACTATCATTTCTTGAGTTTTTGCTTCTGCAATTAATCAGCATGTCTTGCAGGCAAGTAGGAATATCAGACCTATCAAAAGGAATTGGGAAAGATCAGGTGACATTAGTTTGCCTGTATGACTCCCAGAGATAGTAGCTGAGGCCTTGGGGCGGTGTACATGTAGCTGTTAGATACTTACTGTAGGAGAGCAGCCTGGAGTGTAAGTAGAAGGTAGAGCGCATGGTACTGATGTTACGATTTTGTTGTGACACAAGCCACAAGAACCAAATTCGATGAAAGACTGTATCACATTTATTGTGTCTAAAACAGATTATTGCACAATTGTGTGAAACTGCTGAAACAACTGGACAAACAGCCACTGTACAAGGTGGGTACTTAAAACTGTACTGTGGGTTCTTAAAAGCCTCAGACTGTGCCATGGGTTACATGCAGTACACATTAATTTTTATAAATGTTTGAAAAATGAAAATAATGAAACCCTTCCTTCTAAGGAGAGATAAAGACACATGTGCAGCTTGGAAGGGGTAGGTGCTATCAATCCCAGTAGGCAGAAATATAAACTCTAGAAAGAATAGATGCATGTGAACAATCAATACCTTCAGTTGCTTGTTTTGCAAAGAAAAAGTGGTCCTGTTCTGATTACAACCCTTTCCTGGGTTTTGGGGCTTTGTTGTTGTTTTAAGTGCATAACATACAGCATGCAAGCAGCAGCCAGAACGAGTAGTGCGCCTGCACATGACTTTATATACACATGCAAGCCACACAAATGTTTCTCATAAATAATAAATATTTATTATTGCCTGGTAGATTCAACTGAAATATTGAGTACTAGGCCAGTCAATTATATAAATATTTAGGCAGTTTGTAGTATGGTGGGGAGCAGTTAACCATTTAGATAGGACCCACAAGAAGAGCAACACTGACATGACCAGTTACATATGCTCAAATTTGCTGCTCCTGCCATTTACTTTCTGCTTTTCTGCCAATTCATCTACTTAGGATAAGCCAGTTTCATGCTAATGCATGCTTTCCTAAAGGTGTGCATTTATAACTTGTGCGTGCAGCTGCAGGAGCTTTCCCAGCCTGATCTGTTTTTTTTTTCCCCTGCATTTGGGAAGTATTTCTTTTATGTTTGTGATGGCTTTCACAAGTTTTAAATGACTAAAAGTACTAAGCATATATAAGAATCTAACATAACTTGATCTTACAACAAATATCATCCCATTTGCAAGTGAAAGGGTGTTTTGGTATCATTTTTGTTGCTGTCTCTGTATGAAGCTAAGTACCATACTATATTACCATTGTTAACAATTTGGTGTCACAGTTCATGTGCCCACTGCCTGCCAATTATCTTAAAGTAGTATTTTCTAATAACCTACCTAATTTTTGTGAGGGGATAAACTATACCCTGAGAACTAAATACCTAATACTAAGGATACAGGAAATGTTCTGTGATTGTCTGCAGCAAACAAACAGCTGTACTAGCATGCAGGATAGAAAGTACGTTTTACTGTTAACTTACAGGAGAGGACAGTAACTGTGCCAGGCTGCACAATGGCCTAGCTGCTTCACTTTGCTGCTGACTTGCAACTGACTGACTCCTGTTTGCTGCTTAAAATAACATTAGCACCATAATTTGAAAAGAAAATTTAGGAGTATTTTTTGCATATTTATTTGTAGCTTTGTTAGGTATTTATCTGGTTGAATGAAAATGTTATGTCTCTAAGGGTTTGTACAGAAAGTGTTATCAACTTGAAATGTCAGTTTTAATGAAGTCTTTGAATGTTAGTAGATTGCTTTGTACTTTAATAACTGCATATTGTTAAGACTGTTGCTAAATTTCTGTGATGAAAAACTATTTACCACCACTTGTCTTAAAATTTGATGTATTGCCATTGTTTTTAATGTCATGTGATAATATGTATGTTTTGTTTTAGATGTAGCATCCAAATAATAGAAACATTCCTATCAAAACAGTTCTAGCTATAAGTGCAGTGTATCACTTTCTGCAGGGGTAACAGACACCATTTATTCCTTCACCTATAATAAACAATAAATTTGACACCACTTATTTCTTTTGCACTTGCAGGACTAATGACTTTTCTAAACTTGGCTCATTAAACAACAGATATTAAAAGAGAACAGATAGTATGGTACTAGGGTGGACAACCCTGGATTACTGTTTCCACCATTTATATTCTGGAGAGATTTTGCTTCAGAGGATGCAGTTCATTTATGCAAGTGCTGTGTCACCCCAATGACATGAGTATTTGAGGCTTGAGCATAACACATCATTGACAAGAACCATATCCAGCCTCGCTGTAGTGTCAGCAAGGTTCCAGAGGTCTTTTAGATTTTTCAGAAACTTGATTTAGTTGCAGATCTTTACCCCTTAAATTAACATTGTAAAAGGTACTTTTTTTTTTTTCCATGTGAATGGTACACGCTCTTGTTCTAAGAGGTTTGTTTTTTTTTTTTTTAAAGTCTGTCTTCTGCAAAAGAGATTCTCTTGACTCAATTCTGAAATATATTCTGGTGAAAGTTAAACCCTTTCTCAGTTAAAATTCATTCCTAGCTTACTTGACATTCATAGGAAAAATGATGTCTGGCAAAAAGGTTACTACAAGATCAGACAGAGACTAGCTATCTACCTTCAGTAAGCAGTGAAGTTCTGCTGTTGTCCCTCTATACAGATCTTAGAATAAATCATACAACAAAAGTATAGCAGTGATGGTCATCTAGTGTAACTTTATACAAAGAAGGGAGAAGTTTACACTGAGACAGACTTGTTTGAGGATGTTCAAATATTTACAAACATTGTGCAATGGTCATGCAACCACAGAGTTAGCAGCTGTTACGCGAGTACAGTATTAGCTGTCCTAGGTCAAGGCAGCACCTCAAAAGACAGCTTAATGCTAATGCACATGAAAGCAGTCCTTCATCTCTAGGATAAAGACTTCCATCACCGTTATTCCATGGTCAGAAATCCCAGACATGCAAGTAGGTACACAAATAAAGGAAAAGTCATAGTGGCCTGAAGTTAACATTAGTCAGGCTGTATCATTAGTTTCTTCTCTGTAGCATATGCTATAAAAGACATTAGCACAGCATAGATATTGGGGTAAAGGAATTAAAATTTACAAATTTAGGTCTTTATTTACATCATTTTAGTCAGTCTGGACTAGGTGAAAGGAACACAGGAACTGAAGAAAAAGAATACATCCAAGACCTGTACAAGGGAGAATATGTATTGCAATTAATAGGCAGAAATGCTAAAGTGTGTGCAGAGTCCCTTTATTTTTATTATTTTAATAAAAAACAGATTTTTCTCAATCAAATTGTGTCACTGAGAAGTCTGCCAAGTGATACAGATAGTTTAACAATAACATCATAACTTGTGATATGAAAGTTTCATATCAATATAAGAGCCTCAGGTTTAAGATCTTCTGAAGTAGGCTTCAATCTGTTCCAAGGTCCGTCCTTTTGTTTCAGGAACATAAAAGGCTGTGAAAATTACATTCATGCAACAAAAGGCAGAGAAGAGCCAGAATGTGCCATAGGATGTTAAGAAACCCTAGAGGAGGGAAAAGAGAGGAAAAGGAAAAAAAAAATTAATACTGCAGATCTACAGCTCTGTATTGCTAGAGAACATTGTAGCCTAAACTTGTCTCAGGAGCATCTTTAATTAAAGTTTCCCTATGAAAAGGAACTCCTGACTGTATTTTATGGTGCTTACTATAAGATCATGAAATTCCTTGGTTACCAGGAAAGCCATAACCCAGTTTGTTAGCACACAAGCACCGCTGGAAATGCCTCTGGCTTTCAGTGGAAAGATTTCAGACATCACCAGCCACGGGATGGGACCCCAGCCGAGGGCAAAACCTGCAATTACAAACAAAAGAGAATAAATGCAAGTTAAACATATAACAAAGAGAAGACTGAATGATGCCCATGCTAGCCAAGTAAGGCAGATGCTTTTCACCATGATTCTAGAAACCCAAAACATCCACAGGAGACAAATAAAATAAATTATTTTAGGGTATCATTGTAAATGCTGATGCACGTCCTGTCAAACTATTTATAAAAGTGTTCTTAACAGGCCAAACTTCTTACTAAAAAGTCTTTGAAGTGGTAGGACTTAAAAATTAACCTTGTGTCTAACTGCAGCTGCCTTGCACCATCATAGAACTCAACATGGCTCAGATGCTTTCACAGACTGATTTTGATTAATGACTGTAAAGTAATTCAACCTGATCAATTCCTACTTACTATTAGCACAAGGAGGTATAAATTGATTTCCTAGGCTATTGGCTTAAGTAGTTAACTCCTAGCTCTACCACCTGGATTGTGAATGGTCAGCCCAACTTTGCATTATACACTACAAAGCTCTGTTGAAGACAAACCTCATCTCTAATGTGACAAACTTGTTACTTTCACCAGAAAGTTTGTTTTGTGTAATATCTACTTAGAAGCCTGTCCCACTTACCAGCAACAAAGAGCCCTAGGCTCACTACAGCAAGCCAGGATAGGCTGCTTTCTGTTCCTGGAGCTACTGTATTTAAGGTGAAGAGTAGATCAGGATCGGATGAGTTGTTTGGATTTGGAAGGACCATTTTAAAGTAAAGCCCAAACAATGCAGTACTGAGAGCCATAATGATCCCTGAAAAAGTAAGCAATAACCAAGTTGTCACTGATTGCCACTGGGGTACTCTTCTGAGAGAGACCGTAGTTGGTCAGACAAATATAAGGTTTGCTGGCCTTGACAAAAGTGTTTCTTACATGATAGCGTTCTCGGGAACAAACACTGGACTTGACAAAATTGAAAGATCCCAGACATAATCACTCTAAGCACTGTCAAACACAATATAGTCTTGACAGCAGTCATTACTATTGAATTGGGTGTGCAGCACAGTTGTATCAAACAATTTTCTCTAGCAAATTTACTTGTAAGTTAAAAAAAATATATAATGTTACTAAATAACACAGTGTTTGATGAAAGTAGCAGCAGACGTGACTCAGTGAAGGTATTATTTTGAAACGGCCATTTGTTGCTAACCCAGGTACGAGTATTTATTATGACAGTGAATCTTATTAACCACAAAGATGATCACAGTAATAAGAACTGCCTCAGTAACATAGCTACTTCAAAGTAAAAACTTGCCTGGTAAGATGACAAAAGATAGCAAAATATAGTTCCAAGAGGTCTCACTACAATGTGCGTACAGATCTCCTAACTACTCAAAATCTTTTTACTCTAAGCGTGACGATTTCCTCTTCCTCTTTGAATCACAGTTTAAGTCTAGCGGTATTTCTAATTACAGCACAAACTACTTAAAATGCATAAGTTATAATACTTAATACCCTCAGGACACTTCTTGTTACTATACATAACACTGTATTTCTTTCTGAACAAAATTCGGTAACACCAGAAAAAGTTTAGACTCCCTTGAAGATCTAACATATTAACGCTTAATCCAAACTGAGGAAGTGTTTTTGACATGCTAATTGACTTGTTGCCAGACTCACTAGAAAAATTATCACAAAAAGGTTTAGAACTACTAATTCATAAAGGTATTATTTACATTCAGTTCAGTCAAGATTAACAGCTTTAGGTAAGGACCGAAAACATGCAACAGGAAAACCTGGGATTCCACGGTGGCTCTTAAATTTACATGCAACACAGAGTGCATCCACCTGGCCATTTATGCTGATTAAAACCCTCATTTTTGTATAGCCCTTAAGTATGACTGTGTTTTACCGGATATGTAAAGCAGTACTTTTCGTCCAGTTTTATCTATGATAAGTGCAGCCACTGCAGTGAAACATACTTGTATGGAACCCACAACAACAGAAGCCATTCTGCTGTCCTGAAATAGAATAAGAGGTAGGGAGAAGGATTCACTATTCAGTCTGATACAAGGATCACTTATCGGACATTACATGTGTATTTGTTTCTTGAATCTGGGACAAACTAAGCCACAGGACTTACCAGAGGATGGGGGGGGGGGGGGGGGGGAAGAAAGCAACAGATAAAATTCTAATTTTATTTGAGGTCATTTAAGTGAAAGACTGACAACAGGAAGGGGAAAACACATTGACAATTTACACAACATACTGATCATTTAATAACTTTTAAAACAAGCCACAACTTCTTCCTGTAGTTTTGCAACTAATTAAAAGAAAAAAAAAACCTACATAAAAGATGACTATAACAGAATTTTGTACCAGCAGCAAAGTTTCAGACCAGCAACCCACAACATGCTTCCCTCAAAAAGCATAATGTTCAGGTATGCCAGAGTAACACAGTCAAGAGGGCCTCTGTAACCCAGAAAAAAAAAGCCCACCGAAACCCAAACCCTATTCTTTATGACACAGACAGGATCATCAAGTCACTTTGTTGCATGATCTAGACTTACTCTAGCACTGCCTAAGCTCAAATTATAGGTATGCTTGCTAATTTGCAAATGCACTCCAATTACCTTGAAATTTGCATCTTCGAAGATAGTTTCTGCATAAAACATAACTGCATTAATGCCCGTTACTTGCTGGAAGAACATCAGTGCCACACCAATAAGAAGTGGCCTGTAGATTGAAGGATTCTTGAACTCTGAAAAACTCAATCCCTGTTAAAAGATTAAGGAATAATTCAGTGGAAAATTCAATCCTTTAAATGAAAGAACAAAGAACTTCCTCAGAAGATTTCAGCCTGTTCAAAAACGTTAATTTCCTCTTCAGCCTAAATGCCCCCACCAATTGCCTTGGTAGTAAGATAGTTTACATTTGAAATATCTGAGGACTCCATGAAAATAAATTTTTCCCCTTTTCTCAGGTTCTAGAGACAGCAGTTGAGCCACAATATTGGCAGAGCATATGGAAGTATTCTTCAAAAACAAAGTGGTAAACTCAAAAGTCCATGAATGTGAAATCAGATTTCTCTGACTTCTCTGGCACCTTATCTGCCATTATTAAAATGAATAAACCTTTGTACAGAAAGCTAACATTAATGAATTCATGGTTTACAGATTAGACATGCCTGTTTAAGGAGGCTGTTAAACAGCATCTCATTACAAGGGACTAAATTTTACTATTACAGAGATGCAAGAGGAAATGCAATTGTACAGCACAAAAAATAGGAAATTAGGATTAGGTACTGAATAGCTTGAACAATCTATAAAATTGTTAAATAAGGCAGAAAAAACTAGATAACTGTCACAGATAATTAAGAACAAGATCATGAGCCTGACTGCTACTGACGCACATGCACTAGGGCAGTCAGTGGTGATAGCAGTTACAGCTGAGAGGTAAAGAGTCTTGCAATCTTATTTGCGTCTTAAATACAATTTGGCTGAGGAAATGTGTTTGGACAACCATTTGTAGAAGGGGCTATTAAACTAAGCTATGGTAAAACTTTTAACTACACTGTACACTTCATATACTGTGTCCGTACACAAAGTTCTTACTGTAAATCAGATTCTTCTCACCTCCTCCTCAACATTAGCTTCAATCTGCCTACATTCCCATTCATGATCCACATATGGTCCCCGCAGAAACTGTAAAGACGCTATGGCTTCTGAACGTTTGTTCTGATTCAGCAGAAATCTCGGTGTTTCAGGCATGAAGAACATGAACAAAAGCATTATGCAGGAGGGGAAACAACACAACACTGCCAGCCAGCGCCACTTTAGTGTTATTCCTGGACAACAAAAAGGAAAGAAAGAGGACTATAAAAATCCACTGTACAAACAAACTAACATATACGTCAATTCCTTAGTGTAGTTCTTTCATTACATGTACTAATTCTTTGCTGCAAAGAGCCCTAACCCCAATACCTGCAATGTAGGCTCCCAGTATGCCAGTCACCACCATCAGTTGAACACAAGAGCCAAGCATACCACGAACTTTAGGATGAGCTACTTCAGAAATATACACCTAAAACACAGGGAGAAAATACCTAATAATTACTCCTATCCAATTTTGGATGAAGGATTTGAAAAATAATTTGTTTCTGAAAAAATATGGGTGCATTTTCCAGTAACTCCCCTCCTCAAAAAAAGCCTCAATAAAATGAGGTAAGTAGAAAACTACCATCTCAGAAATTCATATTGCCATTATGAAAAACTCTGGAAAGAAAGGAATCCCTGAAAGACAAGAATGCTGATGATGTTTGGTAAACTGCAGTATCAGTATCCCAGAAATGAAAGTCATCTTGCATTATTAAGGACTGACTTTGTTGGTCATATTCAATAAGAAACACATCCTTGCAAAGGGGCCTGGTGTGTGGAACAGTTTTTGCATAAGCACATAGCCTGAGCCACAAATAAAACTCTTTGCAAGTGAAAGTTTTAAAATTTTAATTCAACATGAAGATCACAAATTACTTCATTCCATGAAGGTCAAAATTGACAGCTCTTGTCCTACCGTATATTATTTGAACAACATCACATCTCATCCAATATTTGGGATCAACTTAAACTGCTCAGCTGTTTTTTATATATTGCTCTCAAGTGCACAGTTACAGTTTAGTTGAATGTATGGAAGTCCTTCATATATAAGCATACAATTCTTCCCAAAGTTACAGCTCTTAGTTTTTCAGATGGAAAACAGGTAACTCTTAGTTCAAAAATTATTTTAAGCTACAGTCACATGGTGTTAGATATCACACTCCCCTCCCTCATCACTGCAGTCATAAATCTTTTCCTGTTGGCTGTAGCTTAAATCCTTTACATAAGAGAACTTAGAGCTCAGCTCCATGAAACAAAGAGAAAACAGATGGAACTCCTCCAAAGACACTAACACACCAGACTAAAAAAAGCGTATTTTCAACAATACACAAGCCACACAGGATTATCAATCAAAATATTTATAAAAATAAAACTAAAAAAAGATTTGGGGTAGAGAGTCCTAAATGATAAAGAATTAGTATTTATTCAGTAGTGTGTTACAAGTATTTCTTATCTTTGATTTTTAGTAGTTGTAGCATTTCAAGAGCTGGAAATGCTCGACCCACCAGAAAGAAAACAAACGTGAATGTTAGGTGGTTTATTTCATACTACTACCTATTCAGCTAGATCCAGATGCCAAATAATACCAGAGAAGAAAAACAACAAAAGGGCATGAATTCTTTCCATTTCCCTACTGCATAAGTATTTCTGAATGCAAGGGAGAAGTTAATGCTCAGAAGGTAAGAGCTGAATCAGAATTCACTGCTTGACATTGCGCTAGAATGAGACAGCACCCATAATTTATTTGACAAACCTAAGAAATTCGGTGAAATACAAGATATCTTCAGACTACTAGAAGCAGATGGTGATAGCGAACAAACTCCCAAAACTCCAATGCTAAGTATATGAGGCATTTGGAGAGAAAAATGAATTACTAGACGACAGCAAAACATAAACACAAGCAGTCAGATAAGGAAAAAAAAGGATTAAAAAAACCAAAAGATCACATCATTATAGTATGAATGTGTAGTACAGAAATGCCACTAAAGGAAACAAAAGTTATTTTGCTTGTTTTTAATCACAAATAAAATGCAAATAAAACAACATGATTCTATGTTTCTTTAAAAATCAGCTTCTAAATCCACAAATTACATTGGTTACATTTACTCAGTTATTTCATCCTAGACACTAAGAAATGACAACACAAGAAAAATCCAGCATCCCCTCCCCCAAAAAACATGCTAAGCAGAAAAGATGCCTTACTTACTGGAACAACAAGTGAAGTAATTCCACTGGCTAAGCCGGTCAGTATTCTTCCAAAATAAAGCATCCAAATATTCTGAGCAGAAATAATAACTATATATCCAGAAACATATGGTACTGAGCACAGCATTAGACTCGGTTTTCTCCCAGCTTTATCCACAAGATAGCCTCCCAGTATTCCTCCAGCAGCAGCTCCTAATGTTACTACAGACTTCAGAAAATAAGTTAAAAAAAATGTATGTATGTGTGTGTATCAGACTCCAATTTCTTGAAACATTTTGGAAAGTAAATAGCAGCTTCTAAATAAAATATGCAAGTACACAGAGGCGTTTTGAAAATAAAAACAAAGTTAACATTAACTTCTTCACCAAAACGTAGTCCAGAATTACTCCTCACCACAAATGAACAGCAAATAATTTTTAGATTAAATATAATCTTTCAAGGAAAAAAAAAAGAAAAGAAACAGCAGTTTCTCCTTTTAGCTGTCTACAATGCTGTCTGTTCAAACAGCTATTCAAAATGTTTCAAAGCCCTGAAGAAGTTACCATCTTGACTAACCTGGAGTCCCACCTGCATCCAAAAAAAGCAGATATTCCCTATGTAGATGGACTGCACCTAATTTATGAAGAAGTCTATTCTCTGTGGTCCCTTGACAGCTACAGCTGAGAAAGCTGAGAATTGTTGTAAGACATTTTAGCACCAAAAAGTAGTTTAATGAATAGGGCCATCTTTTAGTGTATGCTGAGAGTCATCAGAGAGTAACGCCACTGTAATCCAGGAAAAATTGGAAACAGTCACTGAGTTTAGGGGTAAAAAAAGAAGTCTGGGTTTCATTACTAACATTTGCATTTATAGTCCTCCTAAAGGAAAGTAAGGCCTCCTCATGCAAGTAATATTTTCCAGACCTACACTTTCAACTGCAGTCACCTCATGGTAAGGCATCCTACAGCGACTTACCCCAAACCACGACGCTTGATTGCTGTCCAGTCTTAGTTTAGGATCGTTGACTTTACTCAGCTCGGGAATAACAGGTGAGCTATAGCCTAGCACGAAGCCAAAGCTAAGAGGTCCCAAGACAGCAGCGAAGGTGGCGAGATACAGCTTCTTGTTCTGCACTCTGAGGCGGAAGAGGCCGACAAGGATCGCGCCGCCACGCGGGCCGGCTCCGGCCCCGGCGCCCCCCACGAGACGCCCCCGCCCGCCGAGGGGGGCCGGCACCCGCACGGGGCCAGCGGCCCGGCAGCGCCCAGGCAGGCCTAGCAGAGGGCCCGGGCCGGGCTCGCCCCAGCCGCCGCCCCCCGCTACCGGCCGCCGCCGAGCTCCAGCGCAGCCCGCGCGGCCCCCAGTCCGCCCGAGCGGCGGGGCCGCGGCGCCCGCGCTCACCTCGGGTACGCGTCTGGCGCGGGGCGGCCCAGCAGCGACCGAGACTCCTCCGCCGCCATGTCCCGCCGCGGGAAACGCGGCAGCGCGGGCACCCCGCCGCGGGCCGCCAGGAGCCGCGGCCCCGCTGCAGGGCGGCGCGACCTCCGCCCGGGCGCGGCGTCAGCGGCGGCGCGGCGCGGCCGACGGCCCGGCAGCGGGGCTGAGCGCGGCAGCAGCAGCGGCGCTCCGGCCGGCCGGAAGCGGCTCGTGAGCGGCAGCGGGGAATGATGACGTCCGGGGCGAGCGCCGGAAGCCGCTGCTGCTGCGGAGAGCCGCGGCGCTGGGAGCGTCCTCCCTCCGGTGCCGGCCGGTTCAGCGGGGCCGCGGCCGCGGCGCGGGCGAGCCCCGCCCCGCCCCCCCCCCCGCGCCAGGCGTGGCGGAGCCGCCGCGGCCCGCCCCAGGGCGGCCGCAGGGCCGCGGTGAGGACCTCGGAAGTGGCGGGAGCCCGTCCTTCTGCCGCGGAGCGATGGTCGCGGGGGCGCCCCGGCCCCTGCCGGGCCCCGGGGAGCCGCCTGCCGAGGGACACCCCGCGCCCGGCCGCTACCTGAGGTGAGCGGCCCGGCCCGCGGGACTGGGGCGAGCGGCGCTGGCGGCAGCGTCTCTGAAAGCCCCCGTGCTCGCCGCGCTTTCTGCGTGCGGAGGCGGGTGGGGGCGGGGGCGGGGGCTGCATGACCCCGGGAGCGGGCACCCGCGCGTCGGTTCCAGCCGTTGGTTTCTGCGTTAGCTCCCTGCGTCGAGTGCAGCAAACGCCTCCGAGCTCGCGTGGCTTGATTGATAGGGAAGCCGTTAGAATTTTTTTTTGTCCTAAGCGAATACAAGCCTGTTAGAACAGCAAAAGCAGCCTCTGTTATGTGTGCTGAGGAGAGCCGGTAAGAGCTGTCAGTAAAAGTTACTGTACGGACTCGTGAGGAGTAGCTGTTTCTATGCACTTTACACCCAGTACGTCCTTGTTTTTGGCAACAGCTGCTGTTTCTCTGCATACCACATGCAGTCTTTCACAGTTAAGACTGCTCTTTCCTGTACTATGATTCCATATTTTTAAGAGGTGTCTTTTAAAGTCTAATTCTATGAAGATAGATGCCTGTATAGAAATAAACATGATATTGACTCCCACTCACATTCTTCAATTCTTTGCCTGTAGTAACTTCTGTGAACTGAATTCAGCTAGTTGTCTCATGAATGGAATTGGCTCTTCCAGAGTGAATAATTAATTATGGCTTTTTAACTGTTTGCCCAATGTTTATCTTGTTAATCATTTATTCAAACTTATTGTAGGAACTAGAGATGCTGCAATGTAGTACAAATGCATATAGTTCATGTAATTAAAGAGGTAGTTTTTCAAGTCTTCAATTTCACAGTTAATTCTGTTCACTGGAAGTAAACTTAGAAGATAGGAAAAAATTAAAAAAAGAAGTGTCAAAACTGATATTATACCAGTACAACTTACAATCTTTGCAATAGCCAAATAGATGGCTAACACATACTTCATCCCAATTCTTGAGAAATCTTTGTATTTTTCTTTAAACTGTACATTTACTTACTTTGTGTTTAAAAAAGTATAGGAGAAAAGCATGCAATAAGTTCTGTCACCAGCTAGCTTCTCATCACCTATCTGTATGCTTTGTTTTCTTCCATATCAATATAATCCATGAGTAAACTGTAAGACAGCATTTATTTGCCATAAGTTTAAAACTTGAACCAACCCTGACCTTATCAGATTCAGAAATTAGAAGTGTTAACCTAGAACAAGAAAGATGTTAACATCCATAGTGAATGCTAACATGCACTGGCTCCATACAACTCACATCTAAGCCTGATATGGGACATCTAATAGTTCAAAGTATTTTCAAATGTTTAATACTAACCTACTTAATATTTTAAGACATGCTTGGTCATTTCAGTTCATGTGTTAACATGCAGTTTGGAATATTGAAGTACCAGTAAATAAAGATGTGATGCTTACCGTGTTTTCTGAACAGAACTAATACAGTATTTTGATGTATCACAGGTAAATTTTTCCATAACCTTATGGAGAAAAAGGACTTTGAAGCATGGCTTGATAACATTTCTATTACATTTCTTTCTCTGACGGACTTGCAGAAAAATGAAACTCTGGATCACCTGATTAGCTTGAGTGGAGCAGTCCAGCTCAGGCACCTCTCCAATAATCTAGAGATTCTCCTCAAGAGGGACTTCCTCAAACTTCTTCCGTTGGAACTTAGCTTTTATCTATTAAAATGGCTCGATCCTCAGACCTTACTCACATGTTGCCTCGTCTCTAAGCAGTGGAATAAGGTCATAAGTGCCTGTACAGAGGTATGGCAGACTGCATGTAAGAATTTAGGTTGGGAAATAGATGACTCTGTTCAGGACCCTTTACATTGGAAGAAGGTTTACCTAAAGGCTATTTTAAGGATGAAGCAACTGAAGGACCACGAAGCCTTTGAGACATCCTCTTTGATTGGACACAGTGCCAGAGTATATGCACTTTACTATAAAGATGGACTTCTGTGTACAGGTAGGAAGTTCAGAAAACTTGGAGTCTTAAAATTCTTGGTCTGTTTTTTCCCTATGTGATTAGTGACAATTTGATTTTTCTTAGCAGGCGAGTTATTTTCATGGTGCTAACTCAGATTAAGGTATTCAAAATGCATGTTTTTGCAATTTTTGAAACACCTGGCACACTAATAAGCTCACTGGTTACTTCAATAGCAAGACTAAAGACACTTATTTCTTTGTTTAAAAAAAAAGGCCAACAGTGCTGCTTATATAATGCTTCAGAACAGTAAGCCCCTTTGAGAAGTACAGATATATTAGCTATCCTCTTAGAGGATACCTTATTCAGATTAAAGGGACCTCATTTGGACTCTGGTCACTGCAGTCTTCGAAGTGTGGCAGGAAAAGTCTGTCTTCTTTGCAGCGTGACAATTTCTGTGATACGATCTGTAAGCTCTTTCAATTCTTAACATAATGTAAATGCATGTATGAAGACTTGTAAACTAGATCTAACCTTGCTACTAGTCTGAATTACACATTGTAATGATGATTTCAACTTCCTTCCTAAAGGCTGCAGACTTCAAGACTACAGTTTGACCTTAGGAATACACCCAGACCAAATATGAAACCTTAAGTAAGAAAGAATAGTAACAAAGTTACAGTGAACTGCTGCCAGAGCATATTCCAAGGAATTCCTAACTATGCCACTTGAGACAACAGTGCTGTAGAATAAGCTGGGAGTACTGGCTAGTACTCCCACGTTTGTTGGTATATTAAGATTAGGAGAAACTAGGAACTAGTCTCCAGCCAGTCTTTCGCTCCCCTAGTTAGCAGGGAATGAAAATGCTCAGGAGGCGGCATTGTCAAACCTTACTGAAAAACAGCTCACTCTTTTATGCTGAAACCACCTGTAGAGAAAATGGGTGAAAGGGTCCAGGTTTTATTGTGTTCTACAAAGCAAGCAGGCTTGAGTTATGGTTATGCATTTAAAAAGCAAACAAACAAACAAACAAAAAAAAACCAACACAACTTTGGAGGAGAAAGGAAGCCAGTGGGCAAAGGGGCCTGGTATTCACCTGCTGTCTTTTCATCTTTCTCTACAAAGAAACTTATGGACTCCTTTTCTACCTGAAGCAAACTAAGGCTTGCAGTATAGTCCATGGCTTTGCAAACCTGAAAGTGTTCTATCATATAAAACTTTGATGCATCTGTTTCAGTAGATACCATCAAGCAGACGGAGTGCTGAAATCCACTGAAGGTTCAAAAAGGGTATGGGAAACTGGGAGGCCAGACGCCTCAGCTCAGCTGAGATGAGAACAGGAGGCTTCAGTGTAGCACTGAGACTTAAAGCAGCTTGAAAGCACTACCTAGTGAGAAAATGCTATATGAAAGGGAGACCAGTATAAAATTGGAAACATTACTTACTCTTTGCTTCCAACTATCCTGTTCTTTCATATTCTAGGATCAGATGACTTGTCTGCAAAACTGTGGGATGTAAGCACAGGTCAGTGCATATATGGTATCCAGACACATACTTGTGCTGCGGTGAAGTTTGATGAACAAAAACTTGTAACAGGATCTTTTGATAACACAGTAGCCTGTTGGGAATGGAGCTCTGGGGCCAAGACTCAGCATTTTAGAGGACACACAGGTGCAGGTACGTTAACCTTTTCAATTTTTATGTTCACCAGTCAAGTAACACTCGTTACCATCAAACAAATCATAATTTAAATTAACTCTTTGCAGACTACCTTTTTCTTTTTGTCCTAAGTCACCTTTTGGGGGAAGTAGCCAAAACTGATGTAGATCTTTCTGCCCTTGAATAATGCCAAGGCTTAGCCATATAGTATTATGTCTGTGTACCTGCAAAACACTAAGTGCTGTGGTGATTCAGTGTTTTGGAGTCTGACAAAAAGATGCAGATCCTAGGTAACAGGGGGCACATGTCAGTCGGAGTTCCTTACATCCCCAAACTGGAGAGGGGTTTACAGGGAAGAGCATGATAGGACCCGAGAATCTGTATTTGCATGTCTCATAATGAAATTTTCCATCCTCTCCTACAACATATCAGCAATTCAGCTGTAGGTCTCTCTTTGGAGTAAGGAGATACAGCAAATGTACTAATCCTGCGGGAATTGACTTACTAGAACTCTTGCAATATAAACTAGCTTATTTAAGTTGTGCTTTGCAACCAAACTGGAACCACTGATTTACATGTTGTAATTTGGACAAGAATCAGTAATTTTGCAATGTAACCCTAGGAGTCCAGAGTAACAATTCAAGTATACAATTTAAGAACAACAGTTAAAGCTGCAGTAGTGTATGAATTTTGAGGCTACTTGACTTAATTAGTGTCTCACTTACGGAAAAACATGTGCATAGAGACTGGTATTCCTCATTTAGAACCCTCTTTGCTTGTAGTTTTTAGTGTGGATTACAATGATGAACTTGATATTCTGGTCAGTGGCTCTGCAGACTTCACTGTGAAAGTATGGGCCTTATCAACAGGAATGTGCCTGAATACCCTTACTGGACACACGGAGTGGGTCACTAAGGTGGGCATATTGATTTTTAATTAATCTTGCAAAACACTCATTTGCAAGAAGTTTGCTCATATATTTTGTATTTCTATTTCCTAACCCTAATCCTGCACCTAGGTATAGAATCTGAAGAACCTGAGGAAACGCAGATACTGCAAAATAACATTTCAGCAGAAGAGATAATTAATGCGGCTGTAATAAAACCTTTCACACCATTGAATAATTTCTATTCCAAAGCAGCTGGAATAATACTATGCATCAGTATTTGATTCAAAGACTGAATGAATACCGTGATTCTGAGAGAAAGCAACTTTAAAAATGAAATAGAATAACCAATGATTTTGATAACCAAAAATCTAAGCATGAGAAGTGTTTCCAAGTCAGGAAACAGTATTTTTCATCCGAGTATTCCAGAACTTGGAAGGTGATAGAGAGGAGAATTCTAGAGAGGAAGTGTATATGTTAGCTAATTAATATAGTAAGTTAAAACAAGTAAAAACAGGAAAAGTGCAGATTCTAGTTTCCCTTTGGTTGCTAAAAGTATCTGTATTGCCTTCTTAGAAGAATACAGTACTCATATTGTCAATGAATTAGAAAATGCAAATGAAAGTTTGGGTAGTTAAGAGCATCAAAATAAGTAATTTCATCCTTAATATATTCCTTCAATTACAGGTAGTTTTGCAGAAGTGCAAAGTCAAATCTCTTATGCATAGTCCTGGGGATTATATTCTTCTAAGTGCAGATAAGTATGAAATCAAGGTATGTACCATATATAATATACTTTGCAGTATCCAGGTAAATTGAATACTTGAGCGCTTCTCTGAAGTTGGCAAAGAATATATGGCTGTATTCTCTCCCATATTCCTTGCTTGTAAAGTTGTGTACAAAACAGGTAACTCTTTGGAAGCGAACTTTTCAATGCTTTTCTTCATGTTTAGATTTAAATAAAGGTACCAAATACCTAGGTGTGCTTTGAGTGGTAGGTCTAGGGGAATGCTAATGCAAAATAATAGTGCTTTTAGTGCTTGCCTAATGTGCTAACTTCAAAGTGAAACACTTGCTACAAATATTGCTGTTGTTGGGGGTCTTTTGAGTTGAAGGGTGCTGCAAATACATTATGGCTACAAAAGTGTTTCATAACTGAAATATTCCTTCTGTGTCCAGTTGGATGATGGGATCTGCTGATGTTTTTAAAAACAGCCAAGCAATCAGCTTTCACTGGGATTTTTCAGGCTACAAGCAATACATTCTGAAACAATACTATGAGACAGGACGTTATGGGAATTGGAATTCCCACCTAAAGGAGAAAAATAATTCTGAAGAACATGCACATTTACTGGCTGTTTAAAAAGAGACTGTGACCCTTGCTCTATTTTTGTAATGGTTAATAATTTGAATATTTTACAGTCTTAAACTGTCTTTTAATTGTAGATTTGGCCTATTGGAAGGGAAATAAACTGCAAGTGCTTAAAAACATTATCTGTTTCTGAAGATCGCAGCATCTCCTTGCAGCCCAGGCTGCACTTTGATGGTAAATACATAGTGTGCAGCTCAGCTCTAGGACTGTACCAGTGGGACTTTGCCAGCTATGATATTCTCAGGTAAATATTTCAGTTTGAGACTAAGGTGTGTAAACTTATTCTAGCATTCTTCATTAAGTAACAAGTAGAACATATTACTTTTAGTTTTAACAACTTATTTTAGATGTAGGCCAAAAGAGTCTTGATAAAAATTCTGAAAGTTCTGTGAATGTCTTACTTTACGCAGATTGCCAGGTTGTCTTCTAACTAAAACTCATTACATTTCATCTGTTGATATTAACCATTTGATTCCTATTTTGTTTTCTGGCCCCGAGTCAAGTCATCTTTTGTATAAGCTGAAGAGTTTCAGCATAGACTAAAATCATACTGCCAGCTGCAACTCCTAGTAGTGACTAGGAGTTAATGCTACCGTGCAGACTGCTGTACAGAAGGCCAATTTAGAGAGGCATTTGGTGGTGCAAGAAATTAAAAGAACTGTTTTTCCTTATAGCACTGCTGAACTGAGATCTGTCATTCTTGATAACTACAGAATGATAGTGAAATCTGTCAGACCGCGGAGAGGGCTCAAACGAAACGAGATGACATTGTTTCATTAAACACTTAGAATGAGGCTCTTTCTGTTAGAAATGGTGGCATCAAAGATAGATTATTAGACATTATAGAACTGTTAAAAGGCTCTTAACTGAAATGGCCTGAATATTTGTAGTGCATCCTACCATAAGATGATTTACTCCAGGACAAGTGCTTCTTCTCACTAAGAATAATTCAGTAATTTTACCTCTTAGTCTGTCCTCCCATTTTTCAGAAGGACATACAGCAACCTGTGCTGCTGAGAACACACTTCCGTCTCAGTACATTTTTGTACCCCAGTTCTGTACTTCATGTAATGCTATAATCAAATGCTCTGGTCAGTGGTGGGAAACTCATTCCCTCCAATTTCTGTTTAAGTTTTATTTAGCAAGGCAAAAAACCCTCAAATACTGTTATTTCTCCCTAAGACGAAAATGTTTAGCCTAGGCTAATGTCAGTAACACAGCATTCTGTTAAGGATCAATCCTGAATGAGCTATATTACTATCAGCAGGGGGCATTTTTATGTTTTATTTCCAGCTTTTTAAAAGAGCAGTCAAAAGAATAATAAGAGGTTGTTCCTCTTAATTTAAGGAGGCTGAGGTTTCAAATCCCTATGACAATTTGCTGTTTCATGCATATTTGGAAACAGACTTCTTTTTTTTCCCTTGAACTATGCAGAATCCTTTTCAAGCCTTAACCTCTACTTATATTTAAAAGGGTCTGTCCTGAATGCACAAAGCCAGAATTGAAACCTCAGGGTAAATGTTCAGTTGCTTGAAGTAATTTGAAAAATTTGCATCAGGCTTTTCTAAATCATTTGGGAATGATGATTTTAGACACTTAACTGCTGTAGTCACACATAAGGATTTATTTATAGTAAAGCAAGTTCACAACTACATAGTGACACGGTTTCTAACGATATTGTCTTATCTTCTAGGGTTATCAAACCTCCTGACTTTTCAAATGTGTCCTTGCTGGGCTTTGGAGAGATATTTGCTCTACTGTTTGACAACAGATACCTGTATATAATGGACTTGAGGACAGAAAAACTGATAAGCCGCTGGCCTCTACCAGAGTATCGGAAGTCAAAGAGAGGTTCAAGCTTTTTGGCTGGTGAAATGTCTTGGTTAAATGGACTAAATGGCCAAAATGATATGGGCTTGGTTTTTGCCACCAGTATGCCAGACCACAGTATCCATTTGGTATTATGGAAGGAACATGGCTGAAAAGATCACACATGGCAGAATCTTCAGGAATATCTGGACTATCAGCAGTGTGTCCATAAAATAAGACTTTGCATGAACCAAAGTTGCACACCTAATGGTATCGTCATGCAATGCACAATCACTTACTTTTATTTGGGCATTTGGGAATGGGTTGTTTTTGACATAATGCAACACAGCATGCTAACAATATTCACCACTAAATTTTATCTGTACTCATGTTTAAGCATACTTATTTGGGCTCTGAAGCATAGCTTGTAAAACTTAAACCATTCAAATCCACCATTAAGTCTAAAATGAAGTAGTATTTGACCTGACTTCTGCCCTATTTTTTGTTTTTGAAACAGAAGGTGAAGCTACTATTTTAGAACAATAGGCTTTTGTACACATGACAGCAAATACTGGTTACAGTGCATGGCTGTTTAACTCAAATGAGAACACAGTAGATCCTCTCTCCCTCGTATCAGTCACTTCAAGACTTTTTTTCCTTATGATAGCTTTAAATGCTTAGCCTTTGAAATTGAGGAATCAATTTAATCCTTTGACTAGGATCAGATGTTAACAGCAATAATTTGTTTAAGCTCAGAAGTATGTTGAGGCAAGCTTTCCTCCGCCAGAATGAGCCAACTTTTCAGGTACCTGATAAAGCTTGCCACAGCAACTAGCCTTAGGGTACCTCTGCCAGTATTTATCATATTTGCCGATGGTGCAATTGGGACAGAAACTACTCATTAACACCATTGATTAAATTCATTGTGCTGCTCTAATAGCTGTTCAGTGGCACAAATATTAAAGGACCAGTTTGGACCATGTCTTGGTCATCTCAGGACATACTCCCTCTACAGAGTTCTTAAGTATCTCACTCAGAGTGGTTTGATCAGTATTTTATAGTCCCATGTTTCCTACAGATTGTGTGAGAATGTAGCTTAGTTCATCAGTAGGTGGAAATACAATGAAAGGAAAGATAATGTTCAATCCCTACAGCAAGACTTGATCTTTTACACTAAAGGCAGCCTAGCAGCCATTCACTTTTTGCAAAGAAGGCAGTTAATTTAATGATGTGCTTAAAGTAGTTGTTAACTGTAGATTGGAAAGCAGGGACAAATAACAGTGTGACTGCCATGTCTTTGAGAATCAACGTTCTGAAAAAGAAAAGAATAGGCATAGAAAAGGTCTTCTGCTTTCATCAGCTGTAGGAGATCTGATGTAAAGATGAATTAACTATTGAGCAGCAAATATTTATCCACATACTTCTGTGGAATTTAATGTACTTAAACATTGTATCTGAGACATCTGAACTCCCATACTTTAGAAGTGCGTTGGGTGGGGGTTTTTTTTCTTTTTTTTTTGACAATAAAGTCTCCCCTTAGTGTCACTTTTTTTACACAACTTTAAAACAAAAGTTTGAATGAAGATTGACTCAGGTACCTGAAAAGATAAAACTGCCTATCATAGATATTCTTAATATGATTTTTATTGTCACAGGATCAGTAGAGACCTCGTTTCTTAAGTGCTACTGAATGAAAGCCCATGTTCCCAAAGGTACATGATATAAATTGTACCTATGGAAGGGGAGTTTCTATGTGCAAGAATCTGTACTTGAGTGATGTGACAGAAACTGCATGAAGTCACAGTGGATCAGCATCCCTTGAATACAAGGCTACAGGCCTAAATACTGAGTTTTCCACCTTTATGCACACAAACTTATTTTTGAGAAAGTACCTGTAGTCAAGGGTTTTATCAATTAGAAGCCAAGGTCACAGCTTTTGTTTCAAACCGTGCTGACTGGGCACAGGTGATGATCTCTTAGAACTTTTACTATCTCATGCATAAGTGAAGAAAATGTTCATGAAACAGAAAGCTTTCAATAACTTGTCTTGAAATCCAGCTATCATCACTTAACATGGACATAACTACTGTGCTTAATGTGTGCAGTAATTCAGATTACTGTAAAGAAGCCACATTAAGATGGACCATCTATAAAACATTATATTAGCTTTGAAAGTTTAGTTGAGAGTCCTTCATAACAGGAAGTTAGACAGGAACATGCCAAAAATGTTGCAATCAATTTGATTAAATATGAATTAGATATATGGACTGTAAGATTGGGGGAAAATTGGCTGTACTGCCAGGCTCAGATTGGTGATCAATGCTAGCAAATCCAGCTGGAAACCAGTTACAGGTAGTGTTCCTCAACAGCTAGTACTGCGGCCAATATCATTGAACCTCTTTATTAGTGACCTGGATGATGCAACAGAGCATACTCTCAGCAAGTTATTGGACAATATGAAGTTGGCTGCGAGAGGGGGCATCATGGGAAGAGAAAGCCATTAATATACCAAAGAGTAGGGATGCTAGTCTGAGGAACCTTGACAGACAGGAGAAATGGGCTGACAGAAACATCATGAAGTTTAATGAGAGCAAATGCAAAGTCCTGCACTTGAGACACAACCATGCCACGCAACAGTATAGATTGGAGCAGGTTTACAGGAAAGGATCTAAGCATTCTGGTGCACAACAAATTTAACAGGACTCAGTACTTCAACAAGACGTGACAGAGAAGGACACCTGTATACTGAGCTGTACTAGCCAGTGCATAGCCGGCAGGTCAAGAGAAGGGAGTCTTCCTCTCTGTTCAGGACTTGAGATCACATCTGCAGCTATGTCCAATATTAAGCACCTGAGTATAAAACAGGTATTACCGTACTGGAACAAGTCCAGTGACAGGCCTCAGAGATGGATAGGGGGCTGGAGTATGCAATGTCTAAAGAGAAGGTGTGAGAGCTTGGTTTGTCCAGCCTTCAGGAGAGAATTGGGGGGGGGGGGGGGGGGGGAGTGGTAGACATCTTACTGCAGTCGCCAACTACCTAATAGGAGGATGTAGAGAAGACAAAGTCAGACTTCTCTTAGAGTCTTGCAGCAGAAGGACAAGAGCCAATGGTCACAAATTGCAACAAGAGAAATTCCAGCAAGCTCTAATGAAAAAGTTTCCACTATGAGGTAGTTTAACGCTGGAACAGGTTGCCCAGATAGGTTATGTGTCCAGCTTATCTGGACAAAGACCTGAGACCATCCTACCTTACGCTGCTTTGAGCAGGGAGTTGTACTGCAAACCTCCAGATGCACCTTCTAAGCTATATGAGCCTCTAATTCTAATTGGCCCCTTGCCAAGCAAATTGCTACCATTGCAGCAGGCACCTTTGACATTACCAGAGCTTCCAAAGTTTCCTGATCTATATCATCTTGGCAGATGCTGCGACCGTGAAGCAGCTACTACAGCTTGTTAAAGCTGTGAAATACTGGTGGGAAAGGGATTCTGCTACAGGTATTTCCCAAGTTCCAAAAAATTTTGAACAACTTAATATTCTTAAGTTTGCCTTTTCTCTGCTGTGGCAGAGCATGAAAGCAGACAAGCAAGATGGGAGGCCTCTGATACACTCTATCTTCTAGTTTTACCCTTTCAGTTTTATAAAACAAGGTTTTAGCATAAGTCTAATAGCAGCTGGTGATTATTGCAGCCATGATTACAAAGTTACTTGCAGACTGTTTCCTGAAGACTGCCAAATAGAAGTTTCACATGGACATTTGATGACTAATGATGTTATCTGCTAATGAAGGAGCTTCATAAGGATATAAGTATGCGCCACCACAGAACAGAAGAGGCAATGAAAATGTGATGGACTAAAAGCTAAATAAAAAAAAAGCTCACTCTAATCTCCCCCTTCCCCTCCCCCCCAAAAAAAATTTGCTTGTGGGGCTTAGCAAATATGACACATGACTAAAAGTGAGAAATTACAGTGAGTGTATTTTTTCACTTGTTTTTCTTTCCATCTGATCCTTAGATTAGAAATGAATAATTACATTGTGCTTATTTACATAGTGGTTGGGAAAGAAAGATCTGTAACTTTACACCCACATAATGAAGCAACACAAAACAGCTTACCAGCCATATAAAGAATTAAAATCTACCTGGTGTCTGATTCTGGTGAATGAAGAAACAGGTTGTTATGAGTCTTCAAGGCCTGGGGGGGAAAAAAATACCCCCTCAAAAAAAAGTATTGTATCATAAGTAGCCATCATTCCTTACTGTCTTCCCACATGGAAACAGTCTTCCTTCAGTTCACATCATCAGTCTGTATCCCTTGCCACTATTTTAGAGAATTCCAACACAAAGCAGCACTTCCCTCTTAATTAATTCAGAACAGCTGTGGTAGCAAAAAAGGTGCCACCCTTGTTAAAGTTACAGCTCTCACAGACTTATGCAGTTGTTTGAGTTAGCAAAACTCTAAAAGCTATGTTTAGTGTTACAATAAGTCACCACTTTAACAAACCCTATTCCCAAGAATGTAAGTTGTCTTTTTAAAAATTGAAACAGGTATATTTACTCAGTCATTTTCACAATGCGTTAGTTTATCTTTTACACAATTTTGATACATAAGAATTTTGTACCCAAGTCATAACATACAAACTACAAGAATTCAGGAATGCTATTTTTAATACTAATGATTGTAGTTCTAATTCCAGCCTATATTTATAGGCTTACAGCTTTTAGCATGATTTAAATCATCTGAGTCATACTGATAATTGTTTATTGAAAACGAACTCATGTTATACTTGCCAGAAGAGGTAATACCATCTACATCAATCTTTTGTATTTGACATTAAATGACACAGCTCTGCTACAAATTCCTGTTTCCCTTAAAAAGAGGTACCTCCAATACATGATAGACCTAGTGCTGCAGTTGGTGTATTTTTCTATTCTCCAGCTGTCATTCTAATGAGTTCCAGTGTAAATGCCAATGTGGGTCTCCATCTGGAAGATGCTGTTCCAAGCCATGTCTAAGAGACACCACTAAACACAGCTGTATTTTTCAGCAGCCACTAAATGCAGCTCTATTTTTTTTTCCACACAGTAGTTTAGAGATACAGATAACCAAAAACTCATTCATTGCTTCTTCAGGCAGTTTACAGGATGTTGTACTAGGCACAACATCTGTGAGAGTGGGAAAGGAAAAAGAGAAAGCAGGAAAATCTTATTCCAGCAGGGTCAGTTCCTATGCCTTGAATGATGCCCTTTCATACTTACAGGCAGTTAAAAGAGAAATTATCATTGTGCCTCTGCTCTCACATTCAGAAAGCTGCAGGAGAGACTTTATCTGAGGAACTCAGTTCTGTACTAGAGCTTGATCACTCTGGATTATTACAAGGTACCATATTTCAGGTCACAGATAAAATAGATTTACCCTCATACAGTGCATAAAAGGAATGTTTCCCCCAAAGCTTTACAACAATCTTTGTCTGGAAATATTTCCAATGTGAGCTTTAAGTGATACCCTCTGCCCCCGCCATGGACACGCTCTCCACTTTCCTTCCTTACAACCAAGGTTTCACTTTTGAGCTTGCGGTACTGTTTCATATAGCACTTTGTTAACATTCATGATTAATGACGAGTTATATCTCCACAGCGTTGTATCCCTGATGAGGGACTCTCGGGGAAGGTTTCCTTGGAGGGGCACTCGACAATGATAAACAAGGGCAACATCCACGGGAACACTCACACTGTTCCCATAAGCACGTAGGACGGAGTGGACTGAAGTCTGAACCACCTTTCTCGGATCGATTATCATTTTTTTGGGATTGATTACCTCTTTCCTGTCTGGCTCTCTGTGAACGTGCTGCAGTATGTTAACACCTGGCACGATATTCCAGGACGAAATGTTGAACGTGTGGGTGGATATGGTTTCAGGGAAGATATGATTCTCAAAGAGGAAAATGCCAGTCCCTGGGTTTTGTTCTTGAAGACTGCTCATCATTGTTTTCCAGTCTGGGTGCTTAAGGGGAAGAATTATTTCATCAGCATCATTAAGAACTACAAACTTGCTCCTCTGCATGTTACGATATACACAGTCATTCAAAGCTGTGATTTGTCCATAGTAGCCAATGTGTGTTCCATCTTGCGTGAAATGCCATTTAGAAGAAACCTTGAGGTGTGAATGTATTGGCCAGGGAATTATCTCTACGGTTCCTTCTTCCATATAAAACTTCAAAACTTTCTCCATCAGCTGGCTGCAGCTGTTCTTATAGATCACCACTTTCTGTACCCCAAGAATCTTATACATCTCCATACTCTGTATAAACTGCAAGACATTGTTGTAATTTCCGAACATGGCAGAGATGCAGACAGTGAAGTCAACAGAAAAGGTCTCGGCCTTGCGGTTTCTAATTTCAAAACTTGGCAGCTGGTCAATATTTCCATGTGGGGACCAATGGATCGACACATGTGTTGGATCGCAGTTTTGGGGTTCCAGACAAACTATGTCTGCTGCACCGTAAGGGAATCCAAATCTATCGGAATGAACATCAATTTTTGATTTTGATACATATATCTTCCCATGAGGCTGACAGCAGAACCAGCAGTAAAGTTCTTTTACATCTTCATGGTGAACAATCCCAATCACACGGGTGACTTTGCTTTCTCTGTCATCAAAGTATGGGGCAATGATAAAAGTTTTGTTACCCCTTAATGCTGTTATTGTGTTATTGGCAATTTCCCCTCGACATTTGCTACCTTCTTGAATTATTTTTGGCAGGAGAGAAAGTCTCTGTAACCTAAGATAAGAAATTGTGACCATTGAGGTTAGAGTAATAATGCACACAGCAGCAGCGAAGTAAGATTTTTTCCCACCACAGAACTTTCTGAATTTATCTAAATGTGGATGCAAATTTCTTTGTCTTTGCAGTTTACACTCCCGCATCTGCAAGAAAGAAAATGCATAACATTAGATAATATTGACTTATGTTCATTGCTCAAGAATTTCGTAAACAAGATAAGGGGACAAATATCTATTACTGTGCACTGACCTATCAGTGACTTGGTCAATGTGCTTTTATGGAAAACAAGTCACAGATCATGCCTTTAATGAACAGTACTGTCCGTGACTCTCTGAATGTCCCTGCATGTCAGAGGAATGGAACAGTTCCTGTACATGGAAGTTTCTTTAGGTACTGTGAGAGAATATGATAGAGGTATATATGACCATCAATAAGCAGCAGAACAGGAAGCCATTGCTCATTATTTTCCATAATCCAGATTTTAGAACATCCAATTAAGTAATTATACAGTAATTTTAAAGCAAAACAAAACCACGTTTGTTTTCTCTACACAGTGTATAAGTAAATTACACACAAACAAAACGCAGCTGGGCTTACCACAGAAAAATTAGGGGCAAAATTATGACTGAAATGAATACAGGATTAAGCAAGTTCATAGAAAACATGGCAATTAGGGACTATTATACATGATGGTCCAGATACTATCTGTAACTTGTAAATTCCCTAACCTGCAGTTCATCATAGGTGAGACAGTACATACAGAGAAAGGTCATTTGATACAATTCAGCAGAAGACAAGTGACTCAATGGAAGTATAAAACAGTTCCACTTAGGAGTGCTACCATACTTAGTATTGTGTAAGGCAGGGATTGTACGGAAGGCAGCCTCATATTATTCTCACTGGAGATCTGGGTCTGCTGACAGTGCTGTAATGCCCGCAGCCCTTGGCATAGCTCTGGAGGGTGAGGTCTTCCTCCCCTGCTGCTGCAGGCACAGTCACCCCTGAGCACCTGGAGGGCCAAAGTCCTCAGCAGCAATCACATGCTGGCAGGTGTTGAGGTTTGAAAGGGAGCTCATGGCACCCTTAAGCAGTAATTTCTGCAAGTGGAGCTCAAATTAAAATTTTCTTTACAAATTCATCTTTAGAGATCCAGATATAATGAGTAGTAAGGGGACAGCAAACCTCTTCAAAGGCCTGCTTGTACCACACGCATTCTTGGAAGAAGAGTGCCCCAGATTAATCAAATTACACTTACTTAAATCATAAAAACTGGACTGGGTAGGAGAAAGTGTCCCCGACTTCCAGCAAGAGTGGGATAAAATTCCCACATGGAATAAACTGATTCTACTGCAGAAGATGAAGGAGTTTCTAGTAGGCATGTCACTGCTGCATAGAGTCAGCTGCTGAGAAGAATATCAGTGCTGCCAAAAGACCCAGATTTTTATGTGTATAATTTATAGAGAAAGCAGGTAGCAATATCATAGATGTAGTAGATTTTGGAAGTTTGTCATATTTCTTGTCCTTCCACTTGCTTCTCAAGAGTCATAATGTAGTTACTTGCTATGTTTTTTAAGTATCTTCAGAGAGTATGCACATACTAAATCTCTGAGTAACATGTTTTGGAAAAAAATGTTATTAATCTATTGTAAAATCAGAATTAGACCTTTTTTTAATATATATTTCACACATTGTATAAAGATATTTTGAGAGCTTCTACTTCAATATACTTTTGTGATATAACAGAATATTATTATTTTAACTTTATAGGAGCAAAGTAAGAATAAGACAAATCTAGAAAGCATACAAACACCTAAAAATCTATAGTTTTCACCCAGAGATCATACTCAGCACCTCCATAATTTTGGAAGTGCCTAAGTTCACTGACAACTTCACCATTTGGCTTGAAAAGTTCTTTAAGGGCCTGCTTTTCTGTGTTAACAAATTTTCCAAAATTAGTAATCTAACTTCTGAATCTCAGTCACATTTAGGCAGAAGATAATTGCCCAAGCCTTCAGAAGAATGAGCAATACTTCCCCCAATTGCTCTCCCCTCAGAAATAAAAGTAAAAAGATATAAGGTCACAACATAACCCTTAAAATGCCCCATTTTCAAAGACTGAAATGATTTATAGCAGCCTTCGACAGCTCCCAATAATTTGCTTTGCAGTGCCGAATTGTCATAGGGCACCACAAATCTCACCACACCACGCTAGGGACAAGGCGGAACAGCAGCAGCAGGCTGCACTGACTTCATTGTGTCTCTGAAGTGGAGAATCTCCCCCAGAAATACTTAAAATTTAGAGCAGAACCAAAAACAAGTGTATGGTTAAAAGCCTGATACTGTCATACAACTTTCTGCTGGAGAATTGTGACTAAGAACAACTCAAAATTTGTAAGCCTTTTTTTTTAAAACAAACATTCTAAAGTTAGGCAAAAAGCTTACCTTGAACATTTACTAATCTTATTCTCAGGTTTTTATATAACTTAGCATTCTTACAACATACAGTACGTCCCATTTAACATTTATCCTTGATCTTACGTAAAATATTGTTCAGTCCTATAGAATAAATAATCTTTACTACAGAAATATCACAACATATCAACATTAAAAAATGTAATTAATTTATTACCTGTTATTTTGTTGTTTCTTCTGCTTTTGTTGGCTATAAATAATGAAAAACAATCTTTTCAACTGCATTTTGAACAGGGAGCAGCTGAAAGCAAACATACCTTTTAAAAGCAGACAGAGGAGTGAAGTTTTGTTTAGTTCTCCAACTGGTTCTCCAGAAGGTTACTTTTTGGTATGGTATATCTTCCAATTGCTCAATTCTATTCAGAAGAAAAACACTTTAAAGTTTTTAAGATAAATTGCAAGAATTGTTCAATACAGAATGAGACGAGGGAAAAAAAAAATGTAGATACAATACCTAAGGTACTTGCCAACACATTTTATTTCAAATGCTTGGTGTGCCTTAATGTCAGTAACAGCATCCACACCTACCAGAAAAACAAGTTTTCCTTCTTTTGAGCAAGGCATACAGCTGCCTTCCAACAACTTAATTTAAATTATAAACCTGCATGAGGAATTGGTCAAGCAAATCAAATCTAGGTTCTTAGGTGATTTTTTTTTTTTTTTTTTAAGTCTACATAGTTAAGTTTCCCTGTGGAACTTACTCTTGCATGTTGCAGTTCATACACATATTTAAAGAGAACTAGAAAAGCTTGCTATACAAAGAAGATAATTTGTATTTGTTGGACACAAATTTTGTAAGCAATATGTTAAAGGCCTAATTAAATGGGTGAATACAGATTCTGATGAGGAAGTATGAGAGAGCGCTGAAACAACAGCAGATTACAGAAACAGAGAAAAAGAACAAAATATAGAAGTCAAGGCATACCAAAACAGAATCTTAGAGAAAAAGAAAGTCCTAATTATTTGGAGGATTAAATTTACTGTTTTCTGATATGTGATTCATGAATTTTGATCTCCTGAGATTAATACCATAAAAATCTGGTACAAATACCTATGTTTAGATTAATCAGATTAATCAGGATTAATCAGGCAGATTAATCAGGAACATTATATTTCTACTCCTTCATTACATAAAGTATGTCTATTAGCAAATTTTAGCTGCAAAAAATATGCTTCCAGCATATTTCAAAGAGTTGATTTACTTCTAATAACAATAACTGTTTCTATTTTTGTGTTTTTTTTACTATTACTATATTATTATTATATTTACAATTACTATTAAAATAGAACATAATACAAACCATGCAGATCTGCTACGTGCTTTAATACTAAATTAACCTAACACTATCAGTAACTACTTTGCACCAGTTTATTCTTCTTCAGTATTCCCCCTAATTTTAAATAGTGTTTCTTCCTCCCTACTGCATTTACATACTATTATGGAGTCATATCCCTCCTAGTCTCCTTTTTTTCTGGTTTTTCATTAAACAAGACAGACTGCTCTAATTTCTACTCATAAGAAACACTCTTCTTGGTCAGCTGCTGCTCTGCATTTGGCGCGGTTTCAATTACTCTCTAGCACAGAAGAACAAGAAATGTATGGTCCTCTTCCATTTGTAAATGACAATGATAAGCCCCTATCCTTGTAAGGAACATTCTTTCTTAACGTATGATCACACTGCACAGATACAGCTGAGCCTGTCTGTCATCAGCCTGAGATTACTACACCAACCTCGTCTTTCACCCGAGAGTGCAGGTACCCAACGTGTTTTCTTCTTTAACAAGGTCAGACTAAAGAGTTCTTGTCCCAGCTGATTGAACTAATCACATTTCTCATTTCTTAGTTGTCTTCCTTCTAAACGCTACTCTAAAGCCTTGTGTCCAATCAAGATCACACTTGCAGACACCTAAATGACCTCCCCCCCTTCTTAAACAAAACAATAACTCCTGTTTTTTTTTTTTTTTTTTTTTTTGTCACATTGCAACACCACGATTGTGACACATTTATTAAGTTTCTGTTATTGGTTCTTCAATAGCTTGTCTGTCTTCCCAGAATTTCGGAATGGAAATTATTCAGTTGCACCCTCCAACTGCAGTGTTGTTTTTGTTTTTAATCTTTGCTATAGTAACTCTTGTCTTCACACCTTCATTCCCATCATCTTTAACTTCCACAGTTAACATTATTCTTACTAAAACTTGAATGAAAGTGCTAATTTAGTTCAAGAGTGGTCCTCAGGCCATTATTAATCTTCCCCACATATTGCCTACAATATGGCCTTCCTTTTGAATTTGTTTTCTTTGTATTGCTACAGCTGAAGATCTTTCCTGATAGTCAAAATTGTTTGCAAAGACTACACTGAGTTTAATTTTTGGTAACTATCACTTTATCCCTACACCTCCTGACTTGTGGTTGTGGTGAGGAATAAACGTATTTCAGGGGGCAACAGAGAGAGATGATTACAAAGTTTCAGCTGCTAATAAGCAGCACTAGATTCAGTAGTACAGGAATGATGAAGGCCTTATCTTTGAACCATCCATGGTCAAACTAAATAGAAGTGGCACTTTTTTTTTTAATAAAAGGTATTCTATACCCTCTGCTTATTGCTTTGCCAAAAGTAACAATATAAAGCACTTATGCTTAAATATAAATAAAAGTTCCAAAGACTAATAATCATTTACCATCTTAATCTAGACTGTCCATCTCTAATCTCTTGATAGATCTTTTTTTTTTTGCAGAAAGACTCTTTGCAGTTCCAGTGGTTCTTCCACTTTTACATGATCCAGTATCTGACGTTTATTGGTTGAAGGTTAAACTGGGGGCAATATTATTCCACTGGTGGTAAAATATTGCTCTAACATAGATTAAGTTGGCCATTTCTATTCTCAATTTGAAGAAGGTAGCGTATAGCATACTTTCATAATACTCGGTTGTGTATTAGGCCTAGCACAAAAGCAAACCATATAATTTTCTGCACATGCATAGGTTTTTCTTTTATAATCTATCGCACATCCAATTGTAAACACAATCATAAGCAATTGTAACAATTGGTTTTTGTGTTCTTTGAAAAGAAACAGTTCAAGCAAAATAAGAGCTGCAGGACAATAGTTAAAAGGTCTCTCCCCCCCCCCCCCCCAGCTTTTTGTCTTTCGCACTGAAACCACTCTTTCAGGAGTTACACATGCTTTAAATCTAAAAGTAAACTCCCAGACTGGGAGTGTATGCTGATGAAGATTCAAAAGAAAAAAAAAAAACCTGTTGTACAATTAATAAACACTTCTAATTTACCAGTAAGGGGTTAACACCAGTACCCCAAAATTACAGCCGACTGCCACCCGATTATGCTACTTGCGGGATGGAAACAACATCCTGAGCCTGGCAAGCCTCTGGCGCAAGCGCAGGGAAGCCAGCGACAGGCTCCCGAGCAGGCGCCGCACGCTGAAGCCCTCCGCCTTCCCAGCGCCTTCACGAGGCCGCGACCCGGCGGCGGCCCCGGAGCGCCGCGCACCCCGGCCCCCGCGGCGCGACCGCAACCGGCCGCTGCGGCGACTCCCGCCGCGGCACCGCCCTGCTGGCGCCGGCAGCGCTCCTGGCGCCGCAGCCCGGGCGGCCCAGGGACTCGCGGGCCTGCTCGCCCCCCGCGCAGAGACGCGGCGGGACGCGCAAAGAGCCCGCGCCCGCGGTCGCCCCGCCGGGGCCGGGAGCTCGCGCCCCTCCCGGCGATGCGGGCGGACTCGCCGGCGCCCCGCTCGCTCGCGGCCGGGGTCGCGGCGCCCCGGCCGCCCCGGTGCCGCCCCTCGGCGGGGCGCCGCGCACGGCAGCGGCCCCCCCCCGGGGAGGAGGTCCCCTGCGCCGGCAGCGGCCCCCGGGGCGCAGGGGGGCGGCGGGGGCGGCGGGGAGCCCCCGCCAGACGCGCTTCCCGGGACCGCCGCGGGGCAGCGGCAGCGCAGGCGGCTCCCCGCCCCCGAGCGAGCGGCGCGGCCCGGCCCGGCCCGGCCCGGCCCGGCCCGGCCCGCCGCCGTCGCGGGCGAAGCGCGGTGGCTGCCGGGGCCCCGGGGGGCGGCAGAGGAGCGGGCAGGGGCCGGGCGCGGCCCGGGGCGGCTCCGCGAGCGCCGCTCACTGGGCCCTGACGGCGGGCCTGGCGCCGCCGACGCCCCGGCACTGCACCGCACGGAAGAAGCCAGCGTACCCGGGCTGCCCCCCGGCCCTCTGGACTCGGCGCCCACGTTTGTCCGTTTGTCTCACTAACTTCGTGTAAAATAGAGAAACACACATGAGCCATTATATTTTCAAATTGCAAATCAGTGAAAACTAATAAATGAAACTCTGATAATTACATGATGATGAAATCCAGTCATTCACACTAGTACTTTTACCTTATAAGCTCTACTGTTCAAGCTTTGGATCTTAGAGACAGCAACTGCTACTGTGGACATTCACGTGATAATGCCCAATTTGGAACTCTAAGTTCTATGAACATTCTTGGTGGGATATTTTCTAATGGTGAGTGCCATAAATTTTAAGATTTGCCTCCTGTGAACAACAGATGATCCTAAATCTGCAGTGTATTACTGGGGAGAACGTAATGTTAAATGCTTATTGCAATGCCTCTCTTAGTTTAACTGCTGCACTTAAAATTTTAGCTTACCCAGCACTTAACTTTTGTAACTAAAGATATATATTATTTCTACAAAGTGATGAGTCCCTGAGTTCAAAAAAAATTTTGATTCATAAGGTTTCCTGCAACAACATGTAACAGTATCATCAGGCTTTTGCCAAAGTTCTCCAGACACCTCTCTACAAGTCAGAGGACTGAGGACTAATTGAATTGCTTCTCTTGACTCAAATACAAGCTCTTTAGTTCTGAAATTATCTTCACTGAGTGCCTTATTTCAGGTCACAGATAAAATAGATTTACCCTCATACAGTGCATAAAAGGAACGTTTCCCCCAAAGCTTTACAACAATCTTTGTCTGGAAATATTTCCAATGTGAGCTTTAAGTGATACCCTCTGCCCCCGCCATGGACACGCTCTCCACTTTCCTTCCTTACAACCAAGGTTTCACTTTTGAGCTTGCGGTACTGTTTCACGTAGCACTTTGTTAACATTCATGATTAATGACGAGTTATATCTCCACAGCGTTGTATCCCTGATGAGGGACTCTCGGGGAAGGTTTCCTTGGAGGGGCACTCGACAATGATAAACAAGGGCAACATCCACGGGAACACTCACACTGTTCCCATAAGCACGTAGGACGGAGTGGACCGAAGTCTGAACCACCTTTCTCGGATCGATTATCATTTTTTTGGGATTGAAAACCTCTTTCCTGTCTGGCTCTCTGTGAACGTGCTGCAGTATGTTAACACCTGGCACGTTATTCCAGGACGAAATGTTGAACGTGTGGGTGGATATGGTTTCAGGGAAGATATGATTCTCAAAGAGGAAAATGCCAGTCCCTGGGTTTTGTTCTTGAAGACTGCTCATCATTGTTTTCCAGTCTGGGTGCTTAAGGGGAAGAATTATTTCATCAGCATCATTAAGAACTACAAACTTGCTCCTCTGCATGTTACGATATATACAGTCATTCAAAGCTGTGATTTGTCCATAGTAGCCAATATCTTTGGCATCCATAGAAAAGTGCCATTTAGAAGAAACCTTGAGGTGTGAATGTATTGGCCAGGGAATTATCTCTACGGTTCCTTCTTCCATATAAAACTTCAAAACTTTCTCCATCAGCTGGCTGCAGCTGTTCTTATAGATCACCACTTTCTGTACCCCAAGAATCTTATACATCTCCATACTCTGTATAAACTGCAAGACATTGTTGTAATTTCCGAACATGGCAGAGATGCAGACAGTGAAGTCAACAGAAAAGGTCTCGGCCTTGCGGTTTCTAATTTCAAAACTTGGCAGCTGGTCAATATTTCCATGTGGGGACCAATGGATCGACACATGTGTTGGATCGCAGTTTTGGGGTTCCAGACAAACTATGTCTGCTGCACCGTAAGGGAATCCAAATCTATCGGAATGAACATCAATTTCGGCATTGGTCACCTGTATTTCACCATGAGGCTGACAGCAGAACCAGCAGTAAAGTTCTTTTACATCTTCATGGTGAACAATCCCAATCACACGGGTGACTTTGCTTTCTCTGTCATCAAAGTACGAGGCAATGATAAAAGTTCTGTTATCTTTTAAGGGTGTTATTACATTTTGAGCAGGTTTTCCTCTACAGAGCTGACCTGCTGGACTGATAGTTGTTGCCTGGAGGAAGATTTTTCTAGTTATTTTATTACGTAGATGAGTACCTTTCCTGGAACAGATTAAAATGCTTGCAAATATAAGGATACATGCAACAACAGCACAAATGTGTCTTTTTCCACAGTGTATCATTGCTGAACAGCACAACTTGAAACTGAGCACACTGCTGTACACTCAGTCTTCCATTCACTTTCTCTAAAAGAAAGAACAAAAAAAGCACACTTTCAATCATTGCCAAAGAAAGAAATGCTTTGCATTGAACTGTATTCAACATCATTTAGAAAAGGAGGTTTGGAAAGAATGATTTTTTCACATGTTTAAATGGCTGATATTACTTTACATGTAAATTGATTTTACCACTAAAGATGAAGTCTTAGATCACAGTTTTAAATTGGCAGTTGATTTCAGTAGGACTTGATGTGAATCTTGGGACCATTCAACTCATTTACATGCCCAACTGAACCTTTTAACCTTGCCATGGAAAGTTCAAGTTCTCTGAGTAAGGTGGTACCAAATCTGACCACAAAGTGAAGATTTTCAATAACAATACAGCTTAATATTAATTTACACATGCTAAATCATCAAGCAGATGGAAGGCAAATTAAAACACAACCAAACTCTGCTATGGGTGGCCATAATGGCATGATAAAATGTGACACATCAGAACAACACATCCCAACAATTAACCATTAAGAGTCAGTATCATTTGTAGGTGTTCTGTCCTCTTTTGCATGCATTCAATCCCAGTTGAATAATGACCGCTTTCTAATTACTCACAAAATTGCATTAGTTGCAGCTCTACACTGACTTCAGAGTTCTAGGTTTGAAGAACATGATGAAAACACTGCAGCTTGGTGTAATTAGCAAATCCAAGATGTTGCTCAGCTGTTCTTTTTCATTTCTGTGGCCTACAAAATAAAATAAGTTATTTTAGAAGATGTATAATGACCCATTCTCTAAACTAAAGTCCTGTGTACTGTTCTCTGAGAATTGTCATGTAAGCTGTACATCTTCCCCTTTCCAGCAAGGGTATTTGTTAATTTTAAGATTACATTGTGTGTGCTGAATATTTTTTCTAAACTGCTAAGAAAGGTCACAGTTACTTGGTTTTGCAGGAAATATCTCATTCCACCTGCTTTAAATATTTTTAGTGTTGCCTGCTCAATTAACTGCTAAAATTAAAATATGCATTTTTATCATTATCTCAGTAGTAAATAAACAGGACCTTATCAATCATATTTGCATAAAGAAGATAAAAAAAATATATAGAAGTTGTGAAAAGTGGTGCTGCATCATCAGTTATTAATTAAACTGCACCAAAGGTCTTCAAATGTTTATTGTTATTCCTGTTTTACCCCATTTCCCTGTTGGAACACTGCTATGTTCTAGCTATTGTTAAAAAGGGAAAGGGAGAGGCACAGAAGTTGCCATTTTAATGAGTTACACAAAGCAAGAAGTCCACTTACACCTTCCCCTGCATTTCACATCTTTTTTTAACCAGCTGAAAACAAACTGCTTTGGTGTAGTTTCTCTTCAGAAATGTCATATGAATACAATACTTGATTTGGGCAATGCAAATTCATCCTAATAGCCTGTTTTTTAAGACCAACAGGCCTGCTGGAACAGAAACAGTTGTTCAGCCACTTTAACAGAGTAGTTTTAGCACGTCAAAAGCATAATCATGCACTTGATTTGGGACAAAGTAAACTAGGATTCCTGTTATGGAATTCCTGTGGCCTTCTAGGGCATGAACAGTAATTACGAATGTAATTTTATGGATAGGGACAAGAAAGGAATGAGTCACTTCTTTTATGTAAAGAAGTCTATAAAAACTAGAGAGATGCTTAGAGATACATATCATCTGTTTAAATAACCTGCTGTTTTGCCCTCAAGGAATTTTTAAAAGAATTTCTGGAAACCTCCAGTGGCTGCTACCTCTGATGACGTGTCTGTCTTTTATCTTGAGCTGATCTCAGGGAGCTTAGTTAATATATAAATTTTTCAAGAAACGGATGGCATCAATTCCTAAATATGAAATATAATTTTGAGTTCAAGCCTGTGCCATCTCTTTGAGAATCCACAGGCTGCAGACATTAGCTGGTGTCCACTTAAGTTGGTGACTAAAAGGTTCTCTTTTCTAGCTGGAGCAGGATTATTAAAAAAAGAAAAAAAAAAAAAAAAAGAAAAGAAAAGCAAAGCTGTATCTTGGCTGTTGCCAGGGCAGTAATTTCTGAGCAGGAATAGCCATTGCCATTCTGAAAAAGGATTCTGCATATGTACTCATTAAGAGATACTTATTGCCATGCTTTGTACTGTCCTTCGTTCAAATGAACATATATTGGCAAAACCTCACTTCATAAAAGGTGACATTTGAATGCTGGGCAAATAACTACTCTTTCACCATGACCGATATTACTACAGACTCTTTTAGCTATTGAAAACATATTTTGTGCTATCAGAAGCTGAAAAATATCCCTCTTTTTTAAAAGAAGAGCCTTTAAAATACATTAGCGACTGTGGACCGCCTCTATTTAGATGAATGCCCCTAGCAATACAGAGAAGAAACCGGAAGACAGCATTTTACTGTAATGTATGTTATATCAACAAAGTTGAAAAAGACCTTGCTTTTAATAGCTGTTCTATGGAGCACTGCCACCCATTTTGCCTTGTACAGTGAGCCAAAACCTCAGCATCTTGTAGTTGTTATATAAGGAGAAAATAATTGTTAATGGAATCCATGTTTGTTAGGTGCAGTCTAAATACCTCCCAAGAATGCAAGAAATTGTGCTTTCCTGAACGCAGTAGGAATCAAACAAAATACGGTGTATTTACTCACAGTTCAAAGTCTCTTCGTCTAGCACTTCACGCTTTCCACTGCTTCAACCTGAGTTCTGTTCCTTGCTCCCTTTGAAAGGGGAGACCATGCAACCTCGCTTGCCTCCTCAACATCTGCTTCCTCTGCAATTATACTAGTACTTTTGGCCATCTGTGGAAATCCGGTGACTTGGTTAACTTCCGGTACTGCAGATCTATTTGCTTTCTGCTCTTCCGTTTTCTCAGATGAACAACTTTATCAGTTTAATAGAATAACACATTCTCCAAATCATGCTCATATCTTTAAAACATTTCAGTCTCTCGAATAGTCGTATTTATTAACTGGGAGAACGATAGGTGATCAGGCTGCTCCTGCCTGAAGTAAGGCTGGCTGTGTTACTGTGGTTGCTGTATGTGCCCATTAGGTAGAGTCTCCAAGCAATGATATTGTTAACAAAATGCTCATACACAATTTTTTCTAGTAAAAGAAAACATCTGCAAGGACTAAATTACCTCTAGGAACCATTCATAACTTTGATGCTAAGCAAAACGGATGGTTACACAACTAACATCCACTTCCCTTTACCACTTGACTTGGCTCAGTTCAGTACGAGAAATTTTGCTTTAACGGCCCACTTCGTCAGCTGACCCTCTAGGTCAATGTTTTCAAACAGGTATGTTGCTAAAATTCCTAGAATTCTAAAATACAGTAATAGCCTTATTTAGAAAGTGTTTACTGAACTTATTTTCAAAAGGAGTCTCTGAATTTGTACTTGGCTTTCATTATATGAAAAGAAGTCAGCTTTTTTTGGGGAAAAAAACTTAATAAACATGCAACCTTTTCTGACTTGCTTATTTCTTATGAACACTCATACTGATGTGAACTACAGCACAGAAAAGCAACTGCCAGCTGACTCTTTTCATAAAGCAGTTCTTATGCTCTCACCAGGATCATACCTTTTATTAAAAAAGCTTGTCAAAGCTCAGAGATGGCTGCCAATAACTCATTTATTTTATTTGAATGCTATTGTTGTACATACAGGTATTGTTATGAAACTGATATGTCATGACTTAACTATCTAGAGCTCTTGAGAGAGAAGCCTGTACAGCAGGAGCGGCTGCTGCGTGTGCTCAATGCTCAGCAGCCCTGAGGGGTCCTTCTAACGCCGAGACTGTTCAGGCCCCGGACGCGCAGACTAGAATAGGCCAGCTTCTGAAGTCGACAGTTTGCGCAAGCCTGTATATGTGAGCCAAGAGAAGCAACTTGCTGATTCTTGGAAAAGGCAGTGGACTTCCATCTGCTTTAGCTAGCACTGCAAGACTTTATTAGCAATGCAGTAACGATTTCCTCATATGCAGCTTGTTTCAACCGCCCAGCAGTATAAGCAACAAACGTCACCAAGAAACTATCATGATCTGTGAATTTATCACTTACAAAATACAAAGTTTTTAAAACCAGACTAAGAGATAACAATAGTCTTTTTCTTTCTGTTTAAGCGTTATCACTAAACTTGACGGTTTTAAGAGCTTTAGGTAAGGGTTTGTTTTGTTTTGCTTTCTGGTTTAGAGTGACTAATACTGCATCTGTCTGTAATATTATTCATAATAGTTGACTAATGTCAGGAGGGACTCCACTCTAAGAGCACTATAGCTGCCTTGGATGTTTCTTCTTGACTGCATTCAGCCAGGTAGGCTGGAGGTAGGAGCACTGAGGGCCGTGGGGCACATAGAGTCACCTCCCGGAGAATCTCCAGGGAAGCGCTTGACTTCTGGTCAAGTCTGCCATGGTTTTTATGCTAGAACTGAAGAAGTCTGGGCTAAGATAATTTTAATTAATGTCTGCATCTTTTCTGTGCACAAGAAAGATTCATATTTAACAGAATTCTGTCAGTCAAATTTGGCTGCAACTGTGTTGTCCTAATAATTAGTATTTTATTAATTCCTCCACTTGTACCTGCATAAGTCAAAAGGAAACAAAATACTTGGCACTACCTTAGCATCCCTGCTGTATTTGAGGCCATCTTGCACTTCTCGTGTATATTGTTTTTGTCTTTTATTAAACAAAAAGTATGATTTTCTTGCTACACAACCTGTTTCAGACAGTTAAGCAACATCTTCGGTTCATCACCATTCTGTCATTGCTTTTTCTTCTGGTACATAACAGGAGCCTACTCTTCTCTCTTTCTGTCTCACCACACAGCTGTTCTTGCAGAATCATCCTAGGCCACTCTGCAAATGAAAGTTAATATATTTGCCAAGGGAAACGCATCTTTTGCTTCCCTTCTTGTCACTTTTTCCTTCTAAACTGCAGATCGTAATTTCTCCCATTTCTCAGACCAGGGCACAGACAGACAACCACAAAGCCTGTCAGGGAGCAGCGAGGGCTGGCTGGTCACCGATGCACGGGATGACCAACCGGCAGGGCAGGGGCCTGGCTGCGAAGGGCCACCACACCTGCGCGAAGGAGCAGGGCAGACCTAGAAGCTGTGTCCAGGTTCAACCAAGAGTCATTGGGCAAGTCTGCAGTGATGAAGCAGGTCCGTGGTCATGCTGGGAAGCAGATTCACAGGCCAGACTCGAGTCCAGTGACTGCACAACCCCGTGCAGGTGTGGCTATAGCCGAGCTAGAGACAAGCACGCCTGCAGCACAGCTCGGGCAGGGACCAAGGCCCCGGGCTGGGCTTAAATGGGCTCCAGGGCCCATGGGCAGGGGTGTGGGTGGTGGCCCCAGGAGAGGCTGGTCAGGGCCATAAAGGCCTGTGAGTGCCCCCAGCGTCCTGACCGAACGGCTTAAAGAGGCGCTTCCTTGTACCTAGCTGAGGTACAGTAACTTCTCTATATGTGCTCATTATATAGGCCAGTTACTTCAAAAAAACCCCCCAAAACAAAACATAGTCCCACAAACAGCCATCAACAAACAAAAAATGATTAGGCAAGAAGTCTGTCACCCTTAAGACTTCATGTTGATTTTCTTGAAACTGTACCACAGCACCAGAGCTGCATCAACTAATCTTGGGTGCAGCAGATTTCCTGGATGGGTTGTGCTCATGCCCAGAGTCCTTCTCTCCTCTTCTAAAGGAAATATGTCACTTCATAGATAGAGATGACCCCCAACTTCTTTGCTTACCTTTGATTTCCAGTTTCTCTAGTGAAATCTCCATTCTAGGAGATCTCTGTTGTGACGTCAGGGGATTACTACGCCGAAGAAAGCACGGAAGTCAGCAACAGATGCGGCTCTTGGTCTGATCGGTTGTCTCTCTCTCTAAATAACTGGCAGAAAGAACAAGGAAACAGTCCATTGCAAACTGGACTTCAGCCTCTTCCCAGGCACAGCTTTCCTTGGTGACTACCTTAACTGTTTATTAACTAGAAAGAAAGGAATGTTCAAATGTGTTAAAAACCACCCTGAAATACACTATAACAGTGACGAATTTCCAGTGTTTGTCTGGAAACAGGAAATTTACTGATCGCCTCTGCTTATTTTGCCTAGTAAGAGAGGAACAGTGAGGTTCAGAGACTGGCAATGAGGGAGACTAAAGGCCTGGAGATACTGCCACATAAAGACATAAAGGAATCACTTGGCCCATTTACCTTGAAGCATAGGCCAGGAAAAAAAGAAAAAAAAAGCCCATGATATATATACAAAATAATAACTGAGATATATAAAATAATAACCGGAGGAAAAAGAAAAATAAAAAACCCCAAACTTCCCCAAAGCCCTACTGCCATTTCTTTTCCCATACCCCCCTTCCTCAGTTCAAAATAAGGAGAAATTCAGCAAATGCAGAAAAGTTTTTAACCCAAACAAAATCATCACATATATCCGTGGTGGTGGTTGTTTCTTCCACACCCCTTCGGGGCATGTGCCTTCACAGTGCATGCCAAGGTTGACAGCTGGGCATACACCTGCCTGTAAATCCTGTTCACTGTCAGCGTGTGTCCCTGCTCCCTTTCACAAATATTTAAGGAACAAAATACCACATTAGCAGGCAACCATCCTAGAGACTTAAAATGATTGCAACTGGTAGTATACGTATACACACACGCACGCACACACACACATACACACACAAGATGTTTGTATAAGATTAAATATATTAGTGTATAAGTAAATATACTATATATAATATATAAAAACAAATATATATATGTGTATATATATGTAAAAGTGTATATACAAATATACAAAAAACTGAAAAAGTAACTAATCTAGGGTACAGTAAGACTCACTGTGCAGATGTGTCTAATCAGAGAATAATACAATACATACAGATACTGGAACTGTAACTTGCACAAACTAAGCTTGCTACAGACCACATGCTTGTCTCCCAGTGTAGACGTTCCTAATACTTTTTAATATGGACAGATATAGGGCTGTTAAAGGGTAAAGAGCTCAAGCAAACCTGACCACCAAATGTGCACATACCCACAGATGCTTTGCTAGTACATGCCATTCTTACCTCACTTCCATCTTTGCCCTGTTTCTGGGCCTGTTTCTGGTTTGTTTTTGTCTAGTTGCTTTTTGATGCAGCACTTGATTCATACTGGAGTGTTATCACACATTATTTAAGATTACTGCTACCTTTACAAACATTTACATAACTCCTGACCACAAAATAGCTTTGCGATTAAGAATTAGACTTCTATTAATAATTTATGTAACAAAGATAAACAATGAAAAATCCTCTTCAGTATTCTGAAAAGCTTCAGTTGGGCACCAGATAACAGGATAAGAAAGAATCATCTTAGAGTCTGTAATGGCAGGTACAGGATTTCTTGCAGCCTCTTACGAGGCACCTGAGGCGAGTCACTGCTGAAGGCAGGCTGTCAGACTACACCACGCTTGCATCTCACCTGGGCACTGCTGTTGCCCATATTCTAAAAATGTCTACAGGACTTCATCAGCTTTTTAAAGAAACAGAACGGGATTTCAGTGATGTTCCATGTATGGTTTTCTCCATCTGAAAACCTACCAGGTTCCTCAGATTTAATAAGTCAATAACTGCACTACCACTTTGCGATATTTTGGCATCAGAATCTTGGGTAAAAAAAAAAAGGCTCGTGTTAACAATAAAGCAAGATCTATACAGCATCACACTTGCTGAATGTTAGGGAAAAGAAACAGAGACAAGCAAATGGTTTTTCCACCTTAGCTCTATAAGCAAAATGAGTCAGCAATAAAGTAAGTACAAATGCTAGTCCCTTTAAGTTGTAATGATTAAACAAAAATGACAACAGCTAGGGAAATAGCCATCATTGGAAATCCAACTAACAGCAAATACGAAATATATCTTGAGAGACATGCAAGCATTTGATAGACCACAATTCACAGAAGCCTAACTCCAATCTCCTCTAACTACTACAACAACGTCAAACAAAAAAAAATTAGCAAAAAGAGATTGGTTTGTAAACAATTCCACCTAGATGGCCTGTATCATAGCGCTAAGGGATTATAGTGAGTGCACATCTATCCACACTGAGAGAGCAGCTGAGCAAGCTCACACAACTGCAGGGAAATAACAAGATACCAACATGCTAGTTCCAGCCACCATCAGGATGATCCCAGTAGATATGATGATCTGAAGACTTAGCTGATAGAGAAGTTGGTAGCTCTGACGTTACATGACCTCCCCCTTTCTTTGATTCATTAGAGCAAAGAGGGCAGCAAACTGAGGAAGCTTGACTCCCAGGGATATCTAAGGAACTGAGTATCCACCTGTGGTCCACAGATGCTTCTCCTAACCATAAATCAGGACATTCACCACTCAGGAATTGCTAGGTATCTTCTTAATGTTTCCTGCCTTACTGGTAATTGACTATAATTAACCCATTGGATTCACAGCCCTTTGCACCTCTGGATACAGTGCCTGCTTACAAGAGACTGTGTGAGCACGCAGTTGGGGTAGATATCAAGACAAAAGCATGGCCTAGGGCAACTTCATGTCGGGTTATGCTGTGCTGTGCACAGCTGCTCAGGGGGTTATAGGGTTTTTTATGAATACTGGTGGGCTTCTATTTCTAATCCTATGGAAGACAACTACACTGTCCCCATGATACAAATTCAAAACTGTATGAATCTGCTCAACTTCTTTGTTAGAGGTGAGTAACCACTAGCTTTCTCTTGGTGTTGACTGCTCCAGAAGCTTAATTATCTGCTCACAATTATGAATTCTCTTACTTTATTGTCTTTAGCATCTCATCTTAGTTCTTTAAAAATTAACTGTACATCTGAACTACACCTAGTGTTGGTGGAGATGTAGTACCTAGAAAACTCTGGTCATGGAGGAGTTCATTATGTGAGATGCTTCTATAGAAAAAAATGATAATCTATTTAAGACAGTGTACTATTAACTCTCAGATACAATATAAAAGGTGCTCAGCTTCACACAATGACCTGAAAAGTGCTGAAAACCTCCCCCCCACTTTTTTAAACAAGTAACTTGCTCTAACTTTAACATATCTCAGTATTTGTGCTAAAACTTGTTTTTCCTCTGCTTCAGACCTGCATTCATCCTCAGGATCTGAAAGTCACGTCCCCTCAGTAATCATGAATGTATACTTTCTGAGGCTAGTATGTGCAACAAGACTGTGGTGGCTTCCCCCCCTCCTCCCCAGTGATACATATTTGTTGGTAGGATTAAAACAATTGTACTGCTAACCAGAGCTGACAGAAGTAGTTGGACTTCCAAGTACTGCTGTACTTGAAAGCAGCAGAAAGGACACATTAAAAGGAAGTAACGTTTTGTGAATCTCCCCATTTCCCCTTCACCTATAAATTTCTGCACCAGCTAGCTGCCCCTTTTCTTGCTCTTCATTTTTACCTCTTTATTCAGTGAGTTTGACATTGCCCCTAAAAGACAAGGCATTCTTCCATTGTTTGTCGCACGTGAATGCAATTTCACATGAAGTTTTGTTCTGCTGCAGGAAATCCTAACCATTTTTTAACAACTAACTGCCAGTGTTTCCAGGGTGTTTCCATACATTCAAAAATGACACTTCTCATTTTATTAAGGGTGCAGTATCAAGCAATAAATCTGATGTAAAATAATTTATCTGCCTGGTTGTGTCTACTATTTTAGTCTTCAGGAATGAATAGACTTTTTCCTGTACAGACACTAGAATGAATGTATGTATTTTCTGACCTTGCTCGTTAGTTTTATATTCAGTAACATTGTGCTTTCAGACTTGAAGCATGGATGTTTATGTCGAACGCAGTCTACTCTTCCTTAAAGCTGACAAGCTGATTTCTGGCAGGAAGCGCATGACTACAGGCAGAGTGCAGAAGCGTAATGAATTGGAGGAAGCATTCTTTATTATCTGCACTTTCTCATGGACAAGTGTGTTTGAGCAGATGTAAAATGGGTGTATTCATTTGTCCTAATAGGCTAATCTGTCTTGTTCTCACATCCGTAGTCTACTGAGACAGGTAAACTTTGAACAGTTTTCTTTCTTCTTTGCACTCTCCCTAAGGAAAGATCTGGCACACTTTCTGAACTTGCTAAAAAGAAAAAAAGTTTATATTAATAGATCACAGCTATGGAAATACCGCAACAAACATTACTGATCTCAGAACATAAAGGCAATTTATCAGTGCCATGACTTACTTACCTAGCACAACTTGGCATGTAAAGTAGGAACAAACTTCCTAAAGATTTCATTTTTATCTCCTCTCCCAGGTTACAAAACGAGAGGCCTGCTCATCATGAGAAATTTAATGAGCTCTTTGGTACTCATCTTTGACTGTGCATTTTATCAGAAAAGCATGTAACATCATACTGAAATACTGCAATGCAGAAAATAGTTCCCTTTCTCCCCTGTCATTTGCTGCTTTAACAATAACGTGCAATATGGAACATCCTGAGTGTTGCCCATCCTCCCGAACATGCTCATTTGCTTTATTTTCTAGCCTGTTGTCTATTGGGAGAAGAATCCCGATCAATTTCCTTCCCCCACTAAAACCGATACTCTCATTTGGTAGATGTAAGGGGCACTCCATGATGCTTTCTTCTGAGTTAAGGGCTCCTTTATGTCTGCAACTCTTACAGGAGGAGCAAAAAATATTTATAATGAAAAACTGGGTTTGGCCCTGGAGGCAAATTCTATAGGTCCAAATGATTTCCAGGACTACAATGTTTTTTTTTTAAAAAAAGTTTTGGTTCCTGTTTCTGGGTGATGCATGTTTTCTTGTTCAGCACTGAAAGCGGCTGTTTCCATGCAAGCTCATTCTGTTCTCAGCTTCACATTAGATAACTTCTCATTTATCTCTCAGGCAACTTCCCACAAAATTATGGTGCTGCAGAAGTTAGAGCATCCACTTTGCCATTCACAATGTGGAGCCTATTTACCTCCAGTAGTGAAAAATACTGCTTATAACAAAAGAAATCATAATAATTAAAAAAAGGACACTGCACATTGATTCTTTCCCAAGAGAAAATTCTAACAAACACCTGATGGTGAGGCTCTCCCCCATCAACGGTGCTCAGCGTTTCAAGGCTCTGACATGCATCACTGAAATCAGAAAGGAAATTTCAGATTTCAATACCAGAAGCTATTACTATAAAGGGCTTCACTGTTGTACTGTTTAATGCAGGGCGGATGATTTTACTCTGATTTTTTTATAGTGGATGAAATGTTTTTTTCTGATGGATTTCAGTGAGCAGAAGATGAGAACCCAGGTTTCTAAATAAAGTTTAATAAGTGTGAATAAATTTACTTTGATGTCTATGTCAACATGTAGGTTTGGGAGTAATAAAACATGTTTCTCTGGAAGGCTATAGAATAGGTTTGTCTCCACTTCTTCAGACTTTTCAAGTCCTACTTGAAAGAACTGCAAATTTGGAGGGATTTTCAGTTTTCTGTTACAAATTTTGATTCTGTTGTATCTATGTTATTAAATGATTAGAGGTTATGCAACTATAAAGTCTATCCTTCAACTGTGTCATCATTCAATCACAAATAAAACATGCTTGCTGCCTTTGAGCTGAAAAGTTCCTTCTTTACCTCTACTATTCTTTTTCAAAGTATTTTATTCTTAACAGCATACATACTTTGCACACTTTTCCATGTTTAAATTTACAACCAAACGCAATTCCTGTCAAAGTAAACTTTTTTTACGTTAAAGTATTTAATTAGTGAAACAATCATTATCAATGTAACAAGCTGAAAAATACAGCAACTTGATACAAGACTGAGGTAACGAAATACTTTGCCAAAAACCTAAATTCCCACACAAGGGTTAAAAGTTTAGTGGTTATTATGGGTAAGACAATTCACAAGAATTATAGAAAGAATCCTTACACAAATGGCATGCAGTGGACTGCTGGAAAATACAGCCAAAAATAGTGCAACAGTTTACACAAGAAACAAATGAAAATGTAGAAACTGGTATCCACTATAATGTGACAAATGAGTTGCAACTTGAAAACTCTCTTTGCCTCATTTTAGTGCTGTATGGAAAAACATGCAGTTTTGGCACAGAATTACATTAAAATTGCATGCTAATAAATTAATAATATCACCTAAACATATTTTATGTCTTCACAATTCTGAAAACAGTCATTCTGAGATAAGGTTTATTTCTACACAATTGTTATAGCTAGTCTCTTTGATGGATGAAAGCTTGTATGGTTTGTGATATTTTTGCAAAAATGGCATCTTAACCAGTACTGATATGCACCACGTTGTGCTTTTAATTCACAATAAAAGTATCAGATATGGAATGCTAGCAAAAACCCAAACCAGTAGTTACAAACTGGTGCTTAAAAATTCATCTAGAATTGGACTGAGATATTTTTAATAATATTCTTATATTGTTCCATCATTCTCAATTTTTTCTTTTCACTATTATGCAGCAATTTCACAATTGTGCTGGAAAAGACATTTACTTGGCTATTGTGTAAGACTATTACTTGCTAGGTTCATCTCTCTTCTCTATAATGCTTTTAATGCTCAAATGATAATAGTGGGAAGGCATGCAATTTATTTTTGACACGTTTCCAAATTCCAAGTTTTTGAGTAGGATTACTTGAAGGGCTTCATTTCTCCACAGATGCACTGGTTTCTGTTAGTGACAAATGACTAGATATAAGAATTGTTCTGAAATGTTTTCTCTTTTTCATGCCCCACTACTTTGGGGGCCTATCATGGTTTCAGATAAAGATACTTCCCTTCTAGTTGGGAATCTGTTTTACAAACTAGAGAAAATGGACCATTTTGTAACTTCTCCAACAGGCTTTATGGCTAATTTTGAAAAAAGGTATATTTTTGAAGGATAGAAAGCTCTGCCTCTTGTGAATAGAATAACATACATAACGCTTTAGGAGTCTCAAGCTACCAAGGTCTGAGTGTGTACCAGCTCATTCTGTTGCTACTGTATCAGTCAGCAGCTACTGTTCCTTCTGAGATAGACTCACACATAAGCAAAAGCTGTTAAAACATGGAATAGTTCATCTCAATTGCAACATGATGGAAAAAAATGTCATGAGTAATCATTTGTGTTCTCTTCCAATGAATCACATTAGAAATTAGTAGGTATTTACATACGTCTAATGCATGTAAATGTCATGCCAGTAAGTGTTCCATTTTAAATTAATCTTATATTTAAGAAAGACCAGGTTATTCCCTTTTAAGGGGAAGGGGCTACAAACAAGGTAACCTTTAAAAACCTTACACATCTCTGTTTTGGTTAGTGCATCATTGGTTTGGTCATCATCCTTGATACTTGCAGTTAAGATTTAATTGCATATATACTGCCCTCTTTTTCCTAAACATTTATTGGTTGGCCTACCTGAAAAATAGCTACACTATAAGAGACAATATTCTGGCAATACCTTCATTAGATCTTTTACCCTGCCTCCTGATTTTTCAGCCTTATATCACAAGAGTCTTTCTTTGCATGTGATGGCCAAATGCACGTTTATGCTCGACAGAAGCGTTTGGTTTGCTTATTACCAATTTAGTTCATTATCTGGGTGTCCTTACAAGAATTCTAGAGACTTGCAAAGCTGTTAAAATAAATGAGGCTTCTCTTGCACCCAGAGGAGATAATTCATCTAAATACAATTGATAAGAAAGCCCTGATGTCCTGTGGGATACTATATTCCAACACACACTTAAACCCAGGAATGCAGGGATGTTTCTGCTACGGCAGTGATCCAGCACCCCTTGAATCGTGGAAGTTCTCTCTTATTATAAATCTGCACAGGGACTGAGAAATAAGACTCTGTTCTCAGCTTTAAGGGTGTAGGTCTAATCTAAAATAACAATGAAGTTGCACAAGGTCCAAACATTCTGAGTGCTAATAATACACACAATACACATGGTCATAGATGGCACATACCTATCTTACCACATTAATTAAAATGACAGTCCATGTAACCCCTGCATCCTCATCAATAATCTAATTGATACTAATCACAAACATTCACATGTGTCCCTGTCTTGGAGAACAATTCAGATTATTCCATTTTCTAAGAGTCTGAAGTCATATACTGATGACAGACTTTCGCCCCCTTTTAAAGCTTCTACACTGGCTCTGACAGTGTTGGATACTTTATCCTTGCAGATACTGAGGTGCTTCTTCACTGTTAAAGCTTGTTTTAATTTGGCAATAAAATTTGGTATAAATTTACTTTGCATTACTGCTCTTTTTACACAACTCCTGAGCTACCAAAGAAACTGTTAGCTTTATATAAACTCTCACACACCCCAGGTTCTAAATGCAGGAGTTGTCAGGAACTGGCTTTCTTGAAAAGCTGGTGTGTATCAGGTTTCATTCTCAAGACTGCAACACAAACACTTAAGAAAACACAAAAATTACACTCAACCTAAATTTAACAATACAAGTTACTTTCCTATTTGGTTAGAAAAGTTTCAAAAAATTCTGAAAAATTGCAATCATGCAAGTCCACAGAATAAATACCCTCATGCCAGGGAGCTTGTTTCAATACAGACTTTGTCCATATAAACTGACTTCTGATTTCTTCATGGTTTGTAAGTTAGAGCTTGGCTTGCAGGTCTCTGCCCCATGCAGTTTGCCCTTTAATTCCAAACCATAGAAGATGCAGAGCACTCGTACTCTAAGGACATTTATTAAGTCTTAGAAAACTCAGAAGAGACTTGTTTTCCTAAGATTAATGAAGTCTGAATACTGATGTCATGGCAAAAGAGTTTAAAACACAAAATGCTAACTTATCACAGGAACCAAAAAGCACTCTGAGACATAAGAGTGCTAGGCGGCAGCACGGATACAGCTCTTGATTTAGGGAGAGTTCTTTCAGAGAAGAAGGCTCACTTCCAGTCTCTCTCTCTTTTTTTTTTTTTTTTTTTTTTTTTTTTAATTTTCAGGACACTGGGATGGAGGCTTCTTTGTACCTCCTACACTGCCAGTGTTGTCTAGCTCTCATCCCCATCACGATTTCTTAACAGCAGCACTGTGTACCAGTACTGTATGTCATACAGGTGCATCATATCCTGGAATTAAGTGGGACTGAGTCATCCACAGGAAACTAGAACAGAAATATAACTATATGGAGCCATTCTGAGGAGCCAGGGTCATGTGATATGGAAGACCTGAATACCCACTTCCCTGTATTCAGGGATTTAAAATGAATAGCATCCAGATTAAAGAAAAAACAAACATGTAAGCAATCATACCACTAGTAAAAGAACCCAAGAAGACTTTTAACAGAATAATAAATTTAAACAGCCTTAGATCCATTGTCATGGCATTCCTGAGCAGCAGAATTGAATAAAACTGAAAAGGCTATTCTAACTGTCCTGTGCCAAAATACATTTTTTCCAAATAGCTCAAATGTGAACAGCAAAATTGTCCAGAAATTTGATACAAAATCTGAGGCAGCCACATTGCCAAGCAACTCAGTGCACTTAAGTTATAAAAATGTTCTACAATTTTCTATTCTAATTGACACTTTTCAGCAAGTTAACACTGTCAATCATTTTGTGCATTAGAAAGAATTGAAACCCAACATGGGCCAAATGTTCTTCAGTCACACAAAGCAGCTTAATAATAAAAAGAACAGTTTAAAAAAGAATAGGCAGAAGATATGATGCAAAGTTTGTGGCTGAACATCAGTACAGGGCAGTCTGTGACCACAAAATTAAAGTTGAGGGCTCTAGAACCCTGTAGTAGTCAGGATTACTCTTCTGTTCACCTAAATTGTCTACTTTCACTCAGTGCATGAGACTAACTGGTCCTAAGGACAACATTCACTTTCTGCTTTTAAAAGCTGTGTCAGAATCACTTTCAAGTTACATAGGAAAGTGCTGAAATTTTTGTGGCTGGCTCATGTCAGGAAAAACCATTCTTTTCTCCTCTTCCTCCTTAGAGAACAAGAGTTTGTTTCTTCAGTTTGGCACTTGAAGTCACACCACGTAAGAGAGGAAATTATTCGAATGACATTAGATTAGCAGGTACCTGGAAGAGAATGTAAATTATTCAGCAGTATAAAGCTCCTGAAACTATTACGGCATCAACAAACTACAAGGTGACAAAATACAGTGGGCTGACCACTTATTACTCAGTATGACAGTGTGATCAGTCCCAAACAGGCCCAAAAGAGGGGCCCACACCCCATAACTGGAAGGAAAGATAAAGACCCAAACGGTTTTTCTATTCATGGACCAAATCCAATCAAAGTATTTTAAGAATTCATCAGCACGTGTTGCGGCAGGGGAGGTACAGTGGGCATAAAGAAGATTCTCAAGCTCCATCCTATTTTATCTCCTACATGGAGCAGCATCCTAGTAATATAACCTTTGAAAATCCCTTCAAGAATGAACATTTTCCTCAGAAGAATGAGGCTGCTATCTAAAGGACAAACATAATGTCTTACGGGACACTCTCCTCAATGCTACTTATGAACCCACTCAGAGTAAATGATAGCTTGTTTGCCACTCTATTCACGAGAAAGCTCCTTCCAAAGTAAAGATGGGGTTACTTCACTTGAAGCAGTGACTGTAAAGGTTGTACACTATTAAGGTCACCAAGCCTATAGGCAGATCTGCACAAATCGTGATTTTTGGTGGGAATTCTGTAATAACTTTAAATAACTTTTATTCCTCCTATTACAAAATTGGATCAATGTACAAAACGAGGAGTTATGTCTGTCCCCACAGGACTGTGTGCACACACAGTTTGAAAAGTGGCATCTTCTTCTAGTAAGGGTTTTCTGGAAAATAAGAAAAATTGGGTAGAAATATAGTTTCACAACCTTACCTGAGGCCTGTTGCTTTTGCATGCGTCATCCAAATGCTTATGCCATAATATTGCATGAAACCTTGAACCAGTTTGGAACTTGTAAACATTGCCTACAAAATTAAGAAAATAAAGGCTCTAAATTTGCAGACAGAAATATAGCGTCAATGGATTTCTGTGCAGAAGCCAAAGTTCTTAAGTAAATAGTTAAATTAATTTGCACCCCAAACGGTCAAATAGCATCTTGCTAATACAGTAGAGCCCATGGGAGGTATGTTAACTAACGTGGGTGAAGGGAGCGTAAGAACATACATGCTCTGTGAAGCTCAGAGGAGTAATTGCACAGTAAGGCCAAATTACAGTCACAGAAAAGCCAGCCAGGAAGGTGAGTAGATATGATTTACTTTTCTGCTAGCTTTCTTTTCGTTAAGTCTGCTGTGGTCACTGCCAAACTTCTTATGGATGTTTCTGATATTTGTGAACTTGTGAAGCTGAAAATGTGGGAAGGGAAGAAAGCCTCAAAAAATTTCATGTAACCTCTGAAAGTGTAAAATAATTCCAGGGTCTTTCTGACCTTTTAAAGTTTCTGAAGTTTGATCAAGGTGGAAGAGTTATGGCACTTTAGAATCAATTGCTAAAAAGTAATCTAAAATATTATTAAAAAATTTTTTTTGATAAACAGTCTGATGTCTGAAGGTTTTCCATAATATTTAAATTGGCCTCACTGTAAGTCAAGATTCGATATTGACCAATCTTAAGAAAGCAATCTCATATTAGTCAGGCAATTCTTGTAAATCTTACAGTAACTGTCAAATGCAGCAAAACCTCTGCAGCCACCACAGAAGCACCACAGGGTTTGTGCAAGTATGTTTAACTCCATTTGTACCCTTTCTTGAAATTCTCCTTCTTCAGTCTTTTAAATGAGTGTCACTGCAAGTGCTTTTATCTACAAACACATGAAATATAGTACAGAGAAGGTCCATCCTGCAACACCTACCTTTGTCAGGGTTATTTAGCTGGAAAATATCAGGATGTTCAGGGTCATCAGGCAGTGCCACCATCCAGCCCACAATGGAGACTTTTTTACCAGGTGTGGATTTATACTGGAAAAGACAGATAAGTCAGTCACAATTGAGGCTGTACCAGGAATTAATTTTTGACTGTAAAAATTGTGCAGATGTGGCTTAGCCTGGAATAATAGCAAGTACACTTCAAATATCCTTCCAGATCTGCTTATGAATATGCAATTTTTGGTTTTAGAACAAATTTTAAGCCTTACATGTTTTCTTTCAGTGCCTCTTAAAGATTTTGCTCCAAAGTACAGAAGAGTTGATCCTGAAAGTGTGACCCAGTATCTAGTCCATGAAGAGAGCTAAATCAGAAAGCAAAAAAAGAATTAGGAAAAAACTTATCATATCTCAGACATTCCAAAACCCTATACACCAGCAAGTCCAAGTGCGGCCAAATTTAAGTTCAGAAGCAAGGAATGGAGAGTTAGATACAGAGTATCTTCTGCTGTAACCCATCCCAGCTACCTAAATTCTGGTGCCTGACTATGAACACAGTCCATCTTACTTGAACACCTGATGAAAATCTCTGGACTGACTGCTTCACAGCAGAGTAGTGTGCTGCCTTCTACAGGATACCTTTTACTCCTCTGTGTTTAGCCAAAAATATTCACTGGAATGTTATTTCTGCAATTCGTCAAATCTTTTAGGATTGGACAGGAGGATTTCACATACAAATCATCAGTGAACTCTAAAGAAAATGAAAAATTACCAAATGTGTAAGATCAGAACCATTTAGGTAAATATTAATGACCATTACTCCTGTGCTAAGGGTGGATGCCTTGCAGCCCTCCTTTTTCACCATGACACCAAGTTTCTGGCCTTTCAGAAATGCGTGCAGACTTATAGAGCTGCTGGCCTCTTGTTCTGCTGCCACAATCTAGAGATGTCACTTGCATATACAGGGAGAAGCAAAGCTGCTGTAAAGCATAAGACAGGTGAGGATTACAACCTTATTAACCCAGCTAAATAGAAAGTGATTTTGCAATAGATTAGAAAAGGAATATTATTTTTTGGTATCATGCTGCAAGTTGAATCTAATCCTGCAAATTAAAACAGCCACTACTGAATTAGAATCACAGGAAGGGAGCACTTACAGTAGGTTTCTTGCCTTCTTTGAGCAACGTTTTTCTTCTTAAGGGCCCTTCCATGGTAATGACTCCTGTGGAACTACCTAATGTGCAGCTACAGGCCCCTGTTGGGCTGCAAAGACAAAATATCCCCACACGTATTTGAGCAGACAAATAAGAACAAAAAATAAGCAACATAATTTAACTCCAAATACATTTTCCTGCATTATCTTGCATATATTGTATCATCTGACAATTAACTCTATTATATATGTTTTCCAGACCTAAATATCAAAAAGGAACCGGATCTTTGAAAAATCCTTAGCAGATTAACAGAAGGTTCTGTTCTTGGGGCTTAGACATTAACAAAATAAAATAAATCAGAATAAATACTGAGGTCAGAAGTCAAAGGGAAAAGAGGTAATTTTCCCTTTTATCTTGGTAAACTGCAGAAATTATCTGGACTTCTGGAAACTTGCAGCTTATTATTTTGGTAACAAAATTTCCCGCAAATGTAATTTTATCTCAAAATAAACTTTAGCTATCAAAAAGAATGAATAAAATTATGTTGGCTAACTGGACAGAAGTTGGGAAAACTAAATAATAATGCGATTAACTTAATGTATAGCAATTAGAATATCTTTTCCTTGTGCAGTATGAACACAGAGCTTCCTACATACACCAGTGGAAAAAATGCTGCAACCAAAGACACCCAAGTACAGGTTAAGTTACAAAAGTGGACGGTCATTAAGAACATAACAACCAGGTAGACTGGCAGGTGATGATTTACTAGAATTATCTGCTGCTCATCTCTTTTCATTGCCATGTGACTACGGCCCTGACATTTTTATACAAAGAAGGGCCAATGCAGTTTACCAGAGCCAATTAAATCACATGTGATAATGAATACAAGGAAAAGGATATGCATGTGATCTACCATTCAGTTGTGAAAGAAACACCATTCTATTATGAACAAGCTTGACAAAATCATATAAACACACACTGCTCGAAGCGATATTCACAGCAACACCACCAATGAAAGAGCTGCACTTCAAAGTGGCAGATGCTTCTTCTTTGGTTAAATGGAATCGCCCTATCTGCGCTAATGGGCATTCTTGCAAATTGTAAGAGTTTTATAAAAGAAGCAGAAGAGGATTCCTGAAAAGGAAGAATGAATGCAAGCATTAGGATTACTTAACTATGGATAAATGTGAGAAACATGTTTTAGGGACTAATTCTTTTTGTTGATTTAATATGCCTTTCTTTTTTTTGGCTTCTTATTGTTTAAATTTCTAGCTCATATAAATTTTGAAGCAAATTTGTCATAGACGTGTAAGAGCATTTTCCAGAAGCAGGTATAATGGCAGTCACTGGAATATTGTTTAATAATTTGCTCCTCTATTTATTTGTAACGTATACATTTACATTCCTTTATAACTTACTCTACCTTTTGTTGCTGGTAGATTTTACTTGCTCAGATGAAATGGCTGTGCTTATATTTACATACTGTATCAACATTGCTACAAAGGCTGGAGCAAACTGATTCAGACAAAAACTGACTGGATTTAAACTCCGACAAAATCTCAGTATTTGCAGAATACTGTTTCTGAGGTCTATTATCTTTATTGTTCATATATACTTCTTCACTTCCTGCTGTCACAGAATTTTTCAAGCCCAGGTCAGGTATGGATGTGATGTGAGGCTTCTCCCAGCTTTCTGAAGGCCTCATCTACCTCTTCTACCTGATCAGGTGGCCGATAGCAGAAACTCACTGCAGCGTCAGCCCTGCTGATCTGCCTGCTAATCCCGACCCAGGAGCTCCCGGCTGGCTCTTCTCCCTTCCCTTGGCAGGGCTCCACGCGTTCCTGCTGCTCTCTCCCACAAAGGGCAGCTCCCTCTCCTCGCCTTCCCGGCCCGTCCGTCGCAGCGCTCCAGGGGCACCAGCTATCCCACCACGATGCCGTGATCCCAGCGAGGTCGTAGCCACGCAGCTGCACACAGGTCTGCAGCGCGTAGTCTGGAGTTTGTTCTCCAGGCTGTGCGCGTTAGTGCACGGGTGCTTCAGAGAGGCTCCCAGGGTGCGGATTTCCCAGGAAGGGTATGAGAGCTTTCCCCACAACGGGGTCCCACAGGCACGTCCTTATTCACCTGCACACGCTCGGGTGATTCCACATCAGCTCTGTTTTGTTGATTAAGAGGTCCCTTCTGCTCACATCACCCCAGGCCCTTTGCTTGACAGCCCCATCCACCACTTGGTTGTTGGCCATTCTCTCCCTCCTCGTCATTCCTAGTTTAAAGCCCTGCCTCCCAGGTTGGCCAGTCTGTTGGCAAAGATACTTCTGCCCTGCTTCATCAGGTGGATTCCTATGAGTTAATATGGTCATACAGGGACACTTTTCTTCACAAAATACATTAGGCTAGGAAAGTGTAGACTCAAATGAAAGGTTAGCACCACACACTAAGCAAGGTAGACCGTGAATGGTACCTGTAGACACAGCTTTGACTCCTGGGAGAATTCCGGATTGGTACCCTCCAGTTGGGCCCCAGCGTGGCATACAAACGACCCCTGTTTGTGAATGTAAATATCTCATGAGGAAAACTCTAGTCTGAGATCTTCAACAATTAGAGCTTGATAAACATGACAGAAGTAGTTCCCATGGGAAAAACAACAGCAAGTTTACAGCGGTTTACTTCAAAAAGTTTACCATTTCTTCTTAACCGATCAATAATTTGATAAAAATAACTCCTGATTTAGGGTTTTCTGTGTTAGGGATCATTCGGGAATTTTTTAGCTAATTCTGTATAGGGCTGAGTTAGTGTAAATGAAGACTAACTCACCTTTCAAGCCCTGAAGACAGTTCCTCACTAAATTCTGAGCTTTCACTGCTATCTAGAAAAGGAGGAATACACAGAAGGAGTAAGAAAACCACCTAAGGGAAAATAAAATGCCAATATAGGTGGATCATCAGAATAATCTTTATATAGTACTATGGAAACTGCTTATTCAAATCACGCCTCAGAGTTGAAGTCTTCAGAGTTTAAGGTAAAATCTAAAATCGGAAGAGGCTTACATGAGGCTTCCCATTTATGTTTATGCTGTGTTTTAAATACCAAATGTCTGCATGTTATTTTCATTTCTATAATATTGCTTTTCCTTCAAAAAGCTGAGTACTTCAGGAAAATAGAATAAAGTCAGTTTGTAAGACAGTATTTCTACAACAACACTTGTAGGTGGATTAAAGTTATTAGAGTATTAGACATGGTATCACTGTTCGGAGAGTATGGCAGCTGTGTGCTGCTGCTTGGAGCCATAACAAATCAATGGGATGGCATTCACAATGGTGGTCCCTATTTCTCTTCCAAGCCCATGACCAACTTCTCCCACCTTCCTTGGCACAGCTACTTGACTCATACATACAGATTGTTCTAATTTGCCCAAGACTGATCTTCTACCACTCAGTATAATACAGAATGAGCTGTGTCTGTATTTTCAGAAGTTTAAAGACTATCTTAATGTGAAGCTCTCCTTGATCAAGTATCCTGCTAGCCCTCACAGTCTATTTCCTATCCTAGAGATAGTAATTTTGTTTTTATTATTGTAATTATTTTATTAATTATAACACCACAGTATGGTTGTCATCATCTTGTACAAGTTCACCATGCTTCTTTTGAAGTCTCACAGAGAGCACAGCTATCCTATTCTCCCATCTTCTAAAATATACCATTAAAATAAGTTTTTTTTTGTGAAATGTAGCTTTTGAAATATATCCTCTTTTCAGTAGCACTTTTCTTTTCTTTTGCTGGTGAAAACTGACAAATAGTCCATGTTACGTACAGAGCATAGACAAAGACAATCTTCCTTTATGCCACTTCTCTCCAAACCATCAGTAAGTAACTGAGGAAAGTTGTTTAAGATAAAGTTGAATAGGTAGCTGAGTAGCAGTTCTGACCTTTTCTCTTCTATAAGAGGGACCAGTCTTTGCCCAGTAGCTAACGATTTTCCTGATTTCATATTTTTGGGCATCTTTGTGAGCTTCAAGAGAACCAGTACAGAAAAGCAGGTGCCTCTGCCCGCAGCAGGTCTCCCCGCCGACCTCACCTACGGAAACGCCGTTAGAGACAACAGAGCCGAGCGCCTGGCGGCGGGCAGGGCTGTGCGACTCCAGGACGCTGTCGTCCAGCAGGTGGCGCGGCCTCTCCGTCGGGAACGTGGCGCTTCTGCTCTCCACTACGCTGAGCTGACACATGGCGCTGGAGGACCAGGAGGAGACAAACGCAGAAAAGCTCTTACGTCACCTGGTAACAACCCTTCCCTCCTGATTTTTCCACTCAGGCTATGCCTCACCATACAGTGATCATAAACGTCAGTACCTTCTTAAACAGCAGGCAGCTAAATGGTACTTCTCACATTTTCCTACTGTTTGTACATATGCTCCTGGACTACCAAAACAAGTTTCATTTTTTTGTGGCCTTTACAATTAACCATTGTAAATTCCCACCTACAAAAATGCATTAAGTTTTCTGACTCTTCTCTGTACAGAAGCTGAACTACTTGGGTAGAAACAAAGGTAGAAAAAGCAGCGAATCCACTGCTTAGTGGTCCTTTGCTAAGCTGAACTAATACATTGGCACTCTGCGACTTTGGAAAAGTCTCACTTCTTTTTCCTTAACCCATTAACTGTGAAATGTGTTAGATACTGAAACTTTAACTGGAAGGCAGGTGCTCTTGCTTAGCTAGGTAAATGTTACAGAGAAAAATGTACGTAATCCATGTTACCCAGCTAGAACAAAGCAAAAAACTCACAACTTTCCTCAATAATAAGGAAGGATCACCAAGCAGACAGTAAGTTTCCTTAGATGTATTACTTAGATACTTAAAAAAAAAAAAAATCTGTTATACACATCAGACATCTACAGACCAAAGTGGATAAGCAGCTTTTGAGTACTGCTATTTTCTGGCACTAGCAGAAAATAGTGTTAGTAGAAATAACAAAGTGTCAAGGTACCTCACTGGGAAAACCTAGAGAATACACAGTAAAATCTGAAGCACTCCGACAATTCAAGAAATGGAAGAAGCAAATACCAAAGAGTGTTCTACTGCTAGATTAAACCTTTGTGATTTTGTGATGACTTGTTCGAGGGTGAGACAGACTGGAGTACCTACTTGTTTCCCAGACTGTGACTCTTCCTGTGCCGTGGTACGGGAGGTGTTGGTAGACCTGCTGCCACTGAGGCATCAGGACATGTTGGTCTCCTGCTGAATTTCATAATTGCGGACACTTCAGATGGACCTAAAAGAGAGATCAATTAACACTGAAGTCATGCAAAGAACAGAAACTTCACAGGCTGTTTTGTTTAGCCATTGATTAAAATGAATTATTATAGATACCCAGAAGGCACCATTTCTGAAAAGTGTTTCTTGCATAATGGGGTTACACCATCCATTTCTGTTAAGAATTCATCTTTATTTTCTTGAACTGTCTAGAAGACATTTTCAAAACAGCTTTAGACATACTTTTAAGGATGAACTCCTACAAAAAGTCTTGGCATCCACACAACAGCTGGATATGCCAAAGTGTACTATGCAGGGCCATAAAGTCAGTTCGTACTTCGGGTGTGAGCAGGAATGTTCACACATATGTTCTGAATTTTATTCACAATTCCAATCAACTGTAAACAATTTGGTCATACTGACTCACAGCTTAAGCATGTAAGAGAAAGCAGGGGCTTTTCATGTTTCTAATGGCCATACAGATGTATTATTTCTCAGTCATCTACAAGCTTTAGGGATGTCTCATTGCAATTATTCTTTCTCTCATTTTACAGATTTAATGAGGCCCCACAGAAAACACGGGCAAGCTGTTCTTTTTCCAGTTCCTTGATGCTGTTTGCAAAAGGCTGGCAGTGAACTTTGCAATACAGCAGAGAACAACATGGCCTATCATCATCTTCAGTGAATGTAAGGCTATTCTTGGCTTCACAATAAAAAGATTTCATTTTTAAATATTTAACTGTGGCGTCAGCACTGATGACAGAAGTGGGAGCGATGGTCATGAAAAGTGGCTGCCTGCCCCACCTCTCCAGACTTGGTACAAATCAGGTAGCAGGAAAACAAACTTCCCCATACATTACAGGAACCACTTCTTGGAGGCTCCAGGGACCTTAGCCTATTCGACTTCTAGCCTCTAATCTGAAACTGCCTATAAGAGGTCAACAGACACTGAAGCTTCATGATGTGAAAAACCACACAGAGCTATCATCAGAATCCGTTCAGAAATGTCTGGACTCAAATTAGTGATAAATAGCAGCAGAAAAAACATTCTGGGGCACAGTTTGACAGCTAGTTGTATCTGAAATGATTCTGCATCTGCTATGTCTCCAGCTCCCTTCCTCCCCAAACACAGAAATTATTCATCAGCTGCTTCTGCCTTGAACATTCATGGGACACAAGAAGGAACAGGAGAAAGAGTAATAAGTTCGTCCTGCTAAAAGGCAAAAAACCTCCAACCAAACCAAACCAAAAAAACAGATGCAAGGTGCTTCACTGTCTATATCCACTCTGCAATCTAGATTGACATCAAGTTTTGTGAGATACACGAACCAATTCCCAATTACTTGTATTTTCACTTCCCCATAGCCTAGACTCAGGAATGTCACTACGAGCTGAGTCATCACTAGAAAGAATTACAAAGGCTGTTCTCTGGCAATAAGAGGAAGAACCTTATCCATACAGTGTTCTATAAATTTGATCAAACCATCCATCATGCTGTTTAACTAACATGTAAAGGAGCCTCAAAACAAACAGAAAGCTGAAACTGCTTCTACCAATAGAGGGAGAGAGGAAACAAAAGTTCATTAGATAAACCTTCAGTAATATCATTTATCAGATCATCAATTTAGTGGGAGAACAAAAAGAAAAATTAGTTTATAACACTGTTTTCTACCTTCTTCCTGTATACAGTTATATACAGGAGGGCTTTTGACTGCTTGTCTTTGCTACAATTTGTTTATCACACTCTTGAGAATTTATGAAACATGACATTAGTAGCGTGAGTCACTCTGGCATATGTGGCTTCAGAGAAGGTCTTATGTTTAAAGGTCAAATGCAATTCTGAAAAAATGCACTTTTAATCATTTCTTGATCCAGAGATTCAACCAGAACCATATGCCTGGGAAGATTTGAAGAAAAAGGCTGAGTACAATGTTCTGCTGCATTTTCAATTAAAATTTCATTGAGTTTGGGCTGTAAGATGACATTGAAAGCTTTTTCCGCACGGGCTATCGAGTTCATTTTTCTCTTCTGCCATGGAGGCGGAGCACAGGTTGGAATATAAAAAGAATGAATCAGAGCACAATTAGGCGGTTAGTTTAGTGTAAAAACATTTGAATTTAGTATTTCACCAGGCAAGACTTTCAGACCTAATGCATTCCTATCAAGAACATGTATTTTGCTAATGTCTTTTACTACAAGATTTCATTATATATTCTTAAAATTTGAGCAGAGACCAACCAAATGCATTCAGAAGTTTTATAAATCTTTACAGCTTTGTTTGTTCTAAAATCTCCAGCCCTTACGATCAATTGGGTCCACAGAGAAAAGTCCTCTCTATATGCTCAGTTTGCAGTGAATTTCTGTCAGATGTTTTCATGTTACTGGTGAACAGCGAAATTCTGAGGACTGCTTACTGCCTGCTGAGATGCTTAAACTATATCTGAACTGAGACCCAGCATGAAGACTGTGACACCTGAAAGAGAATTTTCCTGCAAATTATGAGCATATGTGCACATATGACCAAGAGCATAATCTGAAACTCAACAAGAACTTTAGTGCTGATGTGGCTACTCTGAGTTTATCATCCCAATTTGTAATACATTAAGTCACTACTTGCCCCTTAATGTGGCTGCAGAATCGGTTCAGTTTTCTATTGCTTTCTGTTGCATTGTTCAAGTCTCTCTCTTTGGTGCCAGAAACTGGATTCTAAATTACAGTTTATATTAATTCCTTCTAAGTAGACAACATTATAATTCACTGAGAGCTACTGAAACATTATGCTCAATAAATGGTTAAAGAGTAGCAATGCACAGCCCTAAATGTGTACCAGTATGATGCAGTGCTTTTCCACACAGAAGCCATGCAACATGTCGAAATAACTGTGTTAAATTTTCTAATATGTAAGTGTTTAAAGGTTTAAGTTTCTCACCATGGAGAGTCACTGAGCTCAAAGCAGTAAAACTGTTCGATTTCTTTGACTCTAAGACAATGTTCATGGAGACAAAGCATAGAAACTGCACCACAACCACTTACCTAGAAAAAGAGCAGCAAAATAACCAGTCTTGTGCTGACACAATCAAGTCATAATGAAATCCAAGTTAGCTGGATTTATCTGCAAATATTTTAAAGTATTTATAGGTTCAAATGCTACCCCTATCAAAACTTATAAAAATAACAGACGTCATCTGCCAATAGAAATAGTTCTTTGAGAATTTCCATGCTACAGTCCTTCTCCTGGAAATTAGACCTCCATTCAGGAAGCATGGGTTTGAAATTTACACTAACATGAATACAATACGGACAAAAAGATTTAAAGAATAATCACTGTAACTCAATTTTAGCAAGAGCTTTCATTAACTGGACATACCCAGAACAGAAAAGTTGATTAAAAAAACCAAAACAAATAACGTAAGGTGTCTAAAAGGACTTTATATCTCAGATTGAAGACACATTACAGAATCTGTTGTATCAGAATTCGGATCAGGTTAAAATACTGCCTGGCTAAAGTTAGAGGTGTAAAGAGTGAAAGAATTTGTGGAAAAGGGTATAGCAGCCTCACAACTTCAGCCAACCGTTCCAGCCTGGATTCCTTGCTATGATACATGGCAATTGTGATTGTTTTAATCAGTCCTGTGAAAAGAGATAATGGACTCATTCTAATTCCTAGTGATGTGTCAATAGTGGAGATCCTGATGAAAGAAAACAACATGCTTTGTCAGATAAGATAAAGACAGAAATATCAGCTATGCTGATATTACTCTGGAGTGACCATTTTCCATGTATCTGTGCATCTTCATCTCCGAGGCAAGAGGAGGAAACATACACAGCTAGGCTCTGCTAACTTTGTGCTAAGGTAAAAAGAATCAGAGCCTAAACACTTTTACAAAGTCTTTGCATCTGTTCTGTCCATGAAGAGGCAGCTGCAAAGTTCAGAGTTCTCACAGGACAGGAACTCCGCTGCAGGGTACAGGCAATTCAGTAAGAAGCCTGGGGTGCAGAGGACGTCAGTGTGTACAGGGCACAGGAGAGATGACCTCATTTCTGCACAGGGGTAAGACAGCCCGTGCTGAGAAGGGATGCCAAAGTGGCAAGATACTGACGAAACCTGCATAGACAAGGGATGTTCATGAACATACCAGACTGCTGAGCGATTAGCTGGGGGAGCTATGCCTGATACTGCTGATAACAAAATTCCAGTACTTAAATTCACTTGAGATTGAGTTATTTTGCCCCTTTTTTCCAATAAGTGAAGTCATCTGCTACTGCTAGCTCTCTTCTTTACTCTCCTGGCTTCCCTCCTAGTGCATACTGTTACCATGATTGCTATTCTGTTATTTTGCCTTTCATGGAGACAAAGCACTCTTAGTAGGATTTTCCAGTCAGCTGGCATGAACAAGGGCTAGTTTGGTTTTCATTATTTCTCAGCATCATTTTCAAGGCTATGCTGACATGTACAAAAAACAGTGTATAAAAATATTAAAACATTATTAAAATTTGTTTACATTAGGAAATGTGAGACAACTTCATCAGAATGAGCTGAGTGCTGTTTAGAGATCTGTGGCAAGAACATTTGGAAAAGTTTACACATATCCCAAAGGATCTCACTGTTTTTTCCTTTGCATAATTTTTCCATGAATAATCCTTCAAATGTTATAAATGAATGTTACTTTTGCAATCCTTCAGTAGAACATGTGAACATCTACAGTCTCCAGAGCTTTCAAAAAAAGCAACAAGGGAAGAAGTTATAGTTCACAATTTTTCTCTGCTGAATATCAATCAGTAAACTAACAGTAGGCATCCAAACAGAAAACTGAAAACGAGTTACATATCAGATGCTGAAAAACCAAGTGACACGGGTGTTTTTTTTGGATGGTAAAACAGTCTCAACTATTTGTTATTTTTTTGATGAGCATCTAAGAAATAAAGTAGGTTTTACCGGCTCTGTTCCTAAAACTTAATAATGACATTCAAAGCCACAGACTCTACTAAATCTCTGCAGTAAATTTTTACTGTTCTGCTGCCATTGTAACAAAGTCAATGGGTGATAATAAAAACTTTCATATACAAAGACCTACTTGCAAAACAGACAGTAAAGAATTTTGTGCACAGAATCAACAAAAACACAAAAAGAATGAAATCTAGAATGATGGCTATTTTAAAAGCAGTGTTTTCATTTTCAAAGTATTCCTTTACAATTCAACTAAATCCTATTAACGCATCCAACATGCAAGAGAGACGTAAATTATGCCTGCTTCCCAAACAAGAACAAATCAAGAACAAGTACCGGAGTGCTTGGCTGTCCCTCCCCTTGCGCCCCCCCCCCCCCCCCAAAGGCCACGCCAACAAAAAAACCCAGTGTGTTTTGGTGAGACAAATTTAAGTCTGCCTGCTCTGATTGGAAACAGCGTGGAAAGGCCTGTTGCTATACAGGCTATGAAGATGATTTTCATTACTGCATGAAGCACCCTTTCTTCGGAGGAGCTGTAAACTATTTTTAAAATCACCTCCTGGAAGTAAAGGGGGCATAAGGATTTTGTGCATCTGCCACATGATCCCTGTTGCTCTAATTAGCATCCTATTCTAATCCCCTTCCCCTGCCACACCAGATAACAACTAAAGGTATAAATAAATTTATAAAAAGTAATTTGGAAACCTTACTCTGCCATGCATTTCTTTTCCCTAAGGACAGTAATTGGTAGAGAGCATTAGTCTGTCTATATTAGCAGTCAAGGACGGGTAATTCTAGAAATTTCACATGAAGATAAAAATTAATTCACTGTTTTATTCCAGAATTTACATTTTTAATCATCAGCAAATCCACATTCTGTTTTCATTTTTAAATTTAAGAAGAATATATTAAGGCTATGGAAATATTAAACAGAATTTGTGATTAAGACTGCTGCAAATAAACAGTCTAGCTTTGCTGCACTGTCCTTTCCTTCTCTAAGCTTTTTTTCCCCCCACTGACAGTCCAGATGAATCACAATTTTCTCAAGTGCTTTCTAGTTCTAATATGCTTGAAGATCTGTTTACATTTTCCTTCAAAATCATTCTCAGTTTCTTTAATTTCCAATCTGCACTTTACCAACTACAGCTTGTTCTTTTTTGATTCCCTTCTACTTCTCAATGATCCTTGATTTATTACAGCCTTTAGTAGATTTTCAAGCAAAATGTGCAGGTTTACTTTCCTCAAAAATCAGAAGGCAGCTTAAAAAAGTCTAACGACAAACTTATCCATGTAGTCACTGAAAAAAAAAGTCATTATAAGTACAGAGCATTTCCTTCCTCCCTCAAAGTCAACTGGTTTGCTTTGTTCAAGCAACCCCCCTCCCAAATTTTGAAAGGGGGAGGGAGAAGGAGAGAGATCTGGAGCACGTGGAGTTCTTTTCCTTCACTTTACTTCCAGATTCCATTTTTTAGACCTATTTTATGTTTATAGGACTCCACATCAAATTTACTGGTTAATCTATTAGATGATGTTCTCCATAGCCCCTACTGTCTCGTACATTCTCTCTTCAATCTGTAACAAGAATAGTTCGGTCTAATTTTTTTTTTTCCAAACATTACCACCTACCTGTGCCAAGAATGCTTGGAATAGACACACAATTATTTCCCAAGTGTGGTCCTGCTTTGATACAGTCTTTGCCTTATGTTCACATTTGCATTAACTAAATCCACTAATTTAAAGGCTAACTCCAAAAGCTGCAGGCTTTCATTCATTGCTTGCAGTGAGGAATAAACACTGATAGGTGGGTCAATCTTTTGTAATGTATTTAGCTAAAATAAAAAGCTGTCTGCCAATAATGACAGAAAAACAGAACTGTTTCAAACAGAGAAGCATTCTAAGTTATACTTTTCCTTCCCACAAATTCAAGTACAACAGTGAATCATGCTGGGTTGTCATCTCAGGAGACTGATGTCCTTTACTGGGCAAGTATAGCTTAAGCAGGCGCAGATCTATTCACCCTGTCCCCATCTGTGTTATGAAAAACGTGTGTGCATGTGTGACAAAGAAGTTCAGTCTTCCTGGACTATTTAATTCTGGCTTCCTTTTTTGCTAAGATTGCCAGAAAGGGGACCAGCTGTTACCAATTAAGTGGTGTGGACACAGAAGGGAGTTTGTTGATGTTAATATATGAAATGTCAAATAAAATACAAAATGGACCCTAGAGAAGTCTTCCCAGTAGTGCTCAGTCCAGTATCTCAGAGTAGGACTGTGGAAGTATGTTAATAATGCAGTGAAAGATGAAATTACGGTATAGGTAAGCTCACTGGTCTAGTTTAATATAGTCAGCAAGGACAGAAGCAAACTGGGCAAGATCAACAGAAACCTGGGGCACACCTTTGTCTGTGCCACTGTTATTAAGCTCAAATATAGCTAACCATATCCCTAATCAACTTAGGACTGCACTGTAAACAGACTCGAGTGTACTTCCTTTAAGTGCTTCCTGTATTTGTGTTACTTATACTGCACCAGTGGAATGTGCAAAACCCTGCCTTCAGCAACAACGCTGAGTTTCTTGCAGCTGGATCTGCGGGGTAGTGCATGAGCTTGAATGACACCCGTGCTGGCAGTGAAGACATACCCGTTGTGAGAGCATAGCTGAAGGGAAACTCTGATGTCGGAGCTGAAAAAAATACATTAATCAAATGAGCAAAAAACAATTTTTGCAAAAATTATTTCAGGTGGCTGCTCTCAAGGAAGAGACAAAAAAGAGTAGTAAAATCCCTTGTTGTCTGGCTGTTTAATATGTTCTTAAAATTCCTAGGGAGTAATAGGTTGGCAATTAAAATAAATATCAGCAAATCAGGACATTAAACAGACTTGCTTGGTTAGGTAGTTGTAGAAACTAATATGAAGTGATAAATAAGTTAAAAAGTGAGCATGGTCATTTTCTCCCTGATCACTCTGTATGTGCTTTGACAGAATGCTCTTCTACAATTTAATTACTGAGAAACTTTGGTCTGTTGGAAAAAAACCACACAATACAGTAATTCTGTCTGGATCTGGTGGTTGATAAAAACATGTGAATCCCACACATTTGTTTGATACTAATTGCCTTCAAAAATATGCAAATGAATTTTAAATGTTTGTAGGGAATGCATCACAAAGGAAGAGATTTGACCTGAGTTTGAAACTCAAGGGCGAAATTTTCTGGATGGGCTGTAAACTTTTGTGGAGAAAAAGAAGTTCTGCCATTTCCACCTTAAATACAGCATAAGGAAAGCAGACACTATACGCATGAAGCAATAATCAAGGACTCGCAGGAGGATTAGACAATCCTCATTTTTACAAAACGATTGGCTGCTAAAGCACTTAGCACAAACTATTTATTGGTTGCCAAAGCAACCAGTAAAACAAATGGCAAAACTAAATGTCAGACTAAGTGTTTACATGGAAAATGATGCTTTCTTTTGAATCTAAAATGCTGGGAGTGCCGTAGAGACGTCACTAGTGTAGTATACCTATTGCCAGAGGGTTACAAATGTGCAAACATCCCAGTGTCTCTTCCTTCTGTTTTCAGCTCTTACATGTAAGTCATATACTTCACATCTGATAAAACAAAGCAACTGCTTTTAATTAACTAAAATAAATATTAAAAGTTCTTCAGCAACTTTCAAAGCTGAATGGACTCAACATAATGGGCTGAATTCTACCTCACTGACAAAAAAGGAAATATACTGGCTTCAGGTTAACTACTCCAGATTCCTGCTAGAGTGACAGGGTAAAACCTCTGGTCTAGTTATTCTCCTCTCAAGAGTTATGCCAGGGCCTACTAAAAAAAGGCAGGGGGTGGGGGTGGGGAAGGGGAATGTTCCAAACTATTGCATAACAACTTCCCTCAAATTAAGGACTGTCCATGGCGCAGCCCTATTTTCTATATTCTGATTAGGACATGATCCCTGAACTCATGAAGATGATGTAGAAATTAGGCATAAAGTTTTCTGTACTGACCTATACTTAGTTTGCAAATTCTAAGGATAATTAGTTACTTAGAAGGACAACTTATTTACTATATACTACACTAAATATCTTCTTTTGTTCTGGGAAAATGTATTGAGTTACATCTTCTAAAACAATCTGTCTGCTGGCTGTACCATAAATGTGGGCACCTCATAGCCAACACTGCAAGAACACAGATGTCTTTTACAGCTAATTCAACTGGAAACTGTGAACAGTTAGCATACTAAAAGCTCTCCAGATATATTCTCTCTCCCTCTCTCTCTCTTTCACCATAGCAAGGCGGAATGAACAGACAGAACAGACTTAAGTTGCTGCCAAAGAAGTTGCGTGAATCACACAGTTCCTGAAAACATAAAATTAAACTGTTTAAAGCTCTTTTTTAAATGCTTGTTGCAAGAGACCAGAATCTCTACAGTGCTACAGAAGGCATGAAACCTTCTTGTGAAAGCACTATTCACAATTATATATGAATTTAGTAATTAAATGAGACCATCTTAGCCACTAATATACAAAACATACCCTGTTGTGAGACCTCCACTTTAATCAGATGTCTGCCTCCTGTTCAAACTTACTGGAAAACTGGTTGGCAATCAAACTGGAAAATGGACACATGGTTTTCTCCAGTATTTTGCAAACAGAAATACTGGAGAATATAACTGCTTTTATTGAGTCTCACACTCCTAAAGACACTTTAAGCGGAAAAAAGAAACCCACAGTGTCCCTGGCTAGAATAAACTGTTTATCTTCTCTTGAAGGAGGGAAAGCAGGAGCTGTGTACAAGATAAAGTTGCAATGCTGAAAGGGAAACTCCATTTCCATCATTAACACAAGAAACTACAGTTTAGGACCTGAAAAGACACTCTTCCCTGCTCTTAATGTCCTTAATAGATTTTGGAATCATTAACACAATATCAGACTTTTTCTCCATACTTGGAAACATACAGCAGCCTATAAGAAAGTATGTTACATGTGGAACTCAACTAGACTTAGCTATAAATAACATCTACTTTTCCATGTATCAGAGGAACTGAACTGACAATTGCCCTAAATGGGCCAAGAGCCTTTACATTTCAATAAAATCACTATATTCAGACTCCTATTCTTTAAACTATTGACTTGAACATGAAACTACTGCCTAGACTACTTTCAGATCATCTCCTATCATTATAAGCTTGCTGACTGCAGCGGGTTTACTCCTGACTCATAATGGCTGAAGTGGAAAGACAATCTCAAACTAATTTGAATCCAATAATGTTGACTCAAATACCTTAAAATGTGCTATTTTTAATTGTCCATGGTCAAATCTCTCATTACTGGTATACACATACTTTAGATTGGAACTACTCAAGACTAACATATGGCTATATCTTTTTCTATTAGTGTTGTGAAATAAGCAATAAATCATTGCCTTCATGCTTAATTAAATCTCTCTCAATTTTAATTCATTTTAACTTACTTAACTAACCTTCTTCAGGAACTAATTTAATTTTGAATAAAGCACACTGGATTCCATTTAGTCACATAGACGCAGGTCACAGATGCAGGTCATTGAAAAATTGATGTGGGTATTACGAAATGCTGGTGGCATTCATTGTCTAACTGGCAATAGATGAGAACTCTCCAGCTGAGCTAGAAACAGAGCAGACTGCAAGTGTGTCTAGCCTTCAAAGGAAATACTAACAGAAAAATGGAGCAATAGGAATAACTCAAGACTCAGTTTCTAGTTGTCATATTAATTCTCATTCTGAACAGAACAACCTTAGAGAACATGTAGTGAACACTGCAGATTCAGAGGGTAAAGCTCACCCTTTCCTAATACTGCAAGATACCATAAAATTACATATTCAGTCAAGTAGATATGAACATTGCCCTGGACATGATTTCTCCACTCCAGCTGAGCTCGCTGCTATATAAAGCCGTATTACTTGCCTTGCTCAAGACAGTTTCAAGGTTTCCAGCTCTGGAACTGTATTTTTAATTGCCTTCCATTACAGCTCTAATAAAGTCTAAGCCCTCGATTAAGAATTACACAATATTGGTGATGGTCGCAAATTATGCAGCTAGGTCCAAAGTTGGAACTTTCACGACCATCCTAATGGAATGTTAGCATCAAAACCTCAGTGTAAAGCATTTAAATGTAAGCAATACCAAAGTAAAAAGCCCAAAAGCCCACCCATATGTCTGCTTCAAATACTTGAGATAGTCGTATGAGATGCAATGTCTTAGCTTTAAGTTTCAAGTTAAAAAAATCCTCATAAAAACAAAACCAAACTTCCCATGTCTATAAAAAAAAGTGCTAATTAATTAACAGCTACTTTTGAACTTACCTAGCTTAAAAACTATTTCCTCCCTGTGAACTATTTCCTTATATTTTGCCCAACAAGTAACCGTACTGAGCATTGGGGGGCAGGCGGGAAAGGGAATTCCTGAAGAAATGTTTTCTTCCAAGTTATTATTTCTGCAGATTTTATTCTTTTTTCCTTACAACTTTTGGGACTGAAGACCAGATCAAATGTGTAGCTGACTCCAGGAATGGAATCTACAATCTTGAGGCCAGGAAGAAGTTCCCTCTATAATGACTGGCCATTTGACACTTAGAAAGGTATTCACAGCAGCTAACATGCAGAGCTGGGAGATGGAGGAAGAGCACCTGTATTTATTTTTCTCCTTTCATATTTAGTATCTTCCTTCTTCTTTCTTTCTTTCTCTCTCTTTCTGTCTCTATCTCATTTGGTGAGAAGAAAAGACATTTTGAATATAAAATGAAACAGCTTGTCAGATGAGGTCTGGACTCTTTTTTCCCCATTCATACTTGGTTTAGCATAATGAGACACAAAATTGGCCATTTGGGACAAGAAATTAAAATAGAACAGCTTTTGAGATAATGGCTGCTATAGTAGTAAGTACATCTTATATATTTTGATGTTTGTTTAGTTTGTGTGCAGACATACTTATGCTTTTCTTCCTTTGTAAAGCAAACAATGTAATTAGCAAATGTTATGAACGCTTCCTTCCTTTTCTCACCAAGGTTTTAGAATACTACTGCCAACATAAGGCATTCAGTGCTCAGCAACTGGCATTGCTCACTGACACAAGTACTCGGCTCTAAGCAGTATGAAGAAGAGTTGCTGCATAAACATTTAAGTGGAAGAAGAGTTCAAAATACGAAAAGTACTAATTTTATACCGCTACTTCCATATCTGGAGAGAGGATGTCTATAGCCAAAATGCTGTCAACTAATATCTAGAAGATTTTAAACAAACACCAGTTATACATGCATCCATAAGAAGAAATCTTTGAAGGCATTTCATAGAGAAGTATTACTCATTGTGATCTATTTTAGTGGTTAAAAGGTAAAGTAACCTCCTAAATGAGTCAGATCATTCACGTGAATCCTTCCATTACAAGTTTATGTAGTTTTTGTCATTTAACTTACAAACGTTCTAAATGAAGTACTTACTGTCTTTTCATTGACTTAGTTCCTGAATTTTCTGTTAAAACTGATCTCTTCAGCCCTTTTAATTATTTTTGTTGGTCTTTTAACATACCAGTCTCTTTTTGGGAATGACCTCTCTTGCTCTGTGAGATATTGTTTTTATATATTGAACTTTAAGCTCTTTCTTTGCTTTATCTGTTCCCTGTAACAACGCAACTTCAAGCCTAAGATACCACTATTTAGCCGAACCTGAGGTTAACAATAGAGTGCCAGCGTTCATGTCACTGAATTTTTTTCTGAATGTGCCAGTTTTTTTAAAACAGTGATTAGCAGTGTGCTGTGTACTAGCAAAACAGTACAGTGTCACTATCACCAGCAGTCTCCACAGACTGTTCAAAGCTATAGGTGTTCCACACAACTGAATAATCAGGCACCTTATTGTGCCTGATGAGGAAATGTCAATCTGTATTTACAATACAGGGGAACATAGCTTCTTTTAATGTTACCTTACTAAAATAAAGCCACTCTTGACATAATCTGAAACTATCACAGAATCTAAAACCATGAAACACTAGAAAAGGTGATACAGCCATGCTCAGAATTCACTTGTAAACCTAGCATTGCATTGAGAAGCTGCTCAAGGGAATGTCAAAAAGTAATGAATCTAACCAAAACACTGAAAAAGGTTACAGATAAAAATGAGATGAAACATAGCTTCTTAAAAATGTTTCACTGTCTAGTAAAAAGCTTTACAAATTCAAAACTGTTTCCATACACTTCCCCCCTGCTCCACTGCATGCATACACCGACATGTTATTGTAGAGTTGTTCACCAATGCTTTGTTACACACCAGCTTGTCCATGAGGGCTGAGCTGCACACAATGTCTTGTTATTTGATGATTAAATCATTAATAGAGGCGGGCAGGTTTTGAAGAATTTGCTTTCCAAACAACCACTCCCACGTCACAAACCCTCATCTTGTACAGAATGACATGGTTTCTGGAAATATATACGTAATAAAAAACGAAGGTCATATTTTGGGCCAACCAACCTCAACAGTGTTCCTTTAATCAAAAATATTTCCTAGTTTTGGTAAAACAAGGCTCCGCTTTTACGACATCACTTCACGTTGAATAATATCCCTGGTGTAGGTTCAGTTAAGTCAAGAAAAGCAGTGTGTTATATCCAAGCTCCCTCAGAACATGTATACTGACTGCAGTATACAGATCTGACTGGAATACAGTGATTTCTACTAAGTAATATGGAAGGTGGTAACTGGAGATTAGAAAGTACAAAGATGAAATGTCCATGTTGTCAAGTCACTGGTAACATATAGATTTACTAGACACAACAAATGTAGCAAATGAATACTGCCATGGCTACCATCTTCTACTTACTTCCAAACAGCAGGGACAAGATTGGATCTGTGCATCAAATTAAATGAGAATGAAAGACAGACGGTTGGATACTATAGTACAATAGTTAATTTTATAAATTATGTCCGTACAGCAAGTATGTGTGTTTTGGTCAACTTATGGATGATACTGTATTTGTTTTGATGTTGCTACAATGCTATTACAAATCTTTTGTCCTCCCCCTTTACACAATGAAATTGTCTCAACTTTGTGTGTTACTTTACACAGAAACCTTAAAGGAAAATTTCCTCTATTATTCACTGCTTTGATTTCTTTTTACTCAAAGAGAGTTCTTTCTTCAATTGTTAAATATTAATGAAAATGCACACATCTGTAAAAAAACAAAACTAATCCAGTTTCTGTTCCAATGCTAACAAACACTAAGTTATCTCTCGGGCTGCAGTTGTTTATATACAAGTTAACAATCTTTATTGATGATTCATGCTGTGGATAGTATTTCTGAACTGGTGGTCTGGCTTCTGGAAAACAAAGAACACAGCACGACTACTGAGAATGACAGTCTCTCCGTAGACTCTTAAATGGTAGCAAGGTTGGTGGAAGACCTGGAAGTAAATGCTGGCAACCTTGGCAACTTGCCCTGGTCAATCCCCAGAAGTAATGCCAGACATACTGTGCTGTAGTTGGATTTTTATCTTGATACAGAAATGCACTAAGTTTTATGCTACCTACTAAAACTGTGAAACTTACTAATGACTGATCTCAAAAATGCTTTCTTTGCCACCTATAAGCCTGTTCCTACAGTTAGGCAAATAACTAGCACACACCTCATCTGCAATCCTGGCAAATGAAGTCTTACTTCTGAAATCAAATTGCTTTCATTCACTTAAGATCAATGGCTTTGTTTTGCCTAATTAAATGAATGCTGGTATATGGGATATAATTTCCCTCTAAAAATATCTTAAAGGGAGTATCATATAGGGAGAAGAATTATTCAAGACAAAGACCAATGCTAACCCAAGTACAAGCTGGCCATATATAAATTTGCAATAAAAGTTAGATCATTTACAACTATCAGAGGAGCGGTTGGTGTTCCCGACCAAGGACTTTCCGAAACTAGGCATATGCATGGAAAAGTATTGGTTCTCTGACAGTATAACTTTCTATAACTCTGACAAGATAACTTTCTAATTGCAACAAAAACACATTTTTGAAATGGATTAATCCTTCCAAAAAAGCTTACGGGTTTGCTCGTGTACTTCAGTGAAGGATTTCTGTAACTAAAATTATTTTTTTATTCAAAATTTCAAGTAAATTTTATACCTGCAAGATCTTCTTTGGAGGAAACCAGTCGAGGAGAACTGCTACCTGGCTCAATTCTTAATGATAATCTGTAAAAACAAGATTTTAGATGAATTATCTCAACAAAAGCAGAAATAAACTGAAGAAATTAATTACTGTGGCAATGGTATGCAGGAAGTTTACTTCATTGGAAGTGTAGTTATTTATCTCAATATGTAACAAAACAAGCCTGTTAGTTCCAAGAAAGAAATTGGGAGGAAAGTCTATGAAAACAGAAATTGAAATTGGTATTTTTTATTTTCTATCAGTGTAGTAAGTTAATATAATCTTTCACCTGAAAAAAAATACTCCAGAAGTTAGTAAATGTAGACGGAAACCTAATAAACACTTTTTTCCTCTGTGCATGAAAAGCTGAATTCATTCTGTTATATTGTGGAAATGTACAATCAGAAATAGGTATTTAGAAATACTAGTTACTATGACTTATACAACGGGAGCATAATAGGGGAAAAGTGAACAATGCTTAACAGCAGATGCTTAGAAGAAAACTGTAATATTATACATCCCCCTACCTTGCTCCATGTCTTTTACGCTGCACTTACTGTTTCCCTATCTAAGCACTGCAATGCATGTCTTGATCTTCCAGTGCATATGACTTCTGCCACCTCTCAAGTTCATGCACACTCTTAATTTCACAGTCATGGGTCCTCTGTTCTGTACTGGCTTAAGAGGAAAAGTATGCATGACTAAAATGTTAAGTCAATTTGAATGGAAGAGGCAAAGAGAATCAAAGGAAATAACTGCTGTCACTGCACAGTGGCATACAGCCATACAAGTTGTGAGGATTTCAAGCTACAGACTGCTATACTCCACTTCATACAAACACGATTGAAAATCCTTTCATCTTTAATTAAAAACGCAGAAAAGCAGGGGGGGAATCCTCTGACAGCATTTGAAAATATCACATATGGCTTAATTTTCACCTTCTTTATTACCTTTTGCTTCACATACACAGAATTTTATGGGAAACGCCTCCCAGTCTCATCCATTTTCCACCGTATTTCAATATCGACAACTATCTTTTAGTGCAAAGTTAGCTAAATAAACCTATGTCCTTTGCTGCATTTTAAAATTTATATGCTTTTGCTATTATTAAATTCTTTTAACTATTCAAAGTAATGCACTTCAAGTTGGTAATGAATTATTCCTTTTCAGTGAAGATGACAATCTTTTTCTTCCATCAAGATGATTTCAGTGAATAGGAAATGGCAACAAGCCTCTCCTAGGAGCCAATAACAAGGAAGTAACAGTAATATAATTCAGCGCATGGTTCAAATGTTAATCACATGGGAATTCCTTTTGGTATGGAGAAATGGCAAGAGTGGAGTTTTTACTGGAGTCTTTTCCTGGAAATAGGGCCTTAGTGTGTGAATTTACCTTCCACGTCTGCAGAAATGTTCCAGTTACATCCCTTCCATGGTAGTTATTTATTTATTCATTTTTGAGGCTGATCTGTTCCTCACTATATTAGAGGTATATTGTTCCCATAGTGAGAGCTCAATTTTTGTGCAGAAGGGTCTTTTTTTTTTTTTTTTTTAGTGTCTCTTGACACACTGTGCTATTTGTTAATGCTGGGAAATGTGGGTATTGAGCTCATTGTATTGCATTGGCTCATAACTGAGGAATGGAAGAACTCAGGCAAAACAGAATATTCATTTCAGTTTGTTTCACGTAACTGTTGTTCTCCAAACAGAACCAAAGACAATCCATCTCCTGCTAATCCTTCACTGCTCCACAACTGCTAATTTCTCTCTTTTTTCTATTTCTCTCTGTCCAAGGGAGCTGTCATCTCTCTTTCGCTACAGGTGATAACTGCACATTTTTCTGTAACTGTTTATTTATTAGCATTAATTATTTGAATTCCATGTGTCTGTTCTCAGACTAGGTACTGAGTCTGAAATTTGTTCCTTCTCTTCCAATTTCTGCCAGCTTTGCAGAATTCATCTCTGAAACTTTTTACATACTCTTTTACCAAAATAATTACACTCAATTTTATTAATTCACTGTGGCAACAGCTACTGCTTGTTTGCTCACCATGGAAACATGTATCTAATAAACCCATCCCAAAGATATCTGACTGTAATTCAGTCAGTGCAAGCAAATAGCTTCTCCCCTTTATAATAGTGTGATTTGTAATGCATTCCTCCTGAAATATTCTTCCTTCGTTAGAGTTTAAATCTACATGTAGGGTTTAAAGACTAGACTGTTACTTTCGAGAATACTGAACAAATTCTTCCTTATTAAGCCAGGTCCCTTCTATCATTTCAAAAATCTGTTTACAGAATCTGATATTTTTCAGTGTAACAGTGACAGGACTACCTGACACATCTTAAGAAGCCACATATCATTTGTCCAACCTTGCATTTTGTATCAACTTCATTAGCTTTCTATATATCAAGTTCCAAGTCCTGATACACCTCTTATATGTTTGAAACATAGCACAGATGAAATACTCTATACAGATCTTTACATAAGAGGAAAGTGCCAAGAACTACTATAACTTTTTTCTTGAGGCAAAGACAGTTTTATACTTTATATAGTGACAAGAGTATTTGACAAAACCAAATAGGATCAAGTTCCATGCAACTACCTGAGCAACAGTATTTCTGCTTATAAATGGTCTTGTACAGAAGAAATGGGAATATACAGCAGGAAGAAAGACTTAACAACCCTATGTTTTTAACAAAGTTTTAGAAAGAGGCGTGGTATCATTATACAACCTAGCAAGCATCAGTGATGTGTTCTCCACTTAAAAGTTCACTGACGGAGCAAGTAGTGAGACTTCAGTGCTATAAAAAGAGATTGCATCATTCCCCACAGATCATGTATTTATGAAATGTAAAGACCGATAAAGCCAGTTATCTTTTTGTTCAGATTCAAAGTGTATTCTAACTTCTCTTTTTTTTTTTTTTTAAATGAAAAACATGCAGGTGTAATGTCAGCCCTTCTGAAGTCTCTGACAGTTTGGTCACTGACTTCAACAATGCCAGAATTTTGCAACATGCTTTCAAAATACCAATGCATATAATTTAGCTCCTGTTCTCTCTCACACTAAAAAGGCTGGAAACAATCAAAAATATCTTTATTTCAAAGAAGAGATACTGACAGCCAGCACAGTTTCAACTAGTCTTGGCTTGTTTGTCACCATCCAAATTCATTTTTGCAATTCCTCTGACACTGCATTTTCCATTGAGAGGCAAGGGTTGTAAGCACGCACATGCATGCCCATCTGTTCTCACCTGGATGTATGTGCATATAGCTATGCCAACAGTATAAGCCATGTCTTCCAAATAGCACTCACAAATAGACCTATCAATAGGTCTGTGCAGACTTTAGTACTCAATGTATTTATAACCAACATATGTCATTCATATCCATCACAGACCAAATTATATTCTCCCAGCTCATTGCACCCAATGATACCACAAGTAAGAAACTACATTTGTTCCAACATGCCTAATACATCACTCATGACTCTTACGAAGGCAGTCTCTTTTTTGTGTCTGCATCTGCACATGATCAGAAATTCATCTTATGAGTCACTATATTCATTCAATATCACAGCACTATTACAAATTCTAAAAACAGAATCTTTGCTTTACCAGGGTTAGAAAACCTGGTTTTAGTTCAAGCACCAGGTGCTGACAAAGAAGGAAAAAATTAAAAATGTCACTATTCCACAATTATAAAGTAAGAGTTCAGCTGAGAGACATGCTAGGACAGATCCTAGACATCAACCTGGGAAACTGTGCCTTAGAAACTAAAATTCCCAAGTTGAGGAATTAGTATTAACAAGTTACAGTGAAGCAAGAACTCAAAGTAAAATCTCTGCAAAAAATAAAAGGCATGAACTGCCAATTTACCTTTGCAATTATGACAAACAGCTTTTAAAGAAAAAAGCATATAGAGAGTATGTCAGGGTTTTGTTCTTGTAAGGTAAAACGGTGACAGAAACAAATGTTGATAAATAAAAAAGCTGATATCCAAAATATTTTCTGGAACACGTTATGGCTGGTATGCTCCATAAAGTAAGCAGGACCTCTATCCCACCTAGTCTTAAATGGGACTCTACTACTGAGTGCCACTCTGTAGCTCATGTAAGAGTAACCTTCCTGATAAATGTGGAAAGCGGAAGCTAACAGAATGCAGAAAATAAAATACGTAGCCAGTCTTGAATACAGTTTAGTTTCATGGGGTACGCGCTCCAGGATAGGATGAAACTACTGCTAAGACACTAAGGCTACTTGCTCCATTTTCCTAATACTAAACAAGTGACTAAAGGCAGAACAGACAGTGAGGGGGCAACAAGAGGGAGGAAAGGGGAACTTGCATCCTTGTGCACAAGCAAGGAATTTAGAGGTTCCACAAGGAGGATGAAAGAAACATATCCATCCTTCTTGAGACAAGGAAGCAGTACAGTCCTGAACTCTTGCCGCTCAGGGCATTTCTGACCAGTATTTGTACGTGGCAAAATTGGTTGGACATACCTGTAACATTTTGGGCTACCTGTGCAGCACTTAACACTCACTGGATTTCATTGTTCCTGAATATGTCTTATGGAACACAGCTGTCCATGTTTTTCAGATATCAGATAGCCAAGCTACAACTACAGCTATCGATCCAAATGGCAACTGGCTCAGTAGAAATCTCAAACAGCAAAGGTGTTCCCCTACCCCTGCCTTTGACAATAATTCTTGGTGGAAAAGGTCCAATAAATGTAGCTGTCTGGGAGGCCTATTTAAGATGGACTGTGGCCAAGGTTCATTGTGATGAGTACTGATACTTTAAGTACCTGCTATACAGTTCCTGGTATCATAAGACTAAAAGCAATACAGCTTTTAGCAATAAAGCAGTACAGCTGATATTTTTATGTAACCATCATTGTTAGGAGTCAGTGCAACATTTTCATTACATATTAATTTCTCTTGGATGCTTTTCTATAGCATCCTGCCTATCTGAATCTAAATTTGGACTGCTTTTTATGTAAATCATCTTACTGGTACATTGCAATAGCACAGTTCTGCCTAATATGCTCTAAAGAACAGAAATATATATAAAATATCTGCAGAATGAGATTCCAATCCAGATGTGTGCTGATAACACTGTAATACAAATAACAGTCTTCACATTGGCTTTAGTCAATATTGTATGTCAACACAAAACTCTGCAAGCCTATGTCTAAATCAATAGTACATACACTGGAATCATTATATGGGGCTCTTTTTCAGTGTAGTACAAATTTTAATTCCAGGCCAACTATCACTATTGTGTTCCAAACAAAAATAAACTATTGGCCATTTAAAAATATACATATATTGGAGCTGATGCTGTAGATGCACTGTTCTGGTACTGAGAGAACTGGCAGCAGTTTCAATGGCTTTGGCACATTTTCATTTATGGTGGGATAAATCCTGAATTTCTTACACATACAATCTCTTCTGGAGTTAACAACATGTCCTGAGCAGCTCTTGAAGAGACTCAAGAGCCAGTCTTATGGAATGTAATCAAGCAGATTATACAACAAATCCATGGAAATTACTTGTACCATTGTTTAGTCTGACATTAGGCTATGTTCTTCCAGGATTCAGAATGCATAATCCAGTTCATAGGTGGCTGTGCCAGTGAGACACAAGATATAGCACACAAAAGTATAGCATTGCATTATTGTGTAGGGAACATTACTGGGGGAGTTTCACAAACATGCTTTACACTTCTTATAATCATACATACCTTGTTTCAGGAAAACATTTCATTATGCTCTTAAGTGCTTTGCTAAGTAAAAGTTAAGGAAAAGACTGAAGCACACGTTTAATCAATTGAACCAAGTCTTTCATCTTAACTGGTAAAGAATAGCTGGCTAAAAAAAATAACAACAGGACAATGATTTTTGGCAGCGATGTCTGATATCTAACATGTTTACAAGCTGTTCTGAGAAATTATTTTACAGAGCGAGCGCACCCAGTCTGAAAACAGCAGCTGGAGGCATTTTGTTGCCATCTGATAGGTACAAGAATTGCTATATTCTGATAAAATGTCAAAAGAGCATTTATTGGTTCTTTACTTCTCACACTAATTCTACTTAAATGGATTTTGAAGGCATTTAGGCAAATTGAAATCAGCCTGTTTTTAGAAATCCTCAAAGCAGTTTTAAGTAGCATGCCTATTAGTTTTGAAATTAAATGGAATAAATTGTAATGTTATCCACTGGGAACAAAGTAGAGTTAAATCTAACCCCCAGAGTCTAATCTAGGAGATTCTGTAACTCAGAAAAGGGAATCTTCAGTGTGTGAAGATAAAATTTACTACTATCAGCCATGTATCTGTTAATTACTAGAATTTTAAATAAGCAGAATTCATACCCAGCTTTCTAAGAACAGTTGACTAAGGAAACCTTCAGTCTGTCTTTTAATAAAACTTTAATACTAGAGAAATTCTGGAAGACTGAAACGGAGCAAATCTGATGTCATATTCAAAACAGTAAATTAGATAACCATCTTCAGGCTGGTTAGTGTGGTATCAGTCTCAGAAAAAATAATGGAGAATCTAACACAGGATTCACTTGATACAGAATTAAAACAGAGAAATGCTGGAAGGAAATTTTGCCAAGTAAGTTTGATTCCTTGATGAGATTAAAAGTATGTCCCGCAGAAAACCTGCAATTGAACAGTGAGATACAATGACAAATGTTAACATAAGTCTAAGATCCATAAGCAAAATAGCAACCAAGAAGCAAACATAAGCTACTCTTTTGAACAGAGACCACACTGTATTGCTCAAAATGCAGGTAGACACATGAGGATGCTGCTGAAAAACTGGCAGGCAAAATTGTTTTGCTAAAGAGCAGGGATCTCTTGAGGACAAACTTCATCACAGCCTCTGAAGTCACGGCATTTGGCATCTACTATTGTTCCTTTTTCAGAGAGTATAAACTCTGCAGTTTCACAACTGTTCTATGAGGATGTCCAAGACAACTGAGAAAGAGCATGGCAACACCTTGTCTTGGTTAGGTTGTATTCTGATATTCCCTCTAAAATAAGATTGCTTCTTTAAACTTAAAGGCTCAAAAAAACCCCACAACCCTAAAAAAATCTTAATTTGGACTCTGGGTCAGGAATTTTCTGTGGCTGTCAGCAAGGCACAGAGTCTTAGCTACATCCCTGTTTTTCAAACTGTCTTTGATTACAGTAAGATAACTCTGAGGGAAGGACGGGGTGGGAGATGAAATAAGAACTTGAAAGGAGACAATATGCTTATTTGTCTTATCAAGGACCAAGAACAGCTGCGGAGAATACCAGGCCTGGCCTAATGATACTGAAAGGTCAAACACAATACTTTTGGAACCATTGCAAGACATGGCAGGTTCGAAAAGGATGTGGTTATGGCGTCACAATGTTTGGATACTGCTGTCTAGCTCAGGAAAAACTGCATACCTGGGGACAAGCATTTTTCTCAGGTCACCCAGGTATCACCCAGACTTCCTTTGTTTTCTAAGCATGACTTCTTAAACTCCTTGAGGAGGAAGAAGATCCTGCAGCAGTTGCCTGATGGTATCTCTGAAGCTTGGTGACTATCGGTGATTCCCCGGGATAATGATGAGCAGCAATACATTTTGGTATAATTGGAAGGCATTCTGATCTTTTGGGTCCTATTTTTGCCACTTTAGTTCTGTAACCAGCAAATATTTAAATTCTTCCACTTGTGCAGAGAACAGCATATGGGATCAGTAAAACAAATCTATTATTTTTAGGATATGACATCACTGTCAAAGGTTTTCTGGAGTGTTCCTACTTACTGACAAGCAGGAACCTAATGCAAGCAATTGAACTGGCACAAAAAATTGAAGAGAAAAGCTTTGTTTATGTAACTGTCAAATTTTCCTTTCCAGTGTAATTGAGGTCCTCATTTGGTAAAACACGTGTTGGGATCTTGCCAATACATTTTAGGGCAGCTGTCTAAACTCCTCTCTTTGACAGCGTGGTACTGAGATAGGTCTATTCTTTCTGCCAAAGATCAAACACAGATCTCTTCAGAGTATACCAATGCTGTTCCTGGCTCAACAAGACACGTCACTGGAAAGAGAAAGAGAGAGGAGATTCTTTCCTACTGTAAAATCTTAGTGCTCTTTGCCTTTTTAAGGCTTACAGTTTCTTCTGGCGTGGCACCAGAAAATGCTAGGAAACTGAAGACCCATTAGGGAGAACTGAGGGGAAAATGTGCAATCAAATGTTCAAAACAAAATCCATGAACTTCTTTCAAATAGAAAGACAGAAGAGGAGAAGCAGAGGTCTTCAAGATCTTTAAGGATGGACGTGATAAGTTTTGATGAAGACTGTCTTTGATATAAAGCTTTATTCCTGATGAAACAAACATGGTAGAATAAGGTCAAGATTTTCTAATACAAACCAATGCTTATAAACTTCAGCTAAATTTACTATGCTAACAATCAAACCTTTCCCACCTTTTAAAACCTCTTATAACTAAGCCTTGTATAGTCAGGCTTAGAAAAAAAAAAACTTGTAAATTTGATCAGAATATTCATTCTCGTAAATAAGTGGATCAAAGTACTGCACAATCTCTAAAATACATCAAATACCTTTCAGCATTATTAGCAAGACCACTGATGGAGTTAAAATAGCTTTCAAAAATTTACACTGGAATTACTCATGACTTTTAGTTTCTCCAACTATTATGTCATGGTATTAAATATTTATAGAAACCATTTGTTTAATCCATTTTTACAAAAATATTAGAACTAATGAAAACTATTGTATATATAATGTTAACATTGCTGAATTATCAGGAAAGTCCATCTAAAAGTCAAATTAAGCAACATGACCAGTCTCTTGCATCCAGTCCAGGGGTTGTAAAGCCTACACGAATTACCATTGTTGATCTTTCCCAATTGCTACTCAGTTTAACTTTGCTCTATGTTCCCTACTTTAATGAAGCATGGAAGCATGCTAGAAATAAGTAAATAACGATCATGTATTAAATTCTTAATACTGAGATTTAAATGGCAGTCTATACTTCATACAAATCTTACACTGCCTGACCTTTTTACAAAGCTGTGCTCAATGCAACTGTTCAATATGCTTCTGTTGCATAATGCACCTCCATTTGTGAAACCCAATGTAATGAGATGGAAAAAAGGAAGGACAAATGCATTCTGCATCAGCGTCCTGGTAGTAATTCAGATTTTATGCAGCAAATAAATTTTATTATGAAAACGTCATGAAAACATATTCTTTTTTTCCAGTCTTCTTTCTACAGAAATATTACTGTTCTTAATATCTGTGATCAGTCAGACACAAAGGCACAAACCTGTCAAAACCACGGCCAAGTATGATCTTTTGCAGTGAACAATCCAATGCTGGTTTAGCTTCTTTTGATGGAGTTTACTCCAAGCAAGGGGACAAATTTTGGAGGCTTTTCTCTCTATTTGAAGCATGTCCTGATCATACTCAGTGCAACTCTCGTATCACTTCCAAGAGAATGTCATGTCTGAATGGTTTTACCCTTAGAATCATTTCCTCGGGGAAAGCAAAGTTGCAAACACATTTATCACAAGAATCCATATCAACAGGTTTGACTGAGCAATAGTGCTTTATGTACAATGGTCCAGAGCTAAGCTGAATAGCTCTGGCAGCTGGAGTTATCACCAACTACATTTATGTTTAAAAGCAAAGAGTAAAGGTAAATCACTTGAGGCATGCTGTGCTCAAATGTGTTTTTTGTCCCTACTTTTTCCCCAAACTTTCTCAGCAGAATTTTGCATCTCTATGACAGTAACATCAGCTATAATTACAGAAAAATGTAGAGAAGTTAGGGTAGCTCATTCTTTGTGCTGACACACTGAGACACTGTAGAAACTGCATGACACTGAGAACTGTAAAAATTAAGCAGGTACTCCCAGACAGGGAAAATACAGACTTCTGATTCAATGATTCCACTCTTCTGCTTTCACAGACACCTAATGATGGCCTTCATTTCATTAAGTTTCAACTAAAAAATATTTATGTATTTATGTATTATTATATATTTATTTATTTGTCTCAGTATTCCTATTAAGAAGTCATTCCAGAGTTCTGTTACTCTGTTGGTTAGAAACCAACTTGAAAATGTTTAGCTTATCAACTGTTGTATTCATTTATCCTTGTGATAACATTATAATTTAAATTGCTCTTTACCCTCCCTATTCTCTCCCAATTATAGTTATACATAGCAGTTCTACTCCCTAAACTTTTGCTCTTCTAGGCTAAAGACAAGCCTAGTTCTTTTAGTCTTGCATTACAAGACAGACTGTTTATTTACCTGATCACACCAGCATTTTTTTGTATCTTCTCTGAGTAGGGATGATCAGAAGTGTGTACAGTACTCCACATGAGGTCTTACCTCCTAGTAACCTAGCTCACCTAGCTCCTAGTTCACCTCCTGAACTGCTACTAAAGCATTATTAACAATTTCTTTTAATTTTTGCTAGAAATGCCATATTTGAAAGAGTAGGGCTGCATCTGTCTTTTTATGGCTGTATCTCACTGGTGACACAGACATCTACTGATCAATATCATAAATTCTTGTTAGAAAAAATTCATAACATTTTGATTTTTGTGTCATTATTATTTGAGTCATCAGGCTATCTGGTTCTTCCTTTGTGATATCCCAATCATCTTCCACTTTGATGATCCTTTCCAATATTGTTTTTTCAGCAAATGGCCTAAGTACATGCAACTTTTGAGACAAGGTTCTCAACTGAAATATTTAGTAAAACTGGTAATAAGACTGTTTTTTAAGGAATTTCATTACAAAGTTTCCTCTTCCAAACATCTCGCATACCACCATCATATTAACAAACCTCTGGCTGCCTTGATTACTTTTACTTTTGCTTACCTAAATAGAGGTATTATATTTGTCAGTCTCTAATTATATAGCATCACATCTGCCTTGGTTGAGTTATTTAAAACCTTGGCTGCCAGACCTATGATTTAATGTGCTAGTTCTTTCAGAATTATTGGCCAGGGATTATCACCTCCTCTAACTGGAGCACATTCACATATTGACTAATGTGCTCTATGCTTTCTATTTCATATCATTGTGTGGGTTGGTTATTTCTCCACCTTTTTAGTAAGCATTTCATAAGCTCAACAAATAAAAATATGAATAACTACCTTCCAGTCCTGGACACCTTAGAGATGAAGTCAGAACGGTGGTTTTAGGGTTCCTGAAGAAAGTTCCCAGAATACAACCATAGTGTAACAGAATGAGGGCTAGATTTTCACCTCCTTTTGCCTTTAACTTTTGCATTTTAGAAAACTGGTTAGAGTCATAAAGGATAATAGTCATGCTGGATTTTATTAGGAGTCTTGATATTATCTTGATATTATCAACTATGAAAAAAAAGTATTAAGAACTCCAGAACTCCTTCAGTCAAAGGCTTTTTGTTCGTGTTTTAATCAAACCAACAGACAGGCGATCTTTCTATTACATTGTGCAAATCTGAGGAAAAGAATGATACTTACTTATAGTTATCATCTTCCACAAATTTCTGAAGTTCTTCAATATAACGGACAGACTTTAAATATTTCTGCACATGGGGTAGTGTTGTAAGATGATCTGTAGCATATTAAAAGATAAAAAGATGAATATGCACACCATCAAAAATAAATGAAATTGTTCTTTAGTTTCTTCTGCTTCTCACGATTATCTTAATGGAAATAGAGAATGCAAACCATCATGAAGAATAAAGTGGCTACAAATACTACTTTGTTTGACTCTGTTATGAGGACGTTAAAGATTTGATCAAGCAAAACTGATGCTCAGTTGTTAAAGACAACATAAATGAATTTTATCACCAAGAAAGCTAGAGGATTTATTACATGCTATCAGCTCACAAGTGGAAAAGTGTTATTATTGTGCAAGTCTTGCCTGAAGTTTGTTTCGACTACTTTGGCGAAAATCAAAGCATGCAGCCATGTTGTAGTATCTGACTTAGCTTAACTCTCATAAAACCAAATGTTTTAAAGGTACCCATTATTCCTGAAGATTGTTTCTTCAATCAAGGTCATGTTTTAATTTTCCTTCAGATTTTTAAAAAAAGCATTAAAAATTAATGCATACCAATACAGAAAGTTGCCATGACTGACAAAAGGAATAGTCAGTGAATTAATGAGTTTTTTTGTCATTTAAAGTGGTCAAAGACAAAGCAAAAGTCACAATAAGAACATGATACCCGAATAATCTAGCTCTGCAGAATCATATACTATTATGCCGCATCCCTAGCTTTAAATGCTGATAAATGAAGAGGCTGTACATATGTGTATATATATATATATCTATACACACACACACACATATACATATATATTTATATATGTTTGTTTCTGTGAATAAACTAGTACAAACCAGAAAAAGCAAAATAAGATGCAATACTTACTGATTCTGTCATTTCTTTGACAACTGAAATTCCACTGACACTCTAAATCTATTGACAAAATAATCTTCCTTCTTTCCTTACATTTCAACTTTGCAACAACTGACTAAACAGATGAATATTTATGACATTGAAGTTGACAAGGACAAGGCCTGGCATACTGAATCACACACAACTAATTTCAATGAAATGATAATGAAATTATCACTGTACACTCCAAAGACATTGCATCTACCGCAAAGGAAAGGAAAGGAAAGGATCTTAAGATAATTCTCTCTCACTGCCTCTGGTGGAAACAGAACATAAACCAAATGCAATAGCTGTACTCAAAAATATGACATTTCTATTCCATATGTACTTACACTGTTCTAGTAAACTTTGTACAACGTCTATTGCAGCTCTCAGAATTTAGAACACATATTCATCTGCCTAATTTGCAAGTAAGGCTAAAACTGCACAGTGATGGAAGCTAAATCATTTAGTAGTGTCCAGCTCTACTAATGTTAACCTCTTGTGTTGCCTTTACACAGGGCAGAAACCTGTTATCACATTATTCTATTAGAGAAATTTCAGTTAAGACTGAATAGGTGTAAAAAAATTTACCAACCGTAGTTACAGGAGACTTGCAGATCAGCTATTATTCGGAGAATATTGTTCATTTGATTGGATCTTTGTTCATTCTCCATGATGCTGCCTGAAGCGGGATATGCAGAATCAATGTAGATTAAATCTAAGAGATAAATTCCTGAAACAAACAAACAAATCAACCAGGTGACCTGGTGTTCCTACAGAAACAGTTCTGTCACTGTTAATGAACAAAACAGCCAGTAACCACTGACCACCATTGTGGGCTGATCCCATAAAACAAAGGAAAGATTGGGTCTTGTATTTTCAATTCTTAACTAGTATTTTAATTCTATGACTCTTAAAAAAGAACAGAACAGATTTTGATCATGCACATTGATATAGGCCTACTATGAAGAATTTGCAGGATGATAACGGTGACACTAAAAAAAGTAAGAGTAACAGCTGCCATGAGCCACTGATGACAGGAAAGGTAATCTGCATGAAGCTGAGAGCAAGTACAACAGTATCTGGCTACAGTGAACAGTTTTGCACTGCACGGTAGTGCCTTTTAGGTCTGCCACTATTTACTACATTAAGATAGTATTACATGTTTTGGCTGAGGTTCCAGGCTGCATTTGCTAAAAGACAAAATGGAATTATATTTAGGCTTTGATTATGTGATCATTTAAAAAAGGATAAGCAAAAAGATTTTTATTTATTAAATTCTTGATCAAAAAAAATGGCATAATTACTTTGCCTAGGCCCTGGATTTTTTTTTAGCAAACACAGGAAGATGGTGATTATTGCAGTTGCCAAAAATGCTGATTGTTCTCATTTGAATTGCTCTTTTCAGCCAAAAAGATTTCCAAAGCATTGGCAGACTAGATCAAATGCTCTTCTTAGGTGGGATCGAAGCATACTATACACAGAAGTAGGCTGTGGCAAGATGATGCAGCTAGCTTCATCACTGAAAATGTACCTGTATGCAAATATTTGGTAGGCAGGTACCCGGCAGAGTTAGTCTTTGTCGTATGGTACTTTTACCTTTATGAATTGTATAAGTAGGAAAAAGGCAGGCTTAAGACCGAAATAAATTCACCATACTGCATAAAATTTCTTGCATGGTACCTGACTGCATTTATCAGCACACGTAATCTCACTTTCATGCATGCCATTATGCTTTGTAGTGGGCTTCTTTTACTGTGCTGGGACAGTTAGAAAGCCATCACAAATGAAGGAAAAGTACTGACTATGAAGTATACACAACGTGCAATCATCAAGTTTGAGAAAAATGAAACAGCAGGGAGATCGCATGGAAAGTTTTAGTTTTGAATTTTGGAAACCTGAAATATAATGGCAAGCATCTTACTTTTAGTTCTGCAACACAGTCTTGCAACATTCAAGAAAGCTACTCTGAAAGCATAATGCAAGGCTCATATATTTACTTCAGTAACTTACTGAAGGCTCTTAAATGAAAAGGAGGAGGAGTAAATCCAGAAAAGAAGACTGATGAGAGAAATGTCCCTGAAAATGCAGCACATTTATAAACTCTCTAAGATCTTTCTACAGCAGTATAATGGTATCTTTATTAAAGGAGAATTAGAATTTTACCTGGTGACATTTTATCTTTGCATTGACACAAATAATCATTGAATAATGTAGGTAAAAAGGGACTGAACTCTTCCTCAGGAGTGTGTGATAAAATTATGATTCTGCAGAACTGTCTTGCAATCTATAACAACTGCACAAAAGTTCACAGCATCTCAGAGAAGTGGCAGGATTGTCTCAGACACAAAGTCTGTCTGTGCAGCTTTCCAGAAAGAGTGGAACCTGAAGCATTTTACGCTTTCTAAAACCATCCACTGCTTTTCAGGAATGTCTTTGTACCATCTATGTAAGTGCTGAATGCAAAAGCATTGCAAACTTATAGCTGTCACTCCAGCTCTGAAATCACATACAAAATAAGTTTTCAGCTCCTCTTAAGTTAGCAAGCAGCCAAAAATAAAATGCCCATTAAAGAAAAGATTTTTGTTTACGCTTATTGCACTCAGAACGGGTGTTATTATAGACTGTCCAAGTCTTGGGACTTTCACTCCCAATACCTACTTATCAGGAGCTCTAACAGATCTGATATTCTAGTGCTACTTGCTCTTCCACCTCTGTTGAAGCCAATCTGATGCTCCTGAAATCTAAAATCCCAAATTCTTAATTTGACAGAGATAATTCTTTTATCCATAGATTTGAGAGGAAGAGTTGTGAAATGCAGTACCTTTCAAAAGCAAGAGTGATATAATGCTTAATTAATATTTTTCACTATAAGCCAGTATTCAGAAAATGCTCTGTAAAAACCTGTGCAGTAGAAATCCAAGCATCGCAGAAATCTTTGCCTGGTTAAGTGCTGCTCTGTATTTTTTGACTCTCTAGTTCAGCTAAAAAGATAAATGGCATAGTCTCCAAGTCTGAGATGTCATTGCACCACTCACTCTCTCTGACCTCAGTGATGCTGGAAGGGAAACCCTTAATGAATGCATTGAGAAAATGCTGTACAAAATGTACTGAGCCTGCTGTGAATGCTGTATTCAAATAGACTGAACAGAAATCACTGCTTTACTTGGTGATCACTGCAGCTATTACTATAGCATCAAAAACATTAACTAAGTCTGATCTTTCTTTAAAGGATCCCTCAGACATTTAGGGTCAGCTAAAAGGCAGAATTTTAATTTAATATATTCCTAAACTATTTTATGAGCTGCGTGGCAAAGTCAGTGATTCTTCGTTGCATAACAAAAAAAAGGAACATTCTGTAGGGCAGGAAAATAACTTGTGCAGCATAAAAGTCTGCCATACTTCCATATTAAATTTTCCATTTTCTTTTTTAAGCATGTTTATAATTGATGACATTTTCCCCATGTTTTCTTGCCTTGCCTTGAAAAGAACACTCTACAATTTCAGAAAAATAGCTAGCTGGCTCGGTTACACTCTTGCAGCTTTATCATGTTAAACTGTCTTGATAAATTCCAGCTATTAAAACAACAGGAAATACAATAAGCTAGTCAAGTGTAATTTTTTAAAAGGGACATAAAACCACCTCAATGAATTGCATGGAACACATCTAAGCAACACATTCCTCCCAGAGTACTTTGGCATGTTTGCGTTAATTACTGATAGTCAATAATCAGCTCTTTGGAAGTATATTAAATTTGGGCAGTGAAAACAAAACCTACCCAAATCTGTACTTCTGCTAATTATTTTAGTGAAATTTCCTGGTAGTAACTGTACCCCAAATTTATTCAGATGCAAAAAAAAAAAAAAAAAACCCTGGAAATAAGATTTCCATCTGGGAAAATATAAATTCTTTCCTGAAGACAAAAATGTCCTTATGTGTCCTCTAGTACTCAGAAAAGTCTTATTACTATCATCTAGAACTATGAGCTACAGAGCAGCAGCAACAGTCAAGGGAATTTAAGAAAAGCTGTGTGGTTTGGTGAAGTTTGCTCTTTTACAGTTTAGGAAAAAAAGACAGACCTGGCAATTTTGTTAAATTCTGACAGGTACTAAGTATCTGCATGAGCAGAATCTCATTCACATCTCAAGTACACCTAATACCTCATTATTACATTGTTTTATAGCTCAGATTCAGTCTTGCAGTGGAATTTTGCATATCTCAGTTGTTGTCTGGAAGATCTCCATTAATGCTTCTGCACTGTGACTTAGGAATACTGTACAGAAATTCCTTGCAAGACTTTTTCTCACTGGAGCTGGGCTTGCTACTGTTCTGTCTCTTCAGATCTCTGCCACCTTGATGAATAAGCAGCTCATTGGGTCACGCTGGATTATGTCCAGCAGCAGCTAGGCTGCAACTGTCTACTTCATTTCTTTAGTACTTAGCCTATTCATTCATGTGTTCTGCAAAGTCCTTCCACAGCTTAGGCAAGAAGGGTGAAGAAATTGTATGAATTGTCAAAGAAAACTTAAGAAACGGACAGAGCCAGTAAAAAGCAGGAACAAACTCAATTCACTATGAACTGTTAATGAGTTACTAAGAAACCATATGGCCATGACTAAACTTTTTCTCAAGACTATCCCAACCTGTGCATTTTGATTAAGAAAGGACCATACCTCTGATAGACCTACTGATGTGATAGATCACAGACTGCTCCAGTGGCTGAAGATAATACGATACCTCCGCCAGAAAAAAAGGACGTTTAGTCCTTAGAAGTGAGTAGAATAGTTTAATTAATAATGCAACAGCATATAGCCCCAACTGGAACTATTAGTCTTGCTGCAGTGAAAACATAGGTAAAAGATGTTTAGAGATCTGGTCAAGTTTTACAATCTAGTTTAACTTCCTTCACTGGCCCAGATCAGCCCTTTAAAAATTTTCTTCCTGTATTAAGAATGATTTCTCTCCTGAAGAGGTAATGTATCTTATAGGTATATATGGTTTGTAAGGAGGAAATTCATACAGCTCAGACTCTCTTAACACATTTAGTTCAGAAGTAACCTGGGGTATTTACTGTTTTCTCCTAAAAAGGGCTTTCTAAAAACTATTCTAACTTTGTTTTACCTGTGGATTAAGTATGATGATCTGCTTCTTATTGCTCTCAACTACAATAATATCACAAGCCAAAAGGTGACCAACATTTAAAGGAAGCTGGAGTGATTGACTTGGCTTCTCTGTATGGTTTGAATACAGCTTCATTGAACTTAACTTTTCTAGAGCTGTTTATTTTGTCCCTCTGTCTACATGCTCAGAAATGGTGAAAAATCAAATTTTCACTTAAGAATATTAGGTGAAAAGGACAGCGCGGTTATTTTTGCACATCTATACATTAACATGGGTAATGTTTTAAATCTAAGAGATTATGGATAATTGCTCAACATATAGTCTACTGATAGCTATAAGCAGAGTAACTTTTGGTGGTTGCTGGTACTTGCTGTCATCTTATTTTATATTAAAACCTAGAGCAACCAATAGGAAACCAAACCAAAACCCAATTGCTGCTTTCAGCTCTTCTGAACTTACCTATTACAAAGGATCCAATTATGCAGAGTGATGCTTTAGCTATCATCCAACACCGAGTTACTAATACTTACTATTTACTATCTACTATTAATAGTAAATATTAGTTTACTATTATAATATTAGTAAACTAGTAATAGTAATATTAGTTTACTATTATTTACTATATAAAGTTTACTAATATTTACCAATATCCACCAACTGGATCAGGCATTTGACACACCAACAATTAAGGAAAGAACTCTGATTTCCCCAGCATTGGAATGGCTGTTTATCAGTCTGATGTTGAGTCAAACCAGACAGAGTTAGTCACCCAAAGGCTCCTCCAGGTTCTGGAGATGCCACCAAGACTTAGATTCTTTGTAGCGGCTCTTCACTGTCCTCTTTTGTCAGCCAGCAGATCAAAATGTCGTTAGAATAAACAAAGTAAAGCTTTTACTTGTTCAGAACCTCCACAATGCAACACATCTTATCAGTCTACGGCAGCCTGGTTCACAGCTGCCTTCCAGCTATTTTGAGCAACTTTGAAGCTATTCTCATTGACACCAAGGGTAGGAGCACCTTTTGGTTTTGTACCATTAATCTTTAGTATTTCTTTATGGCAAACAGTAAATTTTCCAAGATAATATACAGATGAGGATCAGAACAATGGGATACCAGAGCAACAGAAGGGAGGAAGGATTAACATAGGTTCTGTGAGCTCCAAAGTACAGTGTAGGAAAATGGGCTTTTTGTGGGTGGTGGCAGGGCAGGAAGACAGACACCAAACTGATGGATATCAATGAAAAAATTAAACTGAATGCAGAATGTTGGGATAAAACAAACGCTATTCTTTGTAAATAAACATCACGCTACACCTATTCAACTGTGTTCTCCTTCCTCCCTCCCTCCTTTTTCAGGAAGAGGGATGATTGCTTTTTTTATAAACTTTTAGCGTTACCAGCCTTCATCTTGGTCGTGGCATTTTAGACTCTTCTATAAATATGATGTGATAGGAAGAGTAGATGAGAATCAATTTATTTCACTGAGAGGAAAGAGAATTATTCCCTCCAGGGAAAGACTTTAAGACCTGCCTCACAAAGGAGAGGCTCAGGGTTGCCACATGCCAAAGAAAACACACAGCACTAGCTTTTCAAACCTTGGCTTACATTTGTGCTACTGTGCACAGAAAAAGTTTTCTAAGATGTGAAGCCATCAGGATATTTTCCAGAGGGTGAGCTCATGGGCAGCTGCTTCCACAGGCAAAACATTTTCCAGTGATACTAACTTTTCTCCATTGTTACTAAAACTAATTTCCCAGCTGGTTATATGTGGACAATACAGTATCCATTAGTTTATGGTATCATGGAAATAATAACACAGAGTAAGGAAAAGATGGCCAAATAATCTACAATTAAATGAATCAATGGAAATTACATTGTGTAAAGGGAAGGGGTTATTTTTAAATTGGCAAAAAGAACCATAACGCCTAGCTCTTAAAATTTTTATTGCGGCAAGAGCTCAAGCAAAGCAGTAACATTACTGACAATTTAAAGATAGGGAAACTGAGGTACAACAGGAAAGTGACCCTGAAATGCAGCAGTCAGTGCCAGCCAGACCATGAATTTTAAGTGCTCCATTCACTAGACAACTACTTCCAGGACTAAACTCAATTGAAAAGGTATTTATGGAGAATTGCAGTGTTCAGCAGGATGCAAACGTAAATCTATATATTTGTGCCTTTTGATTCACTTTTGATTAAAGTCTTCTAATATTCTTTTCATTCAAGGCTTCTGCGAGAAAGAAAAATAGGACTGATGCAGGTAACAAATATCTGTACTTTGGAGGTAATGGGTACTTAACAACTTGCTCTTAAGAAAAATAATTCTAAACCTCATCAAATCAATGATTACAGGTCTTCTAGTTCTGATATATCTTGGTTCAAGTATATAGGCACTAAAACTTTCATAAACAGCTATGGTGTGTGATTTGTTCTAAGAAAGAATGACATAAGACGCAATGAGTGACAAAATGCTTCCAGTCCAATAAATAAATCACATGTATGAAGTTATGCCAGTAGGAAAAGCCGTGAAGGTATTATTTTAAACTCCAGCAGCAGAAGCAAAAGGCAATCTGTTTTTAAAGCACTTGCCTGGAAATCAGGAAATCTAAAGTTCAAATTTTCTGCTCTGCCACAGTTTTCTTTGACCCAGACCCAGGCAAGCTACCACTATCCTGTATTCTCCGTGTGTCCAGCAAGCAAGACAGCATTTCCTTCTGTAAGAAAAGCCTCATGAAAGTAATTATTATGACTGTGGAGCCTTAACAATTTACAAAAGTGGAGTTTAAGTTCCGTATAGAAAATATACAACAATGTGCATGCAGCCTGTAAGAGGAGTAGCATTTACTCTTAAGAATTTGGGAATTCCAATCTGTTTTTGGGTTTATGATAATTTGCAGGCACAAGGTATAATCCAGAATTTACAGTACTAAATTGTCTCACAACAACTGTTGCAAAACTGAAGGTGAAAAAAATAAAAAAGATTACATTGAAAACTTGCAACATGCTAAATGTGTCTTTTTCTCGTCCTTTCTTTTAATGGATGTAAAACTATATTGCACGATAGTAGGGCTTACAGTCCCAAAATTGACTGGCTGGAGCATGCTACTACTGCATAAGTTATGTACGCTTTTAGCGTGCAGTGCCCTGCTAAGGGTCTTTGCAATTCTGTAATGCAAATAAATTAGGAAGCAGCTTCTGTATGACACTTCTGTTAGTCAGACATTCACTACTTTGCATCAAAGAATAGCTAGCTGAAAGATAAGTATTTCAGATTAGCCTGGTGACTTCGACTTGTTATTTCTACTTAATCAAAATGTTAAGTAAGATGTCAATCGTGAGTATTTGTTTGATAAATTATACTGTTACTACAACAACAACAAGCACAAACAAATGCTAGAAAAGGAGAACAAAAGTTAAATATCGCAATGAACAAATTTAGTTCCCCACATATCGTCACATACCCTTTCTAAAGATATCCACAGCCCAGAAGCCCCTGAGTACACATATGCTGCAGTGAAACATGGATGCCTAACACATTCAGGAGTACAGTAAGTGGTGTCTACAAGACACACAGTAACTGGCATGCATAACAGAAAGAAACCTATGGAAAGTAATTATATTCCTTTTTTCGTTCCCCAAAGTTGAGTAATCACGATGATGTGATAGGAAAACCAGAAGAGACAAAAATATGTTTCCAATTTCTAGTCAGCTATGTTAATAAAAACCTTTTCCCACGTACACTAGTGAGGCTGTAGCATACTAAATCAAGCAGAGGGCAAAGAGAAAGCAACTTATCAATTTACTACTAACTGGTAAAAGCCCAAATCACTGCAGTCAGCAGTCTGCAAAACCAGAGACTCCATTCTTAAGAGATTAGCTCACAGTCAGAGAAAAGCCAACACTCCTGTGGTTTCACTGGTTTCAAGAAATTTGGATTTTTTCCGTGGACTAAGGGCTGGAAAATTTTTCTGCAGAACCAAATGTATATACTGGTTAGCCTTGGTAGGATTTGGAATACTGTAATCATAAATTCTATGTGAATCTTTGCCAAGTCAACAACACGTGACTTGTAACGTATGTTGCCAGCCCAGTGGCCAAGTGAATGGGATCAGTCAGAGGGAAGCAAAGATGGGATTATGACCAAATTTATCACTTCTGATGCCAGTTAGCCAGAACTTAGCATCAATACCACACACATACACAAATGCAGAACTATAATGAAGCTGAATCAAAAGGGCCATACACTTTTTTAATAAAAAAGATTTGTATTATTTTTATTTATACACTTTTGAATTCCAAAATGTTCCCGAGAAATACTGATTTTGGTTTTTACAGAAAACTACTTCTTATAAAGCATCATATGCTTTTGCTGCAGTTAGTGATCTCTGCCCAAGTGATTTACCTTTTTAAATCTTGCTTTAGAAAATCTCTGCAATGTTAAAACAACTCCAAAAAAGGTTCAGATTCGCATGTACTGGCATTACATACCTGACTCACCTGCAACACACATCACTTTTGACTTCAACTACATGTTCCTTTTCTTCATTATTCAAACTTCTCACCTTATTCATACATTGCTCAAAATTTCTTCTACCCTTGTTGTTCATTTACCCTTGTCTCTGCTGCATCTACCCTATCCTTCCACTTTTGCTGACTTTCTTCAGCAAATCACTTCTAACTTCTTACAATAGTGTTTATAGGTAGGCCGCCTCGTCTTTCAGCTCCTTCCTTAGAAGCCTGTTTGCTTGCTGCACCTATGGAGAAAACAGCTGACTTTTACTGGTGTGTCTGAGAAATAGTAAGGGACAACTGTAGTTCTTAAATAAAACAAAACCAAAAAAACTCTTCCCAAATTAAGTGCATCTTAGGCTACAAGAAAATCTATTTGCATAAAGAAAATTATGCATTTTTTGCTATCTTTAGATGGTAATTAATTTGGGCATTGCTAAAACTAATAAGCAGTAACGTAGATTATTGGATTCTGTTCTCCAGAAAAGAGAGGAACAGAGCTGGACATAAATTATAATGCTCTTTTCAAACAATAACTGCAACTAAAGAAAAAAAAGTCACAAAAGTTTCTCTTTCCATTGCCATTCACTGTAAACACAATGAGGAAGTCCAGGTGATGATGCATGCCCGCCCTTCTTGTGATTACCCCTCTCTGGGCTGCTCTTGCGAGCCTCTCCCTGCCCCATTCCACTCCTAAATATTGTATTCACTACAGTGTTATAGCTAAACCAAAAGATATGCAACAGGTCCCTGCCTTATTTTCCTGCATAGTGTGTCTGATTTGAACATCACAAGTAAGTAACAACATACTTTTCTTTATGTGGCAAATTTAGCTTTTTTACATCAATTCTTGAACAGAAGAACAGCATAAATCTTACTTCACTGACAGCAGCAAAAAGTTAGTTTCCTACAATAATGCTCTGAATTAATATCTCCAGAGCCTACCAGCCATCTGTCTCTCCTCAGGTACTGAGATCTGAGAGACAAGGAATGGTATTTGGAAGAAAAACAACATCAGCCAGACTTCACACCAAAGAGCTCAAGGTTATTAGTCACTACGATCACTATACTAGTGATCAGACTTGCAGTTCTACAAGCTGCCAAATTCATGAAACCACAACTGTAACAAAAGATGGGTCTGGCTACATGTTTCCTGAACTGCTAGAATTTTTGTTTGTGCCTGTAGTTTGACTTACCAACTTACCACAGATTCTCCAGCTCTGATTAATTTTTAAAGATCAAAACCATCAATTCTTACAGCCAGTCTCCTTGAGGCGTGAGCTTACCGGGAATAGCTGAAGTTCTGAGATAAGTTCCCATAGTTTCCCTGTTGCTTTTAGCCAGTACAATACTAAACAGCACTGTGCTAAGAAGCAGCAGAAAATTCCCCTCGTAGCATTTTCTACTCTTCATTTCCACCACTAATGTAACTACAACTGGGATTCTCTTAAACTGAGCTTACCACATACAGGGCTTATTGGTTAAAAATGATTAATTTTAAAGCATTTTAATCTAAGAAGCAGCGCATTCTATGCAGAGCAGAGCATAAGTACCATTTTAATCTAAGAAAAGGTTAAAATTCAGCTTCAAGGTACTGTACCCTTTCTACGTCTCTCCCACAGACACAAGCGCTTCTGAAATATGACTGTACCTTCAGCAGAAGTTACAGAAAAGAATCCTCTAATCAAGCAGTCAAAATATTAAAAAGTAACAACTATGTTTGTCTTAGTTTTTTCCCCATTTGTACACTACACAGTCCTATTTAACTTGTGGACAATTCCAATAATGAGAAAAGTCAGGAACCCATCCACAAGATACATTCACCTAATACAGTAAATATGCGGTTGTTTATGGCTACAGCAACAACGTAGTTTTGTCTTGTGCTGAAAAGTGTAGAAAACTTGCACCAAGGATTTTAATCCTGCCTCATCTTTCAGAAGTAATTTCCATTATAATTAAAGAAATGTGTGGATATCTGAGTCTGTTGGAACCATCAGTGAAGGTGGTGGTAATCATTCTCATTTTTGTATGTTTTATCTTAAGAAGTCCATTTCTGCAAACAGTGCAATAAAAAAGACGACTGAAATGACCAAATAGTACTTGACCGACTTTAAACATATTACAAGAACATCTATATACTTTTTTCTTAAGCTTCATTTTTACTAATTTCTATCATTACTTTAACAGCATTTGCACAGTAAAACAGACTCCTTATGTCCACTACTCAAAACCATTTTAAACCAATGCAAACAAAACTGCTTAATTTAAATTTGGTAGTTTCTTCAAGGTCCAGTGGCCCTACAGAGTCCATATATTTCAGTGGTGGAGAATAATTACATAGACACCCTACACACAAAAAACCCTTCAGAAGTCACTAGAAATTTTGGAGATGGAAAGGGTGTGTGCAGATCTAAATCAATTAAAGAAACTGTATCAACCATTGATGAATTATGTTTAAAATGACTTGTCTCATTTCAAAATTACTGACCACAAAAATTCCACAAGCAGAAACTGCCAAATTTCCTTTCTGATTTGTAAAGCAGGTTTAAAGAACCTGTTAGGACTGGCCCATACTATTACCTGGTATAAAGGTGATTTGTGATTAAACATCCGTAAAACAAAATTCATGTTACATCTGTGACATAAAAAAGTTTTTCATTAAAATTAACATTTCTGATGCTCACTTCTTAAAGAATACCTCTGTGTTGTGGTGACTTATTATGCAAGTACAAGACCTTGAAGAAATATTTCAAATACCTTTAAGGTACAACCATACCTCTTTTCTGAACTGCTCAAATTTTGGAATAATTCGTAATTAACATTCAACAAGTAAAACCACAGATTTTTTCAAGAAAATACCACTGCTGTCAGCAGAGCTCACAGAAACCTTTAATGGGAAATTAACACACTCAAAGAGCAGCAGAACATCTAAAACCCCTCAATCTATAGGCATCTATAGATACTGGCTTATGATTTAAAGAATAGGAAAAAAAAAACAGAAGCAGATGGAGACTTAAGATGGAGACTTAAAACTTCTTGAAATAGTAATCAGCAGTCCAAGAATGAAGTCTTTATCTCATTCTTTTATTTTTCACTTCTGACAAAAGCCTTTTAGGGAGCGCAGCAGAAATGAGATAGACGAAACTGTATTATGCAATACTGCCACAACTGCAAGTCAGTGACAAGTTTCAGAGATATTCTCAGTAGGGAAGAATACACTGTCCTGCTTCCAAAGAAATGAAGGAACGTGAAAGGCAAGAGGAAAATATCTACTAGCTATAAATCATTCCTATCTGAAAAAACGACCTTGGAAAGCCAGATGTTTCAAATGTAGCACCATAAATTTAACTATAACCCTCAAGCAATTCTATGTAAAACAACTCTCTTCAAGGAAGTTCACAAAGGATTAAAATATTTCTGAGGCAAGGATGCACTGTGAGGAGACTGATGATCCAAGCTGCCTCATCTTCATAAGTCTAACATGTAACTATCGCATGCATTTGTTCTGAAAACTAGTCAAAGGTTAAAGAACAAAAGGTTCATGCTGGGAAAAATGCAGTAATTTAAGTTAAAAAAAAAAAAAAAAAAAAGAATGACAAAGTCTTCAAGGATCATGTTAATGCCAAAGATTGGTATGGTGATACAGCTGTTGGTTCTAGAATTATAAAGAAACAACATTTTAAGCCAGTAAAATACTTCTTGTCTAATAAACAGAAGAAGCTGAAGGACCCAGCTTATTTTAATTTTGCCCACTTTCACAGTCTTTACTGTCCTGACTTCAGAAAACAACCTGATCAAACCTGGCAAGGCAGAATGAAACTGATAATTGTCACCAGTTTCACTGGCAGGAACAAAATCATGAACACTCAATGCTGTGAACCTCGAGCTAGTACAGCCATCTTTGCTCTTCTCTATCATTTTCCTTTGCATATCTTCAGTCTAATGAGTGTGTGAAAGCTCACAATACCACAAAAGCTTTTTTCCAAAGTGGCATATAAAAGCAATGTCTATAATGAGGTTGCTGGTAAGTTACTAATATGTTAGTTAATAGGAGTGTTAATAGGAGTGCTTTCTGGGACATGGTATCTTTGGCACAAGGGTGAAAGTCAGTGGAAGTGAAAGATGCATTTTGTGTATCTGCCAGTTTTTTTCTTTCCATTTTGTGAACATTCATCTATATGAAAGGAAAAACAATTCAGATTTCAAGCCACATGACTTTTTTCTTTCCAAGAGAGTAGTTAGAATAATCTTAAAAACATATCAGGAAAAGAATTTTCCTTATATAAACCGTCATGCAGGCAAAGGGAAAAGGGAGACTTTTAAAATGGAAGCTTTCCACAAATAAGTTACAAAGATATGAATTACAGCTTTAATTAAATATTTAAATTGCTTTACAGTATTTTAATGGTAGCTGCTACAATAGGAGTAGCCAAAAAATAGCTTGACATGGAAATATGGGCTAAGCACAATTAATTGCTTTCATGTCACAACAGTAAACAATGTATCTAATTAACTTTCCATCTCTGGACAGGATTGAGAACCTCTGCATACTGTTTACACTTCTATTAGAGAGGCAGATGCGTATTTGCCTTTACCTATATTTAAATCAGAATCTCAGAACTGCTCCTTGATGTGACTTCAGTGAAAGGTATTTACACTACAGCTTCTCTCTTCATATTTTCTTGTTAAAGCAGCAAAGCTGCTTGGCAAAATCCACACTGATACTACAAACCCTAAAACATGAATTGAACTAAATCCAACTAAATACTGAAGTGAATATCTTATTCTGTTTCTTTCTTTAGCATGAAGAAATGTATTCATGAAAAAATTTCTCAAGACAGACATTAAAAAATTGGAGATGGTCCAGTGGATGGCCATCAAGGTGAGGAGAGGGTTGGAAAATGTGAAATAGGAAGAAAGGTCAAAGGAATTGGGTTTGTTCAGCATAGAGAAGAGAAGGTGCAGGGTGGATCTAATCACTCTTTCAATACATAAAAGGTAGTTATAGAGAATTAAACATTGGAATAGGTTGCCCAGAGAAGTGGCAGACTCTCCCTTGCTGGAAATAGTCAAGATTCAGCTTGACAGGGCCCTTGATAACCTAACCTATGGCCCTGCTCTCAACAGAAGGTTGAACCAGGGGTCCAGCAATCTCCAGGGGTTCCTTCCTAGCAGGACTTTTCTAGGACTCTACGATAAATGTAGCCTACGCTAAGCCTACGCATCTATTATTGTAGGACAGTTTGGGAGTACAGGAACTATACGGACTAATTTGTTGTTGCAAGGCTATGCATAGACACAACTGGCCACGGACACTGATTTTTAATTGTGAAAAAGAGACTACTAGAAACACTTGCTCTAATCATGACACGTAAGCAAAATTCACCTTACAAAAATGTACAACTAAAGAAATAGCTTTATTTTGGCTTAATCAATTTCAACAACCTGAACTAACAAAAATAAAAATTCATGTTGGTAGGATACACATTTAAAGATTTTGTAATGCTTGTCTGGTGAATAAGACAGAATGTGTTAATAACTATTTTAGAGATAATCACCATCAACATTACATCTGAAACAGTGTTATTCTTTTTCACAGCAAAAAAGCACAGTATGTGTGGCATGCAAGTCTGCAGTATTTTTTGTCTTGAAGCAGCAATTTATCATATAGACCAAAGATTTTCTGTACTGGAATGTTTTCTAGATCATATGTCATTTCTTAATTGAATCAAACTAGCTTTTTTCATATCAATAAGCACACATATGCTTATTATACACACATCAAATTCTCTCTCTCCTGGTTTCAGCTACAGACAACACTACTGGGGGGCCACACTACCACTCAGGGCTTGTCTATGCCTGGAAAGTGTAGATGAGCTATTGTGGAATATTTATTCTGGAACAGATATTCTATTACAGGCCCAGCATTCTTCTGGAATGATCATATCCAAACCGAGAGCTTCACTGGAATAACTGCTTCAGTAAGTTTTCAGTGTAGGCAGCATTCGTCAGAAACTTAGGGATTATTCAGGCAAATGTACTTCATAGCTTCAAAAACTGTACGTCAACATATAATCTATACCCAGTGAAAGTCAAATACACAAATCTACCTCCATTAATCAAACATGAAAATGCAAAACATTCAATAATGGAAATAAGTGTTCCTAAAAATGATTTTATTTCATGAAAAACAAGAAAATATAATTGGATCCTACAAATGGTGTTACGTACTCACAGGAAAAAAAAAGTTAAAACCACTGTGGCCATTGTTACCTCTGTCAGAACACAATCTAAAACTAGATTAACTATATTAAAAAACAAACAAACCCTGCAGTACTTTAACAAAGTACTAAAAGATTGGACTTAAATCACACTCACACCAATGGCAAAATGCTTCATTTTTAAAAACTGGGTAATAACAATAAGAGAAACTACATTGCTATTATTCTAGCATGTGCATGAGTCCAAAAGCAGTTCCACTCTCAGGATACGTGCATGAGCAATAGCTTCAGCAATGGGAGACAATGAGCAACTACATTATTCTTAACCATCTCCCTTGAATGGCAAAGGTATCTTTAAAAATAAGCATTCATTCTACAAAAATCAAAACAAAATGCCAGCACTGATTCATTTTCTAATTCCACCTTCTACCAAGAACATCTCTCATACTGTACTGTTTCTTTTTGCTCCCTCTATACCTAAAAGGAGAAAACTAGTGATCATCAACTCCAGAAAAAGAAAAAGTTCAGATCACACTTTTTCCTCAGAAGCTGTAAGATCTACTGGAGCCTTATACTACAAGCTTGAATGCCTCAGCTGATTAAACATCCCTGAGAGGACATACAAGGAGAAAAGCCACTCTCTAATCATTAAGGACTTTCAAGAAAACAACGTTATCAATTTCACTTTATTTTTAAGGTAGATTAGAGAGCAAACATACAGCATGCAGTTTGCAGGAAAAGTTACTTAATAGAATGCCACCCTGTAAAATGTTGTTTTACTGTTTGCAGAGAGGTGGCAACCAAACAGAAGGCAGTTTAATTTCAGAAAAGGTTTCAAAGGTTGGTTCTTTGTATCTACTTGGCACTGGTGAGGCCATATCTGGAATACTGCCATCCGGTTTTGGTACACTGCTGTACAAGACAGATGTCAACCGGGAGAGAGGCCAGTGGAGGACCACTAGGATGGCCAGGATGCGGGAACACTTGACACATGAGGAAAGGCCTACGGAACGGTGCTTGTTTAGTCTGGAGATGAGAAGGGGCCATAGGCCAGAAGGAAACTGCGGTTATTTACCTACCAAAAAGGAGTGTGGGTGGGAGTTGTAGTGAGCCAGACTTTTCTCAGAGATTCACAGTGACAAGAGGCAACTGACACAAGTTGCAGCATGGGAAATTCCAACTGCAATGGAAAAATATCCATCATGGTGATAGTGGTCAGGCACTGAAACATTGCCCAGAAAGGTTGTGAATTTCTGTCTCTGGAGATTTTCAAAACTCAGATGGACAAGGACATGAGTAATCTGATCTAACTCTGAAGTTAGCCCTGATTTGAGTAGAAGGTTGAACTACATTACCTCTGGAGGCCCCTTTTCCTATATAATTTTTTCCTGTTCCCTAGTAACTTGCTGATATGGCTATATACAACTGGCCGGCATACTGTACCTACCTTCATGCTGACAGAAATGTGACTAGAGAATAACAGCTGAGCTAGATGTTTTAGCAGATGATGCCCTCCTAAGATAAAATGACTGTGTTTATTATTTTAGATTCATCAGCAGATTTTGATATTACTGATCATCAAGCTTTGCTCAACATATCCTTACAGAAAAAGATGGGGCTGTTCTTCACTGTCTATCTTTACTTATGTGATAGCTCAGATGATAGTTGTGGACTGCATGCCTCTATCTGAATCAGACTCTATAGTACGATGCTGCATAGCACAACGGTACCCTTTCTGCACAACACGTGGCTGAGGCCACCATGGCAGCAGTGTGAAGACACGGTCTACAACATGCAGGTGACAGTTTCATCTCAGTAGTCCTACCTATTGAATATTTCAGTACAACGTATGGGCAACACTTGACCTGTAAATATAAATCTAAATAAATAAAAAACAATGATCTGAGTAGCAGGAATGCTTTGCTTTGGCTGCATAGCAAATAGTAGGATTCCCTAAACATAAAATGAAATGATGGATTATTTGCTTTCTTAAATGTCTGTATGGCCAGGTTAAATTCTTTCCAGAAAATTAATGTGCAACTAGCATTGCTAATTCTACATGTCGATTCCAAGATTTACCCAGGCATATTGATATATGATTTTGGTTTAGGCAAATCCAGATTTTTTGGAAAGTATTCTCAGTATAAAAGCCAGAGCTGGCCGTGGACAAAACATGCTTAAAATTAAATATTTCAGAAATTTCTGTGAAGCTTGTGTTAATGAAATACACAAGATGGCAAGCAAGAAGCCAGTCTATAGAAAAAAAAACTAACTTTCTTCATTTATCTTTCTTATGCCCTTTGTCCTGTGTGCACACACACCGTGAATAATCTCTGTTTCCCCCTTCCATCCAGTGAAGGATAGTATTATATACATTTTTCTTCTTTTCAGATGGTATCTATCTGCTTAGCCCTGTGTTTCCCATAGAAGATACTGCATATCAATTCTTTATATAGATGCAAGTATAAAAGTTCATTGGGACTTCCGATTAGGCAAAGCAAGAAAAAATTAAACCTGGAGATGTTCCTGAAGGAACAAAAATGCCTAATCAATTTACGTCTACTCTAAATGATTTATTTTCCATTACTCTCTATACCTGTTAAGAGCTCAGATTTGTCAGGAAGAGTATCTTTTGCCATGAAGCAGGCAAAAATATATTACAAAATACAAATTTTGCAATAGTGATTCATTTTAGTATTTTTAAACATTTGCTTCCTCTCCCTACTGGAGGCTTAGCCTGCCAACCAATACACTGAGCTACTGGACTGGATAACTCTCATAGCAATCCCTGCAGTGCTTCACCTCTTTTACAAAAGGATCAGTGACATATTGGGTCTTGACAATCCTCCCCACAAAAGGAGATCTGTAGGGAGTTCTGTCCTCAATTGTCTCCCCTAAAACCATAGAGGGCATGCTACAGCAATTCAGTATCCTCTCTGTCTCAAACCCTTTCAACCTACCACTAGCCCTAGGCTAAGGTCACATTATACTTCAGAAACTGTTTATCTGTACTATTATAAAAACTGGAGGAGTATTATATTCATCCCACAAAACAAAACCAAAAGAAAAAGAATTCTTTCAAACATTAGTCATCCATCTTTGATTGCCAACAAATGCCAACAGCATGTGCCTTCAGACTCGTGACAGTTTCACCTACCTTGTTATCCAGTGTCAGAAAGCAGAGAACGCTTAGGGAAAGAATATAAGAAAAAAGCAAAGCTGCAATACTAGTTTTCCAGATTTAGCTTCCTGTGGCCAGTAATCTGTGGTTTAGGGACTTCCTGAGATAGATCTTGTACAAAGATTTTTGTGTTTAATTTTATTGTATTTCTTCTTGACAACATTTCTTCTCCGAATTTGTCTGTCTACTTTTTCCTGATACTCCTCGTCACACGTTTTTCAATTTTTGTTTTCACAACATCCTGTGGCAATGAATTCTGCAATTCAACTACACACTGTTTGAAAAAGTAATTAGTTCCACTGATTTACCAATGTTTGCGTTTTTAAGATAGGTATATTCTTATCTATTGCGCATAGCCTGGAGCTTCTGGATCACTCGATCCAAGGTTAATTTCTACAACCAGCAGTTTTACAGTATTATCACTAATTACAAAAGCCAAGTCTAACGTTAGATCACTCCTTGTCGATTGAATTACTCTGGTGAAAAAATCTGTCAGCTTTCACAGCCAGAAATAACAGGGGCCTACCAGTATTAGTAGGATCTGCTATTCTCTAATCATGGATATGTAAGCTGATCTCAGACATTCTTAGTATAGAAAAGCCAATGCAACAATTATGCAAACATTCTGAAAATCATGTCATTCAGCATAAAGCCTTTCATAAAAGCAATCAATTCCACTTCATAGTATCGCAAATCCAAGGAAACGCCATTCCCACTTTGTCCAAGCAAAAGGCCTGCACAAATGCTAATCCCATTTTTCTCTTCTACCCTTCCTAGCGCTCTACCAAACAGTCAGATATTCTGTTCACACTTGGCACCTCCACAAAAACACTCCCTGTCTCCTGCCAAGTGAGTGCAACTTTATTTTTGCAACAAAAGACAAACTGTAACAGATTGAACGAATAAAAAGACTTCGTCATATACAGTTTTGAATCACCCATACATAGAAACATTTCCAGGAACAGGATATTTAGACTCTTGCAGAAAAAAAAAAAAGCACTCAGCATTCAATCAAAAGGTTTATATGTGCACTAACGTGTTTTTTTTCATATTCAGGAGAGAGGCTGGTCTAAGAAACATGGTTTAGCTACTTCTGATCTTCCAAATCTTTTTTCTTACATCACGTTTTTTTGTATAAGAGCATTAATAAATGAAAAGCACACCACAAGAGAAGTCTTTGTTTAGCCTGATTCATGCAGTTAAATACCTTGGCATTTAACTGCACTTATTTAAGTGCCATAAAACCAATGGAGCCTAAGTATATGTATGTTAAAGAGCTTTAAAGTGCTTAAGAATGAACTCCATCCTTGGGAAATCTTTTATTTTCAAAAACCCTGTTGCTCTGGGGCACAACAGCAAGTTAGAAACACAAATTTTTCTATAAAAGCAAAGGACCTGAAAATGTTCATTTTTAGATGAAAATGAAATAGTCCACTCAAGTAGTAATCCAGGCAGAGAACTGCCTGCCCAGCTTTGCAAATAGCTGTGAATTTAAGGAATTGACCACCTCAACATCTTGGCAAACAGTCTTGGCAGCCACCTCCCTTCACTCCTCCTGCTCCCTGCTTCCCTCCCTCTGGAAGCTCTGTGTATCTGCAGGTCGAAAAGGTACCTGGGAAATGAGGGGGTGGGAATCGTTGGCAGACTGGAAGAAAACCTGATGGGCCTGTCTGCTAACTCAGTCAAAAAGTGAACAGAACTGTCACATTCTGCTTCAACTAAATCAGGGCCCCCCCAAATTACAAAAACCACTACACTGGAAACAGCTCTCATCTCAAGTATCCAGATGACTCTACTTAACAACGCTGAAATAACCCTTCAGGCCCTGGTTTTGTGTCCTCTTTAGCCATAAAAATGAGTAAGTTTTCAAGTTAAATTAAACAGCAATAATCACATAATGATAACAACTTATGAGAGGTGCTAATATTTCCTGCAGGAATATCGGACCATACACTGAAAGTACAAGAAACACAGATCATGAGGCACACTGACTTACTAGTGCAGTATATTTAGAAGAGTTTTTCTCCTGACATGGTAGACACTCATTTTTACAGTTCAAATAATTTATTAATTATTATTAGAATGGTTACTACTTGTCCACATTTTAGCTTGAAGAAAAACCATCTTTAAAAGTCCTTATTTGTCCTTTGATTATTCAAAGTGTTCTCATATTGATTTTCTCACTTCAAACCTCAAAGATCTTTTATAACTGTACTCAAAAGATTATGAACAAATTTATTATTTGAATGTGGTATGAGCTTTCTAACGATGGCTCTAATATACAATGAAAGCAAAGTAATAGTTCAGTTTGCTCAATTATTGATTAAAAGGTAGATTAAAAATGAATGTTTTTATATCAAACGTTGTGAAGTTTAACTTTTACTTTTGTAAATTTCTTTGCAAGATTCCTAGCATCTTATAAGTACATCTTAAAGATGAATTTTAAATTAATTTAAAAAATCCTTTTAAAAATAGAGGGGATAGCTAATAACCAGAAATATTCTACACATAGTATGTTCTGTAATAGCATATTTTCAGAAAGGTCTAGGACAGTAAGAATTCATAGCAAACTACTGCAAAACATGCTTTAGGTTACTAACCAACATGAGTAGCACGCAAATGTTACAAAATGCACTGGGGTTCAGCCAAATTATAGACTGTCAAACTGTGTGAAGATTATTTTAGGAGCCTGCTTGAATGTGGACAGTTTTACTTTCCTTTTTTCCTGGGAGCATGATGGAATCTTAAAAACTGTTAATTGCTGTTTCCTGATAGAAATTACCAAGGAAGTGGTAAAAACGGAGAGTATCGGCACTACTCTGAATAAAGCAGGCTTATTTAATTTCTCTCTTTTAACATTAAAAAAGAGGACCAGTTAGTAAAAACTAGTAGAGACTGCTTTACACTATATGATGAAAAATACTTCATCTTTCTTCTACACATCAGTAAATGTATTGTGAAAACTGTATTAAGCAGGGGCCTCCCCCACTTCGGAGATGAATCCTATGCAGTAACACATTCTAACATCCCATTTGATTTAAAAAACCAAACCACATTCCTCAAAGTTTCCAGAATTTCTTCCTAACTCTAAGAACAACAGTATCACACACAACAGATAAATAGCTTTTGTTTCGGACTATCATTAATTATTTAATCAGTAGCTGCAACACAACAATAGGACTTTTTAGTTGGGTCTAGTTTTTACATGTTTTAAGTGCTATGACAAAGAGCTCATGACTCATGTTTATGAGAAGTTTCAGTTACAGAAACCAATTAAAAAAACTTCACATAACTACAGTAAATATATTACATAATACCAAGAGTAAAATCCTGGTCTTTTCTGCAGAAAAAAAAAAGCTCTACAAATTACTGTTGTCTTCCTAAGCGATCTGCAGTTTTTCAGCTCAGCTATCCAGAGGAAAGCCTCACTCGTGCGCGCTGCCAAAGCCTGCAGAGGCCGTGCCTGCACGCCACGCTGCCCGGACTGCCGAGCCGTGAGGTCACCGAGCAAACACCAGGTTTCAGCCAGCCCTCTGCTGCTTGCGGCGAGGGGGAGGCCCCGAGCGTGTCTTTTGCTGGTGGATCCCTTGTACTTGTGGGAGGGGGAAAGCAGCTTATCCAACCAGAACTTGTTTTTCTTTTTTTTTTTCCCCCCTACCAGGATGTAAGTCCACCACAAAGGAACTGAAGTTCAAATAAGGCTGCTTTAGCCTTGCATGAAACGATGGATTCAAAACTTTAGAACTGGAATGCTGAGGTCTCCTCTTTCACTAAAAGAAAGTCTTGCTGTACCTCCACACTTACACTGTGGGGATGTGCGGCTTAGACTAAGTAGCCAAGCTGTGAAAAGTCTTAAAAAAGAAAAAGAGAAAAAAAGAAAGGAAATAATTTTGTAGAACATCTAGTTATTTACTTTTCTAATTACAGTACATCATACGGAGCTTTTCAGCTGTAGATTTTAGGTCACATTCACTGAAGAGAGATTCTTCTGATACAATCAACAAAGTGAGATGTCACAACTCCTATGGACCAGCTGTTCAGTTAACCTTTGATGAAAGCACGCTAAGGACTGAAGAAAAGCCAGAGGAGACAGGGTAAGAATGCTGCCGTAGTACAGCTGATTGCATTTAAAACATACAGATGTTTTTCTATGTCCAGGATCCAAAAACTGACTGGTCTGCAAAGCCAGCCTTTGGATAACAAATACGTTTTCTTGCAGGGGAGATGTCATAAAATGCAAAAAGACTACCATATGAGTGAATGTAAGCTTTTCAAAGCTGTTACTGCTCTCTAATACATGTAGCAAGACTGTTTTTTTTTAACATATTAAAATACAGTTGTTAAAACAGTTGAGACATCTTATGATGTCACACAGTAAAAAGACTTCTTGCCATTATTTTCAAGAATATGAAATTTATTTTATCTTATTTAATTCTGCATGTAACTTTGGGCTTCATGTTTCCTCAAACTGACTGCAAATGTATATGAACATTATATGCCTTTCAACAAACTTTCTATGACAGACTAACTTCTATATTAACATTTCAAAAGGACTACCCATATTAAAAATTATCTCCATTCAGTCTTTCTTATATTCAGGTCTGATCAAGGAGATATAAAAATTCCTGGAAGTTTAATAGGTTCTATAAAACAAACGTTTGAAAATTTTTGCAAAACTTTCATTAAAAAAAAGAACAAAGCACTTATGAGTACCTTTATATGAACACCTTTATGTAAGCACAAAATATTTACTTTATGATCTAACTACAATTTCTCTTGAGCAAAATGAGTCACATTTATCAAAATGTGAGACCTATGTTTCAGGGCTATTATGTACTAAGTGCGCGTGTGCATATGCACACACACACACAGAGAACAAACGCTTTTTGATAGTGATTGGATTAAGTGAAAATAAAGTGAGGCCGCTGTTAAGGGAAGTAATAGCAAAAGCAGTGCTCTTTTTCATTAATTACATTTCCAGTCTATGACAGAACTTTAATAAAGCATAAAGAACAATCCACTAACAATGTTACTAAAATTCTTGATAATCCAGAAAGAAAATTGGTACTTCTTGTAACAAAAAAGCTACATTATTTTGCCAAAAACTTGAAGAAGAAAGATACACCGCACTAAAGCATACGTAATCCTTTGAGGTTTCTTGCAGCACTTGGTACCATTTCAAAACAAAAGTTCTCCAAGATCTAGTTAAGATACCCTCATTCTGAAGTTTTTCAGTTGTCATCCATTCCCCTCAGTAAAACAAAATCTTTACTTTTAAGAAGGATGAAGTAGTGTTGGAAGTTAGATTCTACCACAATTTGAAATGGACAGAAAAAACAGAGTATGGAATGCATTACAGTAACAGTACGCGAAGAAATTAATTTGGTGTCTGTCAAAGGTGTCCCACTGCTTACAATGGAATCAAGTAAATAGTGGCAAAAATGTAAAAATCACTCTATCCTATACGCTTGGAGCTAAGCTTTTCAACTTGCTTTTACATCACCTTTTCTTAACTGAAACTGCACACCAAGTGTCAGTCCTTCCTTATCCCCTATTTACTTTAAAACTTTAAGCAAAACTTTAAAGGTTTTCCTAATACTTGTGGCATGCATACTACTGTGCAGTCGTTTCACTGTGAATTACTGTTTCCTCTTACCATCCCCCCCAAAATAAGAATGCTAAGTTTAGCAACAGTACCCTTCACCTAAAGCCAAACTACATGAGTTAATGCTAACAAAAAATCCAAACCAATTCAAGTCCCTCCCCTCAGAAAAGACAGCAAAAATTAACAAATCACATTATCTATGAAGGCTACAATGAAAAGCTGTGAGGATGGATTAATATAATTCTATGCAAGGGAACATTTGGGAGGGGGGAGGAAGAAGAGCTAAGTGAATGTTTTGAGAAAAGAAGCAGGCAATAAGAAAGCAAGCAGCTTCAGAAAATTCATGCACATCTTTCTTATCACAATGGTGTTGTGAAATCCAGATCAAATTACTGGCCTAGTGCCTGGAACATGCCAGCTAACTCTAAGTCCACAAACACTGACTATCAAAGGACTCTGCAGAGGTAAAACTTAATGTTGATCTACTGAAAAAAAAAAAGACCCTCTGATCTTTTTACAGCAGGATTTTACATTTTCAACACCTTTGCTCCATCTGCTTTTACAATCCAATTAAGATGTACAACTGTGCACTAACTAATCTAAAAGCCCCCTTTTTAATATTATAGGCAAAAGTGTATTAAAGAAATGCTGTGAAGATTTGAACCAATAAGTGTGCATGCAGGTCTAAATGTAGAGTTGAATGCACACATTTTAATAATTAAACTGATAGTCTAGAGCCTTTTAAAATATTCAGATAGTTGGAAAAATCTATATTCAACAAACATGAGATACCCACTTTTTGCACACTAGTATTTTCTCTCATTTCCCTGTATAATTAGTTGCTTTGCCTTAAAAGAAAAAATAACAGTGATACTGTATATATAGATGAGTTTATTTTGATCCACTAAATCAGTCTGTGACAAAATCTGTTTCAGTGGGTGAATCAGTTGTTTTGCGTAGGTCATAGTTAATATGGTGAGACTAGCAGTCATTTGATGGGCTGGCTTTTCCTATGTACCTTACATGCTATGGTACCTCTTGTGCACTTTCCTCAAGCATTTACATATATAAAAGACTATGTTCACAACAGGCACTTCGAGGCGTGTTAGCTCTTATAGTAATTAGGCCTGAAAAGACAAACTGGTTTACTCGATCATTTATTTACACTTAGTTTGATACTTGTTCCTTCTTAAGAAGAAAGATTTGGAAAATTTACAGGAAATCTTCACTGAACAAATAATGAGGATGGGAATAAATTGTGAGTGTTGGACCTTGCCTGTCCACTCTTCAATGAAAAGAAAATTACCTATTACCAAAAAGATGCAAATGTGACATATAAATAAAACTACATATACAAGATAGAATGAAATAATAAATAATAAACCAAATAAACCAAAACCGTCTGGAATTAGTTCTCTCAAAGGTGTAACACTATGAGTGCCTTTTGGGGAGCCTGAGTGACATTGCTAGAAAAGGGTAGTAATTTGTCTTAAGAATAGTAGTTAACAGATACAATGAGTTAAATGGGGAATCTTATTTTATTTTGACAGTTTACTGAGCACTCCTGCTTTAAGTATAACCTTAGAAAAATCTCTTCCTTCATCCTGTTTTACAATGATTATCATAACCTGAAGCCTAACAGACTAAAAATGCCTCCTCAGTTCCTAAGCTGCATCATACAAATCACTTAACATCTATTTTAACATTATTTATGAGAATTGCCGCTATCTTCATCACATAGCTGATTCTGAAGTATTAGCTCCTCAAACCAAATTGGCAAAGTAGTTTTTCTTAATTAGGCTCTCTCTGCAGTACAGTTAACTATACTGCAACTCAAATGGTCACTGAAATCCCTAGAAATCTCCTTCTCTAACAACTTGGTTTTAGCATAGAAAATTGCCTTCTCTGTAAAGCAGCCTCCAAGGGTAGATATAGTTTCACATGTCATTTGTACAAAAGCTGCATTTATATAGCTCAGCGCGAGAGCTTTCATACCTACAGTCCTCTAGCTTAATAACAGTTTACTATATATACAGAAAAACAAGAGCAGCAATAAGCAATTTACTGCATTTACCTACTGGCTTCTTTTATGTTCCCTGTCTGAGAAGTATCTCATGCCAATGAAATTTAAGATATAAAAACCTTGTATTTTACTATGAAATTCAGACAATTCTTTTTATTTATTTTTGTCGTGGTTACGTTTTTCCAGACAAGATCTACACAGCTCATTATTGTGCTTTTGTATTTCTCTGCAATGCTACAGCACTGGTGATATCTTCCTTAAATGTCAAAATGTTTTCTCATTGAAGTGATTTGTAAACCAAAATAAAGTCCATTGCTTAGCCACCATTCAGAGATCCTCCTACAGTATCAGCTCTTTTTTCTAGTAGAACACTGAAAATGTAAACTGCAGAAAGAACAGAGTATAATCTTGCAGAGACTAAATATCAGTATCTCAATGGTTTAAAGATATTTAATTGCAACAGTGACGATGACATATATCAAAGCTTTTGTGAACACCTTTCTTTTCAACATAATATGGCAAACATCTCAATTATGATACTAAAAAATTCCATCCAAGAAAAAATAACCATAGCATTGAAGAGTTACTGGTGGCATTTTCAAAGAAAATTAATGATACACTAATATGTTATTACAAGTCATATTTTTCAGCTGATGGAGATGTACCTTCATTCTCATTTGCACACAAAAATCCCACGGATATGTAAAATATTTCACGAAACCTGAAAAAGACAGTTAGATACAAATGTGTGCCTGTCAATTATGTAAATATGAGGTCTTCTGAAGAATGGCATCAGAATCAACAAATTGGAAAAAAGGTATATATGTTGGAATATCCACAATGAAGTGTATATTCTGAGTAGCTTAAAAAAAACCCAAACTACTGACACTGCCACCTTTAGTGTTTCTTCTTAAGATAAGCCGATTAAAAAAAAAAAAAAAAAAAAAAGCCAACATCTGAACATGAGTTCAGCAGCAATACTTTGCACATGGAAATATTTAACTTCACCATCTCAAGATCATGACAGAGAGAAATTATAGCTGAAACATCTATATCATTTCAAATGCTAAAATATGATGATGAAATTTCAAATCTTGTTGAAACAGCACCTGTAAGATTTAAGATATTGTAACAATCAAAGGGCAGTATTTTTTGACAGGAAAAAATATGACAGTCCTGTATAAGTGCTCTAGAGTACAGGATGGAAAAGTAATTCCAAGCAAAAGTCAAAGAAAGATTTTATTTGCTTTTTCCATTTAAGAGACAGGAAAATAGAGTCAGACTCCGAAACATCTGATATCCCTTTAAAAAGTTTCCTCTTTTTTCACCAGATGATGGAAACATCCTCAGTTCAGCAATTGGTGAAGCAGCAAATCAACTCATTATTACCTACTTCCAGTCATATACGTAGATAAGCAAACATTTGGTCTACAACCTGAAATTTTACCAAAGCACTTGTGTTGACTAGGAGTATGAAAAATAATACAGTTATAATCCATAGAGCAATGTCGCCAAAAATCTTCACATAGATGCAGCTATATTGGCAAAAGATAAACAAAAAACCATTCTTTTGCATGAATAAGGTACGATATGCTACCAAGTAGTGCAAATTTATATGAAATGAAATAACCTTGACTTTAGTGGCTTATGACCTAGGGAGAGTTTAGCAGTGTAACTGTACCAGCTCAGCTCCCATGAAAAATCCTTTTAAATGTACACAAGCCTTGAACAACTAGAACCTAAACACAGAAACTACTTCAAACTTTCATACTTTTTCTAATTAGAAGTTCTGTTTGATATTTAAACTCACACTTTTATCCTCTTTTGAAGTGTGATTCTTGCACTGCTGCTATTTTGTTGGTATGCTTGTTTGTTGGAGAAGTTTGTTGGTGTGCATGAGAATAAGTGACATGCTGTACTTCTAGTATTTATTAAGAAAAGTTGCAGCAACCTGCAAGCCTGCCTTTTATATAACATAGGTATACGCAAAGGAAAGGTTGGAGTTGAAGAATCCACAGATACTTGAGTGGAATTTTGCACCGAGGACAAACATGGCCGAAGTAATACAGCTTTCTCCCAGTCCAACATAGAAGAGCTGGGGGGGGGGGGGGGGGGGGGAGAAGGCAGAGATGGAGAAACAAGAAGAAATAAGTGATCAGCAAGAAGCAGCACTACTTAAGGACAAAGTATGAGCAATTACTTGGCACGAGTGCATCAGAAGAAAACTGAAAGCTAAGTGTGTGAGAGACCTAATAAATAAGATCCTCTTCCTCTCTCATGGGAGAGAAACCTTATGTCTTAAGAATTTGATACTCTCCTACTTAAAATAGAACAGCAAGATATTAAAAAGTATTAAAGAATATTAGCCTTCCTTAAATGTGTTTCTATGGCTTCCTTCCCCACTTCCCCCAGCAATCTTTTCTTTCTCTCCTTGAAAGATTAATCATGCAAAAGAGTTGTTCAAATATGCACGTTGGTTATAACAGTTAGTTTCATCCAACTACAGAATAGAAGAAATGCCATTTATCTTCTGTGGACAGTCACAATATGCAACAACTAGTCCCCATTCTGAATTTATTTTAACTGAACAAGTACAGAGAATAAAAGGTAGAAAAGAGATCACTTCACTAATAGACTCTGCAGGAGCAAGGGCATCTAAAGACAATATAGCTCTTGTTGCTATTTGTATGTGGAACATTCTCATCTCACCAATGTACCTTCCTTTCTAATGTTTTTTCTTATAGAAACACCACCCTAGGATAGGTTACAGGCAGATGAGAGGTCATGAGAGAAAGAAGCATTTCACCATGGCTTAGGCATGGTGATATCCTTCACTGATGGTTTACTTCCTGCATTTTAAAGTATGTTAAATAGACATATTAAGATGAGGGTGATGAACTTTCTTCCATTTTTTATTTAACAATTCTTTAAAAAATATTGGATAAAATCAAACCATTATATATTGCTCTGCAATTCTTCAGCCTGGAAAAAGCACATTCACCCCAAATCCTGGGCTCAATTAAAAGACATGAGATGCTGTAACAAGGACAAAAGTGAATTCTGAGGAAAAATCTAGCTTCCTTTCAGTGGTCACCACAAAGACAGTTTTTGAGGCAAAGAAAAGTATTTCAATTAAAATATTGAAATAAAATCCATTTTACACCCACTATGCCAGAGACATTTGCAAGAACAGTTCATCTGTGTAGAAATATGAGCCCTGGAAAACTGCCAGGGCCTCCAAGTGTGACCTGCTGTGCAAATGCTGATTATGCAAGTTAAAGCTGTCTAGGGTGAATTTAATTTATGCTCCCTATTTTCCAGGATTCCAAATAACTTTGCTTTATTTGCAGCAACCATGTCAAACCCCAAATTTGTATCTGACAAGTTTTCAAGATTCTCAGCAAGATCTATAAAGCACAATCCCTTTTTATTTGCACAATGAAAATGAGTTTATTCCAAACTGCATAAGAAACTGAGGCATAAATACATTTCTGAAAGCATTCAGAAGAATCAGTCCTGCTCACTTTTGTTTGAAACATTTATAGGAATAGCTGCAGCACTTCTATGTTTTATTTCAAAACAACAGAAAAATGTGACTGACAACCATACCTCTACTCACTATGAATAATTACTTAAGCATGTATATCCAGCTTATCCTGAAACTCTTAAAATTCTACTTAAAAGTCAGCCACTGCCTAGAATAAGAGAATCATGGAATAATTCAGATTGGAAGGGACCGCATGAGGTCATTTGGTCCAATGTTTTTCTTACAAAGCAAGGCTAACTTCAATATTGGATCAGGTTGCTCAGGGCCTTGCTTAAATCAAAAGTTTGTGTATTTCCAGGAATGGAGATTGCACAACCTTTCTGGACGACCTGTTTCAGTCCTTGGCCCCCCCCCCCCCCCCCCAATTGTGATATTCTTTTTTTTCTAACATCCCAAATGAATTTTCCTTGAGGCAATTTGTACCCATTGACCCTTGTACTTTCACTGTGCACTTTGGAGAAGAATCTCTGTCTTCTCTATGAACACCCATTAAGTAGCTGAAGACAGCAATAAGATCTCCCTTTCACCTTCTCTTCTGGCGGCTAAACAAATCCAGCTCTTCAAGCCTCTCCTCATACATCATGTCTGCCAGCCCCTAGCCATGTTGGTGGCCCTCAGCTGGACTCACTCCAGTTTCTCAACAGCTGTTAGAATCATCATTTCATGTCATTAAAAAAATTTCATTGTACTGAATATGACCAAGCAGTAAGGTGACAGTTATTTAAACTCTGAACAGTGATTCCACGTCAAATGTTTTACAAGCATAACAAAATATGATGATAACATCACCTAGGTTTAAAAGAATACCCAAGCAGACTTTATATGCTGAACAGGCTCCATACTCCTTATTTTTTAAAAAACTAAATTATATATACAAATGCATATTAAAATTCAACAACAAAGAGTTATTAGACATATACAATATCTAAGTGCTGTTTATGCAGCTGACTAGAAAATGTTCTCTGATAAGGACATTCATGGCAGTAGTGCCAATGCTGAGCTCATGTTTCCTAGAAGATTGTTGCCTATAAACTACTGGTATTGAGGTCACTGCAAACTTTTAAAAAATAAGTCAAATTTACACCTCAAATATGAAGATGCTCTGAGGACTAAATTAAACTAATTTCACCAAAATGGTACTGTTGCAGGATGTCACTAAACACTAGCAGCTAATTTTAACAGGTGGGGGATTTTCTTTGTTCCCCGGACACATCTGCACGTGTATTTCCCCTTGCCCAAGGACAGGCCATTAAGCGAAGTGATTAGGGTGAGTGTAAAGAGAATGGAATGTTTCCAGAGAGAGTCACAATAAATACTCAGCTGTAAGTTCTCCTAGTCAGGAAAAACAACAGATTTCACTGCCCATGATAGTTGGGCAGTAGAGTTTTTAATTTATAATTATTAAGGACCAAAGAGCACCCCACCTCCTTAAAAAAAAAAAAAAAAAAGAACAAACCAAAACATTTTTACTGTAATGTTCAAGACTGCTGACCAAAGTAAAATTGTTTTGTTTCATACAAGCCATACCTCATTCAATGTACAAATCTTTTACTGTACACAGTCATAAAATACTGCAAAACAGTGATTAAATACTTTCAGAACTTTCAACAGCACAGATTTAGTAACATTTTGTTCACATTTAAAGGTTATATTTGCAATTTTAAGAAATGAAAACGTAATTTGTATTTAAATGAAAGTACCAATGTTGGAAACTTGTGGTATTTGACTGGAAGAAAGGTTTTTTCAAGTCCTGCTATTTATTACTTATTTTCTTGTGTTTTTTGGCAGGCTTTAGATAAGCCAGCAACTACTAACTACAGTTCTGGTCATACAATGATACAACTAATCCTGCTGGACAAGAGAAGTGTCTCATTTATTCACATATATATCAATTACTATGTAATATTATTTTGTAAGCTTTAGAACAGATTCACCAGTTGTAAGTTGTAGCTGATTTCCTATTTGTTACTTACTGTTAAATTTATTTTAAAACAGATTTTAAAAGTTCTTTGTAGAAGAAAATTTGTCCAGAAATAAAGGAACATGATGACAGCAAGATTCATCTGTTTAATGTTAATAGCTGTTCTGGGAGCTACTGCAAGCAAAACACAGGAATTTGAAAGCAATGATGAGGAAACAGAGCAAGAATTCATTTATACCAACAGGTACAAGCGTTCCAGCGACACACAGGACAAGTGCACTTACACCTTTATTGTACCTCAACAGAGAGTGACAGGTGCCATTTGTGTTAATTCGAAGGAACCTGAGGTTCTACTTGAAAACAGGGTAAATAAACAAGAATTACAGTTACTTAACAATGAACTTCTTAAACAAAAGAGACAAATAGAAACTCTCCAGCAATTGGTAGAAGTGGATGGTGGGATTGTTAATGAGGTTAAACTTTTACGAAAAGAAAGCAGAAATATGAACTCTCGTGTCACACAACTCTATATGCAACTACTACATGAAATTATCCGAAAACGGGACAATGCCTTAGAACTTTCCCAACTTGAGAATAAGATTTTGAACCAAACTGCAGATATGTTGCAGCTTGCAAACAAATACAAAGATTTAGAGCACAAATACCAACATTTGATGTCAATTGCCAATAATCAGTCAATAATAATAGCCCAACTGGAAGAACACTGTCAAAGAATGCCATCCATAAAGCCATTGCCACAGACTCCACAGCCACCAAACAAAGTGTACCAGCCTCCTACTTACAATCGCATTATTAACCAGATATCTACTAATGAGATTCAGAGTGACCAGAACTTAAAGGTTCTGCCACCTACCTTACCAACCATGCCTGCAGTCACTAGCATTCCAACATCAACTGATAAGCCATCCGGTAAGTAATTTTATTGGCATGTCTACATTAATTTATGCTAATGTGCAGCAAATAACAGTGTAATTATTATATCAAAAATGCAGATAGAATTTATTTATTTAGCAAAATAAATGCAAACGAGTTTGAACTGACTGAGATTCAGTTAAGTCTGAGGTCATTGCATATATTGAGCCAACTGAACCAAAAATCAAAATTGCAAAAGCCCTTCCAATGGGAGAGCTTAACACCATAATGTAGCAGAATAACTGGACTTGTGCTCTTCTGGGCCACTACACTTGTGGTTGCTAGTGTATGTTTAACTACTTTAACACTGTTTGCCACAAGATTCTAATCCTCTTCTTTCAACTATGAAAGAAAGAATCACAGTGATTCAGAAGTTCTTCAGACATTGTGTTACTGCCGTATTATCCTCAGTTAAGGTTATTATAGGTTTCAGCTACTGCAATAGTCCATTTTAAGGTTCTTTCTTGGGAAAAGCAAAGCTTTATGGAATCCATAAGTTACACTGGTTCCAAGGTTGCCACTGGTACAAATCAAGTATTAAAAAAAAAAAAGTCCAAAAAGCTGTTAATGTACAACAGGATACCTCAGAAACTGACATCCTAAGACAAAGCATAAATGTAACTGAGGACTGTCTAGAATATTTAAACAAATGCCTCTTTTAGCGCACTACAGTTTAGAATACCAGTCTGTGAACTCTGTCCAAACTATGTAATATGCATTAAATTTCAGCTTTTTACATCCTGGCTTTCATGACTTTAGGATAATATTACTAATTTGACTTGTTTCCAAAGCTTTTTTGGGGGAAGGAGATAGGAAAAGGAAAATATGAGTAGCTGAGTGAGATGATGGAAGAGCTTGTGAGCAATTAAATTGAATTAGGAGAGTTAATCATGATTTTCAGACTTCAATCCAAATTTAAGTCACATTTGGTATTCAGATGCATGTGAATGGCCATCATTAGCTCTAGATACAGTGCACCATTTGTGGCCAAAGTTAATTAAAATCAATAGAAAGACTCTTAGTGAAGCAAATGGGACTTTTGGATCCAGCCATTTAAATAATTAATTGATGTTCTAACATTATTTTAACTTTTGCGCCCTACTGTGCTTTTTCCTTGAGAATATAAAGGGCACAATAGGTTCAGTTCAAATACTGATGTTATGGGTGCTTCAGTTTTTGTTATTAACTGCTGATTTGCAGAGTTTAGAACTGTCACATATGCCTTAGCTCTAGCTAAAACATGTTCTTAGCCCTGGAGTGAATAAAACTGACAGTAGTATAGTTCAAAAAACAGTATTTTACTTGCTGTTAATGTGGATAAATCCTCATTTCTGTTCAGTGCCTGAACCTTTGGCCTTTCATTCTTTCTCAAAATAGGAAGAGGCTATGTTCACTTTTGCTCTCAAGCTTTTAGATCCTTAATTTTTTAGTCAGAGTTATTTTGAGATTCTGCAATTTTACTAATGAGATAATTTTTATGACTGTGGTTATGCAGTCAGTTTTCTTTAAATTAATATCAAATAAAAAGGAAAACAGTTTGAGTCCTAGGTATTTTTGATATTTTTTAATATATAAAGATAACACACATCTCAGCAGCCTTACCCCAGGCTAAGGAAAAACAGTAAAGAGGTTATATTATCTGAGCAAACAAAACCACAGTAATACCCAACAACCTTCCATACAAGACTGCCTACATCAATGCCTGTGTCTTAACAGTTCCGAATTAAGTCTCATAGCATATTCAGATCAACCTATTTTTAATATACCTGTTGTAGTAAAAACAGAGAAAGAAAACAAGAAAATGCATTCTGAACGTCTGATTTAGACATGCTAGCTGCAGAGACTTTTCCTGTTACTTCACCAAGAGAAAACTACAGTCTATACCAAATGTATGAGAATAATGAGCTGCAGAAAATCCTCACTGATCAACAATCATCCAAGTTTTATTTACCTGTGGCTAAGACTGAACTACTGTAATTCATGACATCTGCAGAGATCTGACACCTTTTGTTAAACATTTATAAAGTTATTACAAGATTGTTGATCTAGCGTATGATAATTTTTGCATTTGTATAGCTCTAGAATGGAATCTATATCTGCTCCGTACTTTGCACAGGGCACTTTCACTCTGGCTGAGACAGGACCAAATGGAAACAAGTGGTGGCATAGTAAGGGACGTTATATGGTACTCATTAGTGTCTTAAGAGTTCTGCCATAAACGAGAACGCAGGCATTTATAATCACATTAGAGATAAGTTGAACTAGATGATTTTAAAACAGCATATAAAGAATCTAGATTCACCTTTAGTTCCACATATTTCCAAAAATAGTTCACCTTTTATCAATCCAAATTTAGGAATACAAAAGTAGTCTGCTTTTCAGCGTGTGGGCAACATGCACTTCCTTCAAAAATAAAAGAGAGGGGCCTCATAGACATCTGAAACCAAGAACTGAAATAGAGTCAGTCACAAGCTGCACACAGCATACTTATCAAGCTATTTGCAACATCTTCCAAATGACATTGTCAAACTTTTTAGGATTACCAAACACTGTAACTATCAAATTAAACACAGATTTATTTCTCCTTGGAAATACCTACAACAAAAAAAGTGTGAACAGGTGCTTCGGTCTAAAACACAGCCTCCAACATACTGTTACAAAGCACATATTTCACAATATTGCCAAAGATGAATTGGTCTAAGCTTACACTGTGAAATGCAAAACCTTAGCCAAAAATATCATGATTCTAATGTTCTATGTAAAAAAATCATGAGAAAAATCAGGTCTATTACAATTTTTTTTTTTTTTTTTAAATGAGCAGTACACTACTGGACAGCCTCTTTAATAATCAGTAATCTCAGAGTAGGTTCAAGCTTAGTCCAGTCTTCTCTGATAAGGCATTCCACTGCTGCTGACAGATGCTCTATTTTTCTTTCTTTCACATAAGATTCTTACCAGTCCCCTCATCGTATTACAAAATTCTATTAAATGCTCTTTTAGATTTATTATCCATAACAAAACCAAAAGATGGACTTTCATTAAATACATGATAGAAATATGAAGGGGGAAGTAGAGAATATTACAATAATAGAAAGTTGGGCTGAATGGAATCTGAAGATGCCATTCGTCACTTCCCACAAAATCACCTGCTTTTTCCTGACAGATGTGTGTCCAATGCATTTTTATATACTCTCAGTGATGCAGATGTACAAACTGGCTAGGTAGGGTCTCAACAGCCTTTACTGTCAGACTGTTTTTCCCTGAGGAATTATCTAAACTCTCCTGCTGTAACTACTCATCCTATGGATAGCAGATGTGGAAAACAGTTTATTTCTTCCTCTTCTACAACAAATTTCCCTTCAACTTCTGTAAATAAAATATCCTTCAACTGTCCTCTTAAGACCTATCACCATTCCTGTTACATTCTTCTGAAATCCTGTCAGTTGGTCCACATCCTCCATGAGCTACTGAGTGCCCAAACTGGACAAATAGCGATAGCTGAGGCCTCATCATTGCAGAACAGAAAAATTACTTTGTGTGCACAGGACTCCTGTCGATGTATCTTCATACAGCATTTGCCTTTTTGCAATGTAAAACATTGACTCATCAACTTGCAATCCACTAGAACGCCGGATCCTTGCCTGAAGAAGTGGTGCCCATCTGGCTATTTTCCATCCTTATCAGCGCAACTGTGACTTTTGTGAGAAAAATCTGTGTCTACCAAATAATACCATACCTTTGCCTGACCACTTCAACTGGTTAAGACGATTTTTAAATCTAATCATGGCTTCTCTCATGCTTGCAGTGCGCCTCAGCTTAACGTTACCTGCATGAAGTAATCATTCTCTCTATTCTCACACTGAAGCTGCTGCTGGAAATACAGAATAGCACTGGATACAAGACAGATATTTAATCTGTGACTGTGATCTGTAAATTAGTGTGATACTGCCTCAGGGGTAGCTACTCTCCACGTGTAGTTTTCACAAAGTTATTCACTTACCAAACAGTAGTTTCTTCTAGCACCTTTTTCAAATGTAACATTTTCCTAAATGACAGTGTCAAAGCCATAAGAATCATGAGCGGTGGGGTGGGGGAGTGAACTAGATCTCTGGAGGTCCCTTCCTCAACAATCAAGAGCAGGAGGGTTAGACTAGCTGGAACAGATTACCTCCAGAGGTTGCTTGCAACATCAATGATTCTATGACAAGATTTGACATCTGCTATTCTTCCTTATCTACATAACCTATCAGAAAAGAAAGTTTCGTATTTCCTCTGTACAAACTTTTATCTCTCTCCTTATCTTCTAGTTTGCTACAGTTTGACCCATTTTAGGAAAGAACTGAAGCCAGGCTATCTTTCCCTCACCCCCCCTTTTTTGACAAGGAACATTTAATACCTTTTCCTCATGATCCAGAACATTTTCCATTCTCCAAGCACATCTCAAACAAAATCCCTTCCCACAGGTAATGCTCCAAAAGTTGCTTCAGCTAATTCTCCACAGGTGTCTGGAATGAATTTGAAAAACCCTGCTTATGCCCAGCCACTGAAAATAATCTACGGATGATTTTATCCAATCCTTTCTGTACTGTCTCTTGCATTCTCAACCTTCCTCGCTATCCATCTGATCATAGCTGACCTGTTAAATAAAAACTGAAGCAAAAAGAAAAAAGAGTATTAAATGCCTTCTCTGTTTCATCCATCAGCAACTCTCCTTCCTCACTCAGTAGCAGACCAGTGCTTTCCTCTTGATCATAGATTTAATACTTCTCTCACTAGTTTTATTTTGTCCACGCTGCACATATTAGCCGGTAATTTGACACAGCTAATACTTGAACATTAGCAAGTAATTTGATGCAGATTCTACTTTGTCTGAGCTTTCTTGAGATTTTCAAAGCTATTGAAAATCTCATGATTTAGCCAGGTCAGTTTCTTACCATCCTCCCTGCTCTTCCACATTAGCAAAATCCATTATGATGTCCTTAACAGAGGCTCTTTAGGGAACTTGTAGGCTCTTCCGCTGGACTCATTTTCTATAGAATCTTCTCTACCCATTCTCTGAAATTGCTGAATTCTGTTTTATTCAAGTCCATCAGGTTCGTTTTGCTTTTCTATTCACTTTCCCTTCATAAGAATTGTGGACATCATTATTTCATGGTCAAGATCACCTACGCTGCTTTCCATCTCACATTTTCAGTTAGTTCTTCTCTACTTACTAGGTTCAAATCTAGTATATCCTGTTCTGTATTTGCTTTCTTCATTTTATGTATTTATCAAAAGGCTGTCCCCAGCAAATTCCAAAAACTTGCTATATATTCTTTATCTGCTGTATTCTTCTCCCAAGCAGATAACCAGGTACTTAGAAGTTGATAATTCAATAAAATAATCAGCAGAACCCAACTTTTACTATCATACAGTAAAAACCTGTGCACAGAACATGTATTTTCCAGGCTAGAACTGTGAAGTGGAACATAATATCTAAGATTTCATGTAGACAACTATGTATTGTAATATTTTTCTAATAAATCCACTAACATTCCTTACTTCTGTCTACCTAAACTGCTTTTATCACTAGGATTATTTAACATACAAAGGAAGGTAGAAGGGTTGTTCTGAAGGAAAAGCAAAGCAAGTGTTCGATAAATACATATCAGGAATATAGAAAATACCCATCAAATGATGCAACATTTATGCAACAAAAAATTAGATGCAACAAAATTAGAGGGCATAAGGGAAATTACCATTTTGCAAGTGGAATGTCAGCATGCAAGAGTACAATCTGTACAGTATAGACAGATGAATGCAGAGATGGATGGCAGCATGTATAACATTTCTTTTAAGTTTATTAGTGATTGTATCACAACTTGAAAAAAGAAGAACATGCTGAAGAAATGCTTCCATCAAGATACATGAAATAAAGGTGCAAATACTGTAGATGTCTCAAAGACTACAATAAATGACAATAAAAACTACTGGACAAAGTATTGTGATTTGTATCTGTAGGGTATTTTAAGTATTCTGATCTCTTTTTGAATAACAAGCATCTGAACATATATCAGTGTCATGTACTTTAGAAAATTTTAATAACCTGTAAAGGAGCCCACTGGAAAAAGGGCAGTAAGTGTCAAAAACTAAACCACATTTAAGTTAATTATGTGCATGAACTGCACAGAAAGTGAAACTTTTATTCTTACTTCACATATTTCCCTTTTACTTGTACTAATGGTTTTAAATTAAAATTACAATTAAAAATTACAAGAATCCAAGCTTCCAGTGCCTTGTGAAGCAATATTTACAAATACTGAATCCTACCAAAGGCAGAGAAGATATATGTAAGAGCTTGAGCTATCACATCTCATATCAGTAAAAAGTAAAATGTTACGTAATGTGAAAATATCAATGTAAAGCAGAATTAGATAAATCTCGTTAATTCATAAGAACGCTCCTCAGCCATGAATACGAGCCAATACAAGATAGGAATTTAGAGGAGAGGGTACAGTAAAGTCATGCAGCTCCACATTCTTTAGGTTTTTTCACTACATGTTAGAAGAACATCTGAAAAAGTATTTTCTGTTTAGCACAACTTAATTTTTCAAGTCAGGGCGAAGAAGTGAAACACAATTAGAGAAACTTTTCTGCCCACTTTTATATAACATGCTTTTCCTTTAAGGACAAAAATTCTGTCTTCAGAATCTACTTTTCATTGTTAGCTGGGAGTTAACTGCAACACAACAGTTAACCATATTCATTCATCCTATTACATTATTAACTAAGCCTTCAACAATAGCTAAATCACATTGGTCTGAAATCATTAAATTCACGCCAGAATTGCTTTATAAAGAGAATGAATTTGAAGCCAGGCCTCAGTGACAGGTGCTCTGACACAAGCACTCCTCTGAACGTTGCTTGTTTGAGCTCCAGCGTTACAAGGTATTTTTTTCAGCAATTGTTTCCTTCAAATGTTTCCTTCAAATGACCTAACAATCCCTTTTATGTGTAAGACATGTAACTTTAAATATTACCAAAATGATACAATAACAAGTCCAGCGTCTAGGAGGCTTAAAAGGATTAAGCAGTGCCATATAAAAGATTTCCTGTGTAATTCCCAGGTATCATTAAATACAGAAAGAATGCATACCAACATGAAATCTTGTCATGATATTTCAGATCAGAATCTAGACTTGCGCTACATGAGAATTCTAAAATACAGAATAATCTATGCATAACATAATTGTATTTGGCACATTTTTCCCAGATGCTGAATTCTGAAGAATTTTAAGAATACAACCAAAACAGAACTAATGACTGCAGAAGACAGGGATTAAGGAGATGCAAGGCACAAAGACAGGGCTTGAAGAAATGTAATCATGTGGTTTGTTAGCAGTATTACAGACACAATTTTTTGGATCTTTTTCATATTCTTCAGTTTATCCTAAGACACATTCCTCTCCCATTAGCAAAGATGGGTGCAAGTACAAAGCAATACAGTGGATCTCAGACAATGAGTTATCAACAATTACTATGATCTTTATGTAATATAACACATGATCTGTTCATTACACAATTGTGTCTCCATCCTATGCATCCATCCAAAATTGTTTTTGTGGCTAAAAGTGTGTTTTCTCCTACGAACAGGTTCCTAGATTACAAAGGAACTACAGCTCTACCCCTCAAAGGTCTGCTTCACTCCCTAGAAGTAATCTTATCAAGACTATTTCTCCGAAAGTCAGGGTCCTCCTGCTCTTTCAAGCTAAGATAATAAGGCCCTTGTTTGTAAAGCACACTAAGATTTCAGAAGGAAAAGAGCATATTTACATTTAATTATAAAAAAAACCACCAAGAACCAGACAGATCTAGTAAGACAACTATCCTTTTCACCTAACAGCAGTAGGTATACTATAGAGGAAGTTAATAAAATTGCTCTGAAATTTTTTTAAATCTAAAATGGTAACATCTGTCACTGCTGGCCCAGCATCTTCCACAAGAAAGAAATTAATAAATAAATATCCAAATAGCTGCACAGCTCCATAGTTGAATGGTAAACTGCAATTTACGTAAGACAATTGTACAGTGTCATATAAAACAGTAATAACCAGCATGCCATCACATTTACTTCAGTAAAAACTGATATAAGGCATCTGAAGAGAAATGGATTTAACCATCTTACAGTTCTATACATATTATGTATTACAAAATAAAGTGCTCTTATTTTTTCTACATTTTTTTTCCTATATGAACATTTATAAACCAAGCTAGTGCATGTTACTTAGAATTTAAGATGTTCAGAGCAGCAACCCTCTTTCTGTAACGACATTCTACAGTACCAGGACACGAGATCCTCTATTCCTACACTCAGGTGTTACTTTAAAACAAAAATACTGTTGTGACTACAATCCAAAATAAGATACTTATTTAGAAATATTTCTCTACCACGTTTGAAGTATCCTTCCAAACCTATTACAGATTTACTGAAGAATGATTTAAACGTAAACTGAACATTCGCCCCATATTCATAAGCCAAAATGTGGTTTCCAAATAGCAAAAGAATAATGTGCCAGATTTAAGAGAGGCAAGGCACACAGGAATAGCATTTTGTCAAAATGTTTTTGCTACTGATTTTTTTGAAAATAAAGGAAAATTAAAAAAAAACAGCTGGTTTTGATTCCCCGTAGAAGAACTTGGGATTTCAAACACAACAATTCACAAACTGTTTACTTCCAATTCTTATTCATTCATTCTTTCTTTCCACTCATGCCCAAAAGACAGACAGGCAGCTGCTGGATAAGAGAACTAGACAGTTGGGCCTTTACTAAAGTTACTGGCATAGCAGCCTATCGGAAACCTGAAGACAGACAAAATAATGGAGTATCATAACACCAGTGCATAAACTACAAGTGTTAACAAAAAAGGTAAACTGTTTTCAGGTACTACAGACACTATTTAAAGATGCCATATAGAAAATTCAGAACTATCCATCTATCCAAAAAGAATTTGGGAGCACAAGGAGATCTTGTCATGGTTAAAACAGCATGGTAAGCAACCACTATTATAAGAAAGAAAGCATTATTCAAAGCATTGAAGTCTTGTCCAAATAAGGACATTAGAAAATAATATACTCTGTCAGATTAAATGTCAAGACACACTAAAGTCTCAGGAACAACTTGCAAAAGGCATTAAAAATATAATAAATCTGTTTTCTAACACATCAAGAACAGAAAACTTAACTAAGAGTCTATAGGGAAAGATAAAAGATGCACTCAGAGAAAATGAGTCAACAGTAGAAAAATCTAAATTAATTTTTGACATGTGTATTCACTGAAGAGAAGCTTTCAGAGGTTCCTATATTGCCTTTGTTATTGGCAAGGAGGATACTCTGGAGGATCCATCTCAGACTAAAACATTGGTAGAAGAGGTTACAGAACAAAAGAAGAAAGTGAATACTAATGAACTGAAGACTTGTGCACGTTCTTCAAGAGTTCTAAATTAATCTCAATATGTAACTAGTAACTACTGTGTAATCTCTTACTAAAACCTGCTTAAAAAAACTGTACTTGATAAAAAATATTCTAAGAACAGGAGAATAAGCAGCAAACAATTATGAATCATATTTTTGGATAAGAATCAACTTGGCTTTTGTAATACTGCTTTTGTATCACTTTTAGAGATTTTTGAAAGCATCGGTGTCTATGCAGACAGATTTCTGGTTCACAAACATCATGATGTATGTGAATCACATGTTTCCTACAGAGATCTGTGCTGGGGCCAGTGTTCTTCGGTACATTCCCTTACATTTCTGATACCAGACATCTTGGACTGCAAGCCTTAGTCAAAGATTTGGAAGGTTAATGTCTGAAAAAACATCTCATAGAAATGTAGTTGCAAACTCTGCTTTAAAGTTTTTATAACAGTTAATCTTAAAGCACTTTAACAGAAAAGAATCCCATGCAGTACAGCATTGTTACAAAGTGGCCTAGAAATAAACCACAAGATTAAAAAGCTGCATGTATTAAATCATAAACTGCTATGTATTTATTTTTATGAAGACAAGATGAAAGGCTTGCAGTTGACTATTTTAGGAGTCGCTTCCATGATGACTCTGAACTGACTTTTTTTTTTTTTTTAATAAGATATGATACATACACATTGTGGCAAAATAAACAAAAACAATTTAAATTATCAGAATTGATTATGTCAGTCTCCTTCCACCTATCATGATAAATCACGCAACTATGTCACAGAATACTGTGTCTACACCTAAGTTGCCAGAAATCTGAGCAGTGAGCCACAACAGAAATGAAGAAGGGTAATTTACAGTCTATGAGTACAACTAAGGAAACAAGAACAGCACAGCATGGACACAGAGCAAAAAATTTGGATCACCTCCCTGTGCACTGACTTCTTAAGTACTTAAAGAAACAAACAAAAAACCCCTCCCAAACAAAAAAGGAGCTTCTTGCTACAGAACTAACTCATTTACTGAGTACAGGGATAGCCTTGCTTCCAGTGCTGGACAGTGAATTATGAAAAAGGATAGATGAACGGAAATGATTTAAAACAGAAGTTACTCTTAATAGCAACAATACGCTTCAGTATGACTCCTGATAGAGAAGATCTGACATGCCTTCCTCCCTCAGCATGGAAAAATCAAGGGTCTGACCTTGAGGATTCGCATTAACCCCCCTCTTCTGCTTGGCAGACATATGAGCATAGCAGCAAAGCAGCTGTAGGAGTCTATCTGCAGATACCAATACAGACTGCCAAGTTGTTTATATCTAAATTTCTCAGACCCATTAACATGGAATGTAACTGTCCTCCCATCAGAGAAAATTTCATTAAAAATCATGAAAAATACTTTCAAAAAGACTAAGCTCTTCTTTATGGACTCTAAGAAACAAGAAATAAGCATGTGTTCTCTTTCCCCAAAATGGGATAGGATTATCTGTAAATTCTGTAAATGTAAGATATTTCAGAAGTCTCATTTACCTAAAGTCTCCCTCACTGTATAATGGACGCTCCGTATTACAAATCTGAATTCTTACTTTGTGTTTAGCTTGTTATCAGAGTGACAATGGTAACGCCCACACTATTATTTTATGCAGCTGATTCCATTGTTATTAATGTCCTTGCCATTGACAATTTTGAAAATCTAAAAAGCTGAAAATCTCCAAGAAAGAAACCAAGTCAAATTTAATGTTTTTCCTTTAGAAAACAAAATGATAATATTTATCTTTGGAATAATTCATGTTTAGTTTCTTTATAAATATAATCAGTGTTCTTACACTTCAGTTGCCCTAAAAGAGAAAAAAACCTACTTGTATCAGTTACTCGCTGGTAACTGTGATGTGCTCCAGGAAAAAAAAAAAAAGTTACAACAAATTAATCTGAGGTTTAAAAATGCAGACATAGTGGAAACTATACTTTCAAAAGATGAAAAACAAATGTAGTTCTCAGCAAAAGCAAATCTACTGTAAAAAGTTAAGAAAAAAACCTAGCAATTCCAACATTATCCTGTATTAAAGATATGCTCAATTACTCTCTGACTGCAGAATCCTTCTGTTTTGACACAGGTCCCTGGAGAGACTGTCTACAGGCATTAGAAGATGGCCATGATACAAGCTCCATCTATCTTGTAAAACCAGAAAACACAAACCGACTTATGCAGGTCTGGTGTGATCAACGGCATGACCCTGGTGGCTGGACAGTCATTCAGAGACGGCTGGATGGGTCTGTCAACTTTTTCAGGAACTGGGAGACATACAAGGTTAGGACAAGTGAGCAGTTTAGTATCTTCCACCCTCTGAAAATTACCGGTAAATTTAATTTACAGGATGACGATTTTAAAGTCTGGCCAATAGTCCAGTTTCTTGAAAAGAAAAAGTGTGTGTTTACCCTTCCAGAAGAAAATGCCTTTATAAAACAAGCTATTTTGGTTTGCTATTTAAGAATGCATTAGGACTTATCAATAAAACAGACAAACAATATTAACATGCTTCTCTTTCTTCCTTTACAGCAAGGATTTGGTAATATAGATGGAGAATATTGGCTTGGTTTAGAAAATATTTATTGGTTAACAAATCAAGGCAACTATAAACTCCTTATAACAATGGAAGACTGGTCAGGTCGAAAAGTATTTGCTGAGTATGCTAGCTTCAGACTGGAGCCAGAAAGTGAATATTACAAGTTGAGACTGGGACGCTACAATGGCAATGCTGGAGACTCTTTCACTTGGCACAATGGGAAACAGTTCACCACGCTGGACCGGGACCATGACGTATACACAGGTAGGAGGCCCCTTTTTGTCCCCTTGGTTTTTTTTGTAAAAGGAAAAAACTTATGCTTATACACAAAAAATTAACATGAAATCATAATTATGTTTTTAGAGAGCTGACATTTAGTAACTCACAAAGCACAAACTAATTTATGTTCTCAAACCTTATGAGAACTAATATTGAAACAAAAATTCTCACTGAAATAACTTAATATTTGAACTAATATATGAGTCTGTAAAATATACTATTGGGGGTTTTTGAGACAGTAATGCTAAGCTTTGAAGCTGGACCTAGCATGACAAACATTCCAGTGAGGGAGAGAAATAGTAATAAGTCAATCTACAGAGGTAGAGTTGGGGCCCAAAGAAGGCTAAATTCACCTGTCTTTTACCACATAGATTCTATGTGTTAAATACAAAACCAAAAAAATTGTTTTGTGCTTAGCTGGTTTGTTTGCTGTAAGATTTTTCATTTGCTCCCAGGACTGAATTAGAACTTTCTTTTGCAGGTAACTGTGCTCATTACCAGAAGGGAGGATGGTGGTACAATGCATGTGCTCATTCAAATCTCAATGGAGTCTGGTATCGAGGAGGACACTACCGCAGTCGGTATCAGGATGGTGTTTACTGGGCTGAATTCCGGGGGGGATCATATTCACTAAAGAAAGTTGTTATGATGATAAGACCTAACCCCAACACATTCCACTGAAATTCTTCTTCTATTGGTTTGTTTTCCTGATTGTTTGTTTGTTTGTTTGTTTTTAAAGAAGCATGTAAAGCTATACTGTTATTATCTGAAATTATCTTTTCAGAAACAAGGTATGTAAGATATTGTACATTTATTGCTAAGATATGAGGGCTTGTATATTGTATTTTGAGGAATCATTCCAGGGAAAAAAAAAAAAAAAAAAGAATTCAAATGACATAACATTCAAAATGTCTCTTTGTACTGAAGGCAAATATTAAGCCTTTTAGAACTGGCAGTTGAGATGGACTGTAGATAAACTTTCTGGTTTTTATTCCCTGTAAATTAAGTTAGATGGTAAAAATACTACCACAACATTTAAATATTTTTGTATGTTATGATATGTATAAATATTCTCAAATATAGGAGATATTACGAACTGTACAGCAAGAGTTTTATTATTATTATTAGCAATCCTTTGACACAGGAAATCATATCCTTTGGACTACGTAGCTGGTATATGTACATTGGTGAGATTATTCTAATTTAATCTTTGTTAACTGCCATTAATAAAGTTAGCACTATCTGCTGACAAACTTAAACTATATACTCAAACTATTATTGTCATGATAAATTCAAACTGTCCCCTTCACTTTGAGCCTTTTAATACATCTGCTCCTGTCATTTACTATTCAATTTTGATTCAAATATTTTAGATTAAAAACTCGAGTCATTTTTCACATCAAAATGAAGTGGCAACTTATATACGGAAATTGACTCAGATTTACAATGGCTATAGCATGTTGCAGAGCCAACATGTTATACTGAACAACAGATGTCACATTATTTTGTACCTGACTTCAGCCATTACCTGCTATGTAGCCTCTGTAGTCAGAATGGCTGGATACAAATTAAAGGGACTATCCAACTTTGCAGGCAAATGATGGATACCAGTATATAATCTATTTAATCCCCTTAGCGAGTAGATGAAAATTATATAAAGAAGTTATCTGTAGTCAAGAGCAATTATTTACCATATTTCACAATTATAACATATTATTGTTTGTCAATTTCTTAAACAGATTTACTCATCTATATTTAGAGGTCAGTAACAACTATGAAATACTGAGTAGGACAGTTCTAATATTCTGCGGAGGTCAGTTTATAGAACAGATTGTTGTAATGCCCATTTCAAAACAGAAATTACCACAAAAAACGTAAGTTAGAGAACGCATATATGAGTGAAAGCAAAAACCCCTAGCGGTTCAATGTATTTTTCAGTAAGCCTGTGAGATTGAGTGTGTGCGCACGTGTGTGTGCGCGTGTGTGTACTCATGCACGCTTTTTCCCTTTTTACCTCATCACTTCTTTACAAACGTATGATGTGCATTAAAGTGATGTCTGATGTAGCATGTGTTGTATATAACTGAAAGTAGGGTTTTTAATATATTATTAGATTATTCCTGTAACATTGCATTCCTTTAATAAAGCAACGTTATTTTGACATATTTAGATTTCATCCTGTTTCAGTTTAGATTACCTAGAGCAAAGAACAGATAATTACTTAATTTCACACAGCTCTGCCTTGTAACTCAAATCAGCTCTGATATGCAATTAATATTAATCCGTGTAAAATTTATGGTCTAAAATTGCAAGATCAAAAGCAAAGTCATTCCCAACTGAGAAAAATATCGAATTTCCAGACATTCCAAGGAGGAAGAAATTTTTGCAGGTCATATTAAAAGCCACAATTTTCAAACAGTATTCAAGATTCATCTTCAACTGATTTATCCACTGGACTTTGGAAAACAACTGTGTATGTAATGTTTAGATAAGAAATATTAAATGTGTCTATTGGTTCTACAGCCTGGCCACAGTGTTCTAACAATTAGGATTATAACATTAAGATAAGATAATTCCTATTGACATTGACACCAACTACTAGTTTTGTCAGAAGCAAACACACACGTTGGACTGATGCCCGCTTTAGAAGAGTCACCTATCAGGAAGCTCAGGAAGCTCAAAAGTGCATGGTTTGTATGCATATTCAATGTGTTATATGTCTATGATCAAACACCCAAGACTTCCCGAAAATGCTTTAGCCTTAGGTTATGTTCATACTCCATTGTCTTCCAGTGCTCCCTCTGCAATGTGCTACCAAAGCATGTATGGGTGGAGCACATACCACTTAGCTTCTCTCAACACACAGAGACCCTAAGATACAGGGGCAAAAAAACCCAAGTAATGCATCACCCATATATGCAGTACTTTGTAAGGACTTCTTGTTACTGGCAAGTAACTACTCTGGAGCATTTGCCCACTTTTACTTTTAAACCATAGGTCACTACAAACAGTACCTCCCTACATGCAAACGTTACGTGAAAGGGACTCTCAGAAGCTTTATGCAGACAGCAAATGGAAGATGCTCTTCCAAGTGCCACTTCATGCCTGAAAGCCTCTGCACCTAGAAGTGCTTAGTTTTGTGAAGGAACGCACAGAGCTTCAAGCATCCATTCTGCAGATCTCAATGATGGGGCATATCGTCAGAAAAGATATTAGAGTTGCTTTTCTGTAGCAACAGCTACAGCTACAGATACATCTCCATAGCATACGCTCATGGTTCAGGTTACTCATGAAGATGTTAAACAGTACTGGACCCAGTATCGATCGCTGGGGTACACCACTAGTGACTGGCCTCCAACCGGACTTCTGGCCGCTGATCACAACCCTCTGAGGCCAGCAGTTCAGTCAGCTTTCAGTCCACCTCCCTGTCCCTTATTTAGTCATACTTCACCAGTCTGTCAATTAGGATGTTATAGGAGACAGTGTCAAAAGCCTTACAACTGAGGAAGGAACCAGAAAGTTTGTGGAAAGGGCAATGTGGGTAGAATAAGAAATCTTGCCATAGCTACACTTAAATTTAACAAACTCATTAACAAAAGAAAAGTTGGAGAATAGAATATTTTAGAAAATGGAGGAGTAAAAAGGTTGAGCTGTTTTATCATTGGCCAAAAGAGTGACGTTCACAACACAGGCTGTGGCTCAGCTGGCTGACAAAGAAGAACTGAGGATATATGATACATTCACACCAACCGGGGGTGGGGGACAGAGAGGAAAGGAAGCAGAAAATGAACAAGGTCCCCTATGTATACAAGTAAGACCACAGTGTGCCTAGGTTTGAGTACTCAGTATAAGTGTATCAATGATGCAAAAACGCACACAATTACTGAAGTCACAATTCTTTCTGAAGAGAAGGTAAACAACTACAAAATACGGGTTTGGAGCAGAAATGTATATATTAGAACAATTATGTATCACAGAGAATCTGAAATCACTCAGTTGAAGGCTGCTGTAATATAAAATGTTAAAAAACAAATCAACAGGCTTGTGCTACCCACTACAAAATTTGTTTACTTAAATACACATCCCTTTTATATAAAACATTGCTACTTGAAAGAATGCTCCATTCTCAAAACTGCTCAGAATGTATGTCTAGTGGTATCTAATACAATAGTTCCTACAATATTAGAAGAGTCATAGTTACATCATAATAAAATATTTTGCAGAAGTGTTGTAGGGGAATGTTTTAAACAGACAAAATCACTGAAATTAAAGGCACTGCAAAGAGCTGTCTCTGTACTACATGGATCCAATTCAGGAAAGCTATTTAGCAACTGAAGCTATGCTTGGCTCAATGTGGACCATGGCAGCAAGACAACAATAGGACCAACATCATTATTTCATAACTTAGCTAAAAAGTGGTCGGATAAACCCCCTTCAACAAAAACAAACAAACAAAAAAAGAATCCAAGGATTAGCATGGTATTTTTTGCATAAAACTTGCATAAAAATATTCTGAACAAACCCAGAGGCTGACACATCAAGAAAAATTAAACATACAAAACTTGGAGTTTATATAGTGAAGCAAGTTATTTGCTAATATATTAGAATCACAGATCTGCAAAATTTTCACAATGTGCATTTTTTCATATTCATATAGTAGAACTTGGTTTGCACTAAATTTACTATTTCACCACCATAAACTGCGAGTAGTCTTAATTTTTCCTCATGTTTCTTCTACAGTCTTGTTTTACCACTTCCCAAAGAAATACATTTCAGGCAAGTTGATAGCACTACACTCTCTAAAAAAACACACACACAAAACATTCTCCTGTCTATTAGTAAGAAAAGCACAACAGCACAAAACTGCAGCGTAAGGGAAAAGAGTACTAACAGCTTCAATTCTCCTACAGTACTAACAGCTTCAATTCTCCTATGCTCCTTCTTCATTTCAGAAGTACCATAGAAACAGTCCTGCCACTGCAAACAGCCTTCCAATACTTAGGCTGTTCTGACTTTTTGAAATATCATTACCTTTTTCAAAATACTAAAGAAAATACCATAACTAATACATCAACAGTGTATCAAGTACTAAACAGTGGAGTTCTACCTATAACATTTAGACAAAAGGCTATCTTACAATATTTAAGTTACTTCAGAAGACAATGCTTTATTCGGTTATGCACAAATTCCATAAAGGTTCATTCCAGAAACTGTTCTGTTATCAAAGTCTTCAGTATTATCTCTGCTGTTCCAGTTTGAGAAAAAAAAAATAACAGATCGCAGCAGAACATTCCCATCTTTGTCTTTTCTATGATAGAGAGATACAGCATAAAAGACCACCTGCAATGAACACAGGAAAAGACCGCACCCATGAATTTTCAAAACAAGACTGCTATTATTTCTCAGACCAAACTGTGGCTAAATGCTTCCAGCATTCCAGACCACAGTCTTGCTGATCTCTCTCTCTCTCTTTTTTTTTTTTTTTTTTTTTAAACTTGGAAGATCTGTCCAAAAAGGAACAAAAAAACTGCTAGAAGTTTTAAAATAGTGGTTTTAAACATAGTAAACACACGCATAGTGTTTTAAACATAGTAAAAACTGGTGTGAACACACCAGTTGTTTCCTGTATTTGTCTGCTTACACAAAGGAGCAACTGTACATCTCAGGAAGTAGGGAAATGCTTACTTTAAAAGAGCAGGAACACAGACTCATCTTTGCTATCACTGGGGAGAGGTGCTCTCTGTGATGGATGAATCCTCAGGTGTAACATATGTAGGATAGGAAGTCTAACATAGGTCGGTCGGACATCAGCAGGGATCTCAGATTTAACCTTGTGTCTAAATAGTATGGAGATTTTTTTCCTTTCATTACCTGTTTCTTTTGTTAGGCTTGTAACACTTCTTTGGAATTCATTTTGGAATGTTGTAAGAAATATTTTCATTTGAAATTTAATTAAAAATAGCTTGGAATAATCTCCCAATAACTGGGTAGTACTAAAGCATTTCTCAAACAAGGTTGTAAGGCAGTTCCATAAACCAGGGTGCTCAGGCAACATAAACAGTTTAGCTCCCCATCACATTCTCCAGAGCATCTCAAACAATCTCACAGACTGCCCCAGATGGAATGAGAATTGATATCCCATGAGTTAAGAGGAAGAAAGTGTCTCGCAGTGAGAGATGTGAGGCTCTATAGCATTGTGGGAGGGGGAGTCCCATGAACTCTGCAAGTCTTCAGAGACTTTGTCACTCTCCTTCAATGTAATAAATTCATGATTTATTCCTAACCTAAATCTGTTGGCTTACTTGTTGGTTTAAGCAGACAGATTAAAGAAGCTTTTCCATCTAATGGTAGATAAATATGGGGGGGAGGGGGGAACAATATAATTGGTCCTTTTTGAACATTCTCTTTTGATAAGCTAAGCAATCCTTCAGACCTTAAACTATTTCCATGGAACTTTCAATAACTCACACCATTTTTTTTTGAGTATGGCCATTAGGAATGGCTGTCAAATCTATTTAATAAGAAATATTTTACATAAACAGCACTGACTATTATCCACAGGGATTTGTGCTGGGACTCACGCTGTTCAACAAATTCATAGGTGACCTGAAAAAAGGGGGTGAACAATGGAACAAAAAGCTGCTGTTGATATTAACCGATTTGGGTAGCAAAGAGAAGAACTGACTGTAAGGAACTGCGGAAGGACTTATGAGACAGGGAGTGGACAATAAAACAGCAGATAAAAATCTACAGAGATAGACATAGTGATACAAACAGGGAAAAAAATCCTGACTTTCCATATAAAACGAGAGGAACTAATAAATGCCAATAAAGGCAAGTTCTTGGGATTACAAGGAATAGTTCCTGAAAACAACTTGTTTTTCTGATTGTTAATAAATGCTGAGCTAACAGAATGTTAGGAATTATTAAATAGAACACAAAACATTTTGTAGTCACTATATAAATCTAAGGTGCACGTTCATCTTGAATACTGTGTGCAGTCCATGCCCACTCTCTTCCTCTCAGAAAGGATACAGAACTGTCAGAAAGGTTGCCAAGGATGGTCAAATATACTGAGTGGCATGTATATGAGGAATGCTGAACTAAGCCAAGATTCTTCAGTTTGGAACAGAAATAACTGAAGATATGGTGTGAAGACAACAAGAGCTAATGACAGAAGTCTATGAAGTCATGTCTAGTCTGAAGAGGGTGCCTAAAAAACAAGGTATGAACTTAAGGTAGAAAATACCATGTTGAAGTCAAACAAAAGAACATGGTATGTGACAGAGATGAGAAAATCCCTGCCACCTGGTGAAGAGGCTGCAAAGATTTTATGCATGAGAGAATGCACAAGTTCATGGAAAAGAAATCTACTGAGGGTCACTAAATGCTAAGACATCAGTTCTGGCTCAGGAAATCTACATAGAGTTCTCGAGCTCTAGTTGTGCAGGTGCACCGATTTAAAAATGCTTATACTTTTCAGCTCCAGCTTAGCACCATTCTAAATTACTAATAAACCTAGAAAATAGATCACAATATGACTGTGTAACATATCTTCTTCCCAAAACAGAACACGAAAGCTTCCTGTGCTCATCTACTTTTTCTGAATTACTAACTTCAAACAGAATCTGAATCAGAAGTTCCATGATAGAAGAGAAATCGTGTAACAGTTGTACATAATCTGTGGACACCTTTTTGAGGGTCCTATTTGAAAAGATTTTGCCACTTCTGCAGTTGTTGGTCTAGAGTTCAAGTTCTAGTGTTATCCTGTTTGTTCTACAGTTCTTAGTAGCGAAATGAAGGATTTAACAGAAGCAAAAAACTTGTTTTTCCCAATAAATGGTAATCCTCAAAGTCACAGATGCCTCATTGCGAAAGGAGCGTAGGTCTGATGCTGCCTACAGAGACTCAGCAAGACAGACAATACACCAAGAATCTCAAAAGCTAGTACCACTCAGACTGTACTCATTAAAAGCAAACTGCGTGCTCAGACATTTTACCAGATGAAATACTGATAAATGCTTGGTTGCATGGCTCCTTTGTACATCACAAAGGAATAGCAGACAATCAAAATTAGACACCATTTCAACTGTAGGTCTCCTTTTATTACATTTCTAGTTGAACTGTAAATATATTTAGCACATGATAGAAATACTCATTCCAAAAGTATGTGCATGTTTCCTCTCCTCTTCTGTACAAAAGCATTTTTGTATACTACTTCCAGGTTTTTATTTTGCTAAAAGTTCTGCTTGGTAATGCAAACTGGACAGATTTTTCAAAACCTGCAAATGATATCAATGACAGAATATCGTTTTTGTCATTGTTGAAAGTCTTACTTTTAAGTGTACATTTCCTTGATCCAGTAGGTAATCTAGAGTTTTGGGGTAGCAGAGCAGAAAAAAGCATGAGTGAAAGTATCATTTAGGCAGGTTCTCAAAAAATACTTGTCTGACTCGTATATACTTTCTGAAGGCTGTTAAACACCTATGTGACTATGAGGACACGGTCTCTTGTCAGAGCTTTGGTTTTGTTCTGGCCATATACCAAAGTCTTCAAAATATACACTCTCACATAATTCAAAATATTGTCTTTACACACAGCTCATGCTTATTACTGTTGCCAAAAACTGTTTCCAAGACTGCAAAAAGCAATCAACCAGTGTTCGTTCTTTAAAAAAAAAAATTGTTTTTAATTCTTAAATATGCATTTCTTTGAGACTAATTTCAAGCAATCATTCCAATTTCTGCAGGCAAAAGGATATGTTTTAAAATTCCCCAACTACACACTCATGTTGTGTAATAAACTTTGGTGAAAATCTGGGTATTAAGATCTAGTTTGGCTACTTTTTTTTTTTTTTTTTTTTAATATACAACTTCCCTTATGTCACAGCACCACCTAATCTGCATCTTGAAATCCTCAGGGATCCATGAGTTAGAACTTTACAGGGCTTGTTGACGTACCTGGATTGCACAGCCTAAACAGAAGACAAGTTACAGCAAGAGACTATTAGAATACTCCAAGCACCACTACAGCTGATGCTAAAGCACAGGAATACAGGTAAGATGGACAATTCACATTTAGGCATGTATCTCAGCAGTGCAGAACATAAGGTCACTCTTTTCATATCAGCATATAAATTCACTGAGGATCATCAGAGAAAGCAGGAGTTCGTTTCCCCTCGAGCTTCCAGCTAGACATGCTCTCTAGACATATAATTCATTACAAATGCAGGTAACAAAGAGTAAGGTACACTTTATGTATATTTAGTGAGAAAGTCCTGTGGGGAGCACTGATGGGAAGAGACAAACAAAAACCTGTGATTCTAAAAGCCACCAAGACTACTTCTGCTCTTCAGAGAGGACAGAACATAAATTGACACAAAACCAATACAAAATGAACCATCAACTGTACAACAAAAGATAGCATTTTATGATTATAACTTTGACCCATATCAAAGCAAGTCTCAATTCATAGCTGAGCCTGCTTTTCACTGCTAGGTAAGAGGAGGATGAAGACTGAGCTTTATAGGCTAACCAGCAGGATGTTGATAAAAAAGCAGCACATAAAAAGCATTAAAATTTGACAGTCCTGAATTTGTGTAAGTCTTCCTCTTTATAAGCACAAATACATTAAGTAAAATATTTCCAGCAACTGTTCATATTGTCTAAGTCCTAACCTATTAAACTCCCCTTTCAACTTCTAAGTCAGGCTGTCCATGTTAACATATTTGTCAACAAGGCTGAGTTCGTTACATTTGGCATCAGTTTGCTTCTCTAACAGTCTCTTGGTAAGGAACAAGAGCATTTTTGCAAATCACAGTTTGGGAAGGATTTTATCCTGATGGATCTGTGTGTCTCGCTTTAGGGGAAAAAGGGCTATTATTTCCAAATGATTTAAAGTAAACACAATACATGTCATGTATTTCTTCCAACATATATGCAATAAATTAACAGAATCAACAGTGAAAACTAAAGGGATGAAGATACTAAAAAATGTGCTGCAAATGAGACTAAACTACTGACCAGTTTGAAGGGCTTATTCATCCATAAGAAGTCTTTCTTTCCCCCAGGAGTCCCTGAAATGCTTTAAGACTATAAATAAGCTTGTGATGCTGAAAAGCATATGCAAAAAAAGAACAATTTCCCTCATATATCCCTTTGAAATTCTATGAATATCTCAGTTTGCTTAAAGTGGCACAATGATAAGAAGCCTTTCTAAGAACTGTGTGGTATCATTCCTAGAATACCTACACTCCCTTTTCATACATGTGGCTGTAATTGTGGACCACTAACTGGAATTCCTGTGTCAGCAGTAATATGCATGGGTAACTAGCATTTTAGGTAAAGACATATTTCACATTTGATGTCGTGGAGTTCATGTGGTTGAAGCACAAGACAGAATGACGTTAGACAAGCACAAAGCTGCATTAGAACAGGAGTTTGTGGTTATACCAACAGTTAAAAATATTTAAGACATTTCTTTATGGTGTATTCTGTTGCTTGTAACTTTGCCAAACAGTAATGATTTGTGCTGAACATCCGAGATGGAAATTCCCAAATTAATTTGTTTTAATTTACTTTTTTCTAAGAATTATATTTACAGAATGTTCAAAACAGTTACTTCAACAGGATCATGCTCTATACACATAAACTGCTGTAGAAAAAGCACTGTATTTGTCTTTTTTGGGCACTAGAAAATAGTTATAATAAATAATCTTACTGTGTCTATTACGCTATATAATTGCTTACTGAAGACATGATTAAATACTTCTCAGGCTAATTTCCTACCAATGGAAGGACATTCCAGTACAGTCAATGGCCCTTCTTAGCAGGAATCTGCGACTGCAGTATTCAAGTAGTTGAACAGTTCAGTAATGTGCAGGAATAGTGAGCTAAAAGAACAGTTAGGAAAATAATGATACAGTGTGCCTACACGAACAATAAAAGGGAATTCCTGAAAGGGGAAGTCAATAAATTGAACTGCCTTTACAGTTTGCGTCTCTTTTCAATGTAGTCACAAGAAATTGTAGTTGTTTTGTGACAATTTTGAGATATCAACGCTATGAGGTATCTAAAACACCAGTCTAGCAAGCTATAGGTGTAAGGTCTCAAATCATGTTGTAATCAAAGACATTTCTGAAACCCAATGCTCTTGTGAATTCTAATGAACTCAAATGCACTGTAAACAGGAGACATAAGTATGGTTCGAGAGTTCAGTAAAACATGAAACTTTCACAAGTTAGTGTGATCCTAGACAGAATTATATCTTAAAAATCTCCACCAGATTTAATTTTTCTGACTATCAAATGAAGTGAATCATACATTCTATATGAAGCGTTCTTCAGGTGCACAACATGCTACATAAGTGATTGTCAAAATGAGCTAGGGTTTCTTGTATATTTACACAGATAAATGAGCCAAATGTTCACACTCACCTAAATATGGAATAGTAGGAACCATTTTTAAGCTTCTGATGTACTCTCGTGTCCTTTTATAATTATCTTCCTTAGACAGCAAATAGTCCAGCTTCTCAAAGTTGGCCTTATCTTTGCGATTCAGTAGCTACATAGGAAGTAAAATGAAGGAGATCATTAAAAGTTGAAAAGACAAAGCTGTACAAAGACAACAACAAATACTAATTTATTGAATTTCTCACAGTAAAGGAAAGTATGCTCAAGTTAAGACTAAATTCATCCTCATCCAAAACAGCACAATGTTTGAAGACGTGCTGCCTGTTAAGAAAAAAAATGCACTTTCAGCTTAAATCTTAAGTTATGGATAAACATGATTATTACTTTATGAAGAATCTACTTATCACTAGTTCAGAGTTTTGAATAACATCAGCAGTATTAAATTTTTAAAGGAAAAATGTATATTATTATACAACCACCAATGTTTTCAGAATTTACCGGAACTGCTAAACGTCTTCTTGAATTTGGAAGTAGAAATAGCACTGGGAAATGCTCTAAATAAATGCAAGTTGTGCAGTGTATTACTAAAAGTATGAAGAAACTTTTAAAAAACCTAAGGAAAATAAGTCATTATGATACGCTTCTGGTTTTGATTACTGGACTTGCAACAGAAAAATCACAAAAACATAAAACAGTGCAAAAGATCCTAAAGTGACAGAACGTGGAAGGATAAACACACAGCATGCAACTGTAGCTATAAAAACACATTCTTACTTTCAGCTGCTTTTAGATACATCAGTAATCTTTTAAAGATGATTTTAAAAGCCATCTGAGCCAGAGTGAGTGGAGAATTATGGCATTGTCCACTGGCTTCTTGCATTTTAGTTTCTGATAACAGACAGCTGTTCCCCAGCACGTTTCTTAACGTGCCTCTTCCTTTCTAAAATTCCAACTCTTGTACTTCAGAGCTCACAAACCTTGCTGTTCTGTCACTACAGTTGTGAGTCTCCCCACTGTTATCAAAAATACTGCGATGCATACGCGTGAGTTAATTGCTTCACTCAGTCTTGTTCAGAACAACATGGGCTTGACAATAGGCATCAGTAAAACTGAGCCTTGTCCATGGGAACACAAACCTGCAACTTAGGAACAGCACACACCATATCACAGCTAAATAACAGCTGTTAATAAACTAATGTAAAAGGTACAATAGTGAAAAGATTTCAGATGAATTATACTGTTTACTTTTAAAATAGCACTGAGAATTCCTTAAGGTCCTAACCCTGCACGGTAGTATATATTTGGACTACTGTGTCTTCAAAAAGGCTTAGATTTTATTGGAGTCTCTACACAGATGCAACAGGATGGCCACTTGGTTCAAGATCTACTTTAATACACCAGAAAAAACTTAGTGTTTTCAAGATGTCCAATGTTGAACAATGTCAGCATTGTAGAAATTTACCTTTTGTAGCTGAAAGAAAAAGAATTACTTATCACAAACATAAGAAAAAAATTGATCAAAAGTTGCTTGGTTTCTAATGAATGCACAGAAGCATCATTTCTGGGCATAATAATTAAATTTTTCACAGGTGTGACAAAGGACACTGAAAAGGCACTACCTTTTTAAAGGATTTAAAGTAATAAACTTTAGAAAAAGAAAAGAGTCTTCTTTTTTAGAGGAGAAAAGTTTACATATTTGAAGTAAAAGAGTACCTTTTGAATTCTAAATTCAACTGGGCCTTTGTCACATTTTATTTTCTTCTCAAATGGCGTTCTAAATTCCTTAAATATGTTACAGAGATACTTTGAAACCAAATGTTAATGAGTGTAGTAGTACATTACATATTGATACACAATGTAAGTTTGTGAAATTTCTTTAGGTCTGCCTTGCAATGAGTTATTCACATACTTAGTTTCACACACAAGTGGTTTTCCCTATTTAAGTCCCAACTTCATATTTACTTCGAGCTGCTCAGCAGGTACTTGCACTTGTATTACATCAGAGCCTAATTTTCAACTTTCAAATCATAAAAAAAAGTTACAGGCATTTAAAAAGTTATATAAACTAAGGTAAAAAAAAGTTAAGTACAGTCATATATATTCATCAGTTCTTTAACAGTTAGTGAGATCCATGTTGGGTGAAATAAAGCAATAATGAGAATTACCTAATCCTCTGTACATTTAAAGACTACATACAGTAGGACTACAGTATAATCATATACTCCAATTTAGAGAAATATGCAAAATATATTTTGCATAGTTTATACAATTATGATAAATTTAAATGAGAAATTCTGTCATGAAGAGACTGAATTTCTGAAAATGGAATTACTGATGCTTTTAATTTCCAAAATAAATGAAAATTGAAATGCATTGTACGATACAAATATAGAAGCATTCATTCTCTGTTTAAGTTTTATTTCCCCTTTCCTATTATGCAATGTATCAATGATACAATGATTTGGGTAACAGGATACAGATACACGCTCTCATACTGGAGTCTGCTAAGACTATTTATCAACCAAAATCCTCTTGAGTATGTAATCAGTGGCTTCTAGAACAGACAAGTCACTTCTTCAGGAAAACAGATTGTTTAAAACATGCAACCATTTAAGCTCTACTTAAACATGCACGAGATCACTTTTCCTGCTATGATGGTGCAACACAAGCAATTCACAAGAGTTCAGAAAAATCTCAGAATTCAAACAAGAAAAGACAAGACAATGGTCAAAGGTAAACTTACAGCCCAGGTTTTTGTCAGCCTGAAAATAGGTGCACTTTGCAGCGCTGACACCACCGACATAAGAGAATGAAGGTTATTCAGGTCTAGAAGCTTCTAGGGAAAAAAAAAGGATTAATAACTTTTAGTATGCCTAAAAGGGAAACAAGATTAATCTCAAATTTGCATTAATAAAATACAAAGTTTTCATCAATAACTGCAGATAGGAACATCAGCCAGTGCTGTGAATGTGTGAAACTCTTAAGTCTGCTTTAAAAGCTGTAAATTTTCCTAATATATCCCCCAAATAATAGGCTTTTTAGTTTCGAGAATGCCAACTCTATCTAATTTGAATGTGTTCTTTTGTAAGGCCGTCCCTTTAGGAACATAAAACATGAAATAATTATTTGGTAGGTTGTTCTTGAAAATAAGTTAAAATGTTAACAATATCGTTTTGGAAACAAAGCATTTAATCAGGCTAAAAACATGAATTAATATAACTCTACTTTGTAATCTATTTTACAAGGGAAATTTTCTCATTTCAACATGCCTTAAATTCACTCTCTGCTGACAATCACGCCAAACACATTGATCTCAAAAGAGAGAGTATTTCAAGATAAAACTGGCTTAGATGATAAAGTTTCCTACAATATAGTTCCAGGAATATAGAAAAAATTCAGAAATGCTGTCATGTAACTTATCTGTAAAACGTAAAAAAAGGCTGTATTTTTCTTCTTTCTTCCAGCACTGGTTACTATGAACAGTACCTCGTTATTAAAGGCTTAGATAACATAAGCTTGCCTCATCAGAGTGTAAATGCATAAAAATTCCTTCACGTAGAACTCCTACTATATGTAGGCAGTAAGCAAAATTGAAATCATAGTGACCAAATTAACATAAGCCTGTTTGCTAATAATTTGTGTTTTTGTTCAAAAACCACAGAATTGTATTCCTAGGTTCTTACTTTCTGAACAAGGAAAGAGACCAAGTATGATGGAAGAACTTATAGCTCTGTAAGTGATCTCGCAGGCAACCTTCCAAAGACGAGGACATCTTTAAATGTAAATAACAAAGTTTTGATAAATAAGTCAATGCCTAGAAATATTTCTTTAAAAAGGAATGATGCATCAAATATTCAGTCAATATACTGTTAAAATGCTAGAGTAAAACATAATCCATCTCCCTGAGAATGATTTACTCATTGCTCAGGAGCATTTGAGGAAGATTTTGTTTTTTACTGAGAAAAAAGAAGGAAGAGAAAAAAGGGCTGTTTTTTCTTTTTTGCACAGGACAAAAAAAAAAAAAACACAAAAAAAAACTTTGTTATTTCTAAAAATAGCCCAACATCTCTGAGTTGCCCATTCTCCTAGTACTTGGACTATGTGTTTTTGCCAAGAACTACTTTAGGTATGCTCTTTTCTGCACAAGTCCAAAACTTCTATGTGAACTGATGGGACATGTTCACAATATATAACTGAACTGATTGTATTACACAGAAAATACTATTCTAGTTACCTTTGCACTAATATTTTGCATTCAATCCACAGACTAGATAACATCAGCTGTTTTGAAAATTAAAAAAATATAGCAACATATGCACACACACTCACCCACTATTTCACATGTACAAGATTAGCACTCGGGCCTTTGATCTAAGTGCTATCTTCTTACTAATATCAGTATGTATCACAGATGCTCATACACAATAGAAGGACCATAGGTCATGGAGCAGACAAGCATTTTTCCTACACACAGCATCCTCAGTGAAAAATCAATTGTTCCACAGTCTCCCCTGAAATGTCAATATATTCTAGGGAACAATGGCCATTTCTGTGATACAGATTTGATATGAGAAAAAAAAGTGTTGAGTGACTTGTAAAAAGCAGTGCTCAAATTCATTAAAATAACTGAGTTTGAAGAGTGGTAATTTATATCAACAACTATTTGTTGCAAATAGGAATGATGCCTTACAATGATCATTTTAGAAGCAAAAATTTTTCAGACATTTCTTTTACAGAAAGATAAATCTGAACGGGGCAGACAGAACAGTTTACAACTATTTTCAGTGCTGGCAAAAACACTTCTGTTTATCAGCTATATTACTTTTACTTTTATGCAGTTGGGTAACTGGCCAGCAACAAGACAAGTCATTTTTAACCTTGTTAGGCAACAATGTAAGAACTAGAGCAGTGATCAGTTACACCGAACTGAATACTTTCATTTAGCTAAGTGCAAACAACAGATGCCATACCTTTGTCTTAGTCACGTGATACAACATAGCAGATGTGCTAAAAAAGAATGCTACCCTCTGTAATCCAACAACAGCTGATAGGAGTATTGCAGAAACAAACTGAAAGGAAGTAAGATTTTGAACAATAGTACAATAAATATATACTTACTTTAGCTATTTTCACAAAATGGCTCAATATTTCTGCCCTTATTTTTAAGGTCTGTGCTGTTAAAATTTCTCGTACAACCCAAAAACTGACCTATAAAGTAAACATACACAATTGAATTTAGTTATTAAAAAAAGGACTTTATTAGATTCAATATGTGTACACTTTCATGATGTTCCATGGAAAACACAAGATAGGAAAAGAGAACAGTTCTGATCCCACAAATTTTCATCTGTATATATGTAATTACCCAAAAGCAGTACCACTGGACTTAAGAACTAGGAAGAAAAGTGGGTCAGTGCTGAAGCAATGGGAGGAACACGGAGTAAGAAAGGAAAGAAAAGCTAATGTTGTACCATGACACATCAGCAAAGAGCATCAGGAACTCAGAGTCTAGAGGAAAAACAGAGAAAAAACGTGGACAAAATAACTGAAAACAGGAACTGTCATTTAAAAAAAAAATCAGTCCTCATTTAGTAAAACACTTAAATAGATTCTTACATTTTAATTCATAGGAGTAGTTCTATTTAACTTTGTACTCAAAGGCAAGTGGCAAACAGTACCTGCTCATCGCACTAATTAGACGATTTACCTGGTTAAACCTCCTAGTAAAGGCAACGATATTTGGAGCAAGGATATGTTTTTCTTTCTTATTCCAACCACAGCTGGCTAGTTCCTAGGAAAAACAAAGATTGTCTTAAATGTCAGTAACATTTAAAAATGCTAAGAAGTGTAGAAACTGGTATGTGAGCAAAACATGTATCGGATATTTCTAAAACCAATCCAAAGGCATTTGTTCCATGACAACTAGTCTAACTGAACATTTCCTTATGAACATATTGGATGAGATTCATATATTCTCCTGATACTGGAAATTTAGACATCATTATTTAATATTCAGATACAGAGAGAACGTGTAGTCAGTCACTGCTGAAGTCTCTGAAGCTTAATTCCGCATTGATTATTTCAATCCAGGGATTTCCTGTATGAGCACATTAGCAGACATAGGAGTAAAGACTTCACTTTCATGTAATTTATCAATCCTGTCCAAAACTGAAACCAAAGCAAAAAATATCAATAAGCAATATTAAAAGTAGCTACAGCTTTTTTTTCTTTTTTTTTTTTTTAAGAATACAAAATTCAGCTGTGCAACTAGAGGTGGTAAACTAGTTATGGTGACATTTAGGAATAATTATTATAGTTAGTAATATATTGTATCAGAAAACTTCCATAAATACACCACAGTATACCATATTCAATCTCTGTATTTCATTTGTTTATTGAAATGCGAGATCTACAACATTTGAAGAACACAATTTTGCAACTGTAATATTATTAATGTTTATAGGAGGTAGAAATTAAAATAAAAAGAATCTTTTTTGAAATGCCTTTGGGTGATACTCAGACTGCAACAATTTATCATTTGAAAAAGGCTGAACAGTAATGGTCTTAAGTCTGAAGGTCTTCTGGTGGACAGAAGGCTGGGATTAGGGCTTTTTGTTTTATTTTGTCCTTGAATTTTTCCACTGTTGTTTTTAAGCATTTAGCCACACTTGACCAAAATGGGGCACGTACTTAAAGCTTAACATTTGCACTTTGATGCTAATGCAGCAAAAAGGCAGCAAAAAGTTGTCAGTATGCCACATAATCCAGTCAAAATATATGGAACATATTTGTGAATACTCTTTCATTATGATGAACACTTCAAAAACAGCCCAGTTCAAAATAATAATAAAAATGATAAATTCTGCAGTATACTCATAACTACAATTAGTTAATTCCAATACATAATAAAACCATCCGAAGCTGAACAATCTGTAGCAGCAATAACATTAAGTATTCTATGGCAAAAAATGTCTTTCACCTAAACTGCAAAATAAATACAGGAAGTTCCTCTTGGAACTGTAAAGTTAAAAAAGCCAGAAGTGCTAAAAAGCAGACTAATATTTCTCCTTAAACTAACTGAATTAAATAATGCATCAAAGGAAATTTGAAGTGGTAACTACAGATGTGATCCTACCAGAAAGAAAATACCCATTTGAAAATGGTTATTTCAGGCAGTTCCAAATATATTTAGACAGCCTGGCTCTTTTTAATTACAGATTCAAGTTACCACATATCTATATGGTCTTTATATTCAGATCTAACAAGTAGTGGGTATGTATATACTGGAAATGAGTTCTCCATAGGACCAACTAAATCACTCTTCTGTTTTTAGAACCACAAAATTTCACTCAGAATGTTGTTCAACTTTCCAAATGATTGCTATTAACTTCAGAGGCCATCAGGCCAAAAGGCAGAGAGTCAGCCAAAGAGAATTCTGTCTCCAAAAAGCACTTTGTACACACTGATAAACTGAACACTTTCTCCAGAAGTGGAAGGCTGCATGCTGCTGTGTGAGCACCAGGAAAAGCATTTCCAGTTCCAAACACGTTTCATATCACAATCTTCCAGCATTTAAGCCTTCTGCATGTAACAGTGCCAATTCGCACCCGTCAAGACACAGGTTCTCCACATGATCAGTACACATTTCGTCTTAGAGCCTGGAAATTATATGCTCATGCGGAAAAATCTCAGTCACTCTACTCGGGATAGCAAAATTCACATTTGTTAGAAAAGCGGAAGAGGTCAGTAACCTAAGGATCTTAAGTAGTTGTGAGAGGGCTAGTGAGTAACAATGGAAAATCCTGTGCACGTTAAATTAATTTGAGTAGGTTTAAAATTTGGACTAAATAGAAAAGTTGTTGATATGAGTAAGCAATCCAACATTCTCCTGCTGAACTTTTTTTTTTTTTTTTTTTTAAAAAACTGCTGAAATGTACTATTTCCAGTATTAAACTTTATCTTGTTGTATGGAAGGATGCAGATAATTTCGTTAATGTACACAGATACAAGAAATTTTCCCAAGTAGGCAAAAAACAATTAGCAGAGACTGCCGTTTTCAGGATGTTTTAAAAAATCTCTAAATAAAGCTAAATAGAAATCTAGAATGTAAGCATAGTTATTTCTATTGGAGTACAAAGAACCGTTAATCAGAGATCTCTTACTGAGCTCTTATAAAGTAACATGCAAATACTTTTTTTAATGATAGCTCAATAGAAAAGCAGAAAAAAGCCTCAGCAAGTGCTAGGTTTAAAGTGTGTTTGGGTGTTTGAGGTAAGACTTCTTTGACAAACAGCACTCTAAAATCTTAAATTTTCCCATCCATGCACAAACTCACGTTAAAGACACTTAAACCCGAAGAAAACACAACAACGAAAGGCTCTCCCAAACACAAAATTTAACAGTGGATAACTCTTCAATGTTACTCAGCCCAGTAGCTGGAGACTCAGAAGACTGTCGCTGTGCAAAGTTCTGCCATTGAACTAAGATAGCTATGTAAGTTCAAGCAAATTATTTCAGCCTCTCCATGCTTTTTTCATTTCCTCCTTCTGGCACAGGAAACTGAAAGTGCAATTCCCCTCTTATTTCCATATGTCAGTGCATTTAGCACTACCTCCTGAATTCAAAGGAAGCTCGTTCTGCAGAACAATTCTAACCACCTTGCACAAGCAAGCACGAAAGAAAAAGAGAGTCATTGTGTTCTTCCCAGCAGGTACCAAGGATTAGAATGCAACAGCAGCAGCGGTTCTTGAACAGCTTCATCAAATTTTCTCTTGTCCTCAGCAAAGACAGTTAGTATCACTTACAATACCACTGAACAGGCTACTACAGAAAAAGCTTCTTCCTAGTAAAGACTCTCAATAATGAGAGGAAATAGCAGATATTATTAACATGAAATACTTGGGGAACCACCTAAATTTCCAATACTTGAAATAGTTCTCCTCTTTCTGTGTCTTTCTTAAAAGGTCAAAAAATTAAAGGGCACAATTACGTAAGCTTTTAATTTATTTCCTTAGAATCTAATCTTAAACACAATAGGACAAGTTTGATGCAGCTGATGCAGCCTAAAATACAGATTACAACTACAGGGGTAAGTCAAACTCTAAAACCAAATGTGAACTGATAAGAAAGACCAGAAGAGAGAGAATAAAATTTTGACATTTGATATATTTATCCTGAAGAAACTCTCACACAAAGACAGGAAGAATTCCAGAAAAACACAATCATCTCTTTTGAAGACAGCTAGCAATACAGAATAAATAGGGCTGGGGTACAGATTCACAGGACCAACAAGGAATAAGCCTAACAGCACTGGTGAACTGCAAGAAGTTGAGATATAAGCATTTTTGAAAGAAAAAGCATTATTTACATGGTTACATTTCCTCATGCACTGAAATCCAAAAATTTTAAGAGACAGTTTAAGAAAACCTACCTCAGGCTGTATAGCTTTAAATACTGGCATATCCATTAGTGTAATCTGGCTCTGCAATAAAGATAAAATTTTAAATAATGTAATATGAAGGGATAGCAAGCATTTATTTACATTGCTCGGTGTGGCCCTTCAGTAGCTTCAACTCATATATGAACATTCTCTCCATAGAGCAGATTTGCCCAGTACAGAATAAGGCCTCTCATTTCCAGGCAGACATACCACAAGCAAAAACTCCACCATTCTGAGCATCAGCATGTCACTACTCTTACATTTACTTGCTATACCAATGTGAAGACCTTCAGTGCCTGTAGTGGTGTAATAACAAAGGAACTGGGTTTCTGAGAGTCTTGCTGTTTTGGAACTTTATTGACATAACAGAAATGGCAAGAAGAATGATTTGCCTTTCACACAGAAAGCAGCCCACATTTTAAATTCGCTGGGTTGAAAGGCAATAAAGCATTATGATGTGTTAACTGGTTATGAATGTTTGGAACATGCTTTAAAGGGGTCCCACAGAGATTTTCGCTGATGAGTATGTCCTGATAAGACATTGTAATACTGTTTCAAAGCCAATTATTTTAATAAAAATATTTATTAAATCTTTAGCATCACAGCAACAAGATGCTTGCATTGCTTCTGTGACTGTAATGACTCTGCATATTTAGAATTCATGTAAATTATGTTTAACCAATACTTCAGTTATACTACAAGTATATAATCCTACAGAGCTTTAAATTGTGCCATTTACATGATTAGACATGTTCTTTTATATATCAAAAGAATGCTTCTTTAGATCTTTCCCCAGGAAACCTGATCTATTGATTGCTTTGTTTTGCTAAACCCAAAACAGCAAAATCTTGCTAACTGTCTGTCACAGTACTCATTTGATTCTGTCAATTAAGAACGGTAACTTTCCATTTAAATAACATTTGAAAAAGGTTTCTGTTATCAGTATTAATGCTCAGACATGAGCCTAGAAAAGTTAACAAGGTCCATAATATTTGACAGTCGGACATGGAAATTTCCTTTCATAAATGGTTAATTTACTTACTCTAATTATCTCTTGCTTTTATTTTATGCTAAGACAAAGATTTTGCCACAAAGCCCTAGTTGACCACTCTTATAATACTCATATATTGGGATTTATACTTCTGAGTAATGTTTGAGCATTTGCAAACTCAGATGTCATTAACATTGTCCACAGCTCCCACAAAAACCGTGAAAGTCCATTTGCAGCTTCTTGACTGTCTACCAGTAAGATGCACAGCAGATGCTCCAAAAAGCAGATTATGAGCCACACTATGTGACTTATTAATAAGAAGTTTTCAGTGACAATTAGTAATCATTTCAACAAGCCACTGTTCAACAAAAACTACTGAAGAGGTGAAAACAAAATTTAATAGTATTGACAAACTGCTGGTCTTTCCATTATGTAATTACCACCACGGAATTTCTCCCGTGCCATTTCTAAACTTCAAAAAAAGAAAAGAACACGCTAAACTTGAAGACGTGAGCCTTCACCTGGCTGCATTCCATTTTGCTAAACATCTATATATCAGTACAGCAATTCCATCTTTCAGAGACCTGCTGTTCAATGTACTACTCGACTACAAGCCCAGACCTCTTTTTTTTTTCCCCCCAGTCTCCCCAGCCGAACTCAAATTATTTGAAACATTCAAACTACTAGTCTTAAAATATATGTAATGAGAAATGCTATGCATAATTTACTGATTATTATTTACCATAAAAAAGGAATGATCTATTTCTCTGAATGGCACAGAAGCAGTAAGGATACTTGAGTTGTCATTAGAAGAGAGAAGATCAGGGTAACCCCGTGAAAAAAGTGAAAAAATAAGAACTACTGTGGCTAAGAAATTTGTGTTAAAGTTTGTGTGACCTGTATTAAAATCAACATAAACAATACCCCCAAAACCCAACTCCATCAGTAGAGTTCACATATGATTTGTTTCAACCTTCACTGCCAGTCCTGCAGACACAAGTTTCAATTTTGTTGGATTTTTTTGTTAGTGGCTACAGATAACAACTGGAACTGGAGAAAGAGAGAAAGAAAGATAACAGAAGTTTGGATTTGGGTTAGATATATTACAATGAGAAAGGGTGTGTACACACGTGTGCGCACATATGTGTGTGTGTATGTGTGTGGGGGGGTGATTCTTTGTTTATGAAGTGTACCATTAGATCAAGACCTTCACCAACAAGCTTCCACCTCAAACCAATAGCACTAGAAATTACAAATGTAACAAAAAAAGATGACTTATAAATTACAAGCAATCTTACCTCAACTTGACCATTTTATGAGTATGGTACTGAAATTGCCACTTTCATCTGTGTACTCTACACTAGTGTTAAAAAGACATCATAAAAATTTATTCCAAAGTTGTAAAATTACAGGAATAATGTTGCAGTATCTACAGGACTTTTTTGTGAATATGTATTACAGAATCTCAAGCCAAATGAAAGAAACACCATTTAGATGCCCAGAATAATAACGAAAACATTGAGCTAGCTTCATTAGCTTGTACCCTCAACTCTTTTCTGCTCCCTAGCAAGTAAGTGTGGAAATGTAAATTAGAAACAAAGTGCCAAGCACATGAGAACTATATTGGACTTTTGGCAGTGCAACAGCTCTGCTTTCAGTTTGGTAATGACACTTCGTTATTAAGGAATGAAAGTTGCCTCCTTTCTACAAGCAGTTTCTCTCTGGGATTTAAGAAACTGATGTTTCCAAGAAACTGATGTTTCAGCAGGAAAGAGGAGTATTTGAGGTTTCAGTTAAAAAATGAATAGGACTATGGATACCTAACATTATTTTTAAACCTATGCTAGGGTTTTCTAAAACACTGGAAAAATTTTAAATGGCTTTAAGCAGAAAAACCAATATGCTAAGTCAGCTCAGTACTGAATAAGTCCTGAGACATGTTTACATTATTGAAGTTTATATAATCATAAATTTGCTTTTGAGAACACTGGAAGTTTGTTTAAAAGATTTTGTTTTAAGAAAAAGGTTTCATGCTATTTTTACATCCTGAGAGCCCTGAATATTATACAAACATAAATGCAAAAATAACATTTCTACTTACAGCAAACTCCTCAGGAGTTACTTTCAATACATCAAATACAACTGCATCGTAGCTTTTATTGGCATAATCCGAACTCCGCCCTTCCAGAGAATCTGAGCTGCTACTACCCTACAAAGAAAAAAATAGTAGGCTTATCTGCAGAGTGATGAACTTCATGTCAAATTTGAAAAAAGTTATTTTTTTTATTTATGAGTAAAAATCTTAAGAAATTACCGAAGTACATACTTTTAAAAAAAGTCACACACTGAATCCTTCAGTTTCATTCAGCATGGTTCACGAATGCTTCCAACATATTTTGCCAAACTGACTTTCTTCTGCCAAAATGGTACTGATATACTTAAAACTCTTTTAACTGTATGAAATTTCCAGCTTTAAAAAGCTCGTTTTGGAATTATAAACTAGATAAAAGAGCTGTCAGATCACAACAAACCAGCTGGGATTTTGAAGAATCGCTGTCAGTGGAAATTTTTAAATTAAAGATGCAAGGTAAAGAGTAGGTAGATGTCGGGTCCAAATCATGTTGCTTTAGCCATAACATTATAAAAAGTGAAAAATGTGACATGTTCTGAAACTTAACCCAGTGTTCGTTCCAGAATATTTTAGAGTATTGTGCCTTGACCTTAAAAATTGTCGTCTTGCCCTCCATTTGAAATTTCTTACCCTCAAGCTCAGATGCAGGCACTTGGGGCTGTTTCATTCGCTTGAGGAATAATGTTACATAATCATCTCATTTTTCCATCTCTTACCTTAAAACTGCATACTGACTAAAAAAATAAAAATATATCTATGCAAAACCTTAAGTCCCTACCTTGCTTAGGTTATTTCTTCATTAGAAGAACAGATTGTCAAAACAAGATGAATGGCTAACTGCAGCATGTCGGTAGTGGGTTGTGGGGAGGAAGTAGAGCATTTGATTACCAATAAGGTAATCAAAAGGACAGATAGGAATGGTTTCCTATTGTTTCATCTTAACAACAGAATTAGGGGTTATCGATTAAAATTAGAGACTTTTATATATAAAAAAGGCTACAGGTCTTTGCACAACATAGAGTTAAGATACAGGATTCTATATAAACTAAAAGATTAGGATTAGGATTCTTTAGATTAGGAAAAGACAGGGATTCAAACAGGGGACCAGATGAGCTTCTGCAGGGGGTCCCCTGACAGTTACTAAACAGAACCTTCCCCTCAGGAAGTCCCTGGGTTGCACACAGCTGTGGCAGGATGGTATCGGGGGAATGTTTCCTCTATGCCTGCTCCGCTTTTATGCCTTTCTTCAGAAATTTGCTTTTGGCCACTATCAGAGGCAGAGGCAATGGAACAGAAGAATCTTTAGTTTGACTGTGGAGCCTTATGTTCTGCTTTAGGACAGACCTTTCTGTCTTGAGAAAATGGTGTGAGGAAGCCTCTTTTTTTTTTTTTTTTTTTTATGATTTTGAAGAGGAATTTCAAAATTGTGCTTATGTATCTCATTTCAAAAATGCCCCCCATCTTTATATGAAAAACTATTTTTGTTAGTTTGAAGGCATTTATACCACGTTTGAGAAAATGATCTTTTGCAGCCCACAGCTGTATCATGTGGGTTTTATTATAAGATTTTTAAAGATCAGGATCTCTGTAAAGCTGCTCAGCTCAGTCCTGAAACAGCTGACTTGTTTCATGATAAACAGGACCACTGCTTTGATAGGATCAAGTTGTGCGTGCAAATTACTATGGAAAAGCTTGCTTTCAATGGTTCTTCAGCTGTCTTAAGAGCGAAAGAAGTGGAATTTTTCAAGTGGGGAAGAATTACATAAAAATGCTTTTTCAAAACTCCAATTATACATTTAAAACATGTGCTTTACAGGGCAAGCTGTACTACAGTTGATTTATAAAATTTCAAAGCTCTATATGAAAGGAAATAAAAGTCAGTAGGATAACTAATTCCCAAGCAGTCTTCAGTTGGCTGTCCTGGAGCTACAGACAGGCTGTTAGCTGCGCACAGCAAATGACATGAAACTAGGCAGGTTTTCGAAATGGCATGACAGAGCCACCTGGTCTCTGAAGAATACTAAGAGGTAAAATAAACAAAGTCTCTATAGACTACTTTCTTACTAGCAGACTAGTGAATTCCAATAAAAGTTCTGCTAGAATATTTCTGACTGGCTCCATCTGGATGGTATGCTACATTGCTCTTAACTCATTAGCAATAAACAGCTGCTATATTTTCAGAAATTCTAGTTATGGAATAAAAAGTCAAGAAATGCTATCTAAAATTAATCAAAATGAGTAATCATCAACAAAAGCAAAACCAAAAAAATGAATAAGTTGTGAACACCCTGAACCACGGTTTTCTAAATTTGCTTTGTTGTCAAATACTACACTGTTTACAAGAAACAGGCCTGATTTGACTGATAGTGGAAAGGGTTTCTGTGAAAGTCAAAACAAGCCAGAATTTCCGTTTTGATACAGGAACTACCAAAACAAAAACAATGAAGTGTACCTCTGGAGTGGCGGAGGTGACTATCACATTGGCCATGAGGTCATTCCTTTTATACATGCTCTCCCCAAGAAGCAGGAAGTTTCAGCTCAGCCAGCACTGGTGAGAAAACATGATGAAAACAGAATTCCTGTAAAGCAAACATATGTATGCTTACAGCATCAACTGTAAAGGAGTATTAGTTATTATCACTAAAGCCATGCCAGGTTTCTTACCCCCACTTCCAATACCTCTAGAAATGCAAAACCCCATATATTACCTGTCATTTATGTTGAATTAGTTTTACATGAAGCCCATGCTAGAGAGCATTTATATAGCTAGACAGCTAGATGCCTTTAAAAACAGGAAATGTAAGCTATAAACTGAACAAAGAAATGGTGTTTCCTCACATTTCCCTGCTCATCACTTTAATTAGTCTCATCCCTGGTAACTAAAGTCTCACTGTATCTTCTTAATGCACAAATTCTATTTGCAGCTGGTTAGGCTTCCACTAATACCGATACAGACAGGTATGCTTGAAAGCATCTTATATCAAGCCCCAAAGAACAGAAGTTCTCCAGAGAAGAAAAGCTGCCAATATCACCATCCCACATTGGAAGGATGAATCTCAAGGATCTCTGCAACGCTATGGGCTGAAGCGAGACTTCTTCCAGACTGGCTTAGGCTGACAGATTCAGTTCCAAATTGGCTTAGAACTTCATATATGTAATATACCACCTTTAGCTTCCTCCAGAAACCAAAGACTGGAGTGCAAAAAAATCAAGAGTATGTGGTATGACAAAGAAGCTGTCTCTAACCCCTTGAATGAAACAATCTGCTCCAGTTGAAGTTTCTGTAGAAATGTAAAGCGTGTAATTAAAGCAAAAATGCATATTATAGTTCGGAAATAATGAATACTGTGATCACAATAGTAATGCTCATAGCTAAAAGAACAATCGGTCTTCAAATAAAGCATAAATAATTACAAGGCAGCATATTCGTGACTATTGAACAAAGAATCATATTCCTCTGATATCAGGAAATCTGACTTCCTTTTTCATTTTCTTGGATATATGTCCATTGTTATATGTTAAAGATATGCACCATGTGGACATAGGTAAACATATAATATGATGGATCTAATTCTGTTGTGTTTCATTCAGACAAATAAAATTTGTATATAAGAAGGCATCATAGGTCAATCTACCACTAAAATGACAGCAACTGACATGAATATAGATTTGAATTCAGATAGCACAGATTTTCATAAAAGAATTATACACACCTTTAAAAATCACTTATCCAATGACAACAATAGAAAATTCCAAGCACAAAACCCATTCCTTTCGATCAACATTTAACATAAGGGGAAAGTGAAGGGAATCCTAAGCAACTTTATTTTCAAATCTACGCAGCAAAGAAAAACATAAAATTTGACTACAAGATTAGCTAATTTAGAAAATCCCTCAGATGACTTTCTCATGTCACTCAGAATCATCAGTAATGGGCATGTCAGGTTCTTCCCTCAGATGGGACCTCTGATTATTGGTGAAAAACATTATAGTGAATTCAGTGTTTCTACTGAAGAGGCTAATGGAGACAAACATTCTTTTTATTTGTCTGAAATGAAATAAAACCAAAAGCAGAATTCAAATTCTATTCTCAAACATAATCAATTTCACATAGATATAGTCTTCAGTGCATTTTGGACATCTCCGTACTCACTGCTAGCTTAATAAGGTAATGCTGCTCTTTCATTAATGGCCCAATGACAATTGGCACAACGGCACAGTACCTGCTAAAGTCCTCTACCACACTGTTCAAGGTAACGCACATGCCCTTGGCCTCATCCTGTCACTTGAAATTTTGTCAGCTAATATGTCATAATGATTTAATTAAAATTTAAGCTCCTTGCATCATGAATCGGAGTTTACACACTCTCAAAGCTAAGACTATCTTTACCTTATAAACAGTTTTATAGTACTACATTAAAAGACTCTCGGAACTATGATGAGACAGCAGTAGGTGATAGTAGGAGAGCAAAGGACATTTACAAGCCTTACTGAAGTCATGATGTTCAGCATGATCTTCCACAGCTTATGTTCTTTTATTCTTTTCAGAGAAGGTCTTAGCAGAGGACCTGCCTCTCACTTTCTCAGGTAATTGATACTTTGCAAGAATTTAGATCTGAAAATCCAAATGGAACCTTAAGTAAAAGCTTGTTTAGATGGGCACAGAAGCTAAAACAATCCAGACTTGCAGGACTGTGCAGAAAGGAATGCTCAATGCAAACACTTGTCTCATCAAAAGGTCATTTGACTTTACGTTCTCTAGGATTGACTTCCTCAAGCAGGCAATTTATATCTGTTGCTGGCACTGTCTTTTTGAAGGACAGACAAAACAAGCATAGCAAACTTTGCTTCAAATAGCTCAGCATTCCAGTATCTGCAAAACAGACTGAAAAAAGAAGAAAGAAGAACACTCCTCCCAAATTAAATAATCAGTATTACGTCAATGGGGCAAAAAACTAAATTATCTGAATATTTCTCATTACTAAATCCAAATAGGCTATTAGGAACAGGTTAAGACACAGACACTGTGTAGCCCTGCTTCACTGTGCAAAGAATCTGCAGTGCTGCAGACACTTTACACCCTTCCTATGTGCTGCTAACAGACAACTAGTAAGAATTTTTTGGATGTGGTATGCACACCTGTACTAACAGTGTAAGCATGTGCGCCTGCACATACACAAAGAGCAGGAAGTGCTCACAGGATTACCAAGACAATTCAAGCTCTGATCCAACTCAGAATGAGAAAGACAAACAGCACCATTTTTAATGGTTATTTCGTCATTCCCCAGCGTACACACAGGTGAATCCCACGGCAAACACTGCCACAGGTTCCTGTACATGTACTGTTTTAGCAAAATGCACAAAAATCATACAGGTTGCAGATGCTCATACATGCAACTAGAGACAGTGCCACATCTCCCTTCGCATCCTCACCCTTACCCGCAATACCTAGATCACACAAATAAGAAAATACTGAAAAATAAAAGGAACATCTGATTTTACTCCTTGAGGCAGGCGAGGTCTTCACTCCATCTATCATGCTATGAGGCCCTACAGGACAAAACACAACTTCTCCCCCACAATTTTATGGACATGCATTAGATGGATCAGTAACTGTGTTTTGAATAATGCCAGGTTCTCCTCAGTTAAACTTGCCAAGAAGCAATTTCCTTTATCTTGCTTCCTGATAAAACAAACTTCTATATTTTGTGCACTAGCAGACTGCAAAGTATTTCTAGGTCTGGAGTTGCTCGTATTAATAGCCCTTAGAGATACTGAAGTGGAAAGCAATTTTCATGATGTAATTTCTTTAAAATGTGGCATTTATATCAGGGCCACAAAAATATTCCCCTGTCTCCTCCTCTCCGCCTTCCTGACTAGGCTTTCCAGTGTGCGGGGGCTCAAAAATGCTCTGAAAGGGGAAAGAAAAATCCCATATGTGATCTTGTATCCTGTCCAAGCTGATTTTTACTCCAGGTTTTAACATTCAGTAAACCAAAAAGAGACAGAGATGCTCTAATATCAGAAAACAGAAGTACTAACATACTTTTCCCCTTCAACATTCAGCACTTATAAAGATTGCAAGGTTAGATACTTTCATTCTAAAAAGGAAAAAAATATATTTTTTCCTCCAAATACTTCAAATAAGCATGAAAAATACACTGCTTCTTCATATTTGCACAGGTTTTTCCAAGATTCACATCTCAGATGATAAACAAATATTTACCTACACATCCATTTGTTTTGCTCTCGAGGAAAGTCACAGGGAGCAGTTGTCTTTTTCAGTCAAACCAAAAGCAGAGTTCTATTCTTCTGAAGATCTGTTGATGTCAATTATTTCCACACCTGCTACCACAAGAGGTATTACTCTGCAAAATAAGTAACACTGCAGCTACTACTAGACCTACTGTAACAAAAGTCAGTCAAGTTATGCACAAAAAGGTATTAAAAATAACTAATATAAAAGCTACTCTTCCATATCTGCAATATTTCACTCCAATGAGACTAAAAACAAGAAATTTCTGAATTTTGAAAGTTATGAAATGTCCAACATGCTGACAATAAAAGGCAAAAAAAAAAATCACTAAAGTGACAAGTATAATTTCATTTCATAACATTTGCTTCTTAAAAAAAAATCTTTAACCTGCTTACATTAATCATCAAAAAAAAAAAGCATCATACAAAGTATGCTAAAAAAAAGAACAAAACCTTTTCAGGGAAAGTTTGCAGAAAGATCTGCCTTGCAGTAGATCTCATTCATAGATTACCAGTAGCAAAATGGAAAAATCAAGATGCAAATGTATATGCTGCTAGAGGCTGTCTGTTCTTCTTTGACCACTTAACATACCCATTTAGATATGGACTTCTTCTGTGAAGTGAAAATGAAGACAGAGCAAGGTCAATTAAATTGAAATCAATCAAAACAGAATACAAGAAAAATCACTCTAGCCACTACTTTACCAGCATTTGTCAGATATTGTTATTTATGGAACAGAACTGACATTCTCTGACAGCAGCAATGTCAAATTAAACAACTTCTTCAGTAATAAGTATACAATGACCACATGAGTTCATTCTCATTAGCGCTTATCCAACTCACAAAAAGTCATTAAGGACTCCTAAGCACAGAGATACACCTCTGGCAATGGAAGTCCCTGTGCCATAGATCCGGAATGCTGTGAGAGCATTCTGGGGAAGCAACGCCAATGGATGACTTTGTTCTCATATTTCCTTAGGCAACCACTAATGACCCCTGCTCTTACTGATTTTCCTACTGGAGAAAAAATATTGGGCTAGACAGACTTTTGATCAGACCTGGTACAGCTACTCTGGGCTCCAAAGTTTAACAATCTTTCTCAGCTGACTTCAAAGCCTACTTACTTACTACCTTCATTAATTATGGTGATTAGTTGATTATGGCTGGTTATGGTATTCTCCCGACATCACTGAGTCATGAACCCACAGCTGTAGCACGCTTTTAAGAAAATCTACGTTGGTATTTTACCAGAAAACAATTGTGCTTTCTAAAAGATGCTGAACTAGTTAAGCGAAGACAATTAAAGAGCACTGCCATGACTGGGCACTGATAAACTTGGTTGGAATGAATGAAAGCTACCAGGTTTTTCTAAATAAATTTGGTACCAGACATCAGAACGATTAGTTATTATTGACCAAGACAAAGGAACGGTGGTATTTTACCAGAAAACAATTGTGCTTTCTAAAAGATGCTGAACTAGTTAAGCGAAGACAATTAAAGAGCACTGCCATGACTGGGCACTGATAAACTTGGTTGGAATGAATGAAAGCTACCAGGTTTTTCTAAATAAATTTGGTACCAGACATCAGAACGATTAGTTATTATTGACCAAGACAAAGGAACTAAGAACACTGACAGAATCTTGCTCTTTTGCCCCCCACCCCGCTAATATCAACACCCTATTCCCACTTCATTGACAACTGCCACAAACTAAGGACACCCTTATGATAGACCATGTACAGAGCACCACTTTCAATTCTGAATTGTTTTTAATCATTGTACTCATTTTCCTCTTTCTTCATTCTAAAACTATTTCTCCAGATGTTTAACATTAAAATGCTTCTTTCCTTGATGAACCAGGAACAAAGTTGTATTCAGATGCTGTGGGCGTAGAGTACAAATGAGAATATGTTAGTCCAGTTAATATATTGGAAGAGGAAAGTGGAACAGTACTATGAAAACAGGATGAAACAGTAATGTCATTACGCTTGCACCTCTGTGCTTGCATTCAGCCACTGATGTGAAATTCACATCATCATCTACATCACATCCAGCTTCAGCCCGGAGGCTTACAGAAAGGGAAAAAAAAAAGCACCTTTTTTTGTATTATTGCTAAATTAAGAGATGCAAAGACTTAGCATCAAGGTATCTAAAACCATATATTGGCTATTCTCCATATTTGGATAGTTATGGATGGTATTTTTCTCCAAATTTTCTTTGTTTAGTTTAATTGTTAGTATTTTTAAAAAGTTTTCAAAATCCTTCCAAATCAGAACAATTTACAGCTGTTTCATCACTGCAGTGACACAGCAAGGCAGTCTGGAAACATTTGGTATGGAGAATTTCTCCACCTACCTACTGATTGTAACCTTTTAAAGAAGCAGCTGCCAAGTGCTATACAGACCCTTGCTAACCCAGAAAGAAGTTGATGCACAAACCTCAGAAGCATTAAGCAACACTGGTGTAAAACCATTTTACTCCCGACTGACACTATTCCCTCTGACATGTTTAGTACATTCAAACGTTGCATCACATCTTCGCTTTTCTGAGTGCACAGGTCCCTCCAAATACCACCTCTCAAAACCCATTTCTTATCTCCTCACATACAATTTCTGCAAAGTGGAGAGGAAAAGGATCACATCACCTATGGTAAAGACAGAAATGATCCACAGGAACCTATATGGCATTCTGAGCCCTTTCATAACATGCACATGTAATATACATACAGAAAAATGTGTGCACATAATGTACATGAGACTGGATGGGTGAGTTGTCTGAATAGTCACAATGCTTTATATAAAAAAACCTCTCATCCTTTTGAAACAATCCAACAGCAAGCAAAAAACCTTTGTGGCCATTTTGTACAACACAGAAAATTCTAGAATATTCAAAACCCTGCATGCAAATAATAAATGCCTACTAATGGTTTAGTAAGAAACAAAATAATTATGCTATACAAGATTAAAAGCCTTTACATTTATGTGAATAAAGATCCTCCTAAGCAGTGCACATATTTTCAGGATCAATTTCACTAGAAAGTCACTAATATGTTTCATTATGCTTTAGGCAACAGTACCACCTAGAGATGAAATATGCTATGAACAAGTTAGAAGTAGTTTCATGCACATTCTGCTCTGAAGAGCTTCCTACTATAGTTAATGATGAATAATGTAAATAATGGAAGTAATACTTATCATTCTGCGTATAAAAATCTGAACTGGGCTGTGACAAGATCCAGTGAAGATACACTCTGAGGTGAAACAGTACTCCAACATTCAGTGCAGCAATTTATACCAGACACTGTTTTACTATCAGCACAAATACAGAAGTTGAGCACAGTTAACAGTGTGTCCCAGATTTAGGATCACAAGACCTGCCAATCTTCGATGAATCAACACAGAATTATAACCAAAAACACTGTAAACACTGTTAACGCTCTGAGGATTAATTATGAGTTAGCCTACTGTGTTAGCTGATCGCAATCTGAAACTGCTGAACTAAGTAAAGTATTCATCACTAACATACATTGTTCCAAGCAAAAAGGCTGGAAAAGTTGATTCTTACAGCGTCTCTCAATTGTTGCCAATGAATCAAATCTAACTCCAGAGTTGACTGCTCCTACTAAAATCACCTGAGCTCTCCTACTTCCACCTCTAGTGTACATACACTCAAACGAATTCAACCATGAGCAATGAAGCAGGAGTATTCCAGCTGCCAGTAGCTGCTGTGATGAGTTTAAGAAACAACTTCAGAAACCAGGTCCCAGCCTCATCAGGCTTTATGAATGTGCACAACTGATTTGAATTATACCCCAAAGCAGGTTAAAAACAACACTCAAATCTCAGTTGTGCTACTAGGATATGCCCTACTTTAGCAGTCACATTTCATACTAGATGAATTTTTCAAAGAATTTTCAAAAGAACTTACTGTTGCAGGGCAACCTGAATACATAAAAGGAACCTGTGTCAATCACTACACCAAAAAGTTAGGTTGACATTCTACAGGCGGAACAAAAATAAGTCCTTTCTTATTATATTTTGAAATGATAACGAAACTGTAAGGCTGAGATTTTGAGTTAAGGGAGGTAAGCACAAGCTCTTAATGAAAAGGCTCTCCATAATGCTCTTAAACTGTCAAAGATTATTTTAAAATTATTAAATATCCTACAGGATCCTTAGCTGGTGAAACCATGAAGTAGTACAAGGCTGAAAAAGCAGGTTTGGATATGAAATGCTATTTGTATCCTGATTATGCCCCGTACCTACACTATACCTACTGGTAATTAAGTGCACTCTAACTACTGTTTATTATATTTACGAGTTCACCATTAAGTGTTCTCTTCCCCCTCTCTCTATTCTGCTGTATCTACCATCATTTACTGTATCAAGAAGTAATGGTATGATTGAAGCTATCCGTTTAAGCAAAAAACCATAATAAAATGCTGTTCTATTAAGTAAAGATAATAGCAAGAACTAACATGGCTGGATACCTAAACAAATTAAGACAAGAAATAGGGTGTAAATTTCTAATATGGAGGGTAGTTGGCCCTTTGAAAACCTTCACCCAGGACTGTGGTGTTTTATCCATCTCTAGAAATCTTTACATCAAGATTAGACAACACCCAATCCTAGATCAAATGAGAATTCAGGGAAGTCTTATGGCATACAATATAGAAGACATCAGTGATTACCACTAGGGTCCTCTCCACTTTTCATGATGTATGAATTTAAGACATGATACATACCAACAAAAGCTTTTATGCTGAAAATCAGTTTCTAGAGCAGCAGAAGCTATTAGGAAGAATAGTACATAATTGTACTTGGCAGGTTCCACCAGTACTGAGCTGTCGTCACAAAACCCTGATTCTGTAGTAAACATCCATGAGAAAAGCAGGAACCAGTAAACAGTCTGTTAATTTGTCATAGAACAAATATGGGCTTACTGGGAGACAGCAGGAGGATTTATGACCCCTGTTAGCTTTGACTGATACGACGTGCATTGCCATATCACAATGCCACAGGTTCTTCTCCCCAAGTTAGATAAATGCTGCATCTGCTCTGTGTCCACTAGGCCACGTTTTCAGAAGAAAAGGGGGAAGTAGAAAAAAAAGAAAAAGAAAGAAAAGGACCAGCTTTGCACAGGAAAAAGCATGCTGTATTGTAAAAAATTTGACCAGCTCTCACTGAGGTAATCTCACTGTTCTGTGGAGATACGAAAATGGAGGAATTATGTAAAAACTTATGCCCCTGCTTCCAACAGGAAAAAAAAACCCTGTGTCAGCTATTGGCATTTAGAACACGTTTTCTGCTTCTGCAAGAAACAGCTTTTCATTTGCATTGTGAAACTGATAATGCCTTTCAACTGAGGCAGTAATTCCCAGTCCAATATTATACTCTGATTTCAGTTGGGTCAGCAAAACTAGTTGAAACTTCATATTTAGTGCCATTCTCAAGATTAGAGGACACACTGCCTGTCACATTGCTCATCATTAACGTATTTTGAAACGGCGTATAAACAGTATCTTACAGCTAGCAACTAGTAGGGACTAACCTTTGCAGCACTAAGTACTGGCAAACAGCCTTTGTGATATCTAAGTGCACTATTAACAATAAGCTGGTTTGGTATTCAAATGTCCAGAGCCAGCAGGAGCATCTCACATGTTCTAGTCCTATTGAAAAAATGGGCATTTCTCAAATTAAGAAAATGACTACCAAAAAAAAACCCAACAAAACAAAAAAACCAAACAAACAAAAAAACAAAAACACACTAGTATCCTTTGCTGGAAACCTCCTGAACAGCTTCACACCTCTAATTTGGAATCTCTTGCTAGATGTCAATCATAAAAAGCTCTGGGCTCTCCTCTCCAAATCCAATTTAAGACTTTTAGAACATGCCAAGCTTTTTAACGTTCCACTAGGTGGCACTGATTCTTAACTTATTAATGACCTGTTTTCAAAATGTCTCAACTCTCATGTTCTAATACGGAAGCATAACTCAGAAAGTCTACCAAAGTACATATTCTCGTATGAAAACGGAAGAAAGAAGTGCTGCATGGGTTTTGCTTTTCTTAATATAATTACCTGGAGAACTTATTTTACAGCACCCTTAGAAAAATAACATAAATAAAGAGAGAGAAAGTGTTACAACTTGGTCAGTGTGAAATCAGTCAGAAGACAATGCTAGGTAGCACTGGACTGTACTAAATCTTCCAGAACAGACTTTATTCAGGGCTAGACAATAATTTATCCCTTGCAGTTTCCACTATTCCAAATTACTTCTATATTTGTATCAACTTTGTCCAATCATTTTGGCTGAAAAAAACACAGATATTTTGGAAAAGATTTGCAGTGTAGGAAGCAGCGATTACATTACTACCTTGTCCTTAATTTAACCTATACTCCAATGATGATGATGTTCATACAGGCCTGTAACAAATATTCCCTCTTCAGCCTAAAGAGTTGTTTGCCACAACTACTGCCGCGTTCATTCACTGCTTCACCATCAGAAAACTAATTCAGAAAGCCTGCTGTGTCTCATAGACCTTGTAGGACCCACAGCCTTAATAACTACCTTTTTTACAATAATACAGCAGCCAAAAAATAACCAGTTAGGAGAAGAAAAAAAAAAAGTGAAGTATGCCTTAATGGAAGACAAACGAATGAAATTAACCTCCTTTTCTCTCCCCTTCCACTTTGTCACTGTACTAATGCTGAGCACCGAGAGACAGAGGTTGATTTACCATAGTCCTGGGAGACTTCATCACTGACCAAGGAACAAGAATCTGTGCTAGGCGCAGTACAAACAAAACAGAAAGGCAGAGCTAGACTACAGGAAAATAAGAGAACTGATGAGGATGACAGTGTGGCATAGGCACTTCTGAGTTCTGAAAAATACTGCAGCTTTATTTCTTAGGAAAAAACAGAGAGCAGCAGAAAATTGGGAAATTAAAGCAAAAGTTTTTATGACTGCTCATGTAAGCGAACAAAATAATGGTTGCTCTGCAGAACCAACCAGTCTGAATCCTGCAGGCTGATAATTAGGAAACTGCTGGGTGATGGACTTTTGGCTACTTGATGAGGCTTATTCTGAATCCTAGACAAAGGGACCAACGTTTAATTAAAGGAACTCATGCTCTCTTGGGTGAGTAGGAGGGAAGCAAGCGCAAGCGAGCAGAATCAGTCACCTGGCTGTACAGGAAAGTGATCAGATGACTCGGAGAGAATTTATCTATAGGACGACCAGACTCCTTAGAAACCCTAATGTAAATACAGAGAAAGACCATGAGCGATGTAGAAACTGGGGCATAAAAATAAGTGTTTATTATTTTGACAGTATCTAAGTAAAATAAAGACATTACATAGCGTCTGCCTGCTTCAACTAACATATGTTGCAGAACCGAACTGTGGATCTGAGGCTCCCGCAGCAGAGAACTCTGGAGAAGGGTGTGCCGACCCGACGGGAGCAGCTCGGAGATCATTCCTGGCCACAGGACCTAGGGTGACTGCGAGAGTGGATTCTGCTTCCAAGAAGGGGTGACAGACAGAACCTGTACCACGAAAGGCTGACAGAGACTGAAGTCTAGCAAACAGGACAGAGGATTGTGTTCCTTGCCTGCAAGTTTATAGGAATGAGTTAAGCACTCTGTATTTTTTTCTTCACTGCCAGGACCTAGGAAGGAACTACCTATTGAAAGAACAGAAAGAACAGAACAAGGAAGAAAAACCAGAACTACACAATGGAAACTGCAAAACATTCTACTCAAGCAGATATGTGACAGAAGCTGTTTCTATGTGTTATCTCTTACAAATGAGAAGCTCTGAAATCAGGAAAATTAGCCAGGGATATGTATGGATGGGGTTTAAAAACCACCCATGAGAAGAAAAGAATTTTTATAGAAAAACACGAGGCTTATAGAAACCTGCTGAACCACAGACCCTGAAGGACAGAAAAATCAACAAGGAAATGACTTATATGAGAATATGACCATGTGGAAAAAGGAAAGGAAGTAATAGGATATTGATGGGGGGGAGAGGAATAAACCTGCCTGTGCTATAGAGCAAGGAGGTGTCAATGATAGGATGGCCAGGAAGCATGAAATTTATCCCAGCAGGAGAGAGTCGTGGAAATCAAATGGACTGACCGCCAAGGTTCAAATGCACTAAACGTTTAGGATTTCTACAAAAGCCATCCGGAACTTCCACCTTGAGCAAAAAAAAAAGGTCAATGATGCTGCTCAAGATCTAACGAGATGAACAATCAACTCAAAAAAGGTACTAGGAGTAAAATGTTGATAGGAAAACAGGAGAAAAAAAAAAAACATTGATTGGTGAAAAAGCTACACAGTGGAAAGTAGAAAATAAACCAAGAATAGATAAAAGCCAACCTGATACAGAGCTTGCAATAGATATTAAAATACAAAGAGTAAATCTTTTATCATGTAAATGACTGCATGCTGTGGAAATCATTCAGAGATGAAGGATAAGCTATACATAGCCCAGAATTATATGAGCAGTCCATTCTCATTAAAAAAAAAAAAAGTGTGAAAGCACAGCATTGTTAACAGAAATAATCACAAGGAAGCAGAAATCAGCACACCCAACACAGTAAACCCACCAGTGAATGCTTTAGTCAGTATATATACCAGAGCTGGTAATCCAGATAGCTGCAGAATTTCCCATCACTCTAGACAACATTTCAATGCAATAATAATTCAATCTACTTGAAGATTTTTCATAATTAATTTCCAAATACTCCTAGATGATACAGAAACTATTTTAGTGGAACATTCATATTTCATATGATGGAATCATAAAGCTTAATGAACTCTGTACAACTGGACATTTACAAGCCACATATAAATACTACCCAGAAAATAAGCATCAAGCAAGCAGAGCTCCATCCTCTCCAAGTTGGCTTTCAGATGCAGTAGCAGGTATGTAGTAGTGGCAGCTTTCAGGACAGTAGCAGGTATGGGAAAAGCAAGGCTGCTATCTCCCCAGACCCATGAAGTGTGTGCGTGTGGAAGAGAGGGAACATTGGCACAACAGAGCCATGCTTTGGACCCTGCTGAGGTTAAAAGAAAAACAATCAAGCTTTAAGATTTTGGGTAAAGAAATCCTTTAACATCTTTATGTTGTACTATTAAGTTTGAAAATAAGATTTAGGCATCAGCTACCCACATGATAAAGTGAAAACTAGTACAAAGCAGATATAACAGAGAAAGGAGTGTTCCAAAACATTAAAGTAACAGGTACAGAATTCTGATATCGGAGCTGATAATTCAGTTAGCTAAGATACTTCCCAGAACATCAGACTACCGGTTTCAATTTTCTCAGGGCTTCTCCGATTTTGACAATAATCCTGGCACAGGGATCTGGTTTAAAGGCTGGTTTAAAATGAACTGCTCTGGAAGCAGGACGAAATCCCCCTTCCAACAGATGATTGTGTGAAGACAACTTGATTGCAACATACACATCAATTCAAGCAGGTTACCAGATCAGATTCTCCAGATCAGTCTTTTGCTGACACTTTTTTGAAGGAATGTCCTTGAACTGTTGCTCTCACTTTTCTGGAATGGGAAAAGAACACTACACTGCTACTCTAGTGGCCACTTCCTTGCAAGAATGGAGCTGAAGTATTGCAACTCCCTATCGCGATGCATTAAATTTGTCTTAATCCACACTATGCAGTCAATATTCTGCAGGAGTCAACCTTACAAATGCAGCTTATTGAGGCTGCCTGTTGGCACTAATTCTGTCTCAGGAGTTGAAGGGACAGACCTGCAAGGACAAACATGCCATTCCAGGACTGCTTACACCAAAATTTTGAAACTGCAGGGTATGCTGGGTTCCAATGGTTTGAATGTCACCCTTTGATCAATGAAAAAACACACACATATTTGGTCCTAAAACAAAATAAACATTTACAACTATGTAAACATAGTTATTCTGTGTTAATTGGCAATTACTTAACTCTCTCTTAGCAAACCCTAAGGAAGAGAAAGATTATGATTTAAAATAAGGAAAAAAGGGAATGAGCACTGCTGCACAACGTGGAAAGGATCAAAGTGAAAAGTATTTCTCAGGTTAACAACAATAACCACAAAAGCGATACTTGTTCTTAACACAGACTGAATAATAAACAGCAAGTTAAGAACCCCATACAATCTTGATCCATATCAAAACAAACCTGCCGTCCTTCCTCCAGCAGAAGTCCTTTTTCAAAAGCCATTACCCTTCAAACAAGTCTAGTGACTGACAGGTGTTAGAAGGGCAAGATATGCATCTGAGAGGAACTTTACTTTAGGAAGTCTCAAGAATTATACTTTAGGGGAGTCTCAACAAAGCAATCACAGAAAAAGAAAAATACATGTGCAGTATTACAGCATAATATTGTCATGGCTCCATCACAACTCTAGGTCTCTCAAACAGAAAAGAACTAACAGACACTTCTGTAATCTTTGGTATCAAACGTAAATGAAAAAATGAAAATACTTGCTACTTTAATCACAGTTGCATACTTACAGTGGAATAAGGTAGTTCTGCACTCACTCAACCCATTTTGCTGCACACCTCCATCAATCCGTTGTTGGGTCTACCTCTGGCTATTGAGTAGGTGTATCTCTTGCTTAAAAGCATGACATGCCTGTAAATTACCAGGAAACAGAATTATGGTGACATTTATTATGTAACTCACTTCTTCCCAAACTGTACATTCCTCACCTGAAACATGCACTTTTCTTTTTTTTATTCTTAGCTCTCCCTCCAGTTTTGAATGGTTGTGATGACAGTTCCCCATTCTAGTTTCCTTGTTACGTTACAAATTCCAAAACTTAAGAAACTAAAGAATGTATTAGTGAGGGAAAAGCAATATATTAAGAATTTCATAACTAAATGTTTCCCAAATATGTACCTATAACTCTTCCCCACTCTGTCAAGCTACACGATTTCCAGGTTAATATGGGTGTGCTTACTGGTTTCAGCCACTTCTTTCAAGGTCCTTCATGAACAGTAACTCATTCTTCACTTTGGTTTCCTCAAGACTTAACACAGCACAAGAGAGACAAGTCCAAATACAATCATTCTTCCGTCTCTGTATTAGCAAATTCAGCCCCATTTCTTCCACCAAACACAGTCAGCAACAAACTTCAGAAAATACTGTTTAGGTAACTTGCCACAGTGACATTTAGATGTACCCCTCTCTTCCCCGCCTTTGCTTTATGCCACCTGTTATAATAGCTAACATTTGCAACAATGAAATACTAAATGCAGAGAAAACAATCTCAAAGATAGATATTTCCATGGGGAAATTGATAAGAAAATCCCATTAAAGCCCACGCTGCATTGCTAAAGTTAACAAAAATCACTGAGGATCACAGAGTGCTACTACTGTGTCTCTACTAGTCTCTACTCTCCTCCTACTGCTAAGGAACTTCCAACCACAAAAATGTGTATCTCCTATTCTTTTAATACATATAGTTCCTACTTACACTGAAAAAACTATCTTTTTCTGGAAAAGAAGTGTTCTCTTCATACACACACACAGCTCATCCAAACTTCTAGCATACATACAGTAGGCACTCCTTGCCTAGCCAAAAGATCCTGGCTCATAAAGAATCAAAATGACAACTTACAAATGAGTTCTTAAACACTTCAGTATTATATCCAAAATGAAAGATGCAATGTACATTCGTATCCCATCTCAACTGCGTCAATCAGATTTGCTCCCTGGCAGTGAACGCGTGGGTGTGCGTGCGTGCGGACAAGGCTATGGGAACGGCTATTTGCCCATGGGAGACTACAGAGAAGACGGAACCAGAATTTTCTCGAAGGTGCATAGCGAAAGGACAAAAAGCAACAGACACTAGTTGCAGCAAGGGAAATTCCAATAAAGAATAAGGAAAAAATATTCACAATGAGAATGCTTAAGCACTGCGGCAAGCTGCCCAGAGATGTTACAGAATCCTGGAACTCGGATGATAGCCAAAACTCAACAAGACCCCGAGCAACCCGCTCTTCACTGACCCTGCTTTGAGCAGGGATTTGAACCAGATGACCTTCAGAGGTCCCTTCCAACCTACACTATTCTATGACTAGGGCAATTCCTTATTCTAAAAGATGCATATTTTCCTCACATGCCATCATTTCAGTCCAGAGTTAGATTCTGCGAATAAGCATACTGTTCCATATCCCACCCTCAATGTTTTAACTGTCTTGGATTCATAATACTGATATTTTGCATAGCTGTGACATCACTATTATACTTAACCTGCTATTCACAGCAGGCACTTAAGCCTTAAGAGATCATTAAAATCATCTAGTGTGACCTTGTTTTTCAATATCTTTAAATTTCACCCCCCCCAAAACTAAATTGTTTTGTTTCTGTGTTAAGCTCAGTAACTTATCTCTAAATGAACAAAGGAAGTTTCTCCTGAAAGAGAAATGAGAGATCAGAGATCTCCTGTTTTCTTGGTCCAGAAATGCATCCTAATTTTTTAATCAAATTTTTCTGGCTTCAGTTTCATTTGTGTGTATTCTGAACATAACAGCAGCTGTATCAGGAGGTGCCAATCATCTGTGTGCAGCCCAGCTTCCGAACTCCACAACAGCTCATAGGTAGAAAGTAAAGAAAAGCAGAAGAATAGGGAAACTATGTAGCATTACTTCCCCCAAATATTCTTCCAGTCTATCATGATTTGTAGTTCAGGGACTTTGCCAAAGATGAAATCTTTGCACTTAATAGCACATGAAGAACTTCTCTCTTATTGATTTACCCAGTTGCTTCTCTTATGACTATAACCAGTTGCTTCTCAAATCCATATGATCTTGGAGCATCTGCAACATCCTCTGATGAAGAGCTCTGCAGCTTAACTTGTGAGAAAATTAATGATTTTTGTGAAAAAATCTCTGCTCCTGAAGCTGGCTTTTGTTAGTCTTCTGTTATGCCCTCTGGTTCTTACATTAAAAAAGACAATTAGAAAACAATCTTTCCAATTACCTTCTCCATTTATACTGTTACAAAGATACCACACACTTTCTCAGCCATCTCTTGCAGGCAATGGCGAGTTACTGTTTAATCCTCATAACGCAACCGCACCCTTCTCTTCACACCCATCACCTTTCTCTGTAGCTTTTCTAATTTTGTAATATCCTTTGGAAGATGGGTACAGAAGGACCGCACACACTGTCCAAGATACGCACCACTATATATTGTTCTCTAGTCTTCTCCAAAAAAATCCCTAGCACTCTAGGACTTTGTTTTCCGATTGCTCTGAGCTGCTGTCTCTCAGCACCAATTCTTAAAACGTTTTTACTGCTCATTTCAGATCACTCAAGACTTTTACCTTCCTTTTTAAAATGAGAGTTTCAAAATTGTTCATTATAGCCCAGTATCATTTTCACCAATGCTTTACAGAACTTTAAATCTCGTTCCTAATTCTATTCACTACTTCCTTGCCTATACATTCAAAGATAGCATTAATCTTTTTTTGCTGTAACATTGCCCTGAGAGGTCATGTTGAGTTGCTTATTTATTTTGACTACCTAAATCATTTGCAAAATGACTGCTCTCCAAGATGCATTCTCCTGTGCTTTAAATGAAGCCTGAAGTCTCTCTTCCTCAATATAAACATTTCTATTCGGCCTTAACACAAACGTTATTCAAATGCTTAGCATACCCAGCAGTCTACCTCACTGTGTTCATCATTTTAACAAGTTATGTCATTTGCAAACACTAGCAACGGCAGTCACATATCCACTGCCAGATCACTGATGAAGTTGCACACTATCAGACCTCTTGCGACTCCTTGTAGATGTATTCTTGTTAAATAAGAATTCTTCCATTAGCAGCTAGCAGAGATGTATCCGATAGACAGTAATTAATCCATTTATTGTGCTTGTTATTGAAAGGATAATACATTGTTATTTTTTAAGCTGGAGTGTCACAGTACTAGAGTGTTTGATTAAGCATATCTATAGTTGAGTTACTTTGGTCAATTCAACCTACAAATGCATCCAAGAACAACATTAGGTTTGGTTAATGATACTAATTTTTCATAGAGCCATGTTGCCTGAATACACGAATACTTCTATTTTTCAATATTTTATAAAATAAACCCCGTCTCATTTTCCCCCATTATTTTATTCACTATGGATAATCAATGATAACCAATGTTGAGGAATAAGCTTGATGGAGCACTTGCCTTTTGTTAGTACTGCACTAGTGCTCTTCCAGTCTTCAAAATCAGGACTAGCAGCCAGAGATTAACTTGTATTCAGCAGTTTTGGAAGAAATCTGTAATCTGGTCCTCAGGCTTTAAAATTGTTTATCTTCAAGAGATATTGTCTGATATTTATTAAACAGAAAATATTTTATAGTTCTCACCTGATACAACATCCTGTTTCTTAACAAAAGGAAACAGGAATGGTTGTTTGTTACCTAAGCATTAATGATTTTCCCAAATTCACCTGGCAACAGACCAACGCAATAGCTAGGCAGCATCCCTCCTTCCTCCTATAGCCCTCCAGCACAGGTACCAATTCTTCCTTGCTGTCCGTAACTCTCATAGCTGCAATTGGCTCCGAAATCTTCAGTTTACTTATTGATCTATGGTACTTCATGAATTTCAATTTACACAGACTGCTGTCTATTTTCTTTTTTGCTTCTAAATGTTGCTTCTGTTCTGCAACTAAGACGGATTGAGCTGCTGGTCAAATATCTTGGGAATGGAAGACATGATTTTTAAATTGGATGATCTTTCAGTTGAACTTTTTTTCCTTACTCCACATGGGCTCATCTCCCAAATCTGATGAAAAATGGGAGCAACAATTTTGGGAAGAAAAGCTTTAGACAGAAGTGTAGTGAAAATCGGAGTACAATAAAAGAATCACATTTTCTGTCTGTTAAGAAGGAGGATTTTTTGCTGACTATGATAAATATGGTTAAAAGGCATTTACAAGATTTGTAAACAAGACGAATGAAAAGATCTTCCATTTCCTAAAGCTCTCATTGGTAATGCTTCTAAATACACTACCATTTCAACACTCACAGTTTGATTTCAAAGAGTGCAATGAGTGTGGAAATAAAGTTTAAAGGGAACAAAAGGAAAACTCATGACAACTGCCCATCTTGATTTCTAGATGTCTCCTCCTAACTAAATACAAAATAAATCTAAAACACATGCATAAAATAAATCAATACAAAAGAATGGGCTAAAATAATAGTTTTACAATATTTTTCTTCCAAACTGGTGCTATCACACAGGAGGGAAAACACCCAGAGAATGAACACAAAAGTGCACAATTCAGTCGTTCTCACGTATCCTTTCTATCTTTTTTAACACACGAAGAACAACTACTAGCCACAGCATGACTGTTCACTTGAGAAAAAAAAATCTGAATTAAAAAGCATCTGCTGGGCCTAACAGGCACAGATTGCTACATTCATCTCCGGACTCCTTAAAGCACGGGATATCGCTCTCCACATTAAGGGGGACCAACTCTGATTTTAAGTTACTCCAGTTACAAACAGGACAACAGACTCCGCGTTTCTTTTCGTGGGGCTCAGAGCCAGACACCAGGACAAACCGCGCCCCCGAGGCACACGGGGGCTCCCCGGCTGAGCGCTTCAGCAGCAGCTCCCTGCCGCCACCCGCCCAGGCCCCAGCGGGCGGCCGAGCTGCACCCGCCCGGTCACGCGGCCCCGAGCGCCTCAGGAGCGCACGGACCTCAGACGGCCGCCGCTCGCAGTGTCCTCGCGCGCGGCACGTGAACGGCTCCCAAAGACGCGCCGGGGGGGGCGGGAGGGGCGCGCAGCCCCCGGGCCTCTCCTCGGCTCCGCCGCAGCCCGCGCGCACCGGGCGGCGGCCTCACCTCAGCGCCGCCGGGCTTCCCCGCGGCGCCCCCGCCCCGCGCCCCCGCCGCGACACCCGCGGCCCCGCCCGCGCACCTGCCCGCGGGCCGCGCCGCCCCCGGGCCGCCCCGCCGCGGCGGGCACCGGCTGCGCCCGCGCCGCACTCGCCGCCCCTCGCCGAGGCCGGGCCGCGGGTGTCCCGCCGCGGCGCGCCCGGGGGCTGCCGGCCGCGCCCGCCCCAGCGAGCGGCGGCGGCGAAGGGCCGCGGCCCGGCGGGGAGCGCGGCGCGGCGGCGGCGGGAGGGCCCGGCCGCCGCTCACCTGTCCCCACGCAGCGAAGGGCCCGGCCGCCGCTCACCTGTCGGGGGCGGCCGCCTCGGCGCCGCCCGCCGGCCTCGTGGGCGCGGGACCGCTCGGCGGGGGGCGCCCTCCGCGCCGCCGCCCGCCCGCCCGCCGGGCCGAGCCCCCGGCCCGCGCCGCCGCCGCCGCCGCCGAGGACGAGGCCCAGGCCGGCTGAGGGGAAGGAGGGGCGGGCACGGGGCGCGCCAGACCGACAGACCCGCTAACCAATTGCTGCTCCGCCTGGGAGCGCTCACCAATCGTTGCGGGCCGGGGCGGGAGCATGCAAATGAGAGCCAGTGCGCAGGAGCCGCCGCCGCGGCGCCCGCCCGCCCGCAGGTGAGGCCCGAGGCCGCGCTGGGCCGCGTGAGGCGATGGGGCCGGGACGGGTGGAGGTCGTCAAACATCCCAAATAAACCTGTATTAGCTTTTTTTTCCCCCCCACGCCAGAAAGATTCATTTCAAGGATAAACAAAAAAAGCTTTTAACATAGATCTGGGGCGTGCGTGTGAATACCGATGATCACGATTCCAATAACCACATCGAGGCCAAAGGGAAAACGTATTTGGAGCGTATTTTCCCTACAATTTTTTCCCCCAGAGTTGCTGAAGGAATACAGTTAATTTGTATGTACGTATATAAATTGTGTTCCAATCATTCAAGAAGCACAGACTATTGTGAAAGACCAGACTATTCTTCAGAGACAGGCGATGCCCCAGCTGGAGGCAGTTTGTCCCGTAGGTGCTGTTAAGCAACGCACACTTTCATCTAAAACTTCTGGCTCCAGCTCCACTAGAGCACAATAGAGCAGATGATTTCCAGTGTCCTATGTCACTTACACCAGGACACTAAGGACAACAGGTCATGGGCTGCAGTCCTTTTCAGAAAAAATCTATCTGCTAGTGTCTCTACAAGGATTCAGGAAAAACAATCTCAAAGGTAGTTACTTCTGCTTAACCTTATCCTGACAACCAGGAGATTCTGAGGGTTTCCAGACTGATGCTCAAGCTACTGCAAAGTGAAAGCGTCCACTGCCTGAACACAGCAGCACCCTCTTCGAAATCCGAACATTTCCCTGCTAAGGACGGGGAATTACTCGGCAGATGCCACTGTTCAGGGTATCATAATAAGCAGAGATTGGAAATTCTTATTTTAGTTCCTGTTTCAGGTTGCTACTATGACCCGCAACTTAAATTATCCGTGAGTCATTTATATTTTTAAAAAGTTAACCACCACCCCCTGGTGGAAGATAAATGCATAGACAAAATTTGGGGTTGTATTGAGTTGTTTTGAAAGGTTGGCACATTGCATGGAAGAATAGTCTTATTTTAAAGACAAAAACGTTAGCCATATAATTTTCCCAAATTTTAGTGAACTGTTTCTGTCTATAGTTCAATGCATTGAATGCTCAATTTAAATATTTCCTAAATCCATGCACAGTAAAATTGGAATGTGCTATTTGCTATATGTAATGAAATGAAGTGTCTGTGGGATCAGACTCCATTTTTTTCTCCATGATAATTGCTGCAAGAAAATAAATTCTACGAAGTGCCATGTTCATTGGCTGTTCTAGTTTGCCCTCAAGCTGTTTCAAATTTACATTGATTAAAAAATATTGTGGAGTGTGTCCGCAGGTACACACAGGGCAATTGAATAGAATTTTTCAACATAAAACTAATTTTCTCGTTAGCCTTCTTAAATGCTTCTTTACATAATCTTTGCCATCTGACTCCCAGCTGGCTAAGAGGGGTGACTTACAGTACTGTTTCAACAAGTGGTCCATCCCAGATTCTGTTTGGTTTTTTTTTTTCCTTGTTGCTGAATTCAGATGCCCCAGCTAAGATGAGAAAAGTTGCAGATTTCAGAGCATTTTACATAACAAATCACCAAAATGCATCAAATAAAATGAATGCTGGTATTGGGCAAGTAAGTACAAATTGACATTGAAATTATCAGTAGTGTGTTCTAGAATTAATATTCCATTCAGTGTAACATAAAACTTTGCATCTCCTAAGGGGTTTTGACAGAATCTCTGTCAAAATTTCTAATGTTGTTTTTAAATCTAAGCTTTCTCTGCTATGTATCCCATCCCCACGTAAGGCTTTGTAAGGAAATGGCCACATCTTTCCTTTTGCTGAATCTACTACAGAAGTGGTAACTTCCAGCACAGGATCTCCTTTTCTGATCATACACAGCAGTCTTGAGCACCATCCTGTAAATCTTTATATTACAAGAACATTGATACCCACTAGCTAGAGTCATAGATCCACAAAGGGGAACACCCGTAAGTCCCTGTCTACAATACCTGTTCTACTAAAACTTACAGGCAGGATTTAGGGAAACAAGATATATTATGTACAGAAGTAGGAGAAATGAACCAAATGAAATCAGTTCTGATAAGCAGTTCAGGTTTAGTGTTATCTTAGACCTAGAAGTCCTGCTTGCTATTAAAATGATTAAACATCAAGTAGTTTTGATTATCATAACTTTATTTTATGCATTTGTCTGTCAACATTGCATAAAATTGATTTAGAAAATATTTTGTTCAGACTTTACCAACTTAGTGCTTTGGAAATAAGTTACTTTGGTTTGTACAACACAAATATTTTATTGGATACCTGTGCTGAAATAGCCTATTTTCCAAGTTGTTAGCAACCAACTCTTTTGTGAGCTAAAACAAGCAGATGAGTTGAAGTTTAACCATACATACTGTACTATGGCACTGTAATTATTGCCATGGATTGCAACTTTAAACAAATCTGAACTGCCCAAGGTCAATGGTGTATCCCTGTACACAGATAGTTGAAGTTAGAATCCTATGCAGCAAAATGTTAGCTAGGAAAAAGAAAGGAACTGCAGAGAACCCCTCCCAGTAATTTCCAAGTGTTAAATCCAATGTGTCTGCATTATTCTATTAAACCCAGAGATATTTTTAAATCTTAAACCAGTCTGATAAGCACCCCCACAATTTCTCCTATTTCATGTGTCAGTAACAGGCAAGGAAGAGGTCCATTACCTGAAGCTACCAGCCGGTTTACATGGACAATCGACCATGCCATGTTATCTCCAAGCACCGTAGAACCTGCAGTCCTTGTACTCTGAAGAATTTTCTTCTGGGACAAAAGGAGAGAAACTAATCTTAAGAAAGTCTGCATTCAGATACTGTGAGGTCTTCTGATATACTGTGCATGCCTTGAGTGGATAGATACTGCTGTGCACAGTATGAAAATTTGACTGTAATGTCATAATTTCAACTTCATTCTTGCTTTATTTGACTAGCTTGACTAGTTTTGACTTATTAAACCTATACAGATAGTTTTCTAAGCTTGTTGTTTTGGTCACGTCAGCTCTCTCTTTTTAGATACCTCCCCTCACTGTTTTCCCCAGTTTTATTTTCAAAAAACAATTGTTTATCTTCACTTTTAAGAACTTTTCCATTCATCCTCAATGTAGCTATTTTCTTATCATCGCATTTCACTTATATCTAGTCAGGGTCACTGTCCTTTGCCTGCTTACTGTGTTTTCAAAGGAGCACCTTTGTACTTTCTCTGATACTGTCTCATACTGATGAATTCTCCATCAGCCTTGCAAAATTGCCTCAGTATCAGCCTTCAAAACCCTCCTTTATTTCAACGCCAGCAGAAGTCCAGTGTGGCTGATTGCAACTTGCCACTCTGACCAACACCTTTATTTCTTTTCCTCTCCTGTCTCCATCTGTCTTTTGTTTTATGCAGTACAAGATCTTCGGAAAACAAACTTATAAAAGAACATGTCTTACTCAACATGAGTCTGATTCACAATTAGAGATCTCTAGTACTATGGCAGCACAGAAAGACACTTTTTCAGAGCTCAGTACTGCCCATGTATGCCTTCTGTTACACTCTATGCTGCAGGGAAAGAGCATCAGGATTTTCCCTGATACTATTCTACTTTTTTTTTTTTTAATGCTAGAACTTAAGATGTATTTGTCAGGAAGTGAGAACTCATATTCGATCTTCTGCCTGCTCAGCATTATTGGCTTCCAAACATGTAGTTCTTGTGTAACTAGAAGAAAGCTCAGTTTGCACTGGGTGGTCAAAGAAGTATGAGCATTCATTAAAGTACAAGCTTTGCTCTACTGACCTTGACCAAACTCCACTACATTCAGGGACAGGTGAGCAGTAGTTTATCACTACCCGTACAGACATGTCTGCATTTCGATAGTGCTACAACTTGATGCTTTTCAAAAGAATACAATTTAAAATTTTAATCGAAAGAGTGCAATTTAAAGGAAAGATTGTTTTATTTCAGTAATAATTCAAAATATTTTTTGAACCTACTTTCTCTCTCCATCCTCCTCCCTGTCCCCCTAAAAAAAAAAAAAAGTTGGGTGCCCTAAGGAATATTATCTGCTCCAAAGGGAAAATTTATAAATTTATGTAGAATTCTGTAACTTGAATTGAAGATGCATACCATAGTCTAAATAAACATGCTGTATTTTGTTTTCAAAGGCAAGTAGAAAGCAGTCAGCTGTACCAAGGAGGAAGCTTGTCTACCCTTGCCTTCAAATGGAAGTACCTAAGACATACTGGGGTCTGTGACCATTGCTGCAGTGCAGCCCTTTCTGCATACTTGCATACTAAAAGCAATTTCCACAAGGTGGCCAGTGTTCTGTAACATCTGTGCCAGCATCCTGCGCACAGACTACCTGTCGTAAACCAATCTATAATGTTTATAATGCAATTGTTGAGGAGTATTTCAGCCCACGCTTTTTCTAACTTACAAGCCTCCACAGGCAACAGCTAAGGCTGCCTGTATTCCTGTTCCGTGGATGTTCATAATGAAGGAAACAGCAAGTGTTTTCTGAAGGAACTGGTGAGCAGCTCTAAAAGTTAGCTTCATCAAGTTCCATGGATACAGCCTTACTGTGTATTATTTCCAACTTTTAGGAGTACTTGAGAAGATGAAACAATTCTGCCAACTGAAAAAAAAGGGGGAGGGTAGAATCTAGTAAGTTTGCTAAGTTCTGCCCCCCTTCTCTCCTCAGATAAAAGCAACATTAAGTTAATTCCACTCTTCACAAGTAATGCAGAGTGGGATAAACAAGACATGACTGTTCTTTTAGACTCTGTAAGATAGGGGATTTGACCAGATGTTTTGCTTAGATAGTTATTCATTCTGAAGATGAAGGCAATAAGGTCTATGGAAGAAAAGGAGGGAGGGTGGAGGGAGGAGCCACTCGGGAGAACTATATCCTTCAACTGCATTAACACTATGTAAACACACCTCTTGCTGCCACGTAAGTTTACAACTTGTTTAAACTTTATTATAAGAACAAAAGTCTTTGCTACATACATCTCATACACAATGAAAAGCTGGACACGATGCCAGTAAATTTTAACCAAACTTAATAGTAAAAGATGTTTCCATGAATTATAAAGCAAAAATGCTTTCTGCAAGATTTTAGTTGTCCCAGGAAGGATGAATCTATCTCAGCGAATCAGTGATGGTATACTACTTACTTTAGGATGTATTTGACTACTACTAGAAGCTGCTTGTTACAAAGGCACTTGGGGAGTTGTCAACAGCCAGCTGCAATGAAACAAGGCTTTGCCATCAGACAGCTGAAAGTAACCGAGTAATTGCTGGCTACTCATCCTAAATTCAAGCTTGTGGTCCAGGAAGGGTATCCTACACTTGGTGAGAACAGTTTTAATTCTACTTTTACATATGGCATAAAATAACAAGCTGCGGTGGAAACAAAATATACCTCCCAACCCAACTGACTTGCATCTAGCTTGGTGTTAGACAGATTGCCACCAACAGTCCAGAAGGTTTTTCGTTTTGCTTTAAGGGTCAGACAAGTTTTTGGAGCACAATACTGAAATGATTACCTGCTCAGAACTAAACAAGCAAGACTGGCAAAAAGGAGAAACTTCAGTCATTTGTCTCTAAAGCTCTTTTGATTCTCCACTGATATCTGGGTATCTGTATTAAACTGCAACTTTTTTATAGATGCTTTTCCCAAAGTGATAAAAACACAAGCCTTCTACTACTTAAATATCTGAATTTAGACGCTGACACCACAGATTTGCTCTAGAAGCATTTTAATTTACAAACAGCAATTCCCATTGACTTTATACCATAAAAAAAGCCATTTACAAGCAAGAAACAAATTCATCAGAACAAAATAAAGCAGCACTGAAATATTCATGTCACAAATCTAAAAACAAAATGAATACAAGAGTAAAATATCATTTGAATAAATATTTTAAAATTCATGCTATAAAATAATCCTTAATGGCAAGTTATTAATTGTTACAGCATCAGCTTAGCTAGCTTCATTTACTTCACATGGTGATGAAGTGTGGAGTTGTGAGGTTACCGGTTTATATTGCAAGATAATGACACCAAGTCAAGTCATTCAAACTGTTCAAATATTTATCATGAAAAACAATCATACAAACAAAAGTCATTTAAAAATACCATTTTTCAGTCAGAAACAAAACACTGCTAAAGTTGTGCAAGATTTCTATTTCTAATCAGATATACAACCAGAGACTTGCAATACAAGTCCAAAGGTTGAATTCATAGCATATGTAAATTGGAGAAACAGCAGTTTATTGTATCTACCATAACAGGAATTACTTATATAAACTACAAGCAAACCTGCTCAGTTATTGATATTTAGCTTCACATCCCCTGAAGAAAAATAGGAACACATGTCCCAAGCTTACTTGTTTAGCATTTTATTTTAAATGTAAACTTGCATAACTAAGTTAATGCTATCACAGGGATGTGCAAGTAGTATTAAAACTACAATATTAAATACAACTATTCTGGCACTTGTTAAAAGATATGTAAAATGCAAAAAGGTTATAAAATTTGAACATTTTGAATGACTTTACTAAACTTCTGATTCAATCACTGAGTATTATGAAATTTACAATTCATGAACTAAACAGTTTCATATAAAGAATTTACACAATTCCCCAAATACTTTCAAATATAAAATTTAATAAATAACCCTGACCAGTCTAAAAGCACCATTCAAGGGTAAAATTCCCTTGCAAAATAGATTAGGTGTTGCATATTTGAGTCCCTTTCAATGGTTTCATGTGAAACCCATTTAGAAAAACAACAATAAAAGAATCACAGTAAACTAATACAAAAAAATTCAAATAAGATATATATTTTTGAAGGTAAAGCTCATTCAATCTTTTCCCAGCCCTTGATATTTTTGCTGTTCCTTCCCATATTTCAGTCTAAACATATTAAGAGGCCTCATTGTTTTGTCTTAAAGTCAACCAAAGGCTGCAGCATAAAACATGAACTTATGCTTGGGAAGATTGCATTAAAAACTACCAATTTAGGCCTACAGTATATTCTGCTGAACAGTGAACTGACAGTATCCTTTATATGCTATTGAAAGAATTCACACTAAAATGCAGAGCCAATCTTGAGGCCGTATTGACCAAACTGAACTTCTAATATACTCTAAATATTTACATAGCTATTTTCTAAATGTATTTACAACTTTAATAGAAATGATACAGAAGATAATTGATTAAGAAAACTAAACTGTTTAAAACCACAAACATTAGCAAAGATATAAAATCCTTTATTTTCACAGTTTGTAATAGGTTAAACATCTAGAGGAAAGGACACTGTCACTGTTTTCACATTTGTCTGTAATTAAAAAGGTAGATTAAGAAGAGACTCAATTATGAACCAGCCTATATGATTTCATGATTTATTTTGTTGTCAAATATTTCTTCACATATTTATTGACTTCTGCATTTATTGTAAATGAAATGTATAACAGCTCTGTGCTAACCTAAAACTGTACAGAAACAAGACACTGTACAGTACTTCCATAATTTGCTTAAAATAACACAGCATACTTTGTCTTGGTGGACTTGTGAAATGAACTTCAATTAGATAATGTTTCATGTTTCATGACAATGTTAATCCTGGCATACCATTATGTGACAAGGCACAATTTAATTGCTGTTGCCAGGTCTGAAGTTCGTTTTCTACCAGAGTCGCACACTTTATAAGTGTAAATATAATGCTCGATGATGTTTTATGCTTACTTATGTATGCATCCTTTGAAGCACTGCTGAACTTTACAGTACTGTGTTATGGCTTGATCATTCTTAACACTGCTAGCAGTGGAAAAGGTAAATGGCATATCAACATGAATAGGAGCAAGCAGAACTTGCAAACTGCTGAATCATGATATTATAGAAAAAGTGATCATTTCCTGCCCCTTAACAGTCCCATTACAATGTTTTGAACCTGAACCTGTACAATCAAAGTGATGTTTATTATTTTTTTTTTTTGTCAGAGACAATTTTGGATAAGTCACTCTTTGGTAAACTCAAACCAGTTTAATAACTTTACAAATACAAAGAACTATATTTAAATAATGTTAAGATTGTGACACAGAAAAATTCAAGAAATACATTATTAGTAGCCCATATCCTGCTATCCTCAACTCACACTACCGTGAAAATAGTCACGCCAAAGGCACCACAGCACAGGTTCCAAGATGAAGGGCTAAGAATAACTGAATATCTTGGATTTTGCATGTCTCAATCTTAATTTATCAAAACACAATTTTTTGCATTTAATTACTTAAAAAACATATAAGAAAAAACAGTATCAGAAACACCAACATGTGTTTAAGTGGGTAAACATATAGACATCCTACCTCCCCTACAGACATATAATATCCCTTACTGGAAACAAAAGTTCTATTGTTACTTCGAGGAGAGAACACCCTTCCCACCCACCACCCCCCTTACTTAGGCAGTTTTAGGAGGAAAAGGCAAATTATGTACTCAATTTAACTGAAACTGCTCCTATGGAGCAACTTGGGTTTATACTGCAAATCTGTATTTAGTAAGATTAATCCTTATTGCGGACTGTCACAATATTAAGAACTAGTGTATTTTTTATAAAGCTACTGCACAAATATGCCCCAACTTCATGGGCAAAGGGCCTGAAAAGTGTTTTAAAAATCTACATATAGCAATTTGAGCTACAGGAGCCCAAAAAGCATTACAAGATAGCAAACCTACCTTTTTGCTTTCCTGTAACTTAGGAATGAGCTTTTACTTTCTAAATTTCAGGAGTTAAACAACATATTCACAGATGTATTTTCAATATTTGCTAAACAAACATAAGGACCAATTATATAAAACATAATTCATCTGTATTTTAAAGAAGCACATGATTAACTTAATTCTGCTTATCAGGTAGACTTTTACACAGTAGTGTTTGCCAGCTCATGCTTTTGAGGTCTCTTAAGCTATTGTTTTATTGGTTTTTTTTTGCTTTTGTTTCACTGTTACCATTAGGTTTCACATTTTATATATTATACTGACCTAAATGATGAAGTTAGCACCATATTAAAAAAAAAGGTGAAACAATAAGATTTAGAGTATTTTTAAAGTTGTTGGTGGTTTCTTTATGCAGAAAACAACCACTGAAATAATGGGGAAGCCATAGCAACTCTTTGTAATACTAACACATGAAATAACAGACATATTGCTCGCAATTCCCATAGAGTATTTGTTTTTTTATACAAAAAAGTACAAATTCCAAGTGCTGACATATCACTTGGAGCTGTAAGTAGGAAGTCAATGTGCACCTGAAAACAGCTCTCTGTGAAGAGACCCATTACAACACTGCTTGGAAGTACTGTAGTTTAAACTACAACATCCCTTTTAGGTTAGTATTAGCCAACCACAAAGAGTGATGAAGTTAAATTTAGTTACCTGGTATGTTTCTACAGTACGAAATGAAGGTAGATTCTGAGGCCAGTAAAAACACATTTAAAACCACAATGCTACTTTTGGGTTTGCTAATAATATTTTTTTTATATATATATAGATCTATATCTATCTCTATATATAAAAAAAGGTCAGCACCACAGGTTGTCCAGCTTGTGTTCTAGACAACTAACAAAAACCCAAACAATTTAACCATAATTTAATAGATTTATGGCATTTGGTTTACATATGTTAGAAAGCAAAGCTATTAAAACAAGGTAATTCACTTTGCTCACTTTTGCACACAAAGTAATAGTTTAATAAAATAAAAACCAAACATTCTTCTAAAAACCAAAAACATCCTCCCAAAGTCCAGAGTCCTAAATCCTAGGCAGAGAGAAGACCTAGCAGTTGAAAAACTGGTACATAGTATAAACCATGACATACTTTTACATTCACCTCAACCAGAATAGGAAAAGTGAAAGCATTTTATATATATAAAGCAATTTTATATATATAAACAGACTAACTACCAGAAACAGTTAGTAAAAATGAACAGAATCCATTGTGATGCATGGAAGGAATCAAATGCATAATACTTTCTCTCCCCTTAGTCCTGCATAACCCTCATCACCAGCAACAGGATTTAGGAAATAAAGTAAGGGAGACTACAGCTTCTCGGTATATCCGGCAGAGTTGCCGATCTTATTTTAATATCTTTCTCTGCTGGAAATTGTGTCTTGCCATATCAAACAATACGGACACTTTAGCAGACTTTTCCTATCCCTTCCCCAGTACACTGTCTTTTATATTTTGAGCATCTTCAGAAGAAAAAAAAAACCAAAAAACCCAGCCTCCTTCACAAACAATGAACATTTATGTAGTCTTCTCCAGGCTGTTATACTTGTACTGAAGATTACTAAAATAATAAAAAATTAAAAAAATGTATTATTAATGTGCTTGTTTGGGTTGCACTTAGAATGTAGTATTTTAATCAGATGTGTTAGACATTGCGTGAATTTCCATACTAGAATCCATAGCTTCAGAAGCTGAAGCATCATTATCTACTTTCTGTTCCACAAATGCCTCTGTTCTGTCTGGAGACTCTACCCTGTTTCGTACTTCTGTTACCCCAGGGTGATTCTTTCGCAAATGCTGGTTTAGCGTACCCTGGAAAGGAAAACATTTTCCACAGATCTCACAGCGAAAGGGCTTGTCATCTGTGTGGCCACGAATATGATACTCAAGTTGGTCCTTGCGGGTATATTTCTTCCCACAAAACTTGCACACAAAAGGTGTTATTCCCATATGCAATCGCATGTGTCGATCAAGGCTCCCTTTCTGGTTGAAAGACTTTCCACAGTAGATACAAATTAGCCTTTCATTGTATGGATACCAATGACCTCTTGCATTTCTTTCCCGCGGACTGTTTTCATATCCTGGGTTACTCACCATGGTTTCACTGTCAGCCCCTTGCACCAAGCCCTGAACATCGCTATGCAAGTGACCAGTGGATACCCGTTTTTGGCGTGCACGCCCCCCTCTGAAACAGCTCAGCATGGACCTTGAAGGACTTGAATTGCTTAGACTTCCAAAGGTTTCAGACACACCTGTAGCCTGTGATGAGGCATGGGTAAATGAATAAACATGTTGTAACACAGACCCATAGGAACCAACGTTTACTGCCACCACTTGCTCTCCATCCACCATTTCAGTATGATATCCATCATCACCAAGGGAAGAGCTATCGGAGCAACTTGGCCTGTCAGACTTTTCCATTTTAACTTTCACCTCTGCAATTTGACTTTCCCTTACTATCAGGTCTCCTTGCTCATGATCACCTTCAATCTGAATCTCGTACTCAGAGATACTCCCACTGCTTCCTCGATCCGAATGCCCTTCTTCTTGCAGACGACTACGTAGAGTTTTGCCTGGAGTAGTTTCCATCCTAAGATCACTGCCTGCTGTTGACTGTCGCACCTGAGAGCAGTAGGGGGGAGATATCTCAATAGGATTGGCAAAGTAGCTGCTGTCTTTAACTCCGTTGCGATTTTCTGAATTTTCTTCAGCACCAACAGTGACAGAGTCAACATCACCAACACTGATCTTTGAATGAATACTCTCCAGTATTTGTGTGCACTTATCAATGACACACTGCATCTGTAGAAAGCTAGCTGCAGTTAGAAAACTAACAACATCCTTCAGCTGTAAGGACATCCTTCCAGTGTAACAAAATGAAAGCAACTGTTCAAAAACATTGGGATTTTTAATAACTGATATTGATAAGCCACTCATGGTGCTTAATGCTGAATGGTCACGGAAATATGGAGAACTGGCAGCTAGGACTGCTTTATGGGCTCGAAACGGCTGACCCTGAATATGCACAATTATGTCACATAGCTTTCCTTGCAAGCGGAGTTCATTTAATTGGCTCAGAACAGTGTTGCTGTACTCAGGCACATCAAACTGAATGAAACTGCTGCTGTCCATTTCTACTGATGTAAAGTGTAATCTGAAAGAAAAAAAAAGAGAAGGATTTACAACTGAGAATGGATACACAATTTTTCATTTTAAAAATAAATGCTTACACATGGTGAAGTTACATCACAATGATCTACTTAAGGTGTGTTACAATAGAACAGTTGGTATAAATACTTGCTATAATACAAAGAGTAGGGTCTCAATTTCTCACATTTCTATCATTCAAATTATGCCTCTGCAATCTTTGCAATTCAATTACTCATGATATATCAGAGGCTCCCTGAGAGTTTCTGTGTCTAACCAAAAAGAAACTTCCTAATTTCACTCCCTGGCAAAAACTGCAGAACAATACTCCCACCCTCCCAGAAGAATAGTTGCTAAGAAGTTGCAGAAGATGTTGCTAAGCAGGTCAAAAGCTTCAGAATCCTTACCGGATCTTGAAGGAAGAGACTACATTGATAGTCCCAGGGAACTGAACCATTAAATTGCCCAAGAATGACTTTTGGAAGGTATTTAATGAAATTTGAAAAACCTGTTAAAGAAAAACCACAGACTCATTCACTGCCTACTGCATATATTTAGAGTACTTTTTTTTGTTGTTCTAGGACTTCAGTAATATGTAACATTCTTTGACAAATATATTTTCAGTTACAAATATTTTAAAAGAGTATTCCTTAGATCTAGATAGGTCAAATTTATTTCAGAGGAACTGAATGTACTACATCAATGACACTTCTGGTCTAGACAAAAAAATTACCTCCTTAGAAAATAATCTCAATAAATATATATATAAAAAAATCATTCAATATTGGCATCACAAAACAAGGAAATTCCAATTGAAGGAGACATTTCACTCAGTCCACACTATTTACCCAGGGTGCAACAGGTTTCCAGATAACCCTGAATTTGTGTCAGTATGTGCAGCAGCATTTGAAGGAATAGTATGGGAACTAGCTAGGAAATTACAACTTTTAGAGTTTCTTTTTATGGTATCATTAAGTCTCTATTTGCAGGTTTATATGTTTGCAACACTCAGTACCTAATTTTTCCATAGTTGTCCATTCCCCCCACCGCCTTCTTTAAATAAATCATGATCTGAGCAATTCAAGTTTTATTGCATATTCTTTTGAAGCTCATTTATAGACCTTTCTGACAGTGTGGTAATTTCCTAGCTAGAATGATCTGCTATTTAAAGTCTAACCTAACTCCAAATCCATACGTTCTCAAACTTTCCTTGTATGCTGGGAAGCATGGTTGCAAGAGGCGTTATAGAAATGTATACATTTCAAAACAAGATCTAAAGAAAAGCACTTCAGCATTTTTTTCATAAAGTATTATCACATAAACCATATATACACTCCTCCTCTTTAGCAGACAACACCTTACAATTCCAGGACTGTAGCCCTAATCAAGTGCCCAAGAATCTTCAGACTTTTATTACTATTCTTATCATATTAACACAGAAGTCTAATCACAGTACATAACAACCATACCTGTTTTTCCAATTGGACAAACAGATCTCAACATCATCTATTGACCTTTGATGCAGGAAGCATGTCCAATGTATCACAACTTACTACTGGATTTTTTTTTTCTGTTTATGTCTTATGTTACATGCTGTAATAAGACACATGAACAATTTAAATCAACAAACTGCAAATTCAGGAACTCTTCTAAAACAACATCAACAGCCAGGAATATGATAAAAAGCCTACAAGGAAGAACTCAAGATACATCAGCTGACTGGCACCTAAAACTAGGGTTCATTATCTTCAAAAACAGAACCTCTACTTAGCTGTAAAATAAGACAGCCAGCTTCCTAAATCAGGACATAATGCTAGTCAAGTGTGAAAACTGTCAGAAACTCCCACACTGCATCCTAAATCAGATCATCAGAATTGCTAAACATGTTCTGTAAGTTACCACTGTGTCACAGAGTACATTGGAATGGGTAAACTAGACTTCACTTAAGTTTTTGCAATTGTTATTTAAAAGCAGGGGGGAAGATGTTTCACATGCTCTTACAGCTGATGAGGGAAGTAAGGACTAAGAGCAGGTTAACAGAAGTGATATGATCACAGCTATACAAAGACAGCTTTGGCAGGGCAGTTCTTTCATTCAGCAAACAAAGCTACTAAATGATTCAATGCTTGAGAGCTGAAGAAAGTCAGAAGTAGATCAGAAACCAAACATCAAAGCAAGCAAACAAAAACCAAAGGAACAGTGAGGTAGTTAATAAATGGAAAGATTAACTTTGTTATTCTGAGCATCCCTGCACTGTTCAAGTCCTTAGTGGACGTGTCCACTCTAATGGGAAGAGTGAAGGCTCAGCAGTTAGGATACACATTTGGCAACATCCCTTTCCTTTTTACAGGGCTGCAGGCTTCCTTACTAACCCAACACAGGTCACTGTCTTTAATGTGTGGGGCTTACGCACTGTGTACAGCATCAACAGCAGGATATCCTTGACTGAACTTCTCTACTACAGTGAGGAAGAGCTTTTGGACCTGAAGTGACATGGATCACCGTGTTACCTAGCAGGGTTGTGTACAAACTATTAGAGCAGTTCTCAGCAATGACCATTTGTCATTCATGTATCTTTATGGATTCTTGTCCTCAAGTGTGACTTCTTGGTCATGCCTCAGAAATTCCCCTCAGAAATGACTCCTTTTTTGTGCCTACAATGTGCAGAAAGTTTGCCATATTTAGCAAGTAGCTTTCCGTCTTGCCTCGTATTTCTCTAAGGGCTCTTATTCTGCAAAATGAACGGCTTAGTCCCAGACAAAACATTAAAATAGTCAGCAATAGCACCAGCCCAGACTGGGGGAATGGATTAGGGTAAGCACTCTTAAGTAGGAAGAAGATGGGCACTTTATGCCTTACGGGGGAGAAAGCAATTACATTCTTTCAATTAAGGCATCTTAGCACTTGCAGATGAATTTAGACTCCCAAGGACATGGGAGTCAAATGGACTGTGAACACATGCTAGAGAAAGCATGGGTGCCAGGAAGAGGAGGTCACAGATAGGAAACGGATCCTTAGCAATCCTTGCACAACACTGTTAGAGCTTCTACATCTCTCCTACACATACCTATAAGCAATTCTACATCCTTGTTCTCAGAGTCTGATTGTCCGTTGGGAAAAGGACAAATTCACCATTAACATATTCAGGTGAATAAATGGCACATGGATCCTGGTAGTGAGTGGAGAAGATGATGGAATTAAAGGCCTATAAGGCTGAGGTGTCAGTGTAGTGGACAAGCAGTAAAAAACAAACTTGGATCAAGGGAAGCATACCATATTGCTTTGAAAGCAAACAGATCAAGTACACAAAATACAGCCCCCAAAGCAGCATACAATGAGTTTCTATACCCATCTGTTCTTAAAAAATGCAAGTGAACAAGCTACAGCATGCACTTGTTGCAACTACTTTTCCACCTGTTCCTTCCTTCCAAAACATCTTCTGCTTCCTGTGATTTTGAAAACATCTAAAGAAAGTGTTAAGTAAAACAAATTTTAAACAGAAGCAACAGTGCTTGACAGAAGAGAATCCCTTCTTTGCTTTTGGGTGGTCAAGCCCTCAAACATTTCTCATGGAGGAGGTCCTGATGAGGTTGCCAGTGAATACAAACCTCAGGAGTAGGCAGGACTGTAGCAGGAATTTCAGTTACTGAGCCTGCAGTACTTGCTGGGGCTAGTACCAGGGCACCCCAATTTTCTCGCATGCATTTAGACGGCAAGACCCATGCAAAAATCTCAGCATTACACACCTTGTCAGAGAAGCAGTCACCACTGACTGTAATGCAATGTTTTATTGATGAACAATGCTTAGAAAAGAATGATCTTACTTATTCATATAAATTCCCAATAACACTATCTACAAAATCATATTAATCTTCAGATTATATTCCCATAGACAAAAAGGTTTTATTTGTATACACAGTGAAATTGGTAGCTGCACAATCCAATTACAGTAGAACTAACCAAAATATTCTTCAGAAGGATACTGTACCATAATAATAATCAATCAACAACACTGGCAAGCCAGTAGATCTTTTAAGACAAAGTGATTTATTCTTGAAATATTCTTGAAACAAACCTCTAAGATTATTACAGTTTGAAAAGGCTAATATTGAAACTTTCCATCAAATGTTTTTAAACAGCTTCCTCCAAGCAGAAACATCTCACTGAACTCTTCTGTTCTGGGGTGAAGCGATTCACATTAAACTGAAGAAGAAAGGTACTCTGCAAGGCAAATTCACTTTGGTCATATCCACAGTATGCTCTGAAAAGAACATTCCTCTCCATAGTTAACCAGACAATCAAAAGGAGGTTTTGCTTCCCAAAGCTATGAGACAGTAACTATTTTAACACACATAACTTAAGCCTTCCGAGAATTAGCAGAGGTGAAGAAGAAAAAATAAAAAGTAACATGTAGTCAAGAGACATCACCAGTATCTTCTGTGATATTTTAGTACATACGGAGGCAACCTGTGGTTCTTAAGTCCAAGACTGCAGTGCAATACTTCAGAATAAAGACAATTTCATTTCTACTACACAAGCTCAGGCAGTCGGGGGGGGGGGGTGGGGGGAAGAGAACCTAGAAAACTCTTAGCCCTAACCATTACAAAGTAATGCATTTTGTTTGCTTCACTTCCCACCACTGGATGGTGGGATACTTTAACGTTAGGTTAAAGTGCTGTAAAATTTAAGTCCACCTGCAGGCACCTGTCCATGACTAGGTCATCTCTTAACATTCCTGCATAACTAGATAGAACTGTTTAAGGTTTTCACAGATATGTTTCCAAGACATCAGCTGAATGCTTTCCAGTTTTAGAGCACAAGCTAGAACTTGACACATCAGTTCACTCTGTCTCATTGGTGTTACATGTAGAGGCTCCTGTTTATTTCTGTAGGAGATCACCCATTCACACTCAAAAGAATCATACCAATTCTCTTTACATCTGCATTACATTTATTCATCATGATCTTATAGGGCAAAGCTAGATCATAGCATGAATTTACTAGCAGTGGATATTTATTTATTGCTGCCCTATGTCTTCAAACAAAAGAGTTCATTGAAGTAACCTGTGAGCATGCATGATATGCATTTAATATTTCTCATTAAATTTTAAAAGAAACTTATTTTAAAAATTATGTTCTATGAAAGCTCTTATTTCACTTAAGAAAGCAATAATAGATGGTGATAAAATATACTTGGTATTTCATTTTACTGCCATCATACAGTGACAGCAGGGAAGCATCGTATAACTGCAACATGAAGCCAATTTGCCAATGTTGTATTTAAGTCTGCACCTGTTTAATTTCATTCACTCACTGATGTATGATTCACTGTTCTTATGGACAGGTGAACCATACAATTTATGCTCATTTTAACTCACACAGAGATGCAAGAAAAGATCCCTTGCACTCTCTTTAGTTAACTCAGCATCATATGTTTCTCAGGAAAAAACAGACACTGCAAATCATTACTATTGCAGCAAGTGTCTGAAAGCAGATAAACACAGAAAAGCTAGGAGGGTCATAATCAAAATTAAGACTAAAACAAAGAAAGTGCTCCTGTAACAAGAAGAATGGGTACTCTATACATTACTGCTCAGAATTTAGAGATAAAGCAAGAAAAAACCCCAGCTGCTTGCATTAATTAGTGCACACCTCTCTTGCATTTTGTAGAATTCAGTATTTACTACACTGTCTGCAAGAACCTAAGACAACAGTTTGCAAAATAATAATGTCATTCAGGAGTATTTTTAGTAAAGGAATGTAAACCTATCAGCTGTGTTCGAGAAAGTTTCAGGGCAAAATCTTCATCACTTTTGCTCCTTTCATCTTGCAGTTGCTTGTAGACAGTCTTCAGAGCAGCCACAATAATTAATGCTAGCTGTACCAAAGAAAAACTGGAACCAGATACTGTAGTGTCTAAAGGCATACCTAAGAGAGCCCCCTTTTGAAAAAGATTGAAAATAGGGAATAAACTGATCATATAATCTTCTTTTATCAGTTTTACTCTACTGAGGTACTATTTTGCATCTTAAAAGTCAACAGACAGTGCCTTTGGATGACCTTATGTAGTGTGACACACAGCTGTGCTCCTCCGCTGAAAATTTGGCTTCCAAAGTATGGTAAGCTTTCCTACAGCTAGGAAAGCTTTTTAATATGGAAGTCAAAAAAAAAGAAAATCCTACTCTCCCACTGATTGAGATACTTTTGTGCAGAACTACAATATACTTATAATAAATACCATAAAAGCAGTACTATTTAAATATGTAGTATCAGTTTTTGCATCAATTCTTCCTAAATATATGCCATCATTTTCTTGAGAACTCTCCAGTCCTTAGAGATTATGAAAGGAAACTAATTTATTAATCTCAAATGAGATAATAGGATAGTATTGCTTTTACAGATTTAAAAATCAATTACACTAAAGGGATTTCCAGAAACATACACAATAAATGGTAAAAATAGAGCCTGGTCTATTTTTGGCTCATGCATATGGGCTATTTTGAGGTCAATACAACGTGCTGCCAAAAACAGCCTCCTGGTGACTTAAAATATATATAATGATACACTTCTCCATGCAGTTTACACACTATATCATCCATCCATACATATATGCACACATGTATATATATACATATGTATATATACATACATAAAACAACCTCAAGCAACAGAAAGGATGATTAGGGGAGATGTTTCTCCCGACAGTGGAGAGAACACTTGGCGCTTAGGGGAAGGAATGTGCAAAGTAAGTCTTTGTGTACCAACCAGATTTTTCAAAACTTAATTGCACTACATAGAATTAACATTTAAAAGCTGTTTAACATATATTACATAAATCATAGCACTACAGTAAGCAGAAATAATTGTCAAAATCCTCACTCTTTCTGAACTTGGTCATCCAGAAGTTACTTAATAGCAGTCATTCATGAGCACGTGACAACCAGAAATGAGAATTTCACGAGACATGGAACAAGGCTTGAGGAATGATTTAAAGAAACCATACTGTGCCAGAAACGTACTGCCTCAAAAACCCTGTTAAACATTTATGGTAGAGAGGCAGTAATACAATACATACTTGCAACACTTACTTATTTGGGAGTAATTCCTTAATCCTTCATTGTTTATACTGCAGGAATGTCAATTTTTAAACTATTACCTGGAACTGAACATGCCTTTTGTGGGACAATTACAAACTGTTAATGATGGTAAAAGTGCAAGTATTTGCTTGACTACATTAAGTGATAATTTAATCCATTTTCTTTCAAAGTTTTCTTGAATGGAATATCAAACAAGTATAGACTTACTTTCCGAAGTATCCATGAGGTCAAGCATGATCACTCCTTATCACTCTTACTTATGTTTTGGAAACTCTGGGTCCCCTCTAGGTTTTAAGAAACTCAAAGTTGAATTCTAGAAGTATTATTAACCCTAAAAAAAATAAATCAAACAAAAATCTTTTCTTGGGTGAATTTGTGTTCTTTGGTTTGAAACTTACTCAAATTTATTTAAACACTGGAGAGTACAAGATCACTGTATATAAATAAGGAATTCTGATTTCTCAGAATATATAAGTCACTCTTAGTGACTCAGATGGAAATTTAAGAGAGTTGAAACACAGGTCCCAAAAGACGCTACAACGTAGCAGAAAATTCTGCAACATTTCTGTTGTGGCATGAAGTTTCATTTTCTTTGCAGCTTCTCCAGTAGGCTAAAATGCACTTTATCTATGGCATCTTTTACAACTAAGGTTGTAAGGTTCCTTTTCAGTTCAGGAAAGTTGTTTACCTGTTGGATTTGCCACTAACAGATAAATAAAGCTACTGCCAGTAAGATTTAAAACAGCTAATACAATCCTATGTTTATATAAATCTTCTAGCTATACTTTTGTTAAGCTCCCTATTGTTTTGGACAGTCTACGGTACTTTTGATTCCCAACTCAAAAGTCATCCAAAAAACCCCATACAGAAACTAAATTACCTTTGTAATAGTCTAAAAACATTGTAATGCAGAAATTATGGAAAAGATCATGTCACACAAAAATAGAGGGCTATGGAAGCAGTTAGTTCCTTTCTTAACAAATTTTGATCTCAAATCCTCTTTCACCCAAATGCTAACCATTCATGAATCATTCTGTAGGTGCATTAAGTTCTGGGATGCTAAGCTTAAAAATATCCACTCCCTGGGATATTTATATATTTTATTATATTATAATATATAATATTTATTATACTATATTTATATTATTATATAAATTAATATTATATAATCTTTTTTGGTCACTTAAAATAGGGAATTATGTAATAAACTGTGTAATGTATACATCCGAAAATAGCCTTGAAAATAAGTCTGCATCAATGCTATTTTGGACAATAATATAGAGTCTTTTATAACTGTGGAGACTCTAGAAGAATTTAAAACTTCATTACCCCATAAGAATGCAGAAAAACCCCAGCTCCTCAGAAACTCAAGCCTATTAGCACAGGTTGAGAAGTAATCATTAGAAAACTTAATTCTTTTTTTTTTATTCTTCTTTATACTTTTCATCAGCAGATATCAAGACACTACAGTGAAAGTCAATGTCATTATTCCCCTCCTGCAACTAGAGATGCAACACTGCTCAAAAGTATTAAAAAACCACAGTCGAAAACCCACATCTCAGGAAACCAGTACCATGCTCAAGTGTCACAGAACATAATCCCATCATTTTTATGGGTGAGCAATTCAATAAACCCATACATGTTTTGGAGAAAAATTCTTATCAATTCAGACTTCTGTCTGACAGAAATCAAAGAGGATTCATTTTTCACATAACAAACACATGCAATAGGATGAATGTGATACTAAGAAGCACTTCAGAGAAGCAGTAACAGGAGCTTTCAGAGAAAGTGGAAAAATGTTACTTTTGGTAGCCTAAGAAGACTACTTGAAGGACTGGATGATTTTAATACCCAAATGTATAAACAAACACACGCACACACACTGTGTGTGTATACATATACATGTACACACTGTGTGTGTATACATATATGTGTACATATACATGCACTCATGTGCTAATACTGATAGCACTATGATGCTATTCTTGATGATCAGTAAAGTGCAGCAGGACGATTATTAGACCTGCCTATTTAGCATTTCATACAAAAAATGAGACTGTTATCTGAGCAAACAACTCCAAAAAAAGGAATCCAGAAACAGAAATCACAAGGACTACTTTCCTCCTTTATTCTCAAATTGTCCTCACAATTGCTTGTCTGTATAGAATAGATCAGAAGAGTAAAACAAACAACTATTGATGCATACACAAAGGATCACAAAGTAATTAGAAGTGGCTATAAAAATAAACTCATTTTGGCTCCAGAAGTCAAGTTACTATAAAAGCAGTTACCTGTATGTACCTATTTCTGAACACAGGGGAATAAAAAGGTTACTAGTTTGAAAAGACTTGCAAAATATATACGTAGAACATTATGAAGCTGGGGGCGGGGAAGATTTTATACATTGTGTTATGACAATAAGAAGTGTTTATTCACAAAGAAGTACTTGATTAGTATTATCTATCTTAATGCTTTGTTTTTTAAATATTAGTCAGTCCTAATCAATTCGTTTTTTGCCATGATGTTTCTTCTAAAGAATAAAGTAACTGTACTGTCTATTGATTTGTAATAAATATTTTTGTAGTAAGTTTAAATAGAACAAAATGCATCTGAAGAGATCATTTCCCACCATTTTCTTTCATAAGTATTTTCCCAGTCTTTGATTCCGTTACTTTCAATAGACTGAACGTTTTGTAGCTGTTATTAAAATAAAAGAGTCACTGAAGCACAGGTTCATCCCGATTCCAAGAGTGGAGGATAACAATTACACTATAAGTGACACAACACCACTTTTTGTTCTGATGCACTGCATCATTTTCATCAAACAATTTGGGTCTCCTATATTAACACTTACAAGGCAGTTCAGACGTCAAGTCAATCTGCAACTCTGGCTTATTTTTAAATAAGTCTAGCGTATATGCTATGCACTCCTGCAAAGATTTCGAAGGGCCTTCGCAGTTGCAGTGACTGAGGGTGAACTAGAACTTCAAACTCCTCTAGCGAAACAGCAGCAGCTGCAGAGTCCACCAGCTTCTGGCAATAACGCCACCGGTCCCCGAGCATTTCGGCTGGGCCAGCCGAGCCCAGCGCCCCGGTTACCTTATCGCTGGCTCAGATTAATAACGGACCGAAACACACAGCCGCCCGCCCGCCCACCCAAAGTTACGCCGGCCCCACGACCCGCGCCGCCGGCTGCTGCAGGGCGAGGCGAGACGGGAGCGGAGCAACCCGGCGGGCAGCGGTCCGGCTCGGCGGCGCCGCGGGCCCCCAGCCCTCCCGCCGGCACGGCCTGCGCCCGCCCCGCGCCGCCGCCGCCCCGCGCCGCCGCCGCCCGGCGGGGCCTGTCCAGGCGCCGGGACGCCCCCGGGGAGCGGCCTCCGTCCCGCCGCGGGAGGGCCGTCTCGGCCCCAGGGCCGGGCGCCCGCCGCGGGGCGCGGCCCGCTCGCCGCTCACCTGGGGCTGTCGGGGCCTCTCACATGGCGGGTCCCGTCCCCGGCCCGTCCCGGCCCGTCTCTCGCCCGCTCCCACCGCCGCTTCCCGCCCGCTCCCACAGCTACGCGCACCCGGAAATGATTCCGCCAGCCGCGCTTCCGCTTCCTGGTGACGTACGGCGGCCCTGGGGGGTGCCGCCCGCCCGCCCGCCCGCCGCGCCGCGCCGCGCCGCGCCCCGCGGTCCTACCGCCGCCGCCCTGCTGCGGGCGCCGCCCCGCGTCCTGCCGCCGCCGCCGCGAGCCCGAGCCCCGGCAGCGGGGCGGACAGGTCGCCCGGGGGCCGCGGGGCTTCCCGCCGCCCGGGTGGCTACGAGCAGGCCAGCGCGGGCACGGGGGCTCGACCCGGGCCCTCCGCAGTGCAGGCGTGCGGAGCTGCGGCCCGGCCTGCGCCGTCCCCGGTCGCACCGACTCACGGAGCACCGGGTCGGGCGCCGACAGGTTCCCTGCGGCTCTGTCCTCGTAACTTGGTTCCTGTTCAAATTGCTTAACCAGAACACCGTGTTTTCGGAGCTTACCCTGCACGTGCTTGTAGCGCACTTATGGCAGTAATGCACCGTTTTACCAGACAGGTCATTGTACCGCTCAGCAAAGACAGAATGACGGATAGTGCTGGCATATCCCCATTGTCTAGCCGGGCATTACGTTCTGTGTTGTGCGGGCACGTCTTTCTCTCTCTGTAAAGCGTATGGAAGGTCGTCTTCAGAAACTGTTGAATCGCAGTTGGATAGAGTAACAGGCCAGGGGAGCATCTTCCGACTGCAGCATAAAGAACAAAGGGTTAATAACAGACACACAAACGGTATTCGTCTATTGGTACCAGGGAATCAAATGACTGTAATTCTGAACAGAGGGAATACTCAAGCCTTGTCCTTATGTGCATTCATTAAATGTAAATCTGAAGCAACAATAAATGAATCCACTTGTGTCATATTCCATTTAAAACTGCTGAAGATAGAAGACTGTGGTAGGTACAAATATTGATTTCTCCAGGAATTTGCTGAATATGTTTTAAATGAAAGCAAGCTCATTTTTTGTTTCAATATCAAGCATTCAGATGCTGAGTAAGAAGTGTCAGCTATGACAGTTCCAGGAGGACTAAGTAGATGGAGGCTGGATAAAGTAAAATTTTCAGTAAGAATACCTAAATTTAGACAGGAAAAGAAGGAATCTGCCATAAAATAATGAAGGAAGTTAATTTTTATTAAATTTTCACAATGCAAAATTTATTTCATACTTGGATAACAAAAAAACTGACAAATATGTACCTACTTTAAAGTTACCTGTAGGCCTTTTGGACATGTGGTCGCTGCTACTATTGAATGTTCCGGAATTTTCACACCGTCCTGTGTATACTCTACTCGAACTCTGAGACCACTGTTCTGAGAAAACTGGTTATCTTAAAGCCTGTTTGATAAATTTGGACAAACATGACAACTAATTATCTACACTGAAGAAACAGACCCTTTTCTACGTATTCATCATTTTTCATGTTTTAAAGATCAGTTTTTAGTTTAGTGTTTTCTTAGGTGAGGCTGGCATGTTTGATATTTCAAGAAGACACGTTACTAGGTGCATTTTTTTCTTTATATATTTAATAAAGTTATATATCAACAACTTTTGGATTTGAAGTTTTTGCTTGAGCACTTACCCTTTTGGCAAGAGTGAAACATGAAATACTAGTACTAGACATGCATTCCTTTCATCCAAGCTTAAGAAAACATTTACAAAGTTGACAGATAACATTTATTAAAACATGTCATACAAAAGAGGGGCATGGGACTCTTCTATAAGAAGAAAATATTGAACAGTAACATTAAATTAATTAAAACCATGCTGTACAATTAGGACAGCAATATTTATAGACAAAACTATCCAACCTCTGCAATACAGGCATAACATCTCACAAAATATCAAGATATGCAATTTTACTGTTATAAATGACTTATTTAGAATAAAAACTTATAGCTCATTAAGGAAGATTCACTTGACTTGCATAAACAGTTACATTTCTGGAAGAAATTATGGAACCCCATGGAAAACAAAAGAGGAGCAGCAATTGACAGACACAGGCTTCAAGCAAAATCAGAACTTACAATTTAATCACATTAAAAAGCATACCATTTTCTTTTCCAGCATCTTCCCGTAGGGCACTGACAGTTTACAGCTTATAGCTAAAGAACTCTAGGTAAGCAATTAAACATTTAACTGACAAAAATAGCAACTTTCCCTTTGTTGTTTTGAGAAAGCTTCTGTTAAATCAAAGCAACAAACTCAATATACTGCTTTACGCTCTCATGATTCAGAGACAGGTCACCTTACTGACACCAGCACAAAAATGTTGAGATTACAATATATGAAGTGTCTCCATTCTTTCAGGCTCAACAGTACAGGGATGTCAAGTATTGATTTTACAACAAAGATACCCAATATATCAGACTTTGATCACCCCTCACCCCTTGCTTCTAATATAGGACAAAATTTCTTAATGCCAGAAGTACCTTGGACAAAAAGGGCTAAGACCAAAAATTTTACCAGTACCTTCTAGACTCTACCTGCTCATCTATAAATGAAGGACAGCTGCAGCATGCAACTGCTATGTTAAAAAAACAAAACAAAACAGTAGTGTATGAAATAGGAACCTCCTTCCTCAAAAGGATCAGATAAACCCCTAAACAGAGATCTTAACCCTGCTAAGAGTTAAAATTTCTCAGAATTGCAATTAATCAGATTCCACAGTAATGAACAGCTTAATTACAGAATGGAATGAAAATAAACTTAGCTGCAGTATCATTAAGTGTTTTACCACTGATAGGCCAATGAGTGGCTTCATAGTAACAGGAAGTTCTGAAAGCCTCTGGTGTGTACAGTGATTCTGGCTCTTAGAAAACATTCACCAACAGCAGAGGCAAGGGATGTTAGTTATAAAAATGCATACAAGTTTCAAAGCAGTATCATTACAGGTGATGAAACTTAAGGGGAGATGAATGAAATTCACCCATATACACATGGATTCATATTATATATATATATGGATCACTTCCCTCCTCCCCACAAACAAGAAATAATTTCTTATATCTTGAACAAGTCCACCTCATCAGTGATGCTTAAGAGCTTGACAGAATCTGCATCTCCTGTTCTTAGTTTACCATGTACAGCACCGCTGGGCATAAATTGCAGGGTTTCAGTAGCAAGGGGCTGCAAGGGTGACCTGTGTGGGAGAAGGTCATAAACTGCCCTATGCCAGTCAAAATAGGTTCCAGTCAGCTCTGAAACCAATATAAACAACCCGCTGCATGCCAAAACTTCAACCAGCAGAGCACATGGCACCTCTGCTTCAACATATGTAAGGAGCAGCAGCTGCTAGTGGGAGATGTAGGGAGACACATAAGGAGGAGATGCTCTTGGGGAAACATGTTTGGAGACAGGAGGAGAAATGGAAGAGATGCTCTTGGGAAGACACAGGGAGGAAACATTGTTGAGCACATGAATGGAGATGTGCTCTTGGAAGGAGGCACTGCATGCCGGAGGAGGTACACCTCTGAGGGGACTGTGACCCCTGCATAAGCCATGCACTTCTGAAGTGACTGAATCCTGTATGTAGGAGACCCATGCCAGAGCAGGTACATCCCTGAAGACGACTGCAGACCATGGAGAAGCCACACAGGGGCAGTGACACTGAAGCCCAGAGCAGCAGAGGAGACCTGCTAAGAAGCCCAGAGCAGCAGAAGAGACCAACAGACACATGATGCCAACCTCCTGTGCCACCTGTCACCTCACCAAGGAATTGTGAGGGACTGAGCATAGCCCCTGGTGAACACAAGGAAGATCAAGGCTAGGAAAGGGGGAATAAAGGTATTTGACTTAAGCTGAGCCTTGGGGAAGGAGGAGAAAAGGTGTTCCCTCAATTGTTTATTTGTACTTTGTTTTCATTTTCTCAATACCTGAATCAGTGATTAGAAGTTTGTTAACTAGCAATAAATTAAATTCAGTAAAAATACCCCAAGTCGAGACTGTTTTGCCTGTGATAACAGGTCATGAAAAAGTAAGGATTTTAGAAAAAATATCTCAAACTTCCCTTAAATCATCATACTCTCAATTAGATCACGACAATCATATCAGTATTTTCCTGTAATCAATTGGTTTCATATGGATTAACATCAGAAAGCCAAGTGTTACAAAGAAATCAGTGGAGGAATGCTGCTGGAGTTTCAAGACAATGTCATAATACTAGGTAAAACAGTAATAGGCCAATATGGAAAAGTTACTATTCATGATAAATCACTAAAAAGGATATGGTTCTATAATATGATCTACTGCACTTGTATAAAACCTTTAAAGTGTCTCTCTCAGTACATTTAATTTTAAAGCTTTATTTCAGAGTAATCTAACTGCAAATAGGGGTAATGTTTAACTTTTAAATGTCCCATGTAAAAGTCATTCCAAACTGGTAAAAGAAATGGTTTTGCTGGCAGCTCTGTAGGACGGTCTGGTTTTAATGGAAATAACTTTTTACCTGACCATGGTTCTCAGCCTGGGATTTCTGACCAGCCTTTTTTATGGTTAAACGGGAAGAGGCACCCTTAACCTTTTTTATGTAACACTGGTGTCACAGTTTGAAAGGGGTTGAGAAATAATGTAATATACGAGATCATTCTTGAAATGAATATGAGAATATCTTCCTCAAATGTAATGATGATACTTGCAGAAATGACACCCTGTATGTGGTAAGGCCTTGGAGAACGGAAAGATAGGGCCAGTGAGTGCAGAACCCTTTCCTCTGCACTCCTGTAAACAGGCAAGCATTGTAAGTTTTAATATTAAGACAGTGTTAGCAGTGTGGAAACAAACCATAAAGGGAATATCATTTCTAAGTTTAAAAAACATACGTATAAAGATTTTTTTTTAAATACAAAGTGCTTCTATACATTAAGCAGGTTACAGTGTTAGTGAGCAAATCCCTGTTTAGTTACCTTGATTACAAGGGTTATACATGGTCACCATGGTGTATCGTAGAGTTCAATCAAGTGCTAAGAATAGGAACTCCTTGGTGCAGACCATTCATGCCCATTGCCAGCAATGGTTTCATCATATTTGGGAATATCCATTTTAACAAAGTTCCATATGAAAAATATCTGAAGCTTCAAAAGATTAAGAGTGAAGAGCCTCTAAAAAAAATTAAAGTTTATAAGTAAAATGCCAGAAAAAAATGTTACAGTAATTACAGCTCACTGAGTGATAAACCCCAGCTTGCACCAGACATTCACGTTCAGGATACAGCATGGTTGTATCTTACAACAATTTTCAAATGGGAGTTCAAAAAAGCATCTAAATGAGTAATATCTTTGTGTGGTTTTGCTTCAACATACAGGGTCATCTGTTTTTTTGTTTTGTTTTGGTTTTGTTTTTTTTAAGTATGTTACTCTGCAGATTGCAGTATCTAATATGTACATTGGGGCCAGACAGGCTTAGAAGGCCTTTGATGCTGGTTAACTGTTTTTTTAACCATGTTACCAGCACATTACTTGGACATCACCCCTTTAATTATAGCCAATGTATGCTCTAAAGGCTCTTTCCTTTTTACCCTAGGTTTCAGTAAACTACAAAGAAGGGTTAACTGCTTTTGCATAGGAGAGCACTAAGCTTTCAACCCCTAAGTGCCACTGCCTCCTTTACAACTGATGCCTTCACTCTACCTGCAGAGCTGGCAGAATCTCTCAAAATTACAAACACACCTCCATCTCTCTCCAGTAATGAGAGACCAGCACATAGATCCTCAACCCAATAGAGCACAAGTGCCACTTTCCCAGCAAAAATCCAGACTTGAGACGTGACCACATTCTGCAGTACCATTAATGGATCCAAATATTATACTTCACACTTTTTTTCCAATAAGCAGTTTCATTCAAAGAGGCAAACAACTCTGGCTGCTTGTGATCACATGTAACCAGTCACAGTAGTTCAGTACCAAGAATCTGTATTATAGCTCATAATGTTCCAACAGTAAAGAATTAAATGTATAAATACCTATCAATGACTAATTCGTTTCCCTAAAGTGGTTTCTAAAACTACATAGAAGTTCTCAAAGAAGTCTTAGTACCAAAAAAGTCAATTTGTAAATATACAGAGTTTGGTACTTGCTACTGTAGTAAGTCATAAAAAACTGAACATAAGACTACAGTTAAAAGGTTTGAGTGTTTTGGATAAGAATCAATTATTAAATCTCCCTTTAAAGTTTTTTTGACAATACATACTTATTATACACATTTCTAAAAGCTCTCATGATATAGCAATCAAAACTGAGAGTCAAACCAACAGTCAATGCTGTAGCATTAGGCCCTAGAGGAGCAAAGACAGATTATATTTAAAATAGTTTTAAGTTTATATAGTGCTCAACTATAATTAAGTGCTTTACAGACTCTTTAAATAGAAATAAACACAAAATTAGACAACTAGATGTTTTACTTAAGATGGATAAAAAACAGAAGACAGATAAAGAAAACCCAAACCAGCCTTAATACAGCCTTTCATTAAGCAATACAATCAAGGCTATTTAATAAAGCATGTTAAGCATGTTGGCAGTCTCCAGATTGAGGTGGAATTATATATATATTTTTTCTCCATTAAAACAGGAATCACACAAGCTTTATTAACAGGTAGCCCACATAACCCAGTGTGGTCATCCTTGTTGTTCTCTTTCCCGTTAAGGCTACCCGAATACCTGCTTTATGCAAATATTGGCAGACTTTGTGTCAATTTAGAATTGGGTTTTATTGTGAATTTACAAGACTTAGAAAAACAATGGGACTTCTGAATACTGCTGCAAGGGCAATCAGCAATATCACTAAGACCTTACAGACCTCATTTGGCAAGCATCTTTCAGATTAATCATTTGCACTTCACACATCTAACACACCTGCAGTAATACTGTGGAAAATAAAAAATAGTTTGGTCTGCTCATACCAGCATAATCATTAGAACTTTTTTTTTTTTGAGAATTTAAATTTCACAATAGCAAGTACCAGACACTATTTGCATAATTAGTTTATTTTGCTTACTCTACTAAACAAATATAAGCACTAATGTTTTAGTTCATCTCAGTAGTACTCTGCTCAGCTTTAGAAGCTTGGTACGATTTGGTACAAGAAGTTACATGCCGGTGAAAACTGTCCCGCCACATAAATCTTTTCCCACAGATGTTACACTCATATGGTTTTATGCCTGTATGAATTTTCATATGGCCAACAAGATGGTGTTTCATTTTGAATTTCTTACCGCAGACACCACAGCCATAAGGTCGAAGACCAAGGTGCATACTCATATGCCGATCTCGCTGACTCTTGTGCGTAAAGCTTTTACCACACTGACAAGGATACAGCTTATCAGCATGTGAGAATCCAGTGAGGGACGTTTCTTCTTTAATTCCTGTAGCCATTTCAATACCTTCACCATAACCTGCTGCTATCATAAGGTCCTGTCTGTGAGCACTTAAATTTCCATCCGCTCTTTCACCAGAAAATTCCTCCATAGAAGAGCCATAGAAGTCAACTTGCTCATCATAATTACTTTCATCTGCCTGTTCATCAAATTCTGCTTCCATCTTTTTGTCACCTATATGAAAGTCTTCAACACCTGAAGACTGGATTGAATGATCTGCTTGAATGGCATTCATGGATTCAGAAACTTGGTGTTCATCATAAGGATTATCAACACCTTCACAGTCCTGTTCAAATCTTTCTGGCTTCACATGGATCCACCGCTTGTGAGACATGATGCTGGGTTTGCTGTATATAGGCCTTGTATACTGATACTCTGCACTATCACTAGTCCCTTCTTCACCATCCTGACTTGTCATTCCTGTGCTGAGTCTATCGTGTTCTGTTGAAGAATTACTGGGAAGGTACTCATGTTCTGTTAGTTGACATGACAGTTCATCTTTAGAGCTTTCTTCTTCATTTTCACCATCCCTCAGCTCCTGCACTTTGTGGAATTCTGTTTGTCCTCCAGAGCCAAGTTCGAAGGTTTCAACAAGGCCATTGTAACTACTACTACTTGGGGACTGATGATCACTGCCATGGTTCATCTTCTGACAGAGAACTGTTGGGTTCCCCTCTAGCACTTCAGTGCATTTATCTACTACATGCCACATCTGAAGAAAACTTGCTGCTGTCAAATAACTCACAATTTCTGGAGCAGGCATAACCAAACGACCCGTATAGGTAGACAGAAGAATGTTTTCAAATACTCTTGGATTCATCACATCAGGCAAGACTATTCGCCTGCTGTTTTTCAGGAGCACCTGATCACAGAAGTAAGGTGAACTAGCTGCAAGAACAGCTTTATGGGCTCTGAAGAGATGGCCCTGAACTACAATGGACACATCACATAATTGTCCTTGCTGGCGCTGCTGGTTTAACTTCTGCAAAATGGTGCTAGAAAAATCTGGAAATTCCACTCGAAAAGAGCTTGATCCAGACTCCATTTCATTACAAATCTAGCGTTGTGCTGCAAGAGGAAAAAAAAAAAAAAAAAAAAAAAAGAGAGAAAGATCAGAAATTCTGCTTAGTAAAGTTTGGTCTTTCCAGTTGCTTATATTCAAATTTTTCCTTACATTTATTTCCTAACATTTAATGAGCTCATATGGAACTTGACCCAGAACTTTTGGAAACCTGTGTCACTGGCCTATTTTTATTCCCCACCCCTCCATTTCATCTTTCTCCTTTTTGAAAGTCATACCGAGGCCACGAATTGCCATGCCAGCACATTTTGCTGAGATTCTTCTGCTATAGATGATCAGTGCTTGTGGATAGAAGATATGAACAGATTTGCCTAGTTGATAGAATGATTACTCAAGCATGAGTTTAGGATAACAAAATTATTTGATGAAATTTTAGCAGTAGAGTTAACTGTAGCATGTCCCGGAGTTTAAAAGGTATATGAAAGATTCTGCATTTCAACTGCCAAATTATCTCATTAACCCCCCAATAAAGACCGACTGTACTCTTATGAAATGTTCCACTTTAAACAAAGTTTTCAAAAGACAACACATTGATTCATTCAATGACAAAGGCAGCATAGAGTCCTAGCAAGAATGAGGCTTATGACTCTTCCAGGGGTATTTCCCTGTCATTTTATTAACTGAAAGGTAAAAAAAGCAACATCCTGTAGAGTTGCTAGACTACAATCCAATTCTTTATTTCTGAGCTTTTTCAGATGTTATTAGAAGATTCCTAAATTTAACATTTTAAATTCAGTAGTTTTTCTGAAACAGGGAAGTGCTGTACAGAATTTTTTGCATATGTACGTTGTATATGTGTGACAGTGCAACAAAATTAGATGCTAGAAGCTCAGCTAGTAGCTCACAGATTTTAATGTTTGTATTCCCACATGATCCAGATGTCTTGGTACAAAGTTGATGTAGTCTTAGGTAGTACAACTGTTCAAAATTTCTGCCTTAAATGTGAAGTTTCAGAGAAACTTACATGTTTTTAACATCAGAAATAATGACAAGTTTAAATGCAAGTATGAAAGACCAACATTAACTCCCTGAATAAGTTAAATTTGTGCAATTTTTCAACTACGTAATGTGTAAATTGAATATAATAGAACTCTGAAAACCATGGAGTAATAAGCAGCTTTCCTCTGTCAAGTTTTGTTTAAGTAATAAGTAAGGGTCAAAATTTTAACAGATGGGGCTGCACACCCTAGAGACAATACTTAGGAAGCTAGCAGACAGCACACACTTACAAAATTTTAAGCACTTTTCGAATATCGTGCAAAAATAGAAACTGAATTACAAACAGTTGCAGGACTCCGAGATTGAGGTAGTTCTACCGAAATAGGAATCCTTGCTACAGATAATGTGCACAATAACCATAGTACTTTCTATACAGTTACATAACTGTCAATAGAAAACTGTGTTTACTGGTGCACTGTGTTAAGATGCCAGAATTTGGCACAAATGCATGGCTGCTAGTGCAAAAGAAGACAGCAACGTTTGCATAGAAAATACAGATTGCACAGGAGTGATTATGTAAATCACTCAAAGAATAATCAACAGCTTATAGTTACGTAATCCCTTCCTGACTGTTCTGATCTGTCTTTTAACTCTCATCCTTGACACCCTTCTCCTCTCCCCTCTCTCCCCCCCAAAAAAAAAACCCCCCAGTATTTCTTCAAGATTTGAGAGTTAGAAAAGGAAGACAAAGCAGCATATGGAGCACAGGTGAAAACAGATTACTCATTGTCATCTTAGACACAGGTGAATAGGGTTTTCACAGAAAAGAGAGCATAGGGGGTCAGAAAGCCATAAAGGCCTTTCAAGAAATGCAGGCCCAGATTCCTTGTAAACACTGTAACAGGCATCTTCTACAGAACTGAGGATTACACTTTTAAATTTCTTTGTAATTCTTCACTAGAAGTATGGTGTCAATCCTACTCTTTTGTGTAGGTCTCTGAAGAAAACACACTGGGAATAACCTGTCATTTATGTAACCCGTTTGTAACTATAAATAGTAACAGCAAGCAAAAAGGTACCTTTTTGATAACAGGTTTTTTTTTCTTCAAACCTTACACTAGTTTCCAACACTGGGTGGTGGGAGGAACTGAAAGTCCAGAATAATGCTCCCACTGAGGAGCAGGAGGAGAGCCAAATGACTAAGAGTTTTGTAACAATGCCATAACTAGCTGTACACAGTCACATTTGCTTTTACATTTTGATAAACTGTTACTGTTTTACTGTTTGAAATGATACTTTACAGATGCCTGGCAAAACCCTGTGACATGCTCTGTCAGGCTTAAGCGATGCTTGCCAAGTACCTGGAGATCCTCAGATTTAAAATAAGTAGTCAGTTTTTTGTTTTGTTTTTAAATGCTCAGTGGCACAAGGTAGTTTGCTTGCAAATACTGCCTCACATAAACCAGGGGTCAGCAGTTACATTCTGCCAGGACAATCATCATCAAGTCACATCAACTGAGGAAACAGCCTGAAATTTGCAAGTCTAGGACAGCATTGCTTTCAGGTGCTTTGACTAACAGTGTTAGGAAAGAGGCTTTACATCACAAAGCATTATTCCACAAAGAGCCCTGGCCTTCAGTCCTCACAGCTTGCTTTAAGTATTAGGCAAGCTAGAAATGATTACGCATATCCTTGAACAAACTGCTTGAGATACATTCCCAAAAGTGTCTGAAAATCTCCACATGAAGGTGCAAAATTGAAAATGGCACATTTTACCCCTTTTAAATGAAAAAAGAAAAGTCTAGAAACAGTAAGCAATTCACCAGAAGTGAATTACCACAAACTGTCATACCCCAAGCGCAAATGTGGATTTTTTACTGAATATTACTGTACTTATAACCTAGCTGTGTTTTAGCTAGTCTGAGAACAATTTGTCTGATGGTGAACATAAGCTGTTCAGCAATCTGAACGGTTCTTGATTTAGTAAATCTAAGGGAATATTAGAAATAGCAGCTTTTAAATGATTTTCTTGGAAAGGAAGCTCTCTGAAACACCTGCAGTTAAACTGATCTTCTCAAAATTGTGACCTGTGTAATAGCAGTAGAAAGTATCTGTACCTTTAAATTTACTGTTTACCAGTTGGTTTAGCTTTTCATTTTCAGCACTCCTCAAAGCAGCAGACCTTCTCTATAACTGCAATGCCAACCCACTTCAAGAAACCAAATCAGCTGCTGCTATTTATCACAGAGTAACAGAATACTGTCAGCACTAGTGTTATGTATTTTTTTCCACTTTGCTTAAAATAAATTGACAAAATTATTGAAGTACATTTCTTCAACATAATAAACAGTTACCTAATACACAGTACACATTACAAAATATTTATTTTTAAAATAATAAAAAAGTTTAAAAAAACCACTATTTATATGCAGATGCGTAAGTTCTTTCAGAATATCCTCATATATAAGAAGCTGTTTTTCAATACTTGCCTACAGTAAAGATAACCTTTCACGATATGTTCAGTTGAAATTTGAATTGGCATGTCTATGCACCTAACAATTGCTAGCCTGAACTGCCATCCTTCAGCAAGGACACAGCTTAGTCCCAGAACCAAATATAGTTTAAAAAGCATGTTTACTCACCACTGAAACAATTCCAGCAGGGAGCAGAGTTGATATTATATATAGTAAATTCACATGAAAAGCAAACCCACTTAAACATACATAAGACACTTCTAATGAGTAAGGCCATACATTTCAAGAATACTTTTTCCCCCCCCCACAGAGGTTTTACTTCCTCCTTTTACAACCTGTTGTTTCTGCTTTTTCTTTATCCCACATCATAGAGAACAAAGTCTTTCTATTTTAACCCGCAGCAAGTTTTTAGCCGCCATGCTGCAATGCTCAGTGAAACACGGAAGGCAAACACTACTAGCTTAAAAATGAAGTTACTTTAAAAAGAGCAGTACGCGGTTGCCGGAGGTCTCCGCAAACAAAGCCCCCGAGACACTTGATTTTTCATCCCTGCCGCGGCAGCTCCTCGCGGCTCTTCCGCATCAGCGGCGGCGCGTCCCGGCCGAGAAGCAGCAGTGGCCGCGGCCCGCCCCGCCCCCCCGCGGCTCACGGGACCGGCGGCGGCGCGGGGCAGCGCCACGGCCGCGCTGGGGGCTCGCCGCGGGGGGCGGGCGGCCCAGCCTCGCGCGCGCCGCCCCAGAGCGGGCCCGCAGAGCCCAGGCAGCGGCAGCGCGGCCCCGCAGCGGCGGCCTCTCACCTGCGGGCCTCAGCGTCCCTCGCATAGCGGGCTGCGGCCCGGCTCCAGGCGCGGCGCCACCGCCGCAGCTTCCCCACCGCCGCCGCTCGGCCCACACCGGAAACCGCACTGCCTCGCAGCGCTTCCGCATCCGGGTCTCGCGGCGGCCGGCCCCGCCTCTTCCTGCCCGAGCGGGGGAGTGGCGACGCGGGCGCGCTGCGGCCCCGCCCCTTCCGGTGCAGCCGGGAAACAGGCGGCGGCGGGCGGCGTTGTGGGGCGCGGCGGCGGCGTGCGGGGCGGGAGCGCTGCGGCGAAAGCCGGGAGGAGCGGCGGGGTCGGGCGCTGGTGGCCGCCGAAGAGCGGGTTAACAAAACCGAACCTCAGCTGGGATTCGGTAGTAACCAAAGAACGATATAACGTCATGCAGGTTTCTCAGCAGTTGAAAAACATAGTTAGAAGGCCGAGACTAATGTATACCGTGAGAACACGTATACCTTAAGAACAGCATGGAAAGCATTAACGCTTTAATGAACAGGCCTTTAGGATGCATTGTTTCCGTTTCATAAGGAAACGGGCATGATCCAACGAGACATCGAAACCAAGATACCCAGTGCATTTCATGGAACAGATACAATCCGATGCCTCGAAAATGAACAAAGAAGGCATCATATTGGAGCAGAACAATAATCTTCCCCAGTCCCGCATCTTTTTCTTTACATTGACAAGTTAATGTGTTTCAGGCAAAAGGTTAACAAATGCTAATATGAAATTCTGCAAGAATTTCTATACAAGAAGAGTTTGGTTTTGCCACAGTATTTGTGGTCTGAGTATGCCCTGAGGCATTATTTTTATATTTATGGCCAAAACCCCACATCTTTATTTTGAATTGTTACAACTTTTTTTTATAACACTTAAAATACTTTCCATAGTTTTATACTGGGGGAGTTAGCCGTATATGTAAGGAAGGACTGAATCCCATAATGTCTCTTCCCTATGTTCTAAATACCTGCTACTCACTTTCTTCAAATCAGTTTCTCTGAATTAATTTGGTACTCTCCTTTGTGATTTTGTGATAGTACAGAGCCAGGAATCATTCAGCAAGAAGTCTGCGTGCAGAAATGCAGCACCAGATGAATATAGAACAAGCAGTATTGTAATAAAATCACTGTTAATAAATCATTCTATTTGTGTAAAAGAGATCAATGTTTCTGTATACCCAGTTGGGATCCCATTTACACATTGGCAAAGGAGAAATGACATTTTTGGCCAGCTCTCCATCCACTGTTACATGTGAAATACATAAAGATGGACAGATGTAATATATCTTGGAAAAGTATACCCCGTTTAAGGTTTTCCCTTATGAGATTATTTTTAAGATTCTTTTAATGTTGAGAATAGCCGAATTAAGGAAATAGGTCGCTTAGGAGCTGCTCCAAAAGCATAGTGATGTTGCTATACCGGACCTGAGAACAAAGTCTTAGAGCTGAGTCAAACTTCTAGTCTCTAGCAAGGTAGGTAAAAGCTGTACAAATGGTCTGAGAGAGCTGTGACAGCAGCTGCTCTGCTCATCCTGAATCTCTTAGTGGACAAAACCAGTAGATGCCCCTGATACTATCTCCCAAGGTTGAGTTTTGTTGCCCAACTGGTAGATAAAGAAGAGAAAGAGAGGGGAAAAAAAGCATCTGAGCTAGAAGGCAAAATACTGTAGAACATCATGTAGGCGTCAAGCCAAAATAAGAGTAATAACATATTTTGCATTTAGCTCTGCAGATGTCTGTGGGAGTGTTGCGTTAGCAGCACCATAAACGCGCATAAGAGGTGTAAGGGAAGCGTGTGTTGCATTGTTTGCCCAGTGATAGCATTCCTGGATTCTCTATGGGCTGTCAACACTGTTATCAGTGTCATTAGTTTAAAGGTGCAATTGCTTTTGCATCCTGGGAAAACTGGGGTTTGATCTAATATTGGGTGCATAACTAAGTTGTATATTGAAGGAAATAGTCAAAGTGGTAGACTGGGTAAAGAGGTAACTTCTGTCTCAGTTCAGTGAATGTTCATCTCAGAGCTTTAACAAGTAAGGGAAAGCAGATTCATGTAGCTTTATCCTAAGTAATAGGATAAGGGAAAGATACCTTCTGATACACGATGGAAGAAGCTATAATTTAATACTGAGAATTAAACATTCCATTTGATTGTTAACAGGCAGGTTTTTTTGTTTTAACTGAAGTTTAGGCAGGAATGTGCCATCTCAGATTACTCTTCTCCAAACTTAGCATGTAGCGAAGTATGGATACATTCTCTTTGGAAAAAGTTTGTGTTTGGTCATGGAAGCAATATAAAGGGCCATAATAACTCCCATCCTCCAATAATACTGCTGGTTTTGTCTTGGTATTAAGGTGTATTATCATATAAATCTATATAAGAATTGTTCAACCTATACTGTCAGAATTGAGAGGTGGATTTAGTGATGGAAAGCCAGCATTTAATTCCTACCAGCTGTTTTAAACTAGATTTTAAAGAATACCCATACAGTGTACTGTGTTTAATTTCTCATATTACTGAGAGTATATCTACTGAATTTAGACCTGGATGAAAACTAGCTTTAAATGAAACCAATCAGAGGCTTCAGTTTCTGTAGTTCATTGCTAACTGTATGCGATTCAGAAATCTAATTTAATGCAAAACTGAGCAGAGGAAAATAAAGAAATAGCTGGAAACTCACCAGCATCACATGTACTATACTTAGAGATGCATTTGCCACTCAGGGTTTGTGCTCATAACTGCTTTAATGTTGACTTTCCTTTTACAGCGTGATTTGGGAGTTGATGTATTCTCCAATATAAGCAGTCCATAAGAATAACTTTATCACCACAAAATTTCCCTGAAGGTTCTCCTTTTTCTTTATTTCACTGATGTTCTCCATTCCAGAGTTTGTCAGTCTTGCTCTAGGCACTATCAGGAGCAGACAACAAGCAAGCAGTAGCTGGTTTTCCCTGAGGAGCTGGTTTTACTGTCCTAGCAGGGCCTTGGCTACTCAGTCCTGTTGTATTTATGCTGAAAACAGGTACCTGGATCTGCCAAATGACAAGAAATAACTCTACAATCAGACCACTCAATTGGCCATGCAACAAGCACATACATGAACTTTCCAAAAATAAGATGAGATTCCACAAGAACAATTTATAGGCTGAAAACAGATCAAAGACTTGCTTTGAAGTCTCCAAACAAGCCTGTGGCATTCATGATAGTGTTTTTTTGCCAGCATATTAAGGGAGTTTGTAACTGTAGATCTAGTTGAATTGTATCTTAACTTTAGAAAATTGACTATTTCTATAAGGAAACAAGTCTCCAAACAAAAAGTTAATACAGTTTTTGACAGTATCTTAATTAAGACAACTAATTTCTAGGCATTTTGGGGAAGACAAACTACTGAAACTTTATGGCTCTTACTCTAAGGAAAAAGAAAGGAGTTCTAGCAATAGCAGTGGCTATACTTGATTATGTGGCGTTTTTCCTACAGTTCAGTTGTCAAGGATGCACCAAAACAGCTCTGTGTTGCTTCTTGATAAGAACCTGCTGATTTCAGTGAGAACAGTACCACTGATTTATTTTTACTTCAAAAGAAGTTTTTACTCAGTTTGTTAGAAAAAAATGACTGGATCTTCTTTACAAGTGAAAATGCAGTAAAATAATTTTAGTCTTGGGGACATCTTGGAAGACACCTGGCATAAGCAGTGACTACACATTTCCCAGTCTTGCCTATTTAGATGCTCTGAGTCTACCTGGAAACACTGATGATTTTAATTTTAGCCGCACCCATAGTTCTTGGTTTCCCTTATGAAAGAGTCTTCAAAGAAAATAAGTTGTGATTATATTTATCTATCTATGCATCAGTGCACTTAGTTTGTTGACATCCGTGTTGCCAGTTACCAAATACCTTTCAGATGGTAGTGATTCAGTAGCTTAAAGAGAAACGCTGGGCATTTAGGCTATGACCTCTGTTACTTAAGGCAATTTTGCAGAAGATTTTATTTCTAGATTATTTCAGCTGGTTCTGACAAATATAGTCTTGATATGTTTGATTTCTGTTTGAGTGATATCATGTACTTAATTCTGTCTACAGGTCTCAGGCCGAGCGGGGCAGGCGAAGCGCTGCACAGCGGAGGAGAAGCAGCCGGCGGCGGGCGGGCAGGACGGTCGGCGCGGGCAGGACGGCAGATGGTGCTGAAGGCCAGGGCAGCACACGCCGGCTGGGGACGCGTTCCAGCTCCGGCCAGGTCTCACACGGATTTACCACAATTAGATGTTACCACTTCTGGTCATTTTGTGGATCTGGAGTCTATTGTTCATTCATGATCACGATTTTTTTTTTTAGAGCAAAAGAAGTCTTGTGGAAGAAAGTGTAATTTCATTTTACTTTACAGGCAATATTTATGGAACCAATCATTAGATGGAGACAAAATATAGTCCAAATTTTATGAAGTTTATAAAAGATTTAAAATGACATACTAGAATATGAAATCTGAAAACATTAGATATTTTAGGAAGGGCACTGTTTTTGTGAACAACGGAAAGGAGACATTATAATAATTAGATCTAAGTTCTATGTAAAATACTAAATGGGATCCAGAATGCATTAAATCTTAAACTTTTGTCCAGTCTTTGTTTAGTATTGAATGTGTCTTAAGCATTTGCATTTTGAAATTGTTGCATGAAACCCTGTTTGATGGCATTTGCATCATTTCAACATTTTATTTCAACAGGTAATAGTGAAAAAATACTTTTCCTTTTAGTATTTGCAAAATTTGGGGTTAGTTTGCATTTGAAATAAAAACTTATTTCTTATTTCATCCAATGCTATTCATTATCCTTAAGTCTTTTGTTCTTTTCAAAGCAATTTCCCCCTAATAAGCATAGAAAGAAAGATAGGTCCCTTAATGTGTCAAGACTTAAGTCACACTTATAGCATCTACTAAAAAGAAAGAAAAAAATGAAACAGTCTTTTGGGAATTGTTTGATCAGAACTAGGTCCTCTGTTCTGTTCCAGTATAGTGTACCTTGCTCTCTTGTCCTGAGATCCAAAAACTTGTAGGAGGAAGGCTTGCATGTGTGTGTGTGGGGGGGGTGGAGTGGGGTGGATGAGGTGAATCTTGACTTTACCATGTAGGCAATGGAAAGGCAGATAAAGTTTTTAGAAAATGTGATATTAACATGGCTTGCTTTATTGTTTGTAGGGACTACACTTCAGCCTGTGAAAGGTTTTTCTTCCTAAAAAGTGATTTGGGCTTAAGTTTTTAATTGCCAATAAAAATAATTAATTGTTATTAATACTGATAAAGTGGCTTAGATTAAATTAATACTTGGTTGACCATTATGTACAAACTAACCAGAATTAGATAATGTAGTTATAAGTATCAAGTTACATTTCTTCCATAAGCTAAAATTACATGCATTTGCCTTTGTGTTTTTTTACATGATACATATCTATTTATTAACTTCAAGTCTTGTGAAGTCTTTTACTTGTCAAAAAGCTTGGTATTTGTGCAATTTTTACTATGAAAACACATTAAATCTTAACAGAAAGCCTCTAGTCTCTAATTCTCAGGTAACTTCACAGGAGTAATCTGAACTACCTCACAGGTAACTCTCCAGTTATAATTCACCTGAGAGCTTCTCATCAGAAGACAATGTGTAGTTATATGAAAGCAACATTTGTAAGAGCTTATTAAATTGTTTCATTCCATGTTATTGTTCCCCAAATAAAGTATTCACAATTTAAATTCAAAGGTCAGGTCTGGAGCTCAAGCCCCATGGGTTTCACTGCATGGTACTGTGAAAATGTAACAACATTTGTTTAGTTTTTGTTTTTTTGCTATTATAAGAGTCAACTGTATTTCATAGGCAGTTGGTATTCTTGTATATCTCTCTCATCTATATGAGACAGTGGCTTCTATCATCACTTTCTGAAGTTACCTTTATGGTTAGCTTGCTTTTACTATCTCCTCTAAACAAGAATAGATGCTAATGCTTATGATAAATTTAGAATGCTCTGATTTATCTTAACATTTTTAAAAATAATATTTAGTGTTTAATCTTTTCATGTGAATCCCAGTCAAAACAGATGATAACATCTAGATTTTTTTAACTTATCACCAAGACTTCTTTAGCTAGCTTTCTTAACTCATCATTGAAATGCAGCAGTCTGGAGAAATATTACATATGGACAAAATATGTACTGAGTGTACAGAGGGTCTTGTTCTCACACCACAAAGGCACCTGCACTTGCCTCCTGCTCTCATTATCAGAGCTCTAAGGCAGGAACCGGAGGTTACTGATGGGAGCATTAAGCCTGGATGAAGCATCAGCAGCATAGCCAGAGTCTTGTGGACTGGAGTTCCCCGTGATCAGTATTCAGTGGCTTCACCCTGATTTGGATCATTCACATGCTGTGAAAGTCTCATCCTGTGTCACTAAAGTTTCACCCAAGGTAAAGCAATAAAGAGATTTTCTTTGATTTAGCTGAGCAAGAGAACATATTAAAACAGAGAAGGGAAGAGAAAGAACAGACTGTTCCACAGGGGCTAAATGGATTCTTTGAGTTGGAAACCATACCCATTTTAGCAAGTACCATCTCTGAACAAAACTTGGTCCACATACGTATTTTCAAGTCTCTGTAGTAGTGCACATGCACAGATTTTAACTCCATATCCTTCATATATTAACAAGAACTTTATAACAAACATAAGGAAAGGGAGAGCAAATATTTTATAAAACAATTTAGTTTACATTTGTAGTCATTATCAGAACACATTAGCAAATTAAGCAACGTATGAGAAAAACAAGTACTGTACAAAGACGACTTGAATGAGGAAAGAGATATTTTCAGATGAAATTTGAAAATGAAACAGTTGTATAATATGGCAGCTGCTGCAGAAGAGGAATCTCCAGCACCTACAATGGCAATAATGTAGGGAAAAGAAAAGACCTGAGTACGAGAGATGGGCAGATAAGAAAAGGGACAGGTGGAACAATGTAGGAGACACCCTGGAACATTTGTATTAGAAATTTGGTTGAAAGAAGATACTTAGGGGGACATTGTAATGCCAATGAACAGTGTTTTAGAGAAGTTGAACTTACAGATGAGTGGCACAAAACTTTAAAAATAGCTTAGGATCAAGTCATGTAAGTTGCCTCGCACACGTAATATAAAATCTCTATATTGAGATTTGAGACCTAAATAGGAAAAAAGTTAGCATCAGGACTGTACTACTGAGGTACTACTACCCTAGGTCACTAGAATGGTAACAACAATTTTAACCTATGAAGGAAAACTTGGCTGTAGGGAGCAGGAAACAGTAACAATCAGTGATTTCTCTTATCACCATGTAAATTGAATAAGTGTCACCTCAGGATATGATGCCAAAGCTGAATTTTCAGACACAGTCAACTACTTTCAGCTTTGTGGAACAACCAGGTATGATTCCACTAGAGGAGACAGCTCTTGACTTGGTAATGAGCAGCATACAGGACTTGGGTCAGAATATGATTATCAATGAACATAATCGTAAGATAATCAGAGTGAATATTATCAATGAATCACTTTGTAACATAGACCAAAATTAAAAAAAAATGAGTGAGCAAGCATGTGAGCATATGCTATATAAAAACAAAAATACTTGTTAAAAAGAAAGAAGCAACACCCAAAAGGGTAAAATGTTTCCAGGTGGCATGAATATTAGAGATGACGTACTGGAGGCTTGGAGAATGCATCTCCCAAAAAGAACTTCAGACAGACCAGAAGAAAACTAGCAGGGCTGAACAGCAGAATAAAGGAGGTTGTTAGTAAAGGCATAACTTCAAAAAGTTGAAGTCATGTCCAAATGATGAAAATAAAAAAGATCATAAACTCAGGTCAATTGAATGTCAAAGTACAATAAGGCAGGTCAAAATAAAAGAGTTTGAGGAAAGAAGGTGTAATAAATCCTTTTTCAATACACCAGAAGCAGGAAGCTGATAGATTTTGCAGGGTCAATGGATGATCAAGAGCATTCAGAGAATTAATTTTTTTCCATCTAGGTTTTTTGTGAAGATTAAGGAGGTTTCCACATTGAACTCATGTATTATAAGGGATGTATTGAAAGATCTATCTCAAACTAGAATGCCCTTAGAAAGTGCTATAGAGCAGACCAAGAAAATAAAAAATAACAAATTGCTGGCAATCAGATGGCTTTTACCCAAGGATTTTAAAGGTATCTGAATACAAAATTCACCTCTTATTGACTGCAAATCTGAGATACTTCATGCTTTCATAGTTAGCCTTATGTAACACTAATGTTATAGAAATTGCATAAAAATGAGTTCTTGGATCAGAGTTAAACCTGAAGAGGAGTTAATATGTATTATCAGCTAGATGGACTTATTTCTAACTTGGTACTTAAACCAACAAAGACACAGAGGTAAGGCACCACGACCCTGTCACTATACTTCAAGTTTTATTATCATTAAATTTGCCTAACAAAGTCCATAGAGAATCTTGCAATCCCCCTCCAATTTGTTAGATTTGCAGCATTTCTAGAAGCAGAAAGTCTTAAAAGCCTTAAAGTTTGTACAGTGTGTCCATTCAGCTGACACCAAGTAGATCATAAGTATATATCACTTCTATTTTTTTAATTAGTTTTCACAGCACACAGCTGACAACTGCAGCGTCGGAGCTGCTCCCTGCTGCTGGCGGGCGGTTTCCCGGACCACACGTTTGTACTAACGGCACCCAGGAGGTTTGGGCAGAGAGTTGCTGCGTGTGCTTTTTGGCAGACCCGATTTGTTTAACAGGTTTTGTTTAAGAATTTGTATGTTGGGTATAAATTCCCATCAAGAAAGTAGGTCCTTGGGTGATTAAAATAAGGTTTCCTCAAACTCTGGTAGGCTATCAAGCTATTGATGATGTTTCAAAGGGCTTCCCTCATGATCGCCTCCTTGTTACCTGCGATGCTGTTTGCTTGACCCAAACTCTTTCCGACAGAGCGGTGGGGACGCTTGCCTCAGGACACCGTGTCTTAGTTCTGCAGGACTGGTAGCAACAGCAGCTGTTCCGCTCTGCACCAAGTGACAAGCGCTGGCTACAAATGCCAACACCTTCAGCTCCTCACGTCAAAGGAAAGAAAGGAGTAGCTCATTGGAAAGTCTCTTTATACATGCTTCTGCAACAAGCGGTGCCAGGTACTACTTTGCTGCCTAAGCCACCCATCAAGAATTCTTTCAGTATAATTTGCTTTCAGCCAAGACGACCAAAGCATAAAGCTTCTTTCCTTATTTACAAGCAGAAACACTTATGTTTATTTGTCAAAAAGCAAGTTTATGCCACCTTCCATAGTTTGTTTCTGTCAAATGACAGAGGGAGAAGCTGTAATTGAGAGATGAAATGGCAAACAGCTACCTGAAGCCTATGGGCTGGTCTGCATAGAGGGCACTAATCCCTGTCAGAAGTGCGGCTGCAAAAGGCGAATAATCGCACATACAATGTACGTGAAAGAAACTCACAGCAGAAAAGAGCTCAGCCCAACCTCTGCTCGCACAGGCGGCAGCAGAGGCTCTTTAGCTGCCCCAGCACACACAAAACAGCACTGAGGATACAGTTTTCTGCTAGCATGGGAATCAGCTTTTCCCTGCTGCTGGGCAAACTGTTGAGATGCAACCTCAGAGTGTTATGACAAGGATCATCTTCTAACTTCCACTGAACAGATCACATAAACCACTTTTATAAGAACACATTTTGGAATTTCTGTCTAGACTATCACAGCGCAAGTTCTGCTCCTGGCTTGGCCTGCCAGGTAGCCTTGCCGAGCGTTCAGAGAGGAAAACACCCAAACAGTCTACTTTTTAAATGACAGGTTCCTGGAAAGAATCAACAACACAAAAGCAATTGATACCTGGCTTTGCAAATCATGGGTTTGCAATTCCATCCTCAGGTTACAGCGGTACCACAGTCCTCCTGCAGGAATCCCACACCACTAAGGCTCACAACTCAAACGTCATCCCGGCTAATACCAAGCTCAGACTCCCAGCTGCAGCCTCACTGAGGTTTATAAAAGCTCCTAACACTCTCTGCTAAATGAGTCAGGTGCTGACAGTTATTCACTCGCCAGGCAGCTCTCCCATCCTTCCCGAGCTGCCTCTCTGACAAGGTCGTGTCTAATTGAGGGCAGCTGGGACCAGGGAGTCCCTGATACAGCCCCAAACAAAGGCATCCAGTTCTGAGATCATGTGGAAGAATAGCAGATCAATCCCTCCTGTTTTCCCTCATAATCTGTGGAAGCTACTAAGACCTTTTGTTTAGATGGATTTTTTATCTCCATTTTTATGCTTATACAATACAAAATATTAAATTTGTTTAGAAAATGCATTTTCCTCTGTCCCTTCTGATTCTTTGCCAACCAGGAAGTTTTGCATTTGCTGAAGTTTTAGGCATATACGCTGCATTACTGTTTTGCATAACACTGTAAACAAGGATCTGGAATATGATATGGGCTCAGCATTTACACCGAGGTAGTACTAGCAGTCCCTATTTAGATTCAGGATCCCATAGTGCTGAGTAATGAATAAACAAAATGTGTTCCTACCCAAATAACTGTTGAGAAACAAATGCAAGATATGAGAGCTGGCTGCAGCACATTCAGTGGATGGAATAAGTGGGAGAAGAAGATGGGCATGATGATAAGAGGAATATATGATTGTGATGTGAAATGCAGACAAAAATGTTCTAGATGGTTGCCAGTAGGCAGCCAGCACCTCATTTTGTGTGTTAGCACTAGAACTGTTGTGCTGTGAACTCCTGGAATGATTAGCTTTGTAGGATTTGGGGAATTAACAGCTATTTTTGCTACCTTCTTCTCGTTCCCCCTTCCTGCATTTTCTTCAGAGAAATTCATGTTTATAAAGGCAAAACCTGTCTGCAATGCCAGATGCAATTAACTGTGAGCATGGCCTGAAAAACATTTTGGATTTCCTTTATGTCGTTTTGGCCCATTCTGTTATTATGTATGTGAAATTCACACTGACTCCAGGAGCAGAGCTGTAGGGTCAAGGCTATTTTATTAAATGAAAATTCCTGTTTTGCAAAGGAAGCAAATGGAAACAGCATTAAGTACTATTGTTTGTTTGTTTTACTTTATCCTGAACTTACAGAGATTGGATCAAACTCACAAATATAAGCAAATACATTATTATTTTTGGCTCTCTCTAGTGTTTCCTGAAATCTGTAAATAGTGACGCTTCAGTTTGGGATCTGCAGCCGCAGCAAAAGTAAAAAAGCCTGATGGATGCCAAACTGAACGCTAGAGTTTTATCATCTGTTATTAGCATGTCCAAGTTTGCGTTGCATTTTAATTGCAGCACAAACAGGGGCCCTAAGGCTAGTGGTTGTTATAACCAACATTAAAATGAGAATAATAGAATTGCACAGTATTACACAAAAATGCAGCTTCAATTAATGAGATGTTTGTGTTAAGAGGCCTGACTGGAGAGGTTTCCTCATAGCTAAGGGCACTGGAGTTTGCATATTTGACAGCACATATCTGGCTTCCTCCTTTCTCCTGGTTTTGGCAGATGTGATGCTAACACTGTCCGTATCTTTCAGAAGTAGGATGTTGTTTATAAATACAACAGATTCTGATCCAGGTTGGTTTTGTTATGGCTGTTTTTGGTAGCTGTTTTTGTTTTCGTTGTTGTGCACACTAAACAAATGCACTGAAAGCAGAACACAGACTGAAACATGGGCTGGCAACGCAGCTGGCCTCTTTCTCTCAGCAAAGATCTTCTGCAGAGATAAAATATTTGGCCCAACTCTGCAGACTGATTATTCCTTGGATACCAATTGCATGGAGGCTGCAGGTGGCTCATTAGCTTATCTCTCTTTGTGTTTTTATAAGAAGAATGAACTTAATTTAAAAGAATGTTTGGCTGTTGGATGCTCTGGTTGCTTGGGGCCTTTGGGATGTCGCCGGGTCGCTGCTCGCGCGTGAGCCCTGATGGTCGCATACGTCCCGCTGGGGGCAGCAGGAAACCGCCGGTGGTGGTGGTGGTGGTGGTGGTGGTGGTGGTGGTGGTGGTGGTGGTGATGATGGTGGTGGTGGTGGTGGTGATGATGATGATGATGGTGATGGTGATGATGGTGGTGGTGGTGGTGGTGGTGGTGGTGGTGGTGGTGGTGGTGATGATGATGATGGTGGTGGTGGTGATGATGATGATGATGATGGTGGTGGTGGTGGTGATGATGATGATGATGATGGTGGTGGTGGTGGTGGTGGTGGTGATGGTGGTGGTGGTGGTGGTGATGGTGGTGGTGGTGATGGTGGTGGTGGTGGTGATGATGATGATGGTGGTGGTGGTGGTGGTGGTGGTGGTGGTGGTGATGGTGGTGGTGGTGGTGGTGGTGGTGGTGGTGGTGATGGTGGTGGTGGTGGTGGTGATGGTGGTGGTGGTGATGGTGGTGGTGGTGGTGGTGATGGTGATGGTGGTGGTGGTGATGGTGGTGGTGATGATGATGATGGTGGTGGTGGTGGTGGTGATGGTGGTGGTGATGATGGTGATGATGGTGGTGGTGGTGGTGGTGGTGGTGCGCCCGGAGCCCGTGCTGGTGAGGATGACCGCTGCTTCATTCCCACGTGGCACCGGCTGGCCACTCTGGGCACTGAGCTGAACGGTTGGAAAGTTTCATTTTTGCCTACTTTTAAACCATCCAAAAATAATGTAAAGCACTTCCTTTTACTACTGTTAAGTGGAAACACTATTTCTGCACAAAAGATACTGTTTTGAATTGTGATGCTCACGATCTGCAAAGCCAAATGCCTGAAATATTCTTTTTGTGTAATAGTGCTACTAACTGCTTTGCTCTTTAAAGGAAATGCTCATTAAATGCTCTCACTGCAGAATCACATCCTTTCTATGTATTTCTTAAAACTAATAAAACTAATTATAGAAAAGACCCAGTTATTTTCCCGGAAGGGAGGTCTGAATTGAACCTCTTAGACAGTTGCTTGGCGTAAATTGCTGGCCTGGGGTTGGACTCTGAGAATGGCGAGGCAGCGCTGCGCCGCGTGTCCTGGCACGCCGCCGTACCCATGTCATGTTGCACTGCTGAGACGGACTGAAAATCACTGCTGCCTCCACCTTCCTGTGAGGGAATTTTGACCCGTGGGGGGAATCCGTGGGCTTTGGTGGAGCTTGTGCGCTGGTGCCAGGCGTCAGCCGTGGCCAACAGCTCCTCATCTCGCGGGGTCCGCTTCTTCTCGAGCGGAGGCAGGGGATGCACGCGCAGCCGGGAGACGGCGGGGAGCGGAGCAGGGCCGGCTGCGCTTCCCTCGGAGCCACCGCAGGGCTCTTCTCTTCGGTGCCGCCGTGTCCAGCTGCCAGAGCAGACGTGCACTGCCGCCGCTTCCGCAGCGCCCTGAAGAACGCCTTTTCACGGTTTATTTACAGTGCTTCCTGGTGATGGCTAACGGAAGAGGGCCCTCGCCGCGCCGCGCCTCGCCGCCCCTCGCCGCCCCTCTTTCCCCTTTCCCCTTGCCCCTTCCCTTACAGGATACGGCTTTGCTGGTTCCTGCCGTTTGGAGCGGCTCTCCTGGTGTCTGGCCTTTTAAAGGGTGCTGAATACGAGCTGCTTAATGCGGTGGAGTACTCTGCAGGCAACCAAAGTAAATTTGATGATGATGAAGTCAGTGTGATGCTGCCAGCTTTAACTTGTTTCCATACCGGTGTCTCTGAGTATTGCAAATGTGCACCTGTAACAGGTTATAAAAATCCTGAATGGCATTTTGACTTCATGTGTGGACACCTGACAGAGAATTCATTTGGCAGAAAAACAAAGCAATAACATATCTAAACTACTGAGAAATTGTATGTGTCTGGCTCAGTGATTTGCTGCCTTTTCACTTTTGGCACAACATTTCTGTTTTTTCCAATTGACTGGTTAGTTACCCTACGTGTTGATACTTGCAGTAGACTGACTCTAAAATACATGAGGTCTGTTTTGTCCTGTATATATAACCACACTAAAGCTTTTTCCAGTCTTCATGCAAAATAGCATCCATGAGATGTTTGATGGGATGGGAAGACAAAAAGGTTAGTAGTGGCTTCTATATACAAGAGAACAGCCTAGTTAACATTTTCTGTATCAATTTTACATCCAACTGTTCTTTTATTTCCAAAAGCATTAGCTGAAATAAAAGCCTCAAAGCTTCTGCGATACACTGAACTGATCACCCTGTGCTACAGCAGGAGTGACTTAGGTGGAGGTTCGTGCGTGTAACCTGGGGCGATGCTGGTACCTCTCTCCGTTGTAACTTCTCCTTCTTTTGGCATTAGCAATTGCGCTGCCGTTACTTGCTCTAACAGCCCTGTGCACAACAGTGCCCGTGCTGCATTTGGGATGCTGCGGTTTCAAAGCACTCTTCTGCCCTTTTTCCTTTTCTCCTCTTTTTTTCTGTGCCAGCTGTGGGCCACAAATGTGATTCATCAGTTACTATGCTTTTAAGATTTAACTAAGTTGTAGAAAGTCTTCCAACTATCAAAATTCGGATCGTGCTGCTCTGCTGTATTTGCCTCTTCAGGCCGCGCGGCTCCCGTGAAGCCCAGGCTCCCGGATTCGGCCCGAACCGCTGCTCTCCTGCCCCGTGTCAGCACCAACGCACCACGGCTCCAGCGCGAGCCAGCGCTTTTTCAGTGCTGTATCTACTTTGTGTAGGTACGAATGACCTGGAAAGGAGAAAAGCAATTAGGACCAAGGCCTCTGATGTAAAAATCCCGAGCATGTAACCACCAAAGTCACAAGCATATAGAAATATACGGTCACTGCGTTACACGGCTTCAACTAGCAAGCTGACAGTGCCAAAGGAGAATTTTCTCATTAGGATTTAGCAGAAAGCAGAAAGCTGCAATTATTTTAGGAGGGGTTTAGTACTTACATGCCCAGCTCTAAGTGCTAGGTCTGATACGAGTAGTATCTCGGAGCAGATTTCCAATCAGCAACAGCTTGGAGACAGAAATCTGAGATGAATCCATAGCTCTCATTCTCTCTCTCTCTCTTTTTTTTTAATATTTATGTCTTAATCATTCTGAGCTGAGAGACCGTCATTTTTCTTCCTTGTCTTGAATGCTTTTTTATGGTATTGGGTTTTTTTTTCCTCCTCTGTTTTTCATACTGTGATTAATTTAAATAATTTATTTTTAAGATGCTGGGTTTCAGAATTTTTCTGTTATGACCGGAAAGATAATTGTCCTAAAAATTATTTGAAAGGAAACTTTTCCTTCACATTTGATGGGGTGACATAGGTGTCTTTCCAAAGCATGCTTATTCTGATTTTTGAGACAGACACGTTCTGGATGAACTTCTCTTGGTAAGCCAAATGCTTATTTTTTTTTATAATTCTTACAGCACGAGAATGGCTCTAATTGCACAACGATAGTGAAAAAAATGTGTTTAGGCCTGTCCCATAACGTTCGGGTACCCTGAGAGCCGGGAGCCTCGTTCAGCCCGACCCGCTGACGGCCCCGGGCGAGGGAGCCAGGCTCCGCCGGGGATGCGGCAGGGCAGCCTGGGGCCCCGGGGAGCCCTCGCGGGCGCGGGAGCAGGCTCCTGCCTGGCAGACGCGGGCTTCGATGGCGCTCTCCCTGCTCAGATGGATCCCTCACTCATTCTGGGTGCTGCGAACCAGTCTCAGGGACTGGAAATAGGGAGCGCATTTTTAACTCCGAGTGCAGCTGCTTCATATTTTTTAATTTCTTTTTTCAAGTGAGAAGAAAATAAAATTTATACTTCTGTAATTATGCAAGACAGTTCATTTGCGTGTTGCTAAGTTTGTGTTTCACATTTGTATGAAATTTCATATTTCAGCAGGCAGGTACTGTCAGTAAATCCACTGTAACCCTGTTGTTCAGAAATGCACTAATCCATTCATCTCCATGTTGTCTTACATTATTGCTGAATTAAAAAAACCGTGAGCATTGATGTAAGTCTAGAAAATAATTATGTATGTATCAAATATTTATTGTTTGTTCATAACAAAGGGAAAGCTGCAATGATGAGAGAGATAAGCTCTACAATGTAACAAAAATTATATATAAAATTTTATAGCACTAATCAAGAACTCGAAGTATTGAGTTCCACAACACCTTTAAATTTTAAGAGAGACCCACATTGCAAAATCCCTTGAGCAAATCTTAAATAATACATTATAGAGATATAAATTTCATTCTTGCTTCTCCCCAAAAAAGGAAGACTGTGTGTTGTGAAGACCAACCTGTGTTGCAAACAGACTCCAACAAGGATGCTTGCAAAATCAAGCCAACCAAACAAAAACCCATTTATGATTCAGCTATAGACTTGTCTTTATTGTACTTATAAAATATACATAGCCTTTTATTGAATTGCCTGCTGTCGAAATCTGCAAGAATTTTATTGCTTTTTACTGTCCTGGAGAGGAATAAAGCAGCAGCCTCTGTGTAATTTCATAAGAAGCAAGGACAGTAAATCTAATTTTGCTGGATATGGGATCGAAGATAAAAAATCGTGCAGTGACCAAAAATCAGAAGTTTTGGAAGACCCAGTATCAGTATGTCTTCTCCTCATTTATATTTTTAAAGCATTTTTTTGGATATTTATGTCTGAACACATTTCACATTACAGTGCGCCGTATGAGCTATTTTAAGCTTTGTGTTTATATATTTTCCTCCACGAGTGCATCAGCCTGTTCCAGTATTGAATCAGGGTTCGCGCGTGTTCCCTTTTACAGCAGCACGGCTGCTCTTGCGCTGCGAGGTGGGATGTGGCTGGCTCTGCCCTCTGGGGAGGGCAAGCGGGACGTGGCCGTTTCTCCGCCCGTTGCTTCCCTTCCTCCGAATCCAACGAGGGGTCAAAGCACGAAGCCCCCAGCTCTCGCCGGGGGAGCCACGGGCCTGGAACCTGAAAAGCAGAATGCAATTTTAAGGTAAAATTTCAGAGCTCAGCAGCTTTTCAGCGAGGTGTCCCGGATGCTGCTGTCAGCTGAGGCCCAAAGCGCGGGAACCCACCGGCCCTTCCCAGATTCCCCCCCTGTTCCTGGGGAAAGCTGCACCGATGCCTGTGACAAGCTGCTCGCCATGTCCCGTCACGAGTGGACTAAAGCTGAGAAAAGTCACTGACCTCCCACCCCCAAATACAATAATCCCGTGGGAAGTTTCGAATATAAAAGGAGGAAATTTGAAGATGGCCCAAACCCGTCAAGGAAATAGAAGTTGAAGAAGGCACCATGCCACACAGATGGCGGGGAAATAGAAGATATCCTTAGCACAGGACATATGCGTAAGAGGCTTTCGGTTGCTGTCTTGTGGGAAACACTGCAGTAGCTCTTCCTCGGTCACAGGGAAGCGTGCAACGGCGTTGGAGCAAGATTTTTCTTGTACAATTAACTGAAAAGCCCTTCAGTCATAATAAGACCTGATCGTGACTCATCAACTTGTTGCTATCTAGAGTGCTGAAAATCTTGGTTCCTCTTTTTATCCAAACTATGTTTTGTAGAGGCCATTGAAGCTTAAACTTTGTAGAGGAGAAAAATCATAACGTGTTTATGTGGCAGAAAGATGCTACTCAGTATGATAAGCAGGAGCCATGCAAATAGAAATGTTTGTAATCAGAAATGTGAAAAAAACAATCAAATTAATTTAACCAGGGAAACAGAATGTAAAGGTACCACCAAGTCAGCATCTATCAAATAAAAATAAAAGTTCATTCTAATCCCTTGGTTAACATGGGATAGAAACAAGGAATGATGTTAAGCAAATAGTAAATGTGTTTTTTTTATTACTTTATAGCCCACAGAATTATATTCTTCTTTACTACTAAAATAAAAAGCATTTGCAGTGTATTAACTTGCTAATCTCTATCATAAACTTGCTTTGGCCCTTTATCCCATATTGCTCCATGGAAGTACCCATTCTGCGTGGAGCTGTGCATGCACGTCACGTGCGTGAGGTTCCGTAATCTCCATGTCTGCTGCTATCCTGCTACTTTTTTGAGTAAACTGACAAAAATATTTCCCAGTTATTCACAGAAAAATATTTTTAAGCTGCTGTGCGTGTTTCCAATCGTTCATGATTTGCCATTAACAAAGTCACGGTCTGCTAGTCCGAACGAACCCACCGGTGCTCCCGCCAGGACCGGCTGGGCCGCTGGAGCAGCGCGGGGAGCTACGGGGCTGTGCCAGCGCGACGACGGCGCTGCGGGCGTGTGCTGGGGCCTCCTCTCCACGGCGGCACCGCTCGTGTTTCCGTTGCAGCTGCCAGGACAGAGGGGACCAGCTCCAGTGCAGCCCTGCAGCGGGGAGGAGCGTGGGGCTCACGTGAGGGGGCCACGACCCAGAGCCCAGCGAGGGTGCTGGGTTTGGCTTGGCAGCCGTGTTCAGCCCTCTGGGAGGCATTCCAGTCCCTGGGGGGAAATCTGGTGTTTTGGGATGGGATCCAGGGGAACCGTGGCCTCGTGGGGGGCTAGAGCCGGGGCGGGGGCCGGTTCCTGCAGGGGCCGGGTCGTGCATGCACTTGTGGGACGCAGCGGAGGGGCGGGCGTGAAGGGGACGGTGCATGCACTTGTGGGACGCAGCGGAGGGGCGAGCGTGAAGGGGACGGTGCATGCACTTGTGGGACGCAGCGGAGGGGCGAGCGTGAAGGGGACGGTGCATGCACTTGTGGGACGCAGCGGAGGGGCGAGCGTGAAGGGGACGGTGCATGCACTTGTGGGACGCAGCGGAGGGGCGAGCGTGAAGGGGACGGTGCATGCACTTGTGGGACGCAGCGGAGGGGCGGGCGTGAAGGGGACGGTGCATGCACTTGTGGGACGCAGCGGAGGGGCGGGCGTGAAGGGGACGGTGCATGCACTTGTGGGACGCAGCGGAGGGGCGAGCGTGAAGGGGACGGTGCATGCACTTGTGGGACACAGCGGAGGGGCGAGCGTGAAGGGGACGGTGCATGCACTTGTGGGACGCAGCGGAGGGGCGGGCGTGAAGGGGACGGTGCATGCACTTGTGGGACGCAGCGGAGGGGCGAGCGTGAAGGGGACGGTGCATGCACTTGTGGGACGCAGCGGAGGGGCGAGCGTGAAGGGGACGGTGCATGCACTTGTGGGACGCAGCGGAGGGGCGGGCGTGAAGGGGACGGTGCATGCACTTGTGGGACGCAGCGGAGGGGCGGGCGTGAAGGGGACGGTGCATGCACTTGTGGGACGCAGCGGAGGGGCGAGCGTGAAGGGGACGGTGCATGCACTTGTGGGACGGAGCGGAGGGGCGAGCGTGAAGGGGACGGTGCATGCACTTGGACGCAGCGGAGGGGCGAGCGTGAAGGGGACGGTGCATGCACTTGTGGGACGCAGCGGAGGGGCTCCTGTAGGAGAAAGTTGAAGTGCTTTTGGGCTACAGAAAAATTTAAAAGTAATGTACACATTCTGATATTTGCTACGATTTGCTTGCTTTTTTTCCTTGGGAAAATACACTGTTTTTTACACTCATGTAAAATAGTTATTTTGTGAAAAAACAAAGAAAACCAACCAATTTTGGCAACAAAGGTAACAATATTTTCATGTGAACGTAGTGAGTTTTATCCTAGGGAGGAACCTGCAGAAAGTTCCTAGGGGAAACAGTTGTTTTTCATTTGAGTAAATAGAAAAATTTTTCCCTAGGGTGAATTTGAATATCCTCACAAATCCTGTAAAAAGAGCTTAGCGTCTGTATGGGAAAATCCATTAAAAAAAAAATCTATAGAGCAGAAAAACATTTTAGCTCAGCTTTAATACAGCAGTCAGAAGGAAGCACGCGCCTGTGCTGCCGGCACAGCGTTGCCGGCAAAGGCTCCACGGCCCCGCGCTGCCGCGGGTGCTGGCCGGGCGACCCGTGGTGCGGAGCCGTGGGCTGCGTCCCCGGCCCGGCTGCACCGCAGGGCTCTGTCCCCGGGCCGGGGCGCCTGGAAATGCCTTCCTAGGTGTGGTTGCCGGTGCAGCGATTTTGTGGGAAGAAGAAAATTCTTTGTTGATCTCAGAAAATGTATCTTATTTGCAGACATTTATTCTTCATTAAAAAACGTTTACTTTCTGCCTGAATTTTTTTCTTTTGTCTTTTTTGAGGTGCATAGACACTGACGAGAGGATGCTTGTCTGGGGGCACCGTGGCCAAGAGGAGTGTTCAGCAATGGTTTGGCATTGCAGACAGTCTCCTAGCAGCAGCCAGACACAGGCTGAAGCCAAAGGCCTGCAAGTAAATATGTATTTCCAGGTAAACCGACACCAGGCTCCTGCAAGAGTAGTCTGATATCAGATGCTGACTCTTTGAAGCTTTTCGATACGGGATATCTGCAAAAATTCAGTTCATTCTTTCTTGTGAAAGAAATCTTATTTTTAAGTGTTTTACTGCCTAAACTTTGAGATAGAGCGTGAGACAGCAGCGTGGTATTAATGCTGACGCCGTCGCCTCCCTCTCAGCGACCTTGCGGAGGAAGGAGCTCGAGGGGAACGCCCAAGTCCGGCGGCCGGGCGGCAGAGCGGGGCTAACGTCGCCTCGGACCCGCAGCCCGGGAGCTGCCGCGCCGGGGGCCCCAGAGCCGGCGCGGTGCCAGCCGCCGAGGCAGGACACGGTCAGTCCGGCGGCCGTCAGCCGAGGGCAAAGCTCCGCTCAGCTGGGCGAGCGCTGGGACCACGTCGCTCCAGAGCACGTTTCTTTTAGGATGCGAAGCAGCGCCTGTGCAACCCGAGCTCGCCGCGTGCCCTGGCAGGGGCGCAGGACCCGGACGCGGCGCGGGGGCACGCGGGCGCGCGGAGGCCGCCGAGCCCCACGCAGGGCGCGGGCGCTGCCCCGGCTCCGCTGATTAACGCCGTAGATCACTCTCCCCGCCCGGGAATCAATGACAGCGGTTAAAGGTCTGTCCAACTGCTGGTTTTCCCGTAATGAGTTTATAACAAAGCTGCCACCAAATAGTTTAGTGTCGTGTGTTTTCTCTTTTATTGATTTCAATAAAAAGGCTAATTTGGAGATATGCTGGATTGTCATTTCTGGGTGGAGAGTAGTTAATATAATGAACGGCATCACTGCAGCACGGTGGAGACATTAAACCTGCCCCGCTCCTGGAAAACAGATCAAGCTTAGCAGACAAAGGAGAGCGTTTCCAGCGCGCCCGAAACGCCGGGCGAGGTGCGGCGGTGCCGGGAGGCGTGCGAGCAGCCGAGGCTGAAGCACAGCCCCGTCGGTCTGACTGCACCTTGCCCTGGGCGCAGGGAAAGCCGTGTATTCCTCAGACCTTGCCTGTACGCACAGACATGTAGCCGTGTTCTGCACGTATGCATTGCCGTGTTCTGCACGTATGCATTGCCGTGTTACGCGCATACGCCTTGCTGTGTGCTGCACACGGGCACTGCTGCACCGTGTTCCCAGCGGGAAAGCAGCCCCGTCGCTCCGGGGCACGCGGCAAGGCAGGCTGCTGCAGCGTGGCGTGGGCCGCGCCAGCGCAGGAGTTACCCTTCCGCAGCACTGCTGGCTGGGGCGAAGCGGGACGAGGGCCGCGGGGCCGCGGGAGGGACCGGGTGGAGGCTGGGCGAGGGCGTCCGCCGCCAGCCGCCTAATCCCCGCCCGGGAGCCCCTGGAGCGCGGCGGGCGGCTCCTCGCCCCTGCCTGCTGCCGGCCTTCGCAGGGATTAGTGCTTCCTGGGCTCACATTTCCTCCGGTTCAGATCCCAATCTCTTCACTGTGAGTCTTAGGATTATACATTCTTTTCCCTTTCACAGCGCTTAAGAGAAGGCTGCCAGAGCAGAAGTCGATGCAAGAATCGCCATAGGAGTTTAAGAACACAGACCTTGCCCAGAGTTAAAAAAAAAAAAAGGAAAAAAAAAGTGGTGTCAGACGTGGTGCTCTATGTCCCTGCGCTGTTTGGGACGGTGTCCTTAGCTTCTTAAAGGATTCTGGCCTTGGAAATATTAGCCTAAGCGGTTCTGAGTAACATTTCGGGAAAGTATTATATTGGCTTTAGCTACTGTAAGTCCAGCATTAGTAACAAAACTCCAGTTAAATACCTGATGAAAACAAAGGCATTCTTGAAAGATTGGATCTGTTTTAAAACAACATACACTTTGGCTTGTTAAAGGTTCCCTTATTTCAAAAGGAAAGGATTAAACAGAAATCTAATTTAAAGAGGTTTTTTTTTAAACAATACAAACCGAACATAGTTTGACAATGAGGAGCGCTGTTTCTCCGTGATCTCATGCGATGCCGAGCGGCACCGCGGCCGCGGGGGCCACGGTGGGGAGCGCCGAGCCGCGGGAGAGGCGCGGGGGGGTCACGGCCCCGGGCTCGCCGCAGCCGGTGCAGGGGCTCAGCGATGCCCGCGATAGCTGCTCTGAAAACAGCGTGTGTGATTCGTGCGTGCAAGTACGTGAGTGCATTCGCGTGCGTGCAAGGAGGGGTCAGGCACCGACGCCTGCCTCCCCCTTCCTCATCCTCACGTTCCCGCGCCGGTGAGCACAGGCACGCAGGTGCAGCCCCGCTCGCGCCGTCTCGGGTTTTCATCTCTGCTTATAAATGGAATTGGTCAAATCACTGTGGTTTAAGATAGAAAAACACAACAAAAGCTGCCCAGCTGAAAGACTTTTGGCACAATATGAAGAAGAAAATAGATGCTGGCTCCTCTTTCAAATGAGTGCTGTGCTCTGCAGAGCAAAGATCAAGCCAAAGTTCACGTTATCAGCTCGTGTACCTCACCTGGGGCTCCGTTATTGATAGGTCTGTCATCCCCCCTAATATTGGAGGGGTAATAGCAGCCGATGATTAGGCCACTCTTGAGCTATTAACTGCATTTCTTATCCCCGCCGTAAGAGCTGCTCAGTCAGCTGGGAGACAAAGGCCGCCTTCAGCGCAGGGGGGCCCGTGCCGCGGGCCGCATCCCGCACCTGAAAGGCGCAACTGTCAGGCGTAGGGGAGCGCGCGGCCCGCGAGGGGCCGAAGTCAAAGGTCACCCCGCCGCCCTATCGCCGCTGAGCGGGTCCTGGCTGCCGCGCGCGCTGACAGAAGCTTGCAGGGAGATTACAGAAAATTGCCTGTTTTGTCAACATTTTCTCGGGAGGTTTAGGAAAAAAAAGGACTCTAGTTTCAGGGAGTTAAAGGGGCTCAGTCAGCCTAGAAGTGACTGACAAACACTCTATTATTCATCTATGTAAAAAAGTGATATTTTATAGCATTTCTTTGAGTGATTGTTAAGTGACTGCATAGTGACATTGACATGCAAGATAATCTTAGTAATATTTCCCGTTCGTGTTTGGAGGCAGACTCGCACATTTGTCAGCATTGACAACAGATACTCAAAGGCAGTGGTGATGAAGAGCCGGCTCCCAGTACAAAGCCGAAGCACTGGGAGGGAGCTGCACCCTCATACCCCAGCATGGAGGGGACCGGTCATGGGTTGTGCTGTGGCGCAGAGAACAGGCACACACCCTCCTTAACCAATCCTTTCAGTTTGGGAACAACTACAGATATGACCAACATGATTTCTGCCACATCGCAGCTGGAAAATAGCTCTTCTTTTAATTATTTAACAGAAACTTAACAGAAATCTTGTGTAAAGAAGGGCTTTAAACTAGGAATGACGAGGAGGGAGAGAATGGCCAACAACCAAGTGGTGGATGGGGCTCTCAAGCAAAGGGCCTGGGGTGATGTGAGCAGAAGGGACCTCTTAATCAACAAAACAGAGCTGATGTGGAATCACCCGAGCGTGTGCAGGTGAATAAGGACGTGCCTGTGGGACCCCGTTGTGGGGAAAGCTCTCATACCCCTCCTGGGAAATCCGCACCCTGGGAGCCTCTCTGAAGCACCCGTGCACTAACGCGCACAGCCTGGAGAACAAACTCCAGACTACGCGCTGCAGACCTGTGTGCAGCTGCGTGGCTACGACCTCGCTGGGATCACGGCATCGTGGTGGGATAGCTGGTGCCCCTGGAGCGCTGCGACGGACGGGCCGGGAAGGCGAGGAGAGGGAGCTGCCCTTTGTGGGAGAGAGCAGCAGGAACGCGTGGAGCCCTGCCAAGGGAAGGGAGAAGAGCCAGCCGGGAGCTCCTGGGTCGGGATTAGCATTTTACATACTGTTAATTTCAAAAATAGCTTCTACAGATAATGCTTCTCTCTTGTTGCCAGTTTTGCCAGGTAGATGGGCAGATGAATAGAGGAATTTGATAAAATGCTGGGAGAAATTGTATAAATGTCTTTGTCTCCATTGGTTAGTTATTGTCTACACATTACAGGGACTCTTATTATTCAAACCGTGTCTGTATTAATACATAGGATACACAGAGAAATTTTAGGGGCCAATCTATAACCAGCCTGATAGCTGACTTTATCCTTTGGGGAATGAGTTGGGACTTGGTTTGTGCGTGCAAAATCCAGGTGGGAAAGTGCAATGTCAAGCTACACCTGGAGCAGTCTATTTCTTCAACTAATTTCCATAGCACTTGTCTTGATAAATGGGGCTGTGCTTAGAGATCAAACTGTATTCAAAAATGACACAGGAATTTCTGTTGCACTTTGTGGGGTGTGTGTGTGTGTGTGTGTGTGCGTGTGTTTACAAAGCTGCTGTCAGAGAACTACTGTTTGCCATTTGTTCCTTTAAATGGGTAGTTCAGAAATGGCTGAAATAATGGGAGGGAAATAAGTGGAAGAAGATGTTTTAGTGCAGTGTTTATGACTGAGCTCTGAGAAGCAGCACATTGACCCTCTCAAGCTGCTTTGTTTGGAGGTTGCGATGCATCTCCCAGAAGGTGCATGCACTTTTGGAGATGCCAAGCCCCTCAGGACTCAACACAACCAAACATAAGGGCCAGAGTTTTCTGGTGAGGCAGAGAGAGTTGTGCAACATGAATGCTACTGAAAGCTTCATCTGCTAGATCTGCCTGTGCTTCCTAAATCTATTTGCAAGTGTGACTGATGCAAGGAGTTCGTTACTTTTTAAGCGGCACACGGAGCTCATTTCAAATATTCAAATATCACTTTTGCACTGTGGCTTGCTAGAGCTGAAGAGCTAAGTCTGTTTTGGGGTCTGGGAAGTACAAAGTCAGTGCTGGTCGTAGCATGTGTGAATGTGTTTGAATGTTGTACGAGGTTACATTAATACATGAATGGCATTGATTTAGAGCAATCGCAGATGAGCTGTAGGACCAGAGTCGTTCCCATGGGCAGCAGCAAATGTGGGAACAACATGGCAAGTGCTGGAGCCAGGAGCAAGGTGCTGGGACCACGCAAGGGCAGTGGAAAGTGAAGTCCTCGGTGACTGAGGTGGAGAGTTAGACAAAACTACAAAGCTACCGGCTGGACTTGCATGCAGTTTCTGATTGTGCTTCTTCATTGGAGAGCTTAAAACACTGTGCTTGGGTTAACTAAGAAAAGTTGTCTTATCTAGAAAATTCTACCTCATGTCACAGTGAATTCCTGCTGGTGCGTCGCTCCCAAATTGCAGGTTGTGGTTAATTCTAGGAAAAGATAGTTTTTCCTTAGTCTGACAGAACTGGTTCTTTGGCCCTTTTTCTTAGGTACCTCTGAAGTTGCTTGTTTCAGCTGGGAGAAGAAACAGAACACATGTAACAGGAGTAAAAAATTGTGTTGATCTGACCAGGACAGCAGATGCTGGGAAGTATTTATTGCTGTTTCCAAATGTTTACGCAGCCTTCCAGAGGCTGGTACATGGCAAAGTGTTGGGGAGAGACAGATTTTTTGACAGTTATATTACAAACCGGACCCACAGCTTTGGGGTCTGTGATGCTACTGTGGCTGGTTTTACCCCTTGTGTGCAAAGGAGAGAGGGGAAACCGTGTTTGCATTGGTATTTCCACTTGGGGCCACTACTTTGGTTCTGTTGTGATTTGTGATTGCTCTAGTGGAGTTCAAATCGTTCACATGCACATTCATATTGAGCATATTGCTTGAAAAACATACAGCTTTCCAATCTCTTCAAAAATGGGGAATTTGTTAGAAGAATACTGTATATTTAAGCACCGCATTCAAAGGGAACTGCTATTACGACTCATTTATAACAGTGGTGATGTGTATATGACAAGATGTCAAGAATATGCTCAGAAATGTGATACTCTGTACATGAAATCTCCTGGTTCGTTTAGTTCAGCAGCTCCGCAGCTCACCCCGCGACCTCCGCAGGAACATTCCTGGCTCTTTCGGAGCACCAGATGTCAGCTCGTTAGTTAACCATTTTGCTTCTCCATGTATTAGGATAGTTCTCAATTACACAAAATGCTCTTTACAGAGAGAGCAAGAGAAAGTTTCTATAACTTATGATCACTTCATCTTTTAATTTTGTCAGTACCAGCATTCAGTTCTGGATCCATGGAGGCTGCGTCTTGGATGTCGCTGCTGCAGGGCTGTGTACATACTGCCAGCAGCCTTCGGTTATAAAACTATAAAACTGGGTGTTTTTCTGGCCACTTCATGTACAGTTAGTAGCTACTGAGCACTTCTCATTGCCTGCTGTCACGAAGTTCAATCATGAGGCTACTTGCATGACAAGATTAGTAAGGCAGTTCTTAATTTTTCTCCCTCAAGTAACCTGCATGTTAGTACCTTCTTCTGTGTTTGCTTGTTGCCTGACACATTTTGGGTGCCAGGAAAACGAATAATAATAATGGCAATATAGTATGCTGTAGTCTGTTAGTCTTTGTTCATCTTTTCAGAGGAAATTTTAGTTATTAAAATATATTTCACACTGAAGCCTGCAGTTTAGGAGGCTGGCGACAAGTTGTAAAAGCCCAGATGTGTGAGAAGTCTTTCTTTGCAGAATTGTTTCCATCACATCAAGGAACTTAGGTACGCTTTTGCAAAAGTGCTTTTTTTATTGTTTTGCATGACAGTTAAAGTTTGGATGACACAAGAATAAACAAATAAAACTGACTTCTGAAGCTGACCTCTTTTGGATGTGGTCAGTTCACACGATTATTTTTAATCACTCAGATAATTACGCTGGATTTAAAAAAAAGTCTAGGACTGAAAAACCAAAAAGGGAAGGATCAAACATAGTCTGCCTAGGCTTCGAAACCCTGATCACAGGCTACAGCCAAAGATCCAGCATAAACGTGATTTTTCCTCAGTATGGCTCCAGTTTCCAAAAAAGCGAGCACGGACTGCCTGGAATTTTGGGAAGCAGGAAGAGATGCACCGGCCCCCGCGCCCCCCGCCCCAGCACCTGCTCCCAGAGCCCTTGGTGCTGGGGGCTCTTCACAAGTGTTGCCTTCGGGGTCTGAGGGATCTTTCCTGCCAGGACGGACAGACGAAGAGGGCTTTCACGCTCCCTTTATATGAGGCAGGAGTGTTTTACAGCGCTGCACCTTCATCTCTTCCCTGCGTGCTCCAGCACAGGCAGCTTCAGTGGCTGACGGAGGATGTGGTAACAAATCCTTGTAATCTTCAAACACGAAAACTATGTGTAATGCATCCACAGCTGCCTCACGTTTCCCACAGCGGTTGAGAGATAGGAAGTAGTTAGACTATTACTCATCTTGTAATGGCCACTGATTTATTCCTGCAGTGGATTTTGCTTCCAGCGCTTCTCTAAGCGTCTCGTCCTCTGCCTGCTTCCTCTGGGCATAGGGAGAGACCTACGGACAGATACTTCCCAGCTTGGGTGCTGGCTCGTGTCCCTCTCACATCTTCTATCCTGGGAAAGGCAGCAGCAGTATCTGCAGCAGGAACAGCCATGCGCTCCAGCCCTGGAAGAGCCATCAAGGAATTCTGCTCTATTTTCTGCTGTATATGTTACTCTGCAGCTGGGGTTTTCTGGTCATTGCAGACTCGTACAAATGTTAGATTTTTTTACTAGCAGTTAAAATAATTCAGTTTGCTTGCATCAGCCCTCGCCATCACCCCCAGGAAGATCCAGACATGGTAGGTTAGAATCGGCAGCAGAGGTAGGTGAATTAAGCCTTAATGGTCTGTGGGAAAATCAGTGTTAATATCCCAGAGCAATCATACTCTTGCAAAGAAATGCCAGGCAATCTTGTTAGTAGCGTGACATAGAGACCCATTCGTCTCTGTTTCTCTTCCAGTTCTTAGCGTGCCGCTCCTTAGCTGGCCCTGGTGCCAGGGCATGCCCTGCTCCCGCCAGAGCAAAGCGGAAGCTACACTTCAGGTTTGGGGCAGCCTCTGAGGGCTACCCATGCTGGAACTGCCCAGTTCAATTGCAATATTAATTTAGTGCTACTTAATGATAATGAGTTTGTTTTATAAATTGCGTAACTGCAGCTGATGTAAGTGCACCCTCAGGAGCTAGTGTTTGGATGACAACGCTGTGGACTGCTGTGACATGAGCCACAAGTGTGACCGTGCCCTCGACGCTCCCGCCCCTCGGCAAGCCGGTGTCTGTCTGCGAAACAGCGAGCTGAGCCAGAAAAACGCAGATAGCCGTGCTGCTGGCCAGGAGAGTGTCTGTCTTGGTCACCGATATATAAAGGTTATCAGGGACCACGATGACCAGCTGCTCCAACCTCCCAAGTAACAGGAGCCATGGAACTTCCTGAAAGTCGTTACGCTGGAACTAGAGAGTTCCTTTTAGGAAAAGCACATAATCTTAGTTAAAAAAAGTGGTGTTAAGGGAAAGTCTGCCGTGACTCTCAATAAGTTATTTCAATACTTAACTTTCCGCACAAAAAAGAGAAAAATGTCCCCCATACAAAACTGACTTAATTTTAGCCTGGATTTACACAGTTTCAGCTCTTTCTAGAACTACATCTACTCAGCAGTGTAGCAATTAGCAAGTACATATTAACATTATCCATTAGACATTTTTAATCCACTTGACATGATATATATTCTTTTGTTTTGTTTTTTGGGGGGGTTCTAAATTAAATTTTTTTGTCATAATGAGTCAAATGTTCTAATGAAGCCTCTTGCAGTAGCATTTTTAGTTGTATCAAATTAGCAGCATTCTATTTGAAAAAAAATGGATTTAGTTTCACAGAAATATTCTACATAAATTTAACTTCACTGGCACCAGTGGTAAGTCTCTCCAACCATTATCAGAATAATGTTGAGACTGAAGTCAGGTTTTACTTATAATCACTTGGACTGCCTCATATACTCCTTGTAGATAAAAATGAATTTTCTTCCAGATTACCAAATGTTCGAAGACCTCTTGAAAGAATTAGCATTGATGGTTCAGGTCACTCCTTACTTATTTCTTTTTGAGCACTTGGTTGCAAATGATTTGGATTTGCTGATTTAAAAATATCTGACTTTAATTACTGCTCTTTAGCAACCTTCAGAGTTATTCCAATGGAATGTTTCTGCACCTTCCTTTAATGTAACCATTTTATTTAGCATTTTTCTCACATTTGGGACAGAAATATATGTTGAACCCTGCCTTTTCTGAATTATTATTGACAGTTTATAATTTCCGTTAGAAACAGTGGAATTTTAGAACTTTCTGTGATCCTGCTACATGCAATTCCCCCCCGCACCCACCAGTGTCCAGTTAGACTGATATGTGACAAGTTCTGAGCAACAGGAAAATGTGAATCAGTACCTTTTGAACACACAGAAGTTCAGAATTTGGTGTTACATCAGGAAGAAATATTCAGTAACAGGCTTTGTATAAGTTAGCCCCTCTCTCTCTTAACTGGTAATCTCTGTTTGGAACATCTGTACCTGGAATGAATCAGTTTTCTACTTTTGGCTTAGTGGCTTAGGCAGTGCTATCTTTAGAAGTTTTCATGTACAGGAAAAAATTATATGTAGAAATGATTTATGCACGAGTGATGTTCACTGGCACCCCCTATTGTGTATGATTTTATCATGAGAACAATTTTTTTTAATGCAACATTGGAAAGTCTAGCCGTATTCTCAGTGACCACAAAGCCATGCACCCAGCAAAGTCGTGCAGCCTGTCCTGAAGACTGTCCTGAAGACTGCCCATCTTTTACTTCTCAGAAATGGCAGTTCAGATTTACCTGCTACACAACACCATGCAGAAAATCAAATACTTGGGATTTTCTCTGCAAATATTTCTTTTTCAAAATAGAACCTTTAATGTGTTCTAAAAAGCCTTTCTAACTTAAGTTTGCTCTCACTGTTATTAATTTTTTTATTACAGATCTTGTTATTTTCAGGGTTCCTGAGGGACCCATTAACAGTAGACTTTTATGGAAAAGAAGCATGGTTAAACTGGTGAAAATAACTGTGCACAAGTCATAAGTAAGTAATATAAGCTGCAGCAAGGATACTGTCTGTTGTTTTAATTTCCAAAATAGCAACAGTTCAGACATTTAATTGCATTTTTTATGACTTTTTTTCATAGCTGCCTAGTGTAAAATATGTTGCCAGTAATATATAACTGCTAACAACTTTTAAGTTTCTTAAGCTGGCATTAGATTTCTTATCCTATTGGAGAGGAAGGTTACTTAATGTACTCTTCATCCTTAGGAGGGAAAAAATGTTATTCATGGTGGGTATATATCTCTGTTTTTCTGTTCTTATAATGTCAGCATTACCTGAAATCTTTTATGCAGTAAGAAAGACATGGGACAGGTTGATTTATTTATGTCTTTCCGCAATGTTAAGTGTGTAAATAGAGCTTTTCCACCAAAAGGATTTTATGAGGAGCCAACTCGGCTCAATTTTGTAATAAGGGACTGGTAGCACTACGGACATGCAGCCCCTTCCCCTCCCTCCCTTGTGCAACAACAACTCGTTGCAGCGCTGACGTGCCCAAAGCCCCGTGCAGCCCTGGCGACGCGGTTCCCCGGTGCCCGGTGCCGTGCCAGCGCTGTCTCCGCAGCCCATGCCGGCTCAGGGCCTCATCTGAGGAGCAGGCAGGGCCACCTACACTCGTGCCAGAGCAGCATCCATCCAAATTCCTGATCATCCTGAGATACGCGGTCAGGAGACTGCAGAGCAAGCCTGATGGAGCAGGGCAGGACATGTCTCCTCACCCAGACATGACGGCAAAAGTTTGGCAGCTGACAGTTGTCTCCTTATTTTTTTCTCCTTCCCTTTTTTGTGGTAGCACTGACAGGAGAGACTCTCATTTGCTTTGGACACTCGGCTATCACTAGTTCCCTATCCCACAAATTTACCGGTAAAGGCCCTTTAATGTCTGAACTACTCCGAGATTTTATTTTGAACTTTACAGCAACCTACAGTGACCTCCAAAATCCTGCTTTTACGGGCGACCAGGAGGATCAGACCCAGGTGCTTGCCCTGAAGCTTTGGCTCAAGCATCAAGTTATCTATCTGATCTGAAATTAAATAAACATTTTGAGGGAGAGAGAGCATGACAGAAAGAAGTGGGAGAAGGCTTCCCTAACAGACTGTTTGTTATGCAACTGTGTACCAGAACTTAGCGACAACGAACTTTGCCACCACCATTTACAAACAAAGCAGACATGTACAATTCAGAGAACATTTAAGGAAAGAGAAAAGTCCTCCAACGTTGTGTTTGTTTTCTCCCTGCACCTCCTGGGCAGAGGGGGGAATTTTGGCTCCATTCTCACCCATAATGTCTGCCTGGAACAGCCCTTGTGTGAATTACTCAGCCACGTCTCCTTGGATGGCCTCAGGGAAGGGACTAGTGGCTAACTAGAAAGAAGCCTCGGCGTGAAGTATCGTGCCTGAAGCATGGACTACCTGGATACCAGGGTCTGCAGCAGACAGGCAGCCACTCAGGCTGGTAGGCTAGACACAGTAAGACCTAAATCCCATATTCAGAAACAGCTTGACCATTTGGGAGCCCAAATCCCATTGAATTAAAGTAACTTCCTTCCTTCTCTTGTTCACTTCTTCAGCCTGAATGTCATTAAAGAGATGCACAAATTCTCTGAATTTATAGCACAGTGTTAACATCGGCTACCCATACATCTTGCCACTCTCTCTTCCTCTTTGTCTTCCATCCATCGGCTCCTTTCTAAACCACTGACAACATGCTAGAGGGTTGCTGTATTTATTAGGATCCAGTAATGCATTACACATTCCTTCCGTGTGATGCACTTTTAATTATTCCCTTGGGGATTATTCAAGCAATGCTGATGGTGGGAATATATGCTGGGCTGTTCAGGTTAATGGCCCAATGATTCACTAGACAAGACATTCTTGGAAAGTAATTGATTGCATTAATTGTTCCACTGAACAGTGTGAACCACGGCTGCCACATGGCCCTCCTGGCACTGGCCGAGAGCTTTGACAGGGCCGCAGCAATGGGGCCAGGTGTTGCCAGTTGTCAAGCTGCAGGTGTGTTCGTTCTTATCATTTTTCCTTTGTCCGAGGCTGTTCTCTGCTGCCTTGTCCACTCTTTGTTTCTGTTTCCAATTCCTGCAGGAGATCCGTGATGTCCTCTGAGACCAGAGTAGGTGCTGAGGAGTGGGGAGGGACATTTAGCATGCAGTGCTTAAGCCTGCCTGCTCTTCGACACTGCCAAGTATTAGGTTACTAGATAGTCTTATTCAATAGGGTTGAAAAATGGGCAATTTGCAAAACTTTATTATTCTCAAAACAGAGAATTGGTGAAACTTAATATTGCTCAGACAGACTGAAAGCAGCTATGATTTAGCTGGCTCTCACGGTTACAGTGGAGGTGAAGGCTGAACAGTCTGCGATAGTGAGAGGTAACTTGTGTCACGTACACCATCTGCACGTGGAGATGTTCTCCTTGCTTTTGCTGTGATGACCTAAGGAAGACAAACAACAGCAGTACAGTTGCCCAAGTGAGCTTGTCAGTGTTGCTGCTTTTCCCTGCATTCATGATGCCTGGGCGTCCTGGGGTGAGACTCCGGCCTCCCGGGGTCTGGCTTTAGGGTTAAGGCTAGTAAAGAGAACAGAACGGGAACTTCAGCCTTGTAGCTGTCTCGATGGGCTCCTGCAGGATCTTCTGGTCCTAGTTTGCTCTGATCAGAGGTTTATAGCCACCTCCTTCCTAGTCTGGCAGAGCACAGAATCTGACGTGACAATTGTGAGTGGCATCAGGACACTAATTCCTCTCCAGCGGGTGACCTATCCGAACAGCTTGATGCAGGGGCTCTTTGCGCTGTGTGTAGCTCTGTGGACTCATGAAAATGGGCCAGAGAAACTTGCTAGAGCAGAACCTGACACTGAAGTGTGTTCCTGACATTGGATGGAAACATCTGCATCAGGGATGTAGGGAATTGCTGCATCCAGGTGACATAAGGGAGCTTTCTTTTTGGTCAGTTAATTCACTGTAGAGCACCTTGGTCACAGGGTGAAGAGCAAGAAATCTCCCACTTTGGGAGTGAAGACTGGTCCTCTGCTCTGAGCATGCTGATGGCATGGCCTGGGCAAGAAGCAGCTGTGTTTGCAAGAGCACAGCATGGCACACCAGCAGGTGACATCCCTCAGATGCACAGGCCACCTACCCCAGACAAGGAGGCTCTTACAGAGAGGCAGACCCTGCTGCGATCTGTGGAGCCTTCTGCCCCCTCCCTGGGAGCTGGCAATTCAGCATCAGAGGTAGCTTGTCACCTGAAATAAACCCAGAAGCAATGCAGCCAGCACCATGTTTTATATGCAGTGGGAAAATGTGTGCCAACAAAGTAAGTATTTATTAAAGCAAAAGCAATGCAAGCCATGACTGCAAACCTCTACCTGAATTAAGCAGACCTACTTATTATATTACCACTATGGCAGTGTGATTATCAGCCTTCCCATGACTGGCGTCACAAAACATAGCATGTATACCAGGTAACCTAATTTCTGAGCATTTTTAGGGGTCAGACCAGAGAAGCTTGGCAACTTAAAAGACAAATATAACCCAGGAGGCTATAAATTAAAGTAACAAATTGTAGGAGACTTGGCGATAAGGAATATGTAGTTGAAAGTGTCATAGATAGTAACCTTTGGTAATTACAGTTTGCTTAAATACTCCCTTGGAGACTTCATCATTATAATTTACCCCTGCCCAGAACGTTATCTTCATGAGGAGTCAGGGTGATTGATCACTCGGTGAGTATCTGAGCGGCAAACGGGGAGCAGTTGGGTAACTTCTAACAGAGGGGAAGCAGGTCTTTGAAGCCGTCTTTCCTACTAATGAATCCCTAAATCCTGCAAATTCCTGACAGGACATTCCTCTAGCTATTGTGCGCCTGATCCAGCCCCTCTACCTGGCATATAAATAATGTTGCTGTATCTGTTTATGAAACCTGGACACCTTATACAGATTCCGCCCTTGTGTTTGAGCACTGCTCTGTCACGCACATAAGGAAAGCAGTTTATTCAGGAAAAAAAGCTGGAAGACATTTTGGAATTTAAAGCTACAGATTCTGAAATGTCCTCATTTTAGAGCAGTTCTTTCATGAAGAGACGCGTGGAACTATTTCTTGCTAATGAAAGAGAAATAAAGGCAGCGGTCAGAGCAGACGCCTGGAAGCCAGCACCAGTGACGCTGGGACAGAGCAAACCCCGCGGGCCGGTCCCCGAGAGCGGCGGCTGCGGGCGTGGAGGGAGCAGGGAGAGAGCAATTCCTCCCCGCCGACCGGGTCCGGGACATCCCCGGAGGTCCGGGATGCCGGAGCCGCTGCTCGCGGAGCCAGGGCATACGGAGGCCTGAACGCTGTGCCGCCCCGGGTGAGCACAAATGCTTATGTTTACGTATAAAAATGCCGTTTGTTTGTCCAAGGGACAGGTAGGGTGGGGCGTTCATGCGGAGAGATGCGACAGGGCTGACTTCAGAGAGAAATACGACAACAACCGCAGTCGGGTTTGGAACGCGGGATACACGGTCGCAGCGTGGAGACGTAAAATCACCAAACAAACACGACAAAGAACGCCAGCGGCTTTTGGTCAGGGAAGAAAGCTACTTGGTACTTTGAAACAAAAAAATTTGCCTTAAATGATGCAGTCTAAGGCAATCTTAACTAATTATTGTTTCTTAAAGTAGATAAAATTCAGCAAAAAGCTTTAAAAAGAGATATCTCAGGCACAATATCAATGTCAGGGGAGCGCAGAGTCTTCTTTGAACTTCCTGCCAGCGGCGAGTCACTTACGGGAGTTTTATAGCACCGGCTTAGCAGTGGCAGCCTTCTGGATCTGTCACATCTTGTTTTATTTGCATCAGAGGCTATAATTATATTCATACGAAGTATACCCTATCTGAGAAGCCGAAAGCGGGCCCTGATTTATGCTCCCTACAAGGCAGCTCTTCCCCTCCCGGACGCGATGTGCCCCGACGCGGGGGCGGCTGCCCCACACGCCCCTGCGGGACACGCGGACGTGTTGCGGGGTGGCCGCCGGCCCCGGCACCTTCCCCGCGCGGTGCTGCGCTCGGGGCGTCCCGCCGCACGCCAGAGCTCGTCGCGGTGACGGGCGGGAGACGGAAACACGCCCGGGGAGCGCCGACACGTCCAGCGCGCCGGGGCGGCGAGGCCCGCAAGGCCCGCAAGGCCCGCAAGGCCCGCAAGGCCCACAAGGCCCGCAAGGCCCGCAAGGCCCGCAGGCGGGAGCACAACCGCTCGCTCCCGCGCGGCAGCCGCGGCTCACGGGGAGCAGCACAGTGGCTTGCAGGTTCGGATGAGACCCTAAATTATTAACCTGGCTCTATGGAGAGGATGATGCTGGTCCCACAGCAGCACTCACAGCTGCCTCCCCAGCTCAGAGCCTTTAGTGCTGAATTAGCCATGGTTTGTCTATATAGGTAGGTGTTTACTGGAAAACAATTTGAAAAAGAAACGGGCAGAAAATTTCCAGTGCGACTGCAGAGATAGATAGACTCCCACGTGCTGCTTCCTTAGACAGGAACTTCCAAAGCTGCCGTAGCAGGTGTCTCCAGTTTACACAGCTCGTTAGCTGGATCTCTATTTCAGGAGCTTCTGCCTTCCTTTGCTGATATTCCCCTTAGCAGTGGAAGAGCAGTGATTCCCTGCTTGGTGTGTGAGAAACGTGCCCGTCCCTGCAGCGCACGTGGCACGGCGGCGCAGCACCGCTGCTCCGCTTTGCTGCCGTCTGTTTGCACCGAAACATGTCCCTGTGCGTGGTGTCGGTGGCAGCGACATTCGGTAAGTGACATGGGACACCTCAGAGGGACTAAATGGGAGGGAGTTTGTTAAATGCTTTAACAAACCTGGGAATGGTTGGTGAAATTGTGTGATTCATCCTGTGCATCAGCTTTCCCTTCCCAGCAATATTTTATTTCCTATTAAGCCAGGGAATGTGACAAGCCTGGTTAGAGGCATGACTTTTTTGTGTGTGTGCACAGAAGTGAACTTAGTTTCTTGTGGGTCTGCTTGGGGTCAGTTAATGATTTACAAGGAAAAGCTGCTGATTGGGGCAGAGTGCTGCGTGAGCAAAGGCCCGACCAGCCGGGCAGCAGCGGCCCCTGCACGGGGCTGGCCCCGCACCTGCACTGCGTTCACCCGTGCTCTCTGCATGAATAACCGGCCTTGAGAAGGGTGGGCAGAAAGGCTTGTCTTCACGTCGGTGCTCTCCAGGCAGAGCAGCACCAGGCGCGTACCAGCCTCCCGTGTTTCTGAGCTGTGCTGGCTGGGGGTTCTCTAGCCTCTTCCCAGGCAAAATCCCCCTTCCAAAATCCTGAGTCTTGCTTCCAGGGTGTCCTTGTCCTGGCAGCTTCCAGGCCCCCACCGGTGCAGTGAGTTTTCCAAGGAAGTGTAGGTCACGGCAAGCAGCGAGACATGCTGGCCGTGGAGCCAGCGCCCGGTGCGGTTGAATTTATAGCCCGTCTTGTGCTTGCACTTTATTTCTCTCCCCCGTTGTTGTTATTGCGCAGTCATGCGAGCCTTCTGTGTAGTGTCAGCCGGAGACCTGGAAGCAGGAGGAAAGCGCTTTCCCATACCTCGCTCGCTGCTGTTATTCCGAATTCCCTATCTCTGAACTTGGGGAAGGTTTCAGACCCCTCGCCGGGCGCACCGCTGTCACGAGTTCCCGCGGCGGGCGGAGGTGTGCGGCTGCCCTCGTCCTGCAGGGAGGCACAAGCCGGAGCCGGCCGACCCGCGTCGGTGCCGCGGTGCTCGTGGCCGACCCCGGGCAGGGGGAAGGGGACTGACAGCCCTTTGCTGCTCACCTCTGCAGTCTTGAGACAATACTCATTTCTGCATTGCTCATAAACAAATGTATCTAAAACACCACACTTTATATCCACTTACAATTCTGAATACCTTTCCATTTATCTAAAGCTTGCTGAGGTGAGTTCCTATAAGGGAAGACTTATTTCATTTCCATGAAATGTTTATATTTTCTGGGAAGTTTCTCTCTCACCTCTTTAAATTTTACTGCAGTTGGCGTGCAGCCTGCAGCAGGGTCCTCCCAAGGAAGCTGGTGAGGCAGGGAGGCTCAAGAGGGACTATAAATTTCAAACTCTCTGGGTTAGAATAATTTAAGTGCACCAAGATCTTAACCTTAAAGGATCAATACGGAGTTAGTTTTTTTTTTTTTTTTTTTTTTCTTGTAGTGCTGTAAAATTCAAGCTAAGGGGGAAAAAAAAACCTAACAGGGGGAAAAAAAATTCAAAGTAAATAAAGATTGTATGTGAACAGGGCACTGATCCTGAACTATGTTTCTGGAGTTTCAAATTATATTGTCAAAAGGACGTCTGTTTTGGCTGTTCATGAGAATAACCATCTCAGGAAGGTTTTCGTCACAAAAAATGTGAAGACCCATGATCTGGTACTCATCCTTACAAAATGGATGTAGTTCTCTTTCTGCATCTAATTTCTTTACTTAAATCCCAGAAGGGACTTGGCCTTTTCAGCGCTGGTTGTTGGAGTGGATTGGGGTTGGCAGATATGATGTGTCCTCGTGGGCGATGGGTCTGTGGTTGTGCAGACCGCTACTCCACGCTTCACCTTGCTGCAATTGTGTCTTTAACTAGTTTGCTGAGTGTCCAACTTAATATCAAGAACGTATATGCACTGTTTCTGTCCTGCATCCTTCTATATAGTACCTGTGTTGAAGAAGGCACTGACTAACCTGTTTTCTTCCCAGAATACTAATGAATTGTCTCAGTCGAATTATAGCAATATATTTAGGCATTCATATTTGTTTTTGGGGGAAAAAAACCTACGAATGTGGCTTGTAAATCTTTGCAAAAAACCCCCCACAAAAATATCACAATCTAGTATAAGATCCCAGATGGGGCTTATGCAGCAGACGTGCAGGATAAATGCATCTTAAAAGCAAGGTTTAAATAACATTTCCTGTTTATTATTTCAGCCAGGACTTGAGGTAGGATTTTCTCTGTTTTTCCTGATGACATCACAGCCACCTAACCCAGATTTTTTTTACCTTATTTTAGTAGGATATTCAAGATCATCAATCTAACGTGGGCAATATGGGAGTCTGAGGCCAGGATTTGACAGGTGAGTGCAAGAGAAGCTGTTTTATAAATTCACATTTAACCTCTAACTCTGCATGTAGTCTCTGCTAATAATTTTCAATCCGGAACGGTTCCGCCCCACAGCCCTCCCGCGGCCTCCAAGCACTGCACGCATCTCGTGTGCCTGCCGAAAGCAGCCCAGCTTCCCTTGGAGCACACCTGTAGGCGACGGCCAGCTGCGTCCTGGCCGAGGGCAGTGCCATGAGCGGAGCTTGCCTGCCGCAGCCGAGTCCGGGGCTGGAAGGTGCTGCTGCAGGGGACATTTATGCTGGTGAATTAAACGCTTCAGGGTGCTGGATTATCCACAGTTAAGTGCAATAAAAGAGGATGAATTACCCAACTGGCTCGAAAGGCCTTCTGCAGCTGCATGGTTCAGGTTCCCTGTTTTTTAGTAGAAGACCAGTCCACACAAAAATCTCAGATTCACAGCTCTCTTGGTTGCGTGAACCCAGCTATTTCTAATTGGCTTTTTCCTCATTGGATCTGTGTGCCTTAATGCTTCTGTCTCTGTTACTCTTGCCTGTCCCTTTTCCACATGTCTAGGGCACGAGGACAGTTTGTCTCTACATGCCATGATTTAAAATGCATGTACAGACAGATGTGTGCATTCTCAGGTATGGACAGCAAAGGACACCTGTACTGTTTATTGTAGGATATCAGTGGTGATTAACCCTTAGTCACTAATTTTGCCTCTTTACTTTGTGATAGAAGCTGTATAAATTACCATTTTAAAGCAGTGACATATATTCATCATTGCATTTTGTTTGATATGTAAGAAGCTTTAAGATCCCCCAGGCGCAGGCACAAACAAAAAGCAAAATCCAAGTATTTATTTTTATTCATCATTAATAGGAATATATTTCATCTAAGAGAGGAGGCTGGAATTACATAGGCTGTCCTTGTTGTCTTATGAGGAGTCTTAATACTTGTGTACTCTTTGTGAAGCTTTTTTGGGAAGGTGTCTTGCATGTATTGTGACTTAGTGCAATTTGACAGCCAGGGATCAGTTTTGCTTATCATGGCCTAAAGAAACATCCATGTACATTTGCTCACTCACAGAGTGAAATAGAGTATTAATTTTCACTTTTGTAATCTATTGAGAATTCTTTGCAGCAAGTCGGCATCATGTGAAAGAATATCACAAGAACTGCATGAGAACAGAGGTGGTCCTGTGACAGCTGACTGTTCAGGTCCTTTGTCTCCCCTTCTTTAATTGGCTGATTAGACCCCAGAATGAGTCTTCATCAGCTTTGTTTCTTATGGGAAAGCTGTTTGAAAATCCAAGCTCACTCTCTCAGAATCGCCTTGTCTTTAGCAGGAGTGCACACAGACAACAGATCCCTCTGGTATATCTTCCTGCAACAAAAGGCACAGCTTTCACTGGTATATCAGATTTAGCTATCATCTAGTAATCCTGTTCTGTATATTTTCTGCCAGTTTCCCTGAGATAGTTTATAAGTCTCAGAACCCTTTCTGGGCAGTGAGAAAAAGCTATGAATTCATCTCCAGAAATCCCATCTTGACCTATGACTTTGTTTTTGACCTGGACTTTCTGAGGAGCCCGAACCAATGGAGGCAGAGCAGAGTGAGTGCTCGTGGTATTTCCAGCCCTATCAGCCTCGGGTGAGTGTGGTCTCATCCCCGGTTGGCCATGTGAAACCAGCAGGGCCCGAATCATTCTGTGCCACCAGTGATAAGGTCCATAGTTGCTTCCCCAGTGTGCGCGAAGCCCCTGCCTCTGCATTTTAGCCAGAAAAACACCCCAAACCTGTCCGAGCTGAGTGTAGTCAAGCCTGCCCCAGCCTTTCCAACAGCCAGACGACAGCACATGAGGGCAGAGGCTTGTGCAACTGTGGTCTGCTGCTGCTGGAGCATGGCGGGAGCCAAAGCTGAGCGCCATGCTAATGTAATTTGTCCTCCCGTAGCTTTCAAGATAAGAAGGGAAACGTGGTGTTGATTTACTTAATAAAAGTGACACCCCTCAGCATGCGGAAGCCATCGCTGCCTGTCACTCGGCGCTGCTCGGACAGTGCTGCTGGGCTGTGTGAAGTTATTAAGCAGAAACACATTGCTTGGCCTGACCGTTAGAGCCAGGTTTAGGAAGGACAGATATCAGACCAAGTCAAAGAGCGTGTGAAAGACCAAACGGTGTTTCTCAGAAAGCTGCAAATCTGGCTGCAGAAATGTGCACAGACATCTCAATCTGGAGAGACATATTTCTGTTCCTGGACAAAAATCTCACAAGAAAGCTTAATTAATTCAAGCTGCTTTTAATCCACATTTTGTATCTGACAAAGCTAAAGAGCAATGCTCTTATGAGTCTCTGATACAGAGAGATCCTACAGAAGAGAAAGCTTAGGAAATCTACCCACAGCTGGTCAGATTCAGAGAGGATGTGGTCACTGGTTGCTTTATAAATGTCACGATTTTGGGGTGTATCTAGTGAATAATAAGGGCTGCAAACAGTCAACTGGTCAGTACTTCCTCCCAGGGCCTGGGATCTTCTCGTAGTTAAGGTCTGAGCAGGATGAAATGGATTTTCATTCTTTGATCTTAAAAGGGGTGGTTGGAGCTGGAATTCTGCCTGGACTGATGTCAAATTAAGTTGTGCATATGGCAAAGTTGCTCCCTTTCCTGCTCATCATGCCTCTTGCTTCATCCTGCCAGTCTCCATCATGCTGTTTCACACAGTTAGAAAGGAGAAATGCCTCTCCGCTTTCATCAGGATGTTCGCAGGCCAACCACTGAAATCAAACGCTAAGCACAGGCAGCCCCAGCTCGGGTTAAATAGCTGTGATGAGGACTGTAGGGAAGTGCTGTAAGCACTGTATTAACATGGAAAGAGCTAATAAACAAGATGAGCTGAGTAATTACAGGTTTGTGAGCTTGGCATCAGCTGTAGGAACGATAACAGATCAGCTGAGAGGAGACTTGATCAATAAGAAAGTTCTCATTAATGCTGATCATCTGGGTTATGAAAAACAATGTGTGTTAACTATCTCAGAAATTGTTTTGAGGAGAAAACACAGAAATCCTAGGCGATGGCTGACATGACGAGGGAAGGCTGGCTGGTGCATCTCCCCTTGGTGTTGCTAGTAGCCACAGCTGGAGGAGGACACCGGAGCAGAGCAACCCTCGGCTGCGGTGGCTTTTGTGTTTGCATGTGGGCAGGGCAGCGGAGCCGGCAGACAGACCTCGGTGTGACGTTTGGCTTGATACCGTCTGACATTTCATTCAGGAAACGAGTAAGTCGCGAGCCCAGCAAGGCAGATGTTAATCAGGGCATTTGGAGTGGAAATTAGGAATTTTTATTTTCTGTGTTTGGCACTGCAGCTGAAGCTGGCATCTGAATTAAAAAGGTGGATGCATCAGAGAGAATCCCTGAGGAAAGCATGGACTGATTCTGAAAAGCATGTTTGGAGCTGGTACGCAAGCAGCAGCGGGATCCCCTGGGTGCCTGCACCTCCCAGCAGCTTTGCCCAGCCCTTGGCGCGGCCGTGTTGCTGGGTCCCCCCACGCCGCAGGACGGGCCCCAGCCCCTGACGTCCTCCCTTGGGGCTTCCCCAGCGCTTTGCGGTTAAAAACAGCAGTGATGAGAGGCAGGGCTTGCTCGGGCGTTCCCCACCTCTCTTTATGCCCCGTTGTTGTAATCATCGCAACTGGCAATGGGAGCGCTTGAGGCTCGTGGAAGAGCTTTGCCATTGCACAGAAGAAACCATGATCTTTTAAAGTGTCCTTATCAAAAAAGAAATCACTTGTCTTTCAAGTTCACTCTGGGTAAAGCTCAGAGCTTGCAATGATTCTTCAGATAGGAAAGTAATGAATTAAGTAATTAGTAACAGGCTATGGTCATTATAACTGCAGTGAGAAAAACTATTTGAAATTGTTTTCTTTGTAAAAACACTTCTTCTCAGTAAATTAGCAACAGTGCTCCTGGCAGAGAGACATTCATGAAAGCAGGATATCTAGTGACAAGGAACAGAGAAAGAGACACAGAGGAAATATTGTGAACAAGGTTATTCCTAAATTTGAGTGTTTTTCACACTTGCTGGGAGGCCAATGGATCTTAGATAAGCAACAGCTTAAACGTTCTTGTGCACAAGTTACTTCATAGCAAATGCTTCCTTTGCGGTGGTAAATGATGGTAAATAATGCACGCTCCAGAGCAGGAGGCAAGGCCTTCGCTCAGGTTACTCTGCTGTGCGATCTAGCATAGCAGAACGAACAATGCAAACAATAAATAATGACATAATCAAAAAGCCTGGAAGCCCTTTTTCCTGTAACCACATATATCTTTTAGCGAAACACTCTGATCTCACAGAAGTAATGCACCATTATGCCCCTGAGGCCACTCCTCTGATTCCACGTTTTATGGACTAGCTCTTTATTCCTAAATTCAGCAGATGCATGGCTTATAGCTGGTCCCAGCATGGGATGCATCACAAGCAGCTTGTCTATTACAAGTGACCTGCAAAAGAGAAGAAATAGTGTTTGTATCCTCTGTAGCATTTTTATGGCTGAAAAAGAGGACTGAGAAGCTTTTTTTTTCCCCTTTGTGTCCTGTTTGTTGCTCAATACTAGGTATCTGCAATAGCAGAAATACTGAAGACCTGTCTTTTATTTTTCTGGGGGAAATGGAGGACGTGTGCTGGAAATCCTTGGGAAGAACTCTGCTCGTACAGCAAGGCAGCTAGAAATTATCTACAACTGTTCTCTGGGATTTTAGCTGAATATCCCTCCTCATGCAGAATTTTAGAGTTTTTTAATAAAAGTATGATTTTTAAAATATGCTTAAACTGCTGTGGAAGGTTTTATAAGCGCTTTTTAGATTTCTGTTCAAATAATTGTTTTCCTTTTTAATAAGGGATTATTGTATTACTTGGTATCATAGCACAGTAGACATTAAGTAATTGCAAAGGTCCTCTTATCCTTTGAAATGTACTATTTATTGTACATCTGTCCTTCCAGATTAGAGACTCTTCTCTCAGTGACTATTTTTAGGGGTGTAGCGCTGAGCTGTGTGCCAGGTTTGGACCAGAGGGACGGAAGTGATGCAGACCCTGGAATCTATTTAGTAGCTACCCAAATTCCTGAGATTATGCCTACAAATGTGTTTTGAGCTGTAGATGCGTATATGCATCATCATGTTACTGCCGAAATGTTCTGGACCACACAGTCCACGTGACGGTTAGAAACCATCATCTCATGCGCTGGAGAACAGCGGAAAGTGAAGGCTCCAGCTGCTACTGCCTGAGAGCCGAGACTACACCTCGTGTTACTAGCAAATGCCCATCTCCTGTGGAAATGTATGAAAGCTAGTTCCTGGTCATCTTTGGGTCTTGCTTCAGGGCTTGGCTTGGCCATAAGTAGCAAAGCAAACCTCCTGTATGTGAGATCATACTGCTTTTTTGGCAGGTGATACTATATTGGCCACCGCCAGAGCCATAATAAACTCTGGTAAGTCCTAAGCACCATTACTTAAAGATCTTTCTGCTTCCAATATTTCTCACTTTGTCCTAATCCCAGAGTTCTGCAGCTTAGTCATAACAACGTAATTTGCTTTAATTGCTTTCTCCAAATTTTTTTCATCACACCCTTGCCCATTTCCTTCCCAGAGCTTATTTACAGCTCAGCTTTCTCTTGGCTTTTGGATATTTCAGGCAAAGGCCCTGGAGCTGCTCAGAGCAGGCACTGCTCTGAGAGGTGACTGATGTGCTACGGGCAGACCTCAGCTCTGCCCAGAAGTCAGTGGCATGGTGTTGGCTTTGTATCCCGCGGAGAGGGGAACGCGGCACAGAGGATGACAACACATGCAATAGGAAAACTGTAGCTGTCAGTTTGACCTCTCTGGAGGTGGCTTTCGATGAGACTTCTGTAAGGGGAGGAGAATGATAGTTAGATGTATATTTAAACTATACGTGAAAGGCAACCATGCAAATGTGTTTGCTAGGTCATTTTTGGCTTTCATCTGGATGAAGGAGGAGCTGTATATGCATATGTCCCAGTTAAACACCACCTGCCTCCTGTGTCATGCGTCAGCTGTGGCCACCCATGGGGACTCTGATTTCCACTGTTGGCTGGACCGTTCTGTAATCGGACACCAAAGTGTATGGCACAAACCAGGACTAGTATTTGCTGTCTCTTATTTTCCTTCCGCTGGCTCCAGCAGCTTCTCTGGCCTTCCCACAAAAGCCAGCGTTGTATGGGGAGGAGCAGCAGTCCAGTGGTTTCCCTGTGTAATTCCTGCATGGAGGTGAGAGATGCGGAAACAGTGAGAACCTGTGAGCTAAGGAGGACATTATACTGCAGTGTAATTACTGAATGAACACGCACAGCCCCTAAAGGGTGCTCAGGATGGATAGAGGACAGGAGTATTAGGAGCAGGTAGTTTCAATTCCTGTGCAGAAAGGGTTGGAGCTGTGTTCCACAGTCGGGAAGTACCAAAGGTGTCAGGGATGTTTACACAATGGGCTTGTACTTTTCGAAGCTTGTACTACTTTGTTTTACATGGAGTTTCTAACCCCCCCATTTCTTTATGACAAAGTCAAACCATTCGAAAAAGCTCTGTGTTATCAGATACAGCAGCAAGACTGCTGCCTATGTCACACAGTTTGAAATGATCTCTTTGCTGGTATCTTTTGTAGAATGTTCTGCAATTTGCAAGGCAACCCTGTTTTAAGGAACAGTGCATGATGGGGAAGGGAGAAGGCAATGGAGGGATTAGCCCTCAAGTTATGGAAGAGTCTGATCTTAGTTATCTGAAACCGTATGGGCATCCAAACCCAACAGGACTGCAGCAGGAAAGGGAGGGGGAGCTCATTTCTTCCCTGGAATGGAATGACACGTCGCTAACACTTTGCCAAGGAGCTTTATTATTGTTGGTGTGATTTCAGGGTAGCAAGGAAAAAGCTCTGAGCGCTGATGGGAAGGACTTGCACTCTTGCTTCATGGTGCTTAGCATTTTAAAATAATCCTTTGAAAGGAGAACACAATTGGAATCACAGTTGAATGTGTTGATTCTTCTCCCTGCAAAGTCTACAGAGAGCCTTACTATAAGGGGGAAAATCATCTGTGTGGCCTTGAAACCTTATATAATGTTTCTGTGTTGGGCCAATAAAAAATATCCTAACCGTTATTTTGTCTGAGCTCAAGGCTTGAAGGAAACATCGGGCTGAGTAGGAAAAAAGTTCTACAGTTACAGCTCTTATAATTCTCAGAGCTTTCCCCCAAATACCCCCTACTTCCAAGCCCTGTCTCCAAACACTCAGACTGTGGAAGTGATAACCTGCAGACTTGGCAGTGTACATGACGTTTTACTAAGGGAGCTTACACAAATATTATCTCAAGTGAAATGAGGGTTTAATTCTATTATCTGTGGCTTTTCTTTCCCTGGGGTCAAAAGTACAGAAAGTGGTCATGTTGTCTTTATAGCCCAAGAAACAAAAGACCTGTTTTTAAACCAAATAATTAGTCATCCAGAACTAATGTCCCACAGCACTAACCACTAAGGGGGCTTTAGCGTGATCTGAACCAGTTCGCAGTGCTCCAGCCATGTCGCTTCAGGAGCGCTGGGAAGGGCGGCTGCAGCAGACGCGCTCCAGACGGGTGACGCTGTCATCAGGGAAGCAGGGACTGCGCAGGGACGGCGAAGAAACCCTCGGATAGCCTATATCTTGAAGAGTGCTGCTCCTTGTGTAACACTAAAAGATGTTCCCCGCTGCTTTGTCTTTCTGTTGTAGCGGGTGCAGGTGTGCAGCTGTACATGGACACCCTTGCGACAGCCAGCAGGCTACCAGGGAGAGCAGAGGTCAGCTCCAGGGTGATGCTGGTAGAGCCCCAGATGCAGACTGTGTGGCAGAGCATGGCACAAGACAACCACCGCTGTGATCAGTGAGTTGCTGCTGTTTGGAGGAAGAAACTTTCCACCCCAGTACCCAGAACTGGGATTATCCCAGATCTGCTCTTTAGCCTTGATTAGTTACTCGTTTTTAGCAGTTGTTGTTTATAGCAAAAGGAGCCCAGGCTCAGTTCTCTGCTTTTAGCATACTCTTAACTATGTTCTTGACCCAGATCTGGAAATTCTGAGATCTGTGAGAGAATGAAAAACACTAGAGAAGGTTTTGTTTTGTTTTTGTTTTTGTTTTTTTTTTTAAGCTGTGGAGCTAAAACCTTAGTAGCTCCTGTGCCTGAATCCAGTCTTCTCCACTTTTCCTTGGAGCTTGCATCTTCAGCAACTCCCAGTCTAGACAAAGATGCATGAAGGGAGCTGGGAGGCAGCAAAGTGTTGCAGCACTGTGTTTCTATATGCTCTGTTTGGCCCAGTGCTGTAGTGTGACTTCACTTTAGGTAATGAAAGAGGTAAAGAGGAATGGCACCCTGTCAGAACAGGGTTTTGGTGATGGATCACGTCAGAGGTTGTGCCCAAGAGCTGTTGGAACTGGCATGCACTGAAGAAGTGAGCTGGGAAGTGTGCCTGAGCCAGCAGTGCGTGCATACGGCAGCTTTGCCTGTGCTGCCAGGTGACACCGTGGAGCAGAGCCGGAAGCTCTATTCCTACGCAGCATGCAAACCCTGATGGGTCATAGCCATTGTGACCTTGGCTTAGGGACTTAGGAAATTAATGACTTGCAGCAATTAATGTCCCAAGCCAGCTCTCTTAGCTAGTCATTAATTTGCAAGCAGTGCCAATAGCACTGATTATTACTGCTTAGAAGAATGAAGCAGCTCTAGCCAAGGCTTTCATTGTGCCTTCGTCTCTGATAAGCATTGCAAGGGTGAGAGCTGGACCTTCTTGTTCACTGCAGGTTCTCAAGGAGGAAATGCTCCATTAGTTTCAAACACCTTCGTATTTTCTAAATAGACTACGAAAGTCTAATTAGGGGGAAAAAAATCGAAACACACAGGAGGGGGAAGCAGGGAAATGTATAACTAAAAGTAGTAAGGATGCCCTGGAAGGTCTCTTAGAGCTGTACAAGCCCTCGGACATGGCAGAAGGTCAAAGCACAGGAAAGACAGTTGTAGCACTTTAAACAAAGTCTTGAATGTAACAAACAACATGCAAAAGCTATGGTTAAAGTTTTTTTGATTGTGCCTGTAGATAAATGAGGAATGGAGGCAGGGGGAAGCTTCCTTTTTGTCTCTTCTCTAATTTTGTGCCCATTTATACAGTCTGCTGAAAGTGTCCTTGGATTATCAACAAGTTTCCTAGCCATCTGACCTTGGCTATATGTTTTGTAGAAGTCAGTGCAGAAGGACTCAAAGAACTAGCTCAGTTCCAAGCCAGGCTGCTAAAGTCCAGGAAACCAGAAGTTTGCCCGAATGGGTTTAGCACTGCTTATTAATAAGTTCTGCACTACAGTGCAAAAATACGGACCTGAGAGGTGCTTCAACACAATGAACGCTTATCAGTTTCTGGCATCCCCTATGACTGGATATGATTGGCCAACAAATTTTACAACTGCTTTATATGCCACAGGGAGTGAGACTTTCCAGTCAGCTCGCATCATTTGTCAAGTAACAACTACAGTCCTTGCTCAGGATTCAGGAGACACCGTCCATTTTCTGTAACTCCCTAAGTCATCCCAGACCTTTCTTTCCCACTGCTTTTTCTAATACTGCATTGGGAACTCTGAATTAAAGCAAAAATTATTTGTCTTAATAAACAAGTAACTTTGAAAAATGTTTCATTTACAGCATGTGCTGGAATAACAAAACTCAATGGTATTGGTATGGTAGTTACAAGTGAAATAGTCCTTTGCCCTGAAAGATACTATGCAGACTTTGTTTGTTCAGATGGCACACTGTCCTTTTAGACTAAAACTATTACTTAAATTTTCCACATAACAACTTCCCAAAGATGCCTTTGAAAATTTCTAAAGACAACATGTACTTAATACTTTAATATAATCAGGTTTGATTCAATACAGATTGTTCAGAAGCACCAAATATCTGTGGATGTATCTTGGGTTGTATCTAAATCTGTACTTCCGTGCATAGTTTTGTGTCTGAAAGCAATCCCAAGCCACACGGTCTGTGAAACAGCCCGGCAAGCTTAGTAGAAATATGAACCATGTGAACTGTGATGCCAGTAAACCACAGATCTTCCTTTTGTCTGTTTTGGTAGCCCTTGATCCTTCATGGACATGGAAGTATTTTTCGGTCCAGCATCTGAAAAATAAGGCCACTCTGGATTCTGGAAAGAAAAACATTCTGTTTAAATCCATCCTTCTATATTTTTGTTTTCAGACACTGTCTGTCAGTCTAGCCTTTGAAATTAGCACAAATACCCATGAGAAATATAATCCTGCTCAAGGCTCTGAATCAAATACATTGCAGCCGATAAGTACTTGCCCTTTGACTTCCAAATGATGTTTAATCTCTGAAGCAGGTACAGTAACCTTGGATAATCTGCTCATCAGTTTTATAGGTTAAATAAATGGATAGATTAGTTTCCTCTAGATTTCATTGTTCTATAACAGCAATGGAAACATAAGACAGTACTACAAAAAAGCACCAAGAGCTGTCTGCTGTGCCTTGTGGAGTCTATTAATGAGCTTCGAGAAAAAAAATCTTTATTGCCCCGAAAAAGGCTCTGTGCTGCCCAGGCATTTCTGGGGTGAGGGAACTCTGCTGTCGGACTGTTATCCCTGCCTCAATCAGAGGCAACCAGCTAGCAGAGCTGTTAACTGCTAGTCAGACTGAAAGAGCATGTGCTTGTGCTTTGGGCTGCAGGAGACACCAGGGCTGGCACCTTTGCTCTGCTTGAGGAGGAAAGGGTAACGCTGTGTTTCTCTTTGCAGGGTTTGCACATTCATTGTGTGTATCTCAATATCCCTGACTTCACTCAGCAGCTTATTGGACACTTTAATTTACTCAGAAGAAATAACAGAAAGAGAACACAATCATTTTAGATATTTAAAGAAGCAACATAAAGAAGATTAATTAAAGGACACTTCTACATATTATTGTGCATGCTAAGCGAAAAATTTTTAGTAAAACAAAATAATATCTGTATATTTGGATGAAAATACTTTTAAAATTCAGATTCAGCTCAGAATTAAATGAGCAAGTGGCAGAACCCATTGCACAGTCTACAGAACTCACATAACTTGTGATTTGAATGCTTCTATGATGCTTCTTTTTTTCAAAGCAAGTTGAGAAACAAAAGTGAAGATCTAGTACAAAGTGTTCCCTATGAACCCTAAGGACACAGCAGCCTGCAACTGTTAGCCTCTGTGTCCATGAAAGTGTCCTATGGAATCATCTTTTGGTAGGACACTATTACACATTGTTTTGAATGCAAGTGGCAGTAATCAGCATGGCTTCCTTGTCATATAAGCTGTCAGGACAATTGGAGCATGTACCATTACCCACCTCAAATCTGTCATTGCGTAGAAGAGACTGTCAATAGGGAAACTGTGTAAAATTCATTGTCTAATGCAATTTAGGGATCATTTGGAGAGATGATTTATGGAATTATAAAGGTCTGACATCTGCTGACCACTGAATTACCCTTTAAATTATTCAATGGTTTTGGAGATTATCTCCTGACCTGCCGTGACCTAACCTGAGTTGACTATTGCAGCAAAGAGTGTTGCCTGCTGCTGCAGTGCAGGCAGGTCACATGCAGATTTTACACCCTGTTGGTAGTAAAAACAATTCATTAAGTCCTGCCTGTTTTTTCAATATAAATCTATAAAAAAAGCATTAAAGTGAAGGTCATATCAGGTCAAAAGTCCCCAAATCCTCTTCCAAAAAGAAAGCAAGCTGCCCACACCTCTACTTTATCAAGACTGAAATCAGGCTACATTCCTCTTTGCTAAATTTAGCAAGCAAAGTCAAGCATTTTTGAAAAAGTGGTAGAGATATGCCTGATTTCTATTAGTCAGAGCAGGCAATAGTCATCTTAATGTGGCTATTAAGGAGGATTTGTGAAAAAGAGAGCAGACCACACTTAGTGACAGTAGCTGTGGCACTAGCCCTGCACTCCAGAAGCACTTATTTGCTGCCATGATAGGTAGCTATGGCTTTTTTTACTTTTGGTTGACCAGTAGATCTCTGAAGCCAAAGAGGAAAGCAACAGGAACTTCTCAGCTGTTTTTGTTGGAGTAATGATGAAAAAGTACAGGTTGTATTTATAGAACAAGAAAATTAAAGGCTGAGTAATGGATTTCAGGCTAGGTTCAAATGAAAGCACTTCGCTGGCATGTCTGGTTAAATAAGTGAGGCTGATGGGGGAGATGACTTTTCAGAGAGCCACTGGAACTGTTAGAAAATGAACGAGTGTTTAGAGAGATTTGGGCAGGAGCTACTGATCCTGATAGAAGCTGTCCACACCTTAAACATGACAGGGAGAAAACAGTTGCAGAGTAATGTCTATGAAAAGATGCCAAGCTAAAGTAGGTCTAGGCATATGGGTGGCAAAAGACTATCATGTAAATGCCATTTCGGTACAAGTAAAGAATCCACCACAGATATATTGGTGTTATTTACACCTGTTGAAAGTTCGTCCAGAGTTAGACTTGCCCTGTCAGTGTATAAGAGTATTTTTTTAGGAAAGTTCTGATGAATATTTGTGAGAAACTAGTAAGAAACCAAAGTTCTAAACTGTAACCCAAAGCCTTTTCATGCAAAAAGCAAAAGGTGATGTTTTTCATGTGACTTTACTGATCTAATAGTTAGGTTAGTTGTATGAGTTTCCTCATCGGTCCCAAAGAGAGGCCCTTGAGGGCAGGACAAACTGTTCTGTAAAGGTGTGTGCATTAGACTGGCAAAGCTACATGAAAAATTATGCCTCTCCACTTCTGTAGAAAATGGAATACTCTCCACATTTCCATGCGAGTATGCTGTAAAATGGTGATTCATCTAAAGCTGAAGGGTATAGCTAGATGAGTGCATAGAATAAACTCCTTCCTAGATGAGTTAGAAGAAAATGATCTTTAGATAGTATCTGTCTCCCTACTCCAGTTTTCCTGTGTTTGAGACAGGCTCTGGTGCTAGATATCTTCATCATCATTACATTTATTCAGTTATTATAATTTTGCAAGTGCTCTGACTACATAAACTACAGGTATTAGTGTTTCATGGAGCTATGAGAAATGCTCTTTTTCCCCCAGGCTCTATCTGCAGGAGACATTGCTAATGCTGTGAACACTAATAAGGACTAGGGAGTTCTTGATCTAAACTGCTTGAGGTGTTATGATTTGGCCCTACCGTATTAGCAAAGAGGCTGAAAGTGTTTGGGACTTTCTATTACATGGCAGATAATGACCAGCAGCTACTGCAAGAGCTTCTCAGGTTGCTGTGCTTAATCCAGCCCCGAGAGAGAGAGGTCTCCTGGTCCGTGATAGAGATGCAGCCAGGTGCTGGTTCCCCAGGGAAGCAAGGAAGGGCATGGACCTAGACTCGACTTGCTCCGAGGTTTTCCTTAATTAAAGCCTAAAGGTGGTGAGACAGTGAAGGTGCTGGTTGCTTAGCACAAGTCAGCTACAGAGAAATACAGGACATCTGACATTTCCTAAAAGAGGTCACTCTAATCTATATGTTTGCCTTGGAAAAGCATGAGGTGTTAGAAAGCTTGATTTCCCTAATAAAGCAGTTAAGAGACATTTGGGAGTCTGGATGCTTATTCTCCCTTGAAAGTTCCTTGGGGCAAGAACAGGATCTCACTATGCATGTATACAGCATTTAGCAAGAGGAGCCTGCCTGATCCTGCCTGAGACTTGTGAGAGCTACTTAACCACAAATAAAATGCAGCTCTGGGTGGATGCAAATGGACTTTGACACCTGTGGGGTCTGCAGCTTGCTAAGAGCAAGCTTTTAAACCAGTGTGTCTGTTGTATCCTATGCACTGAGGAAGGCAATGAAACAGATTTCTGCAGTGCCAGACCAGTTCTAATTGCAGGAACAAGAATAGTGACCTCACAGGATTTCTTGCAGACACAAAACAATGATTTTTCTTCTAAAGTTGTGGCTTCTACAGGCCATTAATCATCTTGTGCAGGGGTTCCATATGCTAATCAAGACAATGTAAGCACGTGTGCACATGCTCTCTCTCTCACACACACGCATATTAAAAATGATCTTGAAGACTTATGACAGCTGCATGATTCTACATGTCTTAAATCCCTAATTCTGCATCCCTTGGAAGACACTTCACCTACATATTTATGACTCTTTGCCAATAACAAAGAGAAGTTTCTTTTCCCGAAATGCTACAGGTGACGGTGTTACAAGGGACAATGTTACAGCTCTGTTGCTTAGGGGCTGAAGTGAATGTCCGCAGGACGCAAGTGTCATACCAGGTTTTATCTCCCTGCCCATGCAGCTACAGAACTGTATGTTCTGGTTTGCAAGACAGACTGATGAAGTTAATGATGGGAACATGCATCTTGCCCTACCTTATGCCTGAAGTAGACTCCCTCGTGCAGATCCCAGGACATCCTTGTGCTGATGGCCAGCATCGTGTGTGTGCACCACCCAAACTCCCATGGGACCTCCAACAGGCAGACGGGGACAAGCAGTGACTGGTGTCATTCTCAGGCAGTACTTCACGGTTTATTGTCTCAAATGAAGCTACCAATACCTTTGTTTTGTCTTTGTCTTCAGGCCTGGAGTGCTGTGTTTCACCATGCGCACAGGGTCCCTGCTTTACTGTCCTAGGAGGGGCAGAAACAAAGGTCTGGAGGTCTCTGCCTGTAGCAGGACGAGGTCAGACAAGGGCAGGCGGGTGTTTGGCTCTAGGGAGACTGCCCGAGCTCCACATACTCATTACAGACCTGTTGCCTAATGCTGCAAAGCTACAAACACTGGGAACATGGCAATGTCCTGCCCTCTCCACCCTGCGAGGGAGGTTTGCCTCGCTCTATCAGCGAGTGCCATCTCCTAACTCCCTGGGCACCTGGAAGTAGCGAGGGCGGAAGCACGCCTGGGGCACAGACGATGTGCAGCTCAGAGGAGCCACGTGTCGTCGTTACAAGCACTTCCAGCGCTGGCCCCGCTTGGTTCAGGTAGTGGATATTGCCCATGGATAGCGGAGCTGACAGAAGACGGAGGAGCAGGTAGGCACAGCCACCGGCTGCTGCCGACAAGTGCTCTCGGAGCGAACCGAAGGATGGGCATATCGAGACGCGTGTATAGAGAAGACTTTCTCTGATATATGACTGATAGTCTCTTGTTGAAGTCTCGGAAATGCTATGGTCAGGAGGAGAAAACAAGGGATAAACATGGAATGCAGTGGAATTATAAGACTGGAGACTTGGAGAGGGAAGGGCCATGCCTGCTGTGGAGCAGACGTGTGCAGATGTCAGTACGGGGGCAGATACAGGACTCTCTTCCCCATGGTGAGGAATTGAGCACCCTTCTTAATGGCAGGACTGGTATAGCAGCTGGGAATTGAGACTTCAACATGAGAAGAAAAATAAAAGCAAAAAGTCCGGAGCAAATACTGGGAGGACAGACTGGCGAGACAGATTCCTGGTTTTGCAGAGTCAAACATGTAAAGTGTTATATGTCTTTCCTGAGGAAGCCTCATGTGGGCAGGGACTTTCAGACTTGTTTTATCAAGCAGTGCAGCTGATGAAGCCTTATTCATAAATGCTAATTGTCCTCCCCAGAGGATGCAGGTTTGTTTCTTTGTCTAGTTCACTCGGTCTCCACAATGTTTACAGAACCTGGGCTTGAACCTAAGACGTCTTCCACGGCGCGTTTGAGGTATGCTGCCTGCACCATGGGATGGTCTCGCGGACACCGCTTCACTCAAGGAGGGGAGAGTCTTTTTCCTTTGAATAATGAAACCTGTATCCTGAATTGCCCTGAATTAGGTGCAAAAATGCACCAGTCCCTAAGCATTTTGTAAAGGGAATGCTCTTCCTTTAGATACGAGATTTGTGCAGTTAGTATGTAAGCATGTCGATCTCTGTCAACATGCAAGAGAAATACGCTGTCCTTTGATACTCAGCAACTTCCAGCACAGGTGCTCTGCTATGGACCACAAAAACCAGAGCGGAGGCTCACTCCTCCCCCTCTTTGGTGGTGTCTGACGCAGTTACATGGTCTGCATTTGAAACTCCTGTTTTCCCTCACCATGCCACAGTGGATTTGCACCTAACAGATACAGATATCATACACACATGCATTTACTTGTGTGTTTCATCCACAGTTTGAAATGCAGCTGCATTTAGTGTAGCAGACCACGACTTTTTAACCCAACAATTACCACAGTCTTAGGTAAGCAGGACGTGTAAGAGGCTTCTGCTAACTTTCACCAGATTGAATATTTGATTAAAATCTTTGCAGCGATAATGAACTGTTGGGACATTATTTTTTTGAAGTATATGTTTTTAATAGATTCGAAGAAACATAGGACCTGATATCAGCTACATCATTACAGTCTAATTGAAATATTATTTTTAATACAGATTTACTGACAAACATTTCTCAAAGGAAGTTTTATTCAAATAATATCCCCTTTCCCTCTCTCCATTTGCATCTGATGATGTAGGCAGTGAGAAGCCAGGGTTGTGGGTGGTAGCTGGTGCATAGAGATTTATTTCACAATCCAGCTTTGGCAGCAACCGTGCGAGTTTTTTTTTTGTTTGTTTGTTTTTTAATAAAAAGTTGCAGTTCTTTTCTGTTTGTGCCAGTTCCCAGGTAAGCAGAGTGTTCCTGAACATAGTTTCTTCAGCTAGCGGGTAACAACTTTCTTGTCTGGCCAGCTTCTAAGGATGTTAAGCATGCCTCTATATTTTTTGCTCCTCTCTTAAATTTCTTAGCCTCCCACTGTGGAGCTCACAGCGGGTTTTGCAATCACAGGATTATCGCAGGGACAAGCAGTGGCAGCAGACGTGCTTCACACCATGCTGCCGGTGCCAGCCCCAGGGCTGAGCCCCATCGAGACAACGGTGCTGAGCTGTGACCTTCCCCAAGCAGTGCTGCAGCCCTAGGCACACCATCTCCTCTGGTCCTTTCCTGGTGCATATACTTCATTAAATGGAGGATATAAAACTCCTTAATTTGCCTCTCCTGTGCCCTGTTAGCACAGTGCAGCTGAAGCACCTTCTGGAGCGAGGCTGCCGAAAGCAGGATTTGCTCCCGACTCTTCCTTTCCCTCCAAGGTGGATGTTTTAGCTACATGCTGGTCCGCAAACCTTCCGTGCGATCTCTGCACCTTTACGGACTTCAGGACTGGTGATTGAGTTTTTTTAATTCCCCAGGGGCCTTAGAAACTGGGAGATTCAACTTAATGCAGTTAAAGATTAGAGGTAACACACTGATTTCACTAACTGACAGTTTTCCTTTAATTTGCTCTTGTCTTTGTTTTCACTGTGCCATCAGAAAGCAAAATCACTGAGCTAAATTTAAGAGCCTAAGTGAAAAAATAATTTATGAAGATAAATACTCACTTTGAAGTTAATTCAGTATTTTTAACATGACTTATCAAAGCACCTGCACCTGTCCCCTTTGCAGGTTCCAGCTCAAATGTTGCTCAGCAGGGAGAGGCTGGAATGTCACTACAAATCCTGGACTAGAGTCGGGATGTTTTTTTTCCTCCTCATTCACTAGAATAACTTATTTTCTAAGAAATGAAGTCTAATTAAACATGCATTTGGCATAAAAGCCTCTTTATTTCCTTAACATCAATTGTGTGTGTGTTTAAGCATGTGGGGTATAGGCATGTGTGAGAGATATGAAGGACCCTAATCAAGCTTGCAGAATTAATCAGAATTAACAATTGACATTTTAAACTCAGCAGAAGAGTCAAGTTTTGTTTCTGCTACCTGGAGTCTCAGTATTACGCTAACATCTGGCCAATTGCAGAAGGAAAGTCAAGGGTTCTAACTCACCATTAGGTGGTGCCCCTGCCTTTCACTGAAAAAATAAAACCAAGAAAACCAAAAAATTTTTGCACCAAAGAATTTACTACCTTCATTTTCATTATGCAAATAAAAACAGTTCTAAGAAAGAATCTGTAGAGGAAGATTACGTTTTAGTGTGGGAATAAATGAAATACATGCACGTTTAATGAAAGAGTTCTTGGCTATCGAGGTGCTTGGAAGAGCAGAGCAGCTCCCGCCCGGCGCCCAGTTACGCTGCCGTCGCCCGGGCCTCGACGGTGCTGCCCAGTGACGCCGCACCTGCCCCTGCCGCCACGGTTCTGCGGTGGGCGTGTTTTACGCCTAGCCTTTCTTACTGCGGTTCCTGCCGATCGCAGAAAACTGATGTCCAGGAGGGGCGTCTCTGACCCACTGAGAGTCATTTTACACCCTGGAGCCACCTCCTGTCCCTGGATCCAGAACACTCCACCTGGTTAGGCACGAGAGCAGCTGGACGCCAGGTCCAGCTCCAGCCGGGCTCCAGGTGAGTCTGTCCTTTAGGAGCTGGGGGAGGCAGCTTGTGGTTCAGGAGAAGTCCTGGGTTCCAGCAATCCCAGCAAAGTCTACAGCCACATTTCTGCACGTTGTCTTTCCCATTAGCATAATTGAAAATAATGAACTGAACCAGCAACCTCAAGGTTGACTAATAACTACAGCTTCTCTGATGATGAAAAGTATTGCATATTCTATTATTAGCGAATCAATATGAATACTTGGCAGACATACAACAAAAGCTATTGGTCACACAGATTTCTCTATGTCTTTCAAGTAAAATGCAACAGCTAAAATCTTTTATTTTAAGCATTACCTCTTTGATTTCATCTCTTGAAACATTCAAAATTACTGTTATTTTTATAATTTGCTTGTCTGCGATTGTGGAACCAGAACCTTCCAGTCATCCTAGCTGCTTGTTTCCTGCACTTCTCTCAGTGCTTATGGTTCCTGTTTCAAAGCCTGTCATCCTGACACTGCGAGCCTCATCTCGGTGCGGCAGAAGCAGCAGCTGCCGCCTGCTTCCTCCCTTGGTGACCTACCCACGCGCTGCCCCGCCTCGCTCTCCTGCAGCCTGTGCTCGGGTTTAAGCCATGAGCCACTCGGTAAGGGAGACTTTTGCAGTTCTCCAGGCCACTCTGTGGAGGAAAGTGGCTTTCCCTTATGTTTGTCCGCTGAGCATAAAGCTGCAGCGTTCAGCTGGAGCGAGGGAAGAAAGCGAGCGATGCAAGGAGCTGGCGCTGGGGCTGGTGCCGCCTCTGCTGGGCAGGCGCTGGGGAGGGTGATCTGCTGGGCGGCCCCAGGCTTCTCCCCGCACCTCCAGGGCCTCCGCGGGGGCTTCGTGGGGAGCTCGGCGCCGAGGGCAGACCCGCTCCTGGTGCGACTGCACGGCGCGTCGCTGCGGTGGGACCCGCTGCGGTGGGACCCGCTGCGGTGGGACCCGTGCTCTGGGGCCTCTGCGGTGCGGTGCTCTGGGGGCTGCGTGTGGGTCAGGCTGGCCTGACAACGCCGTTTAGCAGGACGCTGAACGAGGGCGCTGGGTGAGTGCCCGTGCTGGAGACGTCCTTTCAGTGCCCTCCAGCTCCGGCGAGCCGCCCCGTGCGCCTGCGTCTGGAGCGACATGAGGAGGCATGAGGACATGAGGGTCCGGCCGTCGTCCCGGGGCTGCACGCGCGGTTCCCGTTTGCCGTTGCCCTGCCCTCGCCGGGGGCCGTGGGAGAGGCGGAGCGGGCGGTGGCAGCGCGAGGCGGCGGCGTTCCCGCAGGCCGGAGCACCCGCCGGCGGCCGGGGCGAGCGCTGGGGCCCTGGCGCCCGTGTCGTGCCGGTGCCGGTGCCGGTGCCGGTGCCGGCAGCTCTCCCGGCTGGCCCTCAGGCCGTCGCTGCGGCAGGGGCCTTACGCCGGGGCTGAACCTGCAGCAGAAATGCCGCAGCCAGAGGTCGGGCGGTCGTTAGTCTGGCTGCACCCGAATGGCAGGTAGCACTGGAAACCCCTGGCCTCGAGCAGGCCGTGGTGCGTCTGCTGCCACGAGGTAACAGCGTGTCTCTGGAGGCTCTCGATGAATTTATGAACAATCACACACCTGATAGATTACCGGGCTGCATGTTTTGCTCAGCGGTTAGTTTGGTAAGGTTTGTCCATGTTTGGCTAACACTTTGAGTGCCATTTTCAATACAACGACATTTTTACAGGAAGGTGAAGTTCACATCCATTTCATCTGATAGTGTAGTCAAGCATGCAACACCACACACTTTTCAATGTTTTATTTATTTATCCTTTATTATTTATGCATTTGTTTATTTTTTAAGTGTAGCCTGTTCATTTGGGGGGTGATTTCTTTTTCCCTTTTTTTTTTCCCAAGTTCCCAAAATGAATCTAAGTAATATGGAAAGTAGCTTGCACAAGGAATTTACCCAGATGAAATCATCTCTCTGACTCCCGTTACCGTCACCAGACCTGATCCCGACCTGACCTGCAGACCACGTCCCAGCTTGGTCTTGGACCCGCCTCATCACCGCAGCCTTGCCTGATGGTCTGGGCTGGCGGCTGCCCCGGGCCCGTGCTGCTCTCCTCACCTCTCCGGGTGCCGTGGGACGGGCCAGACTGCCAGGCCCTACGCTGCCGGCCAGGATCGCCCCAGTTCCCGGCTCCATCGCTCAGAGGCAGCCGGCCCTCCCTGCTCCGTTTCTAACCGTGTCCTGTTGTCTCCAGAATGCTCATGCTGCACGACCTGCTGTGGGGAGCTGATACCACCGCTGACTTCTGAGTCTGCAAAGACAGTTTTAAACAAGCTTCTCCAAACCGAATTCGATGTTTTTGGGTGTTGCTTGCTCCTTCCGTTTCAGAGTTTCCTGGGAGTCCTAGCTCAGCTTTTGCCCCAGGAAGGTGGCTGTGCTGACACGGCGGTGAGCGGCCGGGCTGCAGAGGTGCAGGTAAGACTGCGCCTTTGTTCCTGGGCTGCTGTGGAAAACAATCCCTGGGAATGCGGCTTGCACCTGCTTCCTTTCTTGATGTCATCCTTGGAGATGAACTTTCAGGCTGTGTCAAACCTAAAAGAAAAAAAAAATCAAACAAAAGCTCTAGTCATTGGTGAAGGATTTTCTTCCTTGAACCTCTTCCAAAATCACTAGCTGCATGTGCCTTCATCTGCGAGCGAGCAGGAACGTTCTCAGCGCGCTGCGGAGGAGGCCATCGCGTTGCTAGTGCGCGTCCTTGGCAGGAGGATGTGAATCTGCCCCGATGCCGAGTGAGACGAGGGAGGTGCTGGGATGGGAGATCTCCATGAATATACAGACCGTGCTCTCGGCAGTTCAGCCAAGAGGGAGTGGGCATGCTAATCAAGCTCCGAGTACCTCACCTAGGCTGTGCCCACAGCTTTCCCTGGAGCACTGCGTGGGTATTTGGTTATTAAAATCTAACTGCTGGTTGTCAGACCTGGTGCAGGTACTGCTCAGGTCGAATCCACTCCCCGAGTCACGCAGTGAGCGGTTTGCAAGCGTAACTCGCGGGGCCAGGTCTTCTCTGGCTGCTTTCAGCCTCCCCCGGTCCCAAGGGCTGGCACGCGCTGCGGAGGCTTTGGCTCGCAGGCAGCTGCGTCCCGGCGGGTCAGAGGTGCGGGAGCGAGCCAACCCCCGCGGGACGCGTGCTGAGGAGCGACCCGCCGGCGTGAGCCACAGCATGCGCGGAGCTCGTGCTGCGTGCTGGCACCGCGGCCGGCGGCGGCGAGGCAAATCGGTGGAGAAGAGCTGCTTTGGCCTGTGCAGCAGCCAGTTTCTAAGGGCTGCCTTGCACCCAAATCCTGCGTGGTCCCGAGAACCGAAAGGCGCAGGCTTGCCTGAAAGGTAAATGTCCAGGGGGGTGGTGGTAGGAGAGAGACAACAGCGTTCCCAAGCTAGACTTCCAAGGATACTGGCACGCAGGCTGAGGTTCGCGGCCACCTCTGGGATACTAGTACTCAAGCTGCAGAAGGGTGACATTGCTTAGTGCAAGGCTCTCAGAGACCCCACTCCCGAGATGCTGCTGATCTGTACAGAAAACTGGTCTGAATGGCGCAAAGATGCCCGAGGTCACCCAGGGTGTCCGTCTGTCCCCATGAAGCCTCAGGCCTGAGCTGCTCCTCTGAAATTTCACACAGATGTTCTAAATGGCTTTCTCTGTTTTGTTTTTTTTTAATTTTTGATGCTATGACAATGATGCAATGAAGTAGATGAACCATTCTATCATGTATAAAGTCATTAAACACAGTTGCTATTTAGCTCTAATCAAAACAATAACCAAGATCAAGGCGTCTTACTGCCAAATTGTTTCACTATAGGGCCAGCAGACGGTAGTTCGTTGCACATTACTTCTACTAGCCTGCCATGAAATAATGTTAATAATACAAATAACAAAAAAAGAAACAAGCTCAATAAAACAAAACATTCAAAATTAAATTTCAAAATGTTCCAAAATGAAAAATTTCTAAAACGAATGTGTTCCTATGGAAGTTTTCATTGGGAAGCCTTTACAGAAAAGTGCAGGTTTGTCAGAATAGCCTTTTCTAACCAAAAGCCTTGCTGTAAATCATGACTGAAGGGCATGTCTCACCGGGGGCAGAGATGGGCCCGGGGTCTGCGGCCACTCTGCCCCCAGCACCCCTCCATTCCTGCATGCCTCGGCAGGGGAAGAGACAACTGATATCAAATCTTGCCTTTCTGTAGGCCACTGTGCTGCAGGTTGGCTTGATGGAACAGGAGCAAATCCCTCTCTTGTGGAAATTTTTAAAGTTCAGACATAATATATTGAAATGTAAAATACATTCAAATTAGAGACTAGGTGTAACAGCGTTAGTGGCTTACCGCAGCTGGAATTCGGTGCTGAGCAAGGGAAGGCGGCAAGGGCTGGCTCTAATTTGGATCAGATGGCGTGCCAGAACATGTGCGCTGGATTTGGGAGGTTTTCTGCGGGGGTGGCAGGGGGTCATCTGCCCCACAATAGCAGCACAGATTCACAGCGGCCAGCCTGGCTCGCTTCAGCGAGACCCGAGTCCTGACGAGATGGGTCATCCCAGCAGATGAAGGATCGATCTCAGCAAGTTGGCCTAGTCAGATAATTGTACGTAAATGAACACAGGCAGTAAAATACCTCCTCATTTACCAAAAAGCCTGGCTCTCCCCGAGCGGGACTGCGGCGGGCTGGTGGGGCACTGCAGGAATCGCGCTGGAGGGACGGTCCGGCCTCGCTGGCTTCCAGCGGAGGAGAGCAGCGGAGGAGGTTCAAGGAGATCCACGGTCGTCGCTCGCCAGCGCCAAAGGCTGCAGGTAGGGACCTCCGGGTCCCGGGTTTGGCCGCTGCCTCCTGTGCCTGTTTCGCAGCATTTTGGGCCTCTGAGCGTTTCTCAGGACGCCTCTCCGCTCCGCTGCCCTTGCGCGGCTGCGGTAGCTCCGGTCTCGAGCTTACGCTGGGTCCCGCGTGCCCTGTTCTCCTGCCGCCCGCGCTGCCCGGCGTGGTGCTGGGGCGGCCGAGGGGCTCTGGCCCAGCTCGTGCGGAGGGCAGGGACGTAGCTGGCTCTGCCGTGCGCGTTTGGGCACAGCTGCCGAAAGCCACACCGACACGACGGCATTTCTGCGAGCGGCAGCTGCCCGTCCTGGCGCTGCAAGCCGCGGCGCTCGCCGGCTCTCCCAAACGTTTTGCCCGGTGCTGAACCCCGCTGAGCATCCAGCACGTGACCTCAGTAAGAGCAGGGTGGGCAAATACTGCTCTGAGCTACCAGAAGGTAGAGGGAAATCTCGGCATTGCTCGTGGAGTTTTGTAACTGACAGAATGTGCGTGAGTTGCCACCAGTCTCCGTGTAAAACTCCTACAGTTGGGCAGTGCTGGGCTGGGCAAGGCGGCAATTTAGATTTGAGGGTTTCAGCGTGGCAAAACATTCCGGGGCTTATACCTTTTCTCATTGCTGAAAGATAAAGTCAGTCTCAACTGCTTTTAACTTTGCGTGGCTCAGAGATCTTTTTTTGTTCTCCCTCTTTGATTTCCAGCGCTGTGCACGACTTCCGCGGAGGACCTGTCTGCGCCGTGCGTTGCGGGGAATCAAAGCTGCTTTCGCTGCGCTCCCAGCACAGCTACCGAACACAAACTGTGCGGCAGCCCAGCGGGAGCCGCGCGCTGACCTGCGATCAAAGAGAGACGTGGCTCTGCCGCCCTCAGTGCCAGGCGGTCTTGTTTTAACTTAAGAATGTCAAAATAATACAGAATAAAACACGTGAGGAATGATCTCCCATTGCTAACGGAGGGGAGGAGGGATTCCTTCTCGCCGCCCTGCAGAGCCCTGCCGCAGCCGCGAGTCCCATCGTGGGAAGGGAAGGATGGGAGGGAGGGGGGGGCGAGAGGGAGGGGGGCGATCTGCAAGGAGCAGGGCTACCCGCGCGCTGGGACCGCAGGAGAAGCGCGTGCAGGGCGTCGCCGGTCCCAGCGCGTGGGCGGCCGGGCTCGCGGCACGCGGCGGTCGGCAGCTTGGTGGCTGCAGAGTTACGCCACGTCCCTGCCTGCTGCAGCGGGTGAGGACGCAGTGCTGGCCGCAGTCTGGTACCCGAAAGCGCAGCCTCCCGCCTGGTCGCGGACCTGGCGGTGAGGCGGGTGGAGGAGCAGAGCTTGCCGCCCCCGTGCTCACGTCTGTGCCGCGAACAGCAGGTCTCCCAGGTTCACCGCCCGACTCGGCGGCCGGAGGCGGCAGCTGGGGCAGGCAGGTGTCCCCGCACAGACCCTCCCTGGCGTCGCCTCCTCCCAGCACGTCGCGCAGGCACGGAAGCCGTGGCTGCTGTCCTGGCCACGGACAAGCTGTGCTTCCCCTTGCAACTCTGCCTGGTTTGGCCTGTCCCCAAGCCGAACCACAGCAGCTTTGCCCAGCTGGGCCACCCTTTTTGTCACGTGTTGCACCAGCTTTTTCTCCACAAGGACCATTTGACTTGTGCTGCACAGAGACACAGGAAAAATGACGAAAATTGGCCCATGTTCTCCATGGCCCACAGCAAGAAACAAAATTCAACCGGACATGCTATGACCCGGGAAAGGCGACGAGAACCACGTGCCGCCAGCCGGGCGTGAGGGCAGCCGAGCCTCTGCCACGCACCGCTGGAGAGTGCCGGCGTCCTCGCTGGACCCAGCAGCGGCTGGAAACGCGAGCGCCGTGCAGCGCTGAGCAAGGCTGCTCTGTGCGTTGGCTGATGAGGTATGGCCTGATGCTAAGACACCTGTCACTTAGGACGGCCTCTCATGTATTCCGGGATATTTGCAATTATCACGTGTATTGACAAAGAACTTGGTATAGAACAATATAGAGACCAGGACTGTGCAAAGTTTGAGGTTAAAAATATAAAAAATGGCTCAGAATAATAGGATTTAGCAATCATCAGTATCCTTCTGCTGAAGCCCAAACCCTGAATTTCAGGTACCACAGTGTAAACTCATAAAATCCATGTGTCAGGCTAGAGGGTCTGTTCATCCCGTGGAGGAGGCCGAGGCACCACTAAACGGATGAAGCCAAGGTACGGAGGAGCAGCAAATACTCAGCTGTAGCGTGTGTTGGCGAATACAGGAAGGTCACCATTCAGCCAAGACTTTTATTATGGAAACTACTGTTGACAGAGACACTCCAGTGAGGTGAAAAGTCAGACTAGGGGCGTTCATGGCGTGCATGGGTTTGGAGGTTCCTTAAGTCTTATGATCTGTCCTCACCCTGCTCTGTTAGGCCTGGGTTTTCCTGAAGTTACAGATGGAGGTTTAGGGACAGGATGCGAAAAGAGACCAGCAGCCTTAGCTACAAGCATCATGGCTCAGGTGGGTGGAAACCAGACCCTTAAGGTAATTAGTGCAAATCTATGCTTTTGTGGTATTACTGTAAGAAGGTGCAGGATGACAGACGTGTTCACAGAATAGCCTAGCCACAGCAGACAGCTTCCTGTTTGATTCTGACAGTGCTGGAGTTCAATCTTTAGCTCCATCTCTGCCCTTTTTTTTTGAAATGCTCTTTTGTGCAAAAGAAAAAAAATTGCAATTTTGAGACTTTTTTATGGCTTCCTTATCAGGCCAGTTAAGCAGAGAATGAAGTAATTCGTAATGGGATGGCATTACTGCTATTGCTACCTTTTTCTGCTGAGAGGTGCTGTGGGACATGTACTTGCTTCTGACAGGTTGCTAGTTCCTGCTAATTGTTTGTAGCTCGTGCCCCAGCCGAAGCAAGCAGCAGAACTGTCATTTAGGCAATACTTGTCTTCATCTCAGAATCCATGAGCAGCCCTGGAATAGTAGTGATGCATATTGGCAGTGTAGGAACAGGATTTTAAAGTAAAGAGTAACTACTCATAAGAAACACCGAGTGAAAAATGATTTTGAATCCCCTGACAGTGCTTTGACGCAATTGCTGAGCTCGGTTGGACAATCGGGCTTTACTGCTCTCTGAAGACGTTCCCAGGAGACTGAGACCTGCCCTGACACGGGGCAGTATAAGAAACTCATCTGACTAAATTTCATATAGAGCCCCGCAAAATGGCCGAGTGCAGACGTGTCTAGCTGAGAGCTACATCTATGTGTGAAGTGGGAAACATCTGACCACTGTCCCTACCCACAGTGCAATAAACCTCTCCCACTAGCACAGCACAAGACTTTCATGCTTTAATAGCTAATTACAGACAGGAGATTCATTCAGCAGTATTGACAACATATTACTACCTTCACTTGATACCTGTCAAGAAAATATCACGCCTGTCTTAGAAAGGAATTTCACTGCATCCACTCAAATGGGAGAATTCAGAAATATCTCCATGATAAATAAACATCAGTATAGAAACCTGAATTAAACATTTTCATCTCTTTTTTGCATTTTGTGCCTGTTCTCTTTAGCTAATGTGAGGGCTCTAGAGAATAATTTACAGCAAATAATTTATTTGACAAATTTATTCTCGTTTTCTGCCTGTGAAATACCATGAATGTACCGTGTTTTTTAAAGACTGACTCAAATACTTTCCCATCTTTTTCACTAATAATTATGAATATTTGGAATTCAAGCTATGCTGCTTAGCAGGGAGTGGTCAGGCAGCTTCCATGGTGCTTTTAAATTTCCTTTCTTCCAGAGGCTGAGCTAAGATATCTGTCCCAAAGACTTTCAGCATCTGAGACTAAAAGTTTACTTCCATATAGTTTGGAGTCCCCTTACCAGAAACCTTCTGGCTAATTGGACAGTTTATGGACACCGAACTCAAAAGTGGCATGAACGTGGCTGTGGCACGTGGTGTTCGCAGGTGGAAGGATGGCTTTGAGACGAGCCCTCCGCCTCCGAATCAGTCACCGTGGGCCACGACTCCGCCGGGCCAAGCTGCCCGGAGGCAGCGCCGTGTCTGAGGCCGGGGCCAGCGATGCCCGGGCTGTGCACACCTGCGCAACAGGCGATCAGGCCCCTGCGCTTCGCTAGCGAGCCAGGCCCTGGAGCTCGCCCTGCCCCTCGCCCTGCTGCCCTTGCCTTTTCTCATCCTGAGGAGAAGCCTGAAGGACGTGTTCCTGGTTAGGTAAGAGAAACCCCTTTATTCATTTCTGATGCCGGTCCTGCACACAGTTCCCGTGCTCAATGCCTCGCACAGGGAGCAGCGGAGGGGTCTGCAAATGGAAGAAGCTGTAAACTGGTTCAAAGCCACGTATGAAGCCTGGTAACTGGTTTGAAGCCACAAATTAGCCTTTATTGCCAAGCGGGGGTAACTATAGGTTGAAAATTGGGTGCTGACAGCAAAATACTAGTTAGAATGAAAATCAGTTGCAGGGAGAATTTGAATATAAGAGCTTGACCCTTCGAATTCATTTACCTCTAAATTTGTAGATATTTACTGGAACTGATCCATCGTACATCACTCTAATGGTAGCTTCCTCTAGGACAGAAATTGGTAATACTGTAACGAGCTATTATTCCAGATCTGTGGGCTTAGGACTATTTGCTCAGTGGAAGGCTACAGCTTTGAATTCCCACATGCAGAGCTCACCCACCTGAAGGAAATACTGAATAAAAGTCTTGGAACGTCCGTAGCCAAGAAGAATAAAGCGGTGTCTTCAAAACGGTGTTTAGTGCGGGAACGTTGAGACAGGCTTTTAACTGCCCGTTTTCTTTGAAACTGTGTTAGTGCCGGGCTTTGCGGTTTCCCAGAGCAGACCATCGGTTTGTATCCTACGCTCCTTCGCTTTCGGTAGAATTGTGAAAACCCTTGCGACTGTCTAGAGCCGCAGCCCTTGGGGAAAGACACGCAGCTTCGGAGTGGAGGAGACTCTCTTTTGTGGAAACTTTATTTATGGGAGAGAAGGGGATTTGTAGAAAAGAACAATATACAAAGAATATGTGTGAAGTCCAGTGTAAGGCTGTATCCTGGGAGAAGAAAGAGCAAAAATCGCTGAAGTCCCAGCGAATTGGCCTGCTTGACTTTGGGTTTAAGCCCGCCTTTCCCTGGTTTGGCTGCGAGCACAACCACAGCTGATGCTTGTGGCAGACTCGCTGGCTCTGCCTTTCTCGGTCTCAAGTATCCCCTGTAACTTCACCTTTATTCTGCTTAATAATACAGCCCATTGTCTGCAATTCCCCTCAAGACATTTCAAGCAGTTCTTAGTGTCAGCTGTAATTCTGTCAGTAACTCAATCCAGGATGGGCTGTCACTGTTTAGCAATGCTCTTGAACTCTGCAGCTCCTTGGAAGCAGTTGCTAAATTAATGTAAACAACGCCCTTGGGATAATAGACGATACTACTTTTTTATTTTTTAATCTGTAAATAAAATAAGACTTGTTTCCACTGGGGATACAAAGGGCCTGGTAACATGAGCCCAGCCTGGGCTGGTTTCAAAGTCCACATTTGTTTATCAGGAGAGGAGTCAGTCCCGAGTATGAACCTGATCAGGGTCCCGCACTGGGAGGGGACAGCAGATGAACAATAAAAATACGGGACGAGGTGTCATATTTTCTTTTCTTGGAAGGCCAAGTGTGACCAATAGAAGGTTTCAAGAAATCAGAGCATTTGCAGAGACTCCAGCACTTCTCTGTCAGAGGCCGAGCGTTATTCCTGCTCGGATAAATGTCGGTGGATTTAACACCTGGGATCAGCAGCCTCTGCCGAGGCATCGCCCTGGCAGCTGGCTGTGCTGGGAGCTGCGTCGCCCCGCGGCAGGGCTCAGCCTTGGCCCTGGGCCTCTCCCCGGCAGCCCGGCCCGGCCACGACTGCGGCCGCCCGGACCTCGATGCCGGGGCGAGGCCGGCGCTTGCAGGGAGCGGCAGGCGAGGGTGCGGAGCCGCTGGAGGCCAGGAGGTCCGCTCCCGCGTCGACCCCGTGTTCCCTTACGCAGCCTGCTCTCGAGCGCGTGGTGACGTCTAACCACCGCTGCGGCTATGCAGCCGGAGACGGGGACACGCACAGATGCAGCTACAGACACGGAAAGTGCGGCTGCCTGGGCGACTGCGCTGCGTAACGGCTGACGCCACGGCGGGACGGGGTACGCCTTGGCGGTACGGGCATGCCGGTGCTGAAAGCACAGTCACCGCTCTGCAGGAACGCAGCGTATCACAGCCACGGAGGAGACGCTATCTTCCCTTAACCTGAGCAAGCATACGTAACCCTGTGGGCTTCAGTGAATTGCTCCGGAGCAACACAGCTTTATCTGAGAGCAGGATTTGGCCTGCTAGGTCTAAATCCCTCTGGTAGAAGGGTGTAGGCTTCCATCACCAAGTCTTCAAATGCTTTGCAATAATAAGACCAGAAACAATTATAATTCTCCAGTCTTACCCTGTCTGACTGATCTATTTGAAATTTTAAAAAATTTTCTTGAGACTGGAATTACGTGTGTGCTCCTGCAGCGCACAGCACGCGGGGATCCGCTGGCACTTGCAAGACACAGGCATTCCCTCTAGCTTCCCGCGCACCATGGAGATTCTGGGTAGAGAAAGCTAAAATTAGCACAACAGACTCTACCGTTAGGTATTGCGAAAGTCAAGGTTAGTATCAGTGAGGTATTTAAACCTAGCTGACGTTCACTTTATCCTTTCTTTTATGTTTTCACATAGTATCTGTACTCTCCGCCAGTAATTCAGGGGCTGCCAGAAGCTGTCGGACCTGACTTTAATTTGCTATGAGAAGGTGCTGCATCCCGGCTAAACAAGGGACGGGAGCATGACTCATGAATTTCAAGACAGTCTAATCCCCAGCTTCCCTTTTATTAAAAAAGCAGACATGAAGTTATAATTGCAAAACAAAGTCCTGTCTAAAAATGTCGTCTTTCGCTCTGGAATGTATCCTGCAGCTCCTCAGCGTGACACCTGGAAACCTACCGGGTTAAATGGACGGGCAGTAGCAAAGGTACTTGCAGAGTCTTCAAAATACCGGTCCTGTTCTCAGGGTACAGCGAGCTGCTCCTGGGAGGGAGGGTTCAGTGAGATGTGGCTGACACTGAAGGAGGTCTTACCTTCGGCATAGCTACTTGTGTTACGGTAAGAAATACCCTAAAACCTCTCTCATGCATCCCATTTTTTCAAATGGTGGAAAATGCAATGCCTAAGCATAGGCAATACAATGCACTCAGCCTTGCTGAAAGCGGATTAGGAAGGTCTTTTTATAACTTCCCGAGAAATTGCTCTCCCTTTCAGTAAGTTTTCACAAGTGTCTTGGTTGGAATTTTTAGGATTTTTCAAGGTTCTTGAGACTGTTAATAATTCTGCACAGGGCCCCAGAGAATGAGCAAGATGATCTAACTGGTTGTATCCATCTCTTATTTCTGTGTTTCTTTGATTTAAGGATTTTCTGCATTTATTGGCTGCTGCTTCTCTTGGCCCCTTTATACACTGTCTAGTGATTTTACCAATCATAGGTAATGGCAAAGGCTACTTGAAACAACACGTTTCCATAGAAACACAATAGCATCTAGTTGGGTCTAACCTCTCTCTCCCCAGTTCCAGGCCCCATGGGAAGCAGAAATTCAGGTCTCAAAAATTAATCAATTTGATGTTAACTTTAAGAAGTGATTTTCTTTCTGTTGCCTGGGCTTCCTGCTGGATTCTCTTGTGCAGATTTAATTATTTACCCTATTAATACCATATTAAAAACACAGCAACTAATTATTAGCAATGGTAACACTGTAGTTACCAGAGCCGTCATTACTCCTATTACTATTTTTGCGTTTGCTTGAAAGACTGATTGGATTCTTGTCCCGGTCATCTACTGGTTCGGCCACGAGGGAAACGGTGAGCATGACATGGGCGATGCGGATCCCGGGGGGACCCGAGCGGGACGCGGGGGACGAACGGGCGCGAGTCCTGTGCGGGAACGCGCACCCAGCCGCGGCTGCTCAGCACCTCGCCGTGAGTCATGTTCCTCGCGCTCTGCCGACACCGGCCGAAATTGCTTCCCGGCCCCTGCAACCCCGGTTTAGCCCATGGTGCTACGGCCGCATCTGTGGGCTTGGGCTTGGGCTCAGGACGCTTTTTTCCCTTTTACTGGCGGTTTTCGGATTCTTGGTCCTTTTCCACTGGCCATCACGTTGGACTGCAATCTGACACATGTCGTTTATAAGTTCCCTGCCATGATTCAGCGAACATTTTAGGCTGCATAATTCTACTATTTTCTCCTCTTAATCCCATTTAAGAATGGGAACATCTGCGGTTCACAGGGGGATGAAAGGAGCATTACAATAAAAGTGCTGGGGACTGCTGCTCTCCTGGTACTTGTCTCGGTCAGGCAACGCGACTTTATAATTGGGTGCTCAGAGAACAATAATTTCAGACAATCTTGAGTAATTTGCAGCTCCAAGGCACGCGTGGGAACCAGAGCCTTTCGTTGTGCTCAGCCCCCGTGAGCGGTGATGCTCGGGCCGGTTTACCGACGTTGCCCGCCCCGGCGTGCGCACGGCCTGAGGTCGAAGAGCAGCTGCTGCTGCCCTGCCTCAGACGGCGCAAGGAAACACACGGCCCTTGCTCTGCGTTGCCGGTCCTGGCTCGTGGTCTGTGCCGGGGTGTTTCGGTCAGGACCAGCAGCTCTCGGAGGGCTACCGGAGCCTTTCCAGGGCAGAGCTTTGCCCTGCCAGCGGGCAGAGCGCCGATGCCCGGGACGTGACCAAAAGCTAAGGGATGGTGCTGCCCTCTGAACGGGAAAGCCGGGAACGCGCCGCTGCACCGGGAACGGCGCCGAGGCTGGGGCCCCCCCGAGACACCTCGGTGCCCAGCGCTGCCGGCAGCGCTGCTGCTGCAACAAGCACTGCACGTGTTTCCCTGCTGCAAACAGGAACAACGCTGCTTCCTCTGGTCTTGTTAAACCGAGCTCAGCTCAGCTAGGTCTGCAGTTCTGGAGTTTGCACTTCATCTGCCCGCTGTGTATTTCTACCATTCTTTGGGAGCTCCTGTTTCTCTGCTCTTCCCTTCCCTTCCGCAGCTAGCGTGTTTCTGATCTGCACCGGCCCATATAAAAACCCAGGGAAGAGAAACACTCTCCATGCTCTTTCCATAAACTGGTAAACCTCTTCCGGCGACTCAGATCCCTTTGGAAACACACAAAGTACATTTCATACTTTCCAGGTACAGTGCATGAAAATTCTGCTAAGTAAACACCATAAAGTAGGTTTTGAGAAAATGTTAGTCACCATTATGCAATTCCAAAACCAAAACCACAAATAAAGTGCTAGTATATTTTGTTTTATTGGTTGTGACTGCAAGTACTGTGTACACAAAGAAAAGCTTTGAAAACCAAGCAGCCTACAATTGTATGCAGTTTACTCTTACAAGGCAATTTGTCTAGTAATCTCGGTGTTAATTTTTTTCATCTGGTATACACAGCTAATCTACAGGACAGTGTACGTTGCAGTGCAGATGAAACTCCACATAAAGTATGTTTTTTGCTTAGCTCAGTCTCTATTTTTTTTAACCATCTTATCTGGCCTTCTCTTTTGTCTTTGCTATTAAATATAGTGGAAATGGTGTTTTCATACACTGTCTTTTCACTTCAGAGTTTTCAAAGTAAATATAAGCAATGTGCATTCCATTAAAAAAATATACGAAGTATCCAAATCCTAATTTTCCAGGCCTGCCAGAGCCGCATCTGTTTAAACATGTTACTTCTATGCATGTGTACGGTACAGGAAGCTGGAGCACTTTTCAGAATTGCCTGGAGTTGTATCTTTTTATTCTTCCCTTTCTCAAAACAATTTTAAATCTACAGGAAAGGTCAGAGGGGGTCACGATTCCTGACCCGATGCTGAACTGAGGGTGCCTCCGCTGCCTGTTTGATGCTCCGACCGGGGTCACTGAACTGGTGGTTATTACGGGCTCCCCGCGTCTACGAGGCACAGCCTATCCCAAACAATTTTTAAATTACCACTGGCATGAGACTGTCAGGAGGGAGAGTAGCTGGGAATGTCTAGACACCGCGGCCAAGACAAGCTCCCCCGCAGCGGAGACACCGCGCACCGAAGGGGGTCGGGGAGGGGGCCGGGAAACGGCCCGGGAGCTCCCCGGCTGAAAGACAAAACTCCCATAATGAGCCCCGCAATTTGCTCCAGGGGTTTAGCCGAAGAATTTAAGATAAGGAAATCTACAGGGCCTACAACTGGGAGAATTTTTAACTGCTTTATTGCTTTCCGTGGATTCTAAAGCCAGCTGTCTGCTTTTATGAGCTCTTTAAATCACACATCACAATATCGCTGAGGTTCAGCCGCACTAAACTGTCTTTGAATTTATATGGATTGTTCTTGACTTTTCACTTTAAAAATTAACACTGTGGTACGATTTTAAGGTTGCACCCAAGAGCCCCGATCCTGCTGCCGCGGCAGGACACAGCGGCGCAGGTCAGCCGCGGTTTCGGGGTGTCCGACCGCCTCGGCACGGAGAGGCCGCGGGACCCCGGTCCCGGCCCCGCCTCGGCACGCGGCTCAGGCACGGGGCCAGGAGACCCGCTCCCCGCCTGCCCGGCCCGGCCCGGCCGCCGTGTCTGCGCCGTGGGTTTCGCCGCTCTTTCAGGGCAGCTCACCCGGGCCGTGGCAGCAGCTTATTTACTGATGGCATCCCAAAGTTTACTGATATCATAGTTCACACATCAATAAATGTCCTATTATTTGAAATAAGATTACAGCCATTTTGAACTTAATACTGAAGGATGTTTTAATAGAAAAATGCCCTAATCAGCCAGGATAGATTGTGGCTAGTATTAAATTTTCACCTCAAACCTGAAACAAATCTGAAACAAAATTTTGAAATAGAAATGACTAATTGTAATTACTTTTTTGAGATGTTATTATTTATTTTTAAAAGCTCTGCCTTCTGGCAGCGGTCTCAGAGATATACCATCCGCAGCAGCTGTAACGTGGGTGCGGAGAGCGGGGAAACCTAGCACGGCGTTGCAGTTGGTGAAGAGCTGCTGCAAGCCGTCCCAGCACTCGCTCCGGACTCGCCTCTGCGGGACGGGGCACGGGGCGCTGCGCCCTCCGACTTCCACGGGTAAAAGACCCTCACAAAAGTCAGTCGAATGGTTATTATTTCCGTAAGGGAAAGCAAAGCTTCATGGAAACGGGAGCACTCTCACTTATGCCTCTGTTAATAGTCGTCATTCTCTAAAGGGACGATTTTCCTGCTGTTCCACGTGGCCCTGCCACCACACTGCTTTACAGCAGGTTTGGCCCAATCTGCACGTCAGTGGGCAAAAGACTTTCCCATCACTTGTTCCCCAGCATTTGGTTTCTTAGACCCATATGTCCGGTATGTTCATTCTATGGAAGATGTAATGTTAAGGCTCAGCATAGCACCTACCACAGCAGAACTCCAGTGGCCTTGGACACATCACAGTTAAGCATACAACAGACATGGACATGTAGCAATAAATATACCAATTTCTTTAAAATAGAGCAATAAATTTGTTTAGCTTATCTGTTATAAAGTTCACTCTCACTGGGTCAAATGCCAGCACCCTCTTTGTCACTGAGTAGAAAATGGCCCATTATAGACAAAGCCAAATTTGCAGCATAGATTAATTTACACTTAAGTCATCGGTTTATGTGGAATTTAAAAAGAAAAGAACCCAAAGAGATGCTACCACACCTGCTAATAAACTTCTAAAAAAATCAGTGGCATTAGGGAAATGACAGTACCTCTCCTGTTTCCAGCAGTAATCTTACAGTTAAACAACTATCACGTCCGTGCCTGACCACAGCGGGAGGATTGCACAGGAATTTATGCAACGAAAGGAGGGATGCTCCTGTTCACCCATTGCTGCCCTTCAGCCCGTCCAGAGTCGCCAAGGGTGCCCGGCTCTGAAGCCGTTTGCAGTCGCTGAGCTTGTCCTAATCCCCCAAGGCCACACTAAACCCCTGCTTTTCAGGTGGTATTTTTACAGTAAGTGCTGGGGTGCAGCTGCAGTGGGACTCAGGGCAGCGTCACACAGACTGGTGCCCCAGGGCTTCCCCGGGCGTGAGCAGGCCACGCGCCGGGCAGCACGGTGGGGAGCAGCCAGAAGCACAGGCTGCTGATTTCCAGAAGTGCTGCTGCACAAAGTCTATGGGCAATTTTTACCTCTTCCTTTTGCTGAACTTTACTTGAAAATTAATGTAGGTAAGATACTGCACTTCAATTTCACCACATAACTTAAGATTAACTCCTTGTAAGGACATGCATTTCTTTTAACGAGACAGTCGTGTTGCACTTTTAGCTTAGCTCATTTTGGAGATGCTTCTTAGCAGATTAGGAAAAAGATGCACTTGTGCCCTCCGAGGGAGTTAATCAGGAACAGCTGAAGCAAGTCATTTTATTCTGGCTGACCTCAGCAGTTTGTCTTCAGCTGCTGGGATTTTCTGCCCTGGTGGGACTGCAGGTCAGTGTCTCTTGCACCTCTTTTTCCTACCTCTTGTAGTGGTTTCTATAGAAAAATATGCTTTTTTGCAAAGTTGCATTTGTAGGTGAATAATTTTGTTTTAAGCAACCCTTTTTCTCATGAACTCAGGCACTGCACTGAAAAATTGGTCTGCTTCCCTTAAGGCAAATGTTTGGAGAGAAGTATGTTGCTTAGCTATGACCTGCCTATTACTGCTTCAACCTGTTAAGATTGGATGTTAAGTGCACTTGAAAAACAGGAGTTTTTGTGAATGCCTTCCCTGCTCACCCTGACAGCTTCTCTGTGGCCTGTCTGACCTGTGCTGGGCCCAGACATGCCTCACTGCTTTCACCTGGGTTGTGCCCCTGGTGTCGTCCCACAGACTTGCCTAAACCTCGTGGATAAACAGGGTGATGGCGTTTTGGACCCAATGTGCTTTCAGGAACTGCAGCGTGGGGCACCACGCGCGTGAAGGGGCAGGGTTTGACCGGTGCTCAGCCAGCTCCGATAAGCGGTATAGCGGGGGTTTCAGCAGGGCAGGGTTTGACCCGTGCTCAGCCAGCTCCGATAAGCGGTATAGCGGGGGTTTCAGCAGGGCAGGGTTTGACCCGTGCTCAGCCAGCTCCGATAAGCGGTATAGCGGGGGGTTCAGCAGGGCAGGGTTTGACCCGTGCTCAGCCAGCTCCGATAAGCGGTATAGCGGGGGTTTCAGCAGGGCAGGGTTTGACCCGTGCTCAGCCAGCTCCGATAAGCGGTATAGCGGGGGGTTCAGCAGGGCAGGGTTTGACCGGTGCTCAGCCAGCTCCGATAAGCGGTATAGCGGGGGTTTCAGCAGGGCAGGGTTTGACCCGTGCTCAGCCAGCTCCGATAAGCGGTATAGCGGGGGTTTCAGCAGGGCAGGGTTTGACCCGTGCTCAGCCAGCTCCGATAAGCGGTATAGCGGGGGGTTCAGCAGGGCAGGGTTTGACCCGTGCTCAGCCAGCTCCGATAAGCGGTATAGCGGGGGTTTCAGCAGGGCAGGGTTTGACCCGTGCTCAGCCAGCTCCGATAAGCGGTATAGCGGGGGGTTCAGCAGGGCAGGGTTTGACCCGTGCTCAGCCAGCTCCGATAAGCGGTATAGCGGGGGTTTCAGCAGGGCAGGGTTTGACCCGTGCTCAGCCAGCTCCGATAAGCGGTATAGCGGGGGTTTCAGCAGGGCAGGGTTTGACCCGTGCTCAGCCAGCTCCGATAAGCGGTATAGCGGGGGTTTCAGCAGGGCAGGGTTTGACCCGTGCTCAGCCAGCTCCGATAAGCGGTATAGCGGGGGGTTCAGCAGGGCAGGGTTTGACCCGTGCTCAGCCAGCTCCGATAAGCGGTATAGCGGGGGTTTCAGCAGGGCAGGGTTTGACCCGTGCTCAGCCAGCTCCGATAAGCGGTATAGCGGGGGTTTCAGCAGGGCAGGGTTTGACCCGTGCTCAGCCAGCTCCGATAAGCGGTATAGCGGGGGGTTCAGCAGGGCAGGGTTTGACCCGTGCTCAGCCAGCTCCGATAAGCGGTATAGCGGGGGGTTCAGCAGGGCAGGGTTTGACCCGTGCTCAGCCAGCTCCGATAAGCGGTATGGCAGGTACCTCTGTTAACAGAGCAGCTGGGAGTGAAGTGGGGCAAGAGTCTGGCCAAGAACCGTTTTCCGCAAGGTGCCCGAAGCATTACTTACGACTGAACGTGAGTGATGTAATCCGCGATGGTCCTGTAGGTTTGCTGAATGTGTGACGTCTGCACGGGCACAAAAACGCGTTTTCACAGAAAGGGTGAATTAATGGTGCGCACAAACCATCTGACAGTCTGCGAGGAAATGGAAAGCAGGGGATTCACCTTGGAGGGTCTGCGCTGTCACCTGCTCGGCTGCCGGTGCCCTCCGCTGCCTCCTGCACTGCTGCAGCAGCAGCTTTCTCCCGCGGTTTTGATATCGCGTCAATCAGCTCCTGATCCGTGAGGAGCTCCGCTCTGGAGCTGGTATTGCACGGCGCTAAGGAAACGTCCTCGGGCAAAGAACCTGCAGGATTTGGTCATCGGTTCAGCGCACGGATGACAACAGCCTCGGCCCTTGTTAATTGTGTTGGAATTAGACCGTTGTCTTTAATTATTTCCTGCGTGACTTTGAGTAATAGTTAATTTTTTGGCCCGGGGAAGGAACAGGGGTAGGTAGGGGCCTCTCTGGGAGTCTGCGCACCCCTGCAAAGCGGGCGGACGCGATAGCTTTGCGAACGAGCTGCGGAAACCGGAGTGCCCCAAGTCGGGAACCTGGTCCCACACCTGCATAAACGCCTGGCTGCTCTTAGCTTCGTGTCCTCGGCTCTTGGGACAGGCTTCTGCCGGTGGCCAACACAGCAGAAAAACAGGTCCCTTATCTAAAGCATGGAATATGGTTCTGACACGCTTTCGGAATACTCTTTTGAAATGCTGAGCTGGTAAATGCTGCTGGAAGTTTGCTAAATGCAGCAGCTGAATGTGTGAGGAGAGAAAGATTAGCACGAGAAAAAGGAGCCATGTGAGCCATCATAAAAATAAACTGGAAATACACCAACAAACAGTGCTTTCCAGAAATCGGTCAATAAAGTATCCCAGTTATCTCTGGTCACTGGACTTCTCTTACTGTATCATTCTGGCTCTATTCTCCTCTCCTACTTGCAACTATTTGTTGCAGACCATCCTAGCTTTTAAGTACTAAAAATATGTTTAAAGGAAAAGTAAGAGTGCTTTAGTAGTTCAGACAATTTAAGCTCCCACCGTATACTAGACCTAGAGAAGCCTAAGATATAAAATTGTGGTTATAGAACAGCATGAACTGAATTACTTATTTTTATGTAGTTTATTTTTTATCTACTTTTTTGGAATACTTGGAAAATTGAGATTTTGAGCCTGTTTTCAGAGACTTTTTAAAAATTCCCTGCAAAAGATGAAACTGTCATTTTCACTGTACAGAATTTGCAGATTTACTTGTGCTGCACCCAGAGGGGTTAACTCTTTCCAGGACTAAAAGTTTTCTCACTTTCAGAGAACACAACAAAATATCTGAGGCAAAAGCACAAGAGCTGTTAGTTTCTGTAACATACAGGATACTTTCAAAGTTTCATAAGCAGAGTAAATTTTCCCCAACAGAGCTGTTACAGGCAGACTCCTCATCTGAACCAGCCCACAGTTCTCCCCGCCCTTTTCTCCCCCTCTTTGATTTTTATCCCTTTTTCTGGAGAAACCCCTGTCCTGGAGGGTCTCACTTGCAGCTACGAAGGTAACTTGAGACAGAAAATGTACCATGAACCTGGATGAGTAAATCCATCAAGAAAGAGTGCGGATTAGGCTAACGAGCAAAGCTTTTACATCCTGGCTATTCCAGGCATTAAATAGCAATATAAAAAGAACTACTGTGAAAAAGCTGAAAAGAGCCACCGTTTTGCGGGGCTCGTTCCCGCCCGCAGGTGCGAGGGGGCCGGAGGCAGCGCTGGGTCTGTCCGAGGGCAGCCCGGGGCCGGGAGCGCTCCGGTCCGTTTGGTTTCTCTCAGAGTAGGAGCTATAAAACGGCTCCTGTCCCTGACTCGTAGGTAAATTCATGAGCAAGCTCGGTGAATTAAACATTTATCACAGTTCTTCTCATTCTGCCTTTCCTGGACACGTGTGCGAAGCGTTGGGGCGAGCTCTTCTGCGCAGATGCAGCGGGAAGCGCGTGCTTCGCTGTGCGGAGACCTTCGCTCTCCGTCCCGACCGGCGGCTGCAGGGGTCTGGGGATGGGCGGTGGGTTGGCCGGGGGCGGAAGGGGAGACGGGCATCGCTGGGTCTGTGTAGCCTGGGGCAGAGAGAAACACCTGCCTTTCTCAGAAGAGGAAGTTCAGATTCGGTGAAATTAAAGGCAAGAGATTTGAGTAAAACGGAACTCTTCGAACAAACAAAACCCCTCTGACGCTACGAACCCACGATCTCGGTGTCACCAGAAGATCCTGGGGCCGGGAAAGCAGCGGGAGCTGGAGGAAGGTTGAAGGTAGCGGGCGAGGAGGAGATCCCAAATCCCGGGAGATGCGGGACCCGCGGGAGCTGGGACACGGCGTCTCTGCGGCCGGGCTCCAGCGGGGATCCCGCCTGCTCCGGTGACTCTTATCTGTCCGCGGGAAACAACTGGGGGCTACAGGGATACGGATAATACGAGTGTCCTTATTTGCAGCAGATGATACGGAAAGAGCTTGTGATTAATAAGCGCAGAGCCCTGTCTTGTCCAGGGAGCTTTGGGGCTGTCTTTTCTGTTCTGCCCCAAATTTCCACTTTTTTGTTTATACACAGGTTTATTGGTCTTTGACTTGATGCATGAGTAACGTTTCTGATGGGATGTGTGTGCGCACATTCTCTTTACTCGGAGATTTGCGGGGTTTCCCGGCAAATGTCTCTGTTATGGCTAGCTTAGAATTTCGGTGTGGAAGTTGCAAAATAATTGCGGTATGTAGGTGAAACAGCTGGTGAATTCCGGGCTGGAAGGGCGCTTTCCGTGAGCAGCGCAAAGCTGGGAGGGCGGCGCGAGGGGACCCGCTCCGGCAGCCCCAGCTCCGTCGCCCGCCGCCGCGTTCCGGGGTGCTCTGCCCCCTGAGCCACCCGCGGAGAGGCCTTGCCGCAAAACCAGCTGTTTGGAGCATATGGCAGAAGTGAATAAAACCAGCATTTGTCTATAGGTTTCCCAGTCACAGGAATATGATACTTCTAGTAACGATACCTGCTTACAGGAGAAGGTGAAAATTACAGGTTCAGTGTTAACAGAATATTGAAAATAAAAACAAATCCTTAAAATGAATGTGCTGTATAAAATGACAATACTAGTTTGTGTAAGAACAACCATCTTTTTAAATGTAGATTTGGAATACTTTCACAATTATGTCTTGTTCATAAAGTTGCATGCACACATCCAAATACTGATCAAATATTTAATAACAAACTAAAATTAAATTATTAGTGCATGCAGTCTGGGAATGTTCAGTGAAAAAAACTCAGAATAACAGATATACTTGGATGATGCTAAATAGTTCCTACCCAAGTTACTTGATTGTTCACTGCAATATTTTGTCTGTTATTTTCATGATTTTTGCTAATTTTGTGATGTACCTATCACTGCAAACTCACAGTAAACTAAAGCTGAATGTGGTCATGTGTAGAAAAAGTTTCATCTCTCTACATGGGCAGCAAAGTAAATGCATTTTTTGCCTAACCAGATCAACTGCAAAGCATTCTTATTGCAGTGATAATTCAAAAATAGAGTATTCTCATGGAAGCAAAATACTGTACTGCACAGCATTGCTATGGTGTGGTTTCACATCTCATTGGACTTCTGTATTCTGCTTTTTATTTTTAAAGTACTTCAGCATATAATATCATTTCTATTTTATGAAAAACTTTAAGGTTTTAAATAACGACTTTTCATTCTTTAAATCATTAGAGCAATTCCTGTTATAATACATATCATTAAAAGAAGGTTAACAGTTTAAAAAGAAAACTATTACAAATTTAATCCATACTAATTGTATTGAGTGTGATTTAAGAAACAGAAGTCCTATTATTAACGTGCTTAACAGTAATAGCCTCTAGACTCTTCCTCTGGGTCACTATTTGCACTTGAGATTCTACTTGCAAGGGTAATACGCATTTCAAAATAATTTGTTTACTGATCTACATAGTGAGCTGCACACAGTTTTAAATTTAACTTGTACGATACATTTTAAAAGGGGAAGCTGGTAAGAATCCCGTAGGAGCATTTTGTCTGCATTTGATGCAACTTAATTCCCCCAACTTCTTAGGGACAGCAAATGCTCAGATTCCTTCCCCCCCCCCCAAAAAAAAAAAAAACAAAACAAAACAAAAAAACCCTGGATGATAGATTTGGATTTCAGCATGCAACAGGAATGCATCTGAGAAAACTGTTTCAAAAAGCCTATGCAACTGGATGTGCAATTTTGATATCTGGTTATTAAAGAGCAAGAATTCTCAATACAAAATGCAGGTAATAGATCAAGGTTTTCATGGTTTCTTCTCATTTTGCTACTCTAAACAGGAGCATTCATGCTGAATGGTACAGAAAAAACACATTCTGATTATTTGCAACATATGGCTCTTTAACCCTTATTTCCTTTAACTTTTCGTCACTGTTTTGCTATGATTGTCTGCTTCTACCTATATGAATCACCTTGAATCACACTGCATCTACCCAGAGAGGAATGTAAGCTCTGAGAAGATAAATTTGATTAAACTGTTTTGTAAAAAATACTGTACAAGCCAGAAACACAGGGCAAGAAGAGCAATAATAGTAAAAAAAAGAAAAACAATGGAAGTAAACATGCTATTATTCCATTCAGAATATTCTTTGTCTTTCAATACTCATCTTTTTAAGATGTATTCACATTTAATTTAAAACAAGTGATGTGTTTGATTATTTTTCATAAGCTAATAAAGAGTAAAATTCAGTAGATAATGTATTTTTCAAATTTTATCTCTTTATCAACGTGTAGTTTTACTTCTAACATCAGGTAGATTAGTCTTCTGATCAGACAATTTGTGGAGTATTCAGTTTCTAAAATTGCAACATTCTAAAACATCTAAATAGCAAATATAACTTCTTAAATCAAATAAAAGCAATCTCATATATCAATTTACTGGGGGGGAGGGAGGGAAAGAGCTATACCATAGCCACAATTTCAGCTCTAAAGATTTTTGCAGCTACATTTTTCATCACGTTTTAGTTTCTTAAACATGGTACATAAGGCATTTATTCTGTCTTTCATTCTTCACTGTGAATTTAATATTCCTTCCTATTGAATCAGATTCTTCAAAGTCTGTAACAAGCTGATTTTTTGTTGTTAATTTTAACATGGGTGAAGTTAATTTCTCTGTGGACAAAGGAGCTTATGATAAGTAGTTGTGAAGTTAAATAGGAAACCCAGGGAGCAATATTTATGAAGAAATGTGGCCAAGTGCATTTAAAATGCAGAATATTTAGGACATTGCTAACCAGTAAATCCTCTTCTATTCTCTGGTTAACTAGGGCAGCTGGTGATTTTTCACTTTACAGGTACAGTATCAGTAGCATAGCGTTTATTTTATGACAAAGGAATATAAGTTGCCTTGGAGATTTTTAATTAACTCTTCTCCTGTAGCTCTGCCTGCTTATCATTTCAGTAGTTATTTAAGCTTCACATCAGATTTTGGATATTATTCTTCAGAAAGATCTTCTTAATCTCTCCAAATTAGCATTTCAGCAAAACATTGTTTCCATAATGCACCATTAATTCTACTTTTTTTTAAAGGTACAGTTAGTATTTACAGCATTAATTCAGCCTTGAAAAGCAGGAATCCTAAAGAGCGGACTCTATGAATTCTGCTGCTAAAACAGATGAATGTTCTTACTCCGAACGGGGGAAGTCAGGGTGACTACCTTCCCACCCTTAATATTACTAAGATGTTTCTTAATCACCTTTGATTTGTTCTTTTGAATAAATGAAGGTGATTAGATAAATTTCTGAGGAATTGGGATTTTTGGGATTTATTTAGTGTAGTGTTGTTCATTGAACAAATTAATTTACCTTGTAGCATTTACATAACTTGTTCACTGTTGGTCTGGAGCAGCTGATTCTCTCAACAAAGTAGGTAAAGATATATTAATACTTTCTTTGAATATTAATAGAAGAGAATAAAGCTAGAGGAGGCAGAAAGCACTGCTGACAACGGTCACATCCCTGGATGTCGTAGATTTTTTTTTCCCTATCCTGTTCTTTCTAAAAGCACGAAATTTATTATCATCAGACTTGTTAATGCCATTCAACTAGCAGCTGGATTTTAGGGGCTTTTTTCAGCTGGATTATAAATGTCATAAATGTTTCCAAGAATATAGAATTGGAAGCCTTTTCTACCCTGAAAATGGAGGGATGAGTCTAAGCAAATATGATTTACAGATACAGGGTTAATGCCATAAGCTAGAGGGAGCTCCGCCACAACGAAATACAAAGGTTCAGCTTCATTTATCAATGTGCTTTCCTGGCTTTGTCTGCTTCTGAACATAAAAGACCCAGTTTTATTGCAGATATTATCTACACCATTCTGTGATATGAATGTTATTGTTTAAACTGTTGCTGAGACATAAAGCAGCTGAAACCTTCCACCAGTGCTAGCACCATATTTACGCCAAACCCTTTGATAAATATACAGTCGGCAGTCACTGGTTGTATTTTCCTTTCTTCACTGTCACTGACTTTGTCTTCATCATAATACTCAGCCATCTTTAATGAAAATGCATGCTCTGTAAATCCAGAGCGCAGATATGCTTCAGGAACTGGTCTCCTACCCCTAATTGCACCAGTTAATGTCCATCAGGTGTGAAAGAATCCTGGATAAGTCCCAAGCGCTGCATCTGCAGACACTAATACCTGCTGTTTCAATTATTTCACCAGGCTCTTTCTAAAGGTAATTTACACCACCAATTCAGTTGATGCTGAATCCTCCTGAAAACTTGTTTTAATACACAACTGGGCCTCTAAAGAATGATCTCCAAAGCGAGGTTAGCGTGACCTGCTTCTCAGAGACATGAGGCTTTTGTAACTGGGCTGCTAATAATCTGTTTGCTTCTAGTGAGCATCCTGCAGACAAAGCAACTCATTTAAAGTCCCAGTAATTCTACACTGTTTGTTACCTTTTCTGTATTGACAGAAGGACAGTGTTTCTCCACTATTATTATTAGATATAATTTCAATATAAAGATTACTTTTTCTAGTTTATTTGCATCTCTGGCTCACCTCCTATGCATTTCCTAGCCGATGTCTGAGGTCCTTCCTGCTTACCTGGTCCTTGATCCAAGTATTGTGCTAGTCACAGAGACAGTCTCATTGATTTTTTTTTGTTTGTTTGTTTTTTTTTGTTAATGAAATACCCCTTCACGGAGAAAGCAGTCAAGTAGGTGGTGGCTGAGTGGATGGACTTTATTTTTGTCTATGTGGTGTGTGTAAATTGTGGTGAATCGCTTATTAAATGAATTTGGCCTCTTCCCTGTTTGTGGAATGCCCATGGGCAAATGATGATTTCATTCCACCTTTTAGAAACTATATTTTTTTTATTTTGCAATTTTTAAAAAATTTAAATGTTATTGACCAGTTCTCTTGTCCTTCTCCATTAGAACAATGAAATATATTGGTTAGCACAGTGTTGTCCTGTTGGGTTTAGGAATAAGATATCTAAAAAATGTTGTTGCAAATGCTCACCCCATGTAAATTTAAAGTTGGATTTCCATAGACGCTGCAAAGAATACTTCAACATTTGCTGTGTATCAGCATTCCTGAGCATAAAACCTACTAGGTTTAAATTCATTTCTGGGCAATTGCCAGCACAAGGATTAGCACTGGGTACAAGTCTGGTCATCCGAACCTCAATAAATCGTTTTGCTCTACAAAACCTCTTTCACCTCTAGTTCTGCCAGGAGGAAAGATGCGATACAATGGGATAAATAAGCACCTCTTATTCTTGGTAATCGGGCTGCGGCAAACATCCCACTGATGGCAAAGCCTGGGGGTACCTGTGCGTTTGGACCGGTGGTGGCAGAGAGCAAATTGCCTGACTCTAAAGCCCCCGGACTCATACAGTGAGCGAGTTCCTTGTAGCCATAAAAAGTAGCTGCAACCTCAAAGAAATATATATAGGTATTAATCTTAAACATGATTTGCTACTTTGACTGTTAAATTCCAATTTTTGAGGAGCATTTGAGTGATAAAAGTAGGATGTCTTGGTCTCCCATAACTGCTGGACTTATTTCTGCTTCTTTTAAAAGTTACGATATATTCCTTGAGTTACTATTTACACATACATATATCATAGTACAGTGGGTTTTATGCCTATGTACTTTAAGAAAAAGAAAAAAAGCTGAATGTAAGAATATGTGGAGAAAGTAAGAAGCAAACATATGAAACCCAAAATGTTTAAGCTCTCCAAGAGGCTGACCGAAAATTGCACTTTATGCAGACACACGGTCTTTCTTCCTAGGAAACTGAGCTGACCAAAATTGTTGTTCAAAAGCAATGGAGCCTTTTCTGAGGTGGTCAGACAAGGGTGCGGTTTTCGACTGAGCACCTCAAGTCGGAGGCACCGCCTTGGTACCAGTTGCTTGCGATGCTGAGAATCAAGTGTTGCCGTCGCACTAGAGCGTTTTCCAGCTTTCTGCGCTGCCCGAAGTCGAGATCAGTCCTGTCACCACACAGGTGTCCGGTGGCTGCAGAGGGCAAGGTAACTGTGTTCAGTGGGGGAGAGGACTGCAGACGCAACACGTTTGTAGCTCCTGCCAAGGTCTGTGTGTGTGTCTGGGCTATTAAGCTCTGTCTTGTGAAGATGCCCAGGAAGATTAGTGGTCTCACAGGACTGGGTCCAAAATCTTTATGAATGTCACCGAAGAAATCTATTCTGAGAAACCTAATAACACCATCATCCTCATCAGATGCTGTGCTGGTGTCTCTGACATTATCGAGGACTAGCATGCATAACGAAATTACAGTTCTCTTTTGCAGTGTTTTCAGAAACGAGGCTTTTGAGGCCAGATCAATAGGATACATCCAGCAGATCCATTTTAAGTTACTGGTTTATAGTATTGATGTAGAAATGAAATAAAGACCTACCACTGCTTGTCAGGAATATCAGCTCAGGATCTGAGGCACAACAAGTACACTATAGATCTAGAGGTTTTCAGCTTCCTTATGTTAGAAGGAGCAATATATCTTCTAATATTCTGACTTTATTTTTGTGTATCTAAATATAGGCTTTTATACTTATTTGTTGGTAGAGGTACGAAAAAGTTCCCGTTGTGTTGGTTCTCAGGAAAGCATGAGCTCTCCCAGAAATTCTTCTGTAGATTTAATCTACAGTGATTCTCACTTTGGAAACTGAATGGCTTTATGACAGGTCCCGAGAGGACTCCAGGCACTTGGGTCCAACTAAGGAGATGAGACGAAGGGATTCAGACCCCTCTGTTTCCATCCCTGTCTAGGACTGGGCCCTATTTGGGTGCAGCTGCAAGATACAGGGACGCTTTGTTCAGCTCACGCAGCTCCATGAATAGACTGACTCTTGCATCAGAGATTCCTGTTTATTCTTTGTGTTCTGCATCTTGTTGCTTTTACCAGACTACAAAATAAGGCACAAATATTCTTGGTGTTACTTTCTGGAGCATTTTTACCCAAAGGAATTCCCTTCCTCATTGCCATGAAGTCAATCATCAACAAGCAGTAAGGGAAACCTACGTGTCCCTCTTTGAGGTATTTTGTGGTGTTATTGCTGGAATTGCTGCAGGGTGGCAGGACCCGGCCACACGCCTGCAGCGTCTTTTGCTGAAAAGGGTGGTAGTGGCGAGAAACTCCTAGAAATTTCTGGATGTCCTACTTGCAGGATATTTGTAGCAGAGCTACCTGCTTCTCTGGCATTTCTCGAGTAACTTGTCGTCTTATCTTCACCACATTGCGCTTGTGGGCCGCACCTCCGTTACTCTGACAAACAAAGGAGAGAAGTCACCAAAATATCCTTCTTACTGGTGCCTCGTTAGGGATACTTAGATGAGCTGGGGAAGTTCAGATGTGCTTCTGGATGCAAAAGCTAACTGAGAAGCTAGTAGTGAGAGATTTGTCTTACTGATATGGAGATGCTTTCATTCCTAAATACAAATTTCATAAAATGTTGTTTTAATTGGGAATCTTGTTTTATTCAGAACTGACAAGAGTATTCAGACTTGGGTAGATTAGGCCACTACCAGAACTATCAACCTGATCTGCCTTTCTAATCCACACCTCTCAATTCACTTTGTAACTCCCTGAATTCACCTAATGCTTCCTCCAGAAAACACTGCTGGCTGGAATCAGCATTTTAGAAATGATGTCAGATTTCCCCTTGCTGCTGCTTTGTACCTCTTGAGCCGTAAATGTGTATAAATTGCTGGAAAAATCTGAACAGAGCGTTGGGGAAATCACTTTGCAGGAACCAGTTGGTTTCAGTACCTATCGTGGTTAATATTTAAAGAAAAATTAGTGTGTGTGTGGGGGGGGAACCCTAACGTCCTTGGCCATTTCTCTTCCTTGATAAGCTGTAGGAGACAGACCAGAGCCAGGTTCGGACATACTGGAGATTCAGTCTTTAAAAGCTTTTTCTTAACTCGAAGCTCATTTACAAAAGCCACAGTTTAGCAGGTATAATTGTACTTTGAAAACAATAGGAAGAAGAATAATGACTTCAGTTGTCTTTGGATCCCCGTTGCTGGTCTCAGCAGGGGCGGCTGCGTCTGGTCTCGCCTGCCCCTCTCTTGACCTGGATTAACTGCTGGGCTGGATCCAGGCTGCTGCCGGCGCTGGACTCCGCTTCGGTACCGCCGTGGATGCAGCCTGGAGCCTATCTGCATCCCGGGGAGCAAACGGACAAGGCCGGTTTCTGTAGCTCCCCGCAGAGGAAGAAAATTGCCCTGCCCTTTCCTAGGTCTCTTCTACCCGTGTGGATGAAGAAGGGACCTGTCTGTGTGCAGCTCGCAGCCAGCTCCTCCGGCCCTGCCGCCCGTCAGGCTGGAGGCGACGGACCCTTGCCGCGTCCCGCGGGGAAAACCCGGCTGAGAGCACCCAGGTGGTAAACGGTGACAGTAAGGCAGGAGGAATATGACGCTTTGCGATGCTGAAGAGCGCGAGGTTCTTTTCAGACTAAGCCCCAAAGGTTTCTTGATCAGCGTTCAAACCAAGGACAAACCCGTAGGTGTCTGGTTAATGTGCTGTGCATCGCGACGAGGCGAAAAAGCCGTACCGCTCATGGCATTAGTTATTGCGGTATTCGATGAGTATAATTTCCAGGTAGACTCCAGGAACATGCAATTATTCTGGATTTATAATGCATTCACTCTCTAATTTCAGAGTAGATACAAGGTTAAATGGGCCCTTATAATAAAGTGATACCCTATTTCTGATGCTTGTCCAGTGGAACTCAAACTAGAAAAAAGAAACCAGATCCCGTGTAATTACCTTGCTTTTGGGAAAGGAGGAATAAAAAACTGCTCTCACTTGGGAGCAGGACCGCTTTCTTCTACTGGCCTGCGCTGCGGAGCGCGTAGGGTCTCTGCTGCGGTGCTGCTGCTGCTGCTTTCCACGGTGCGTTTGTAACGCAACAGCTCCCGTCCTGGGAAAGCAGGGAAACATCTGCGCGTGGTAGGCGCTGCCCCAAAGATGAGCTCATGGGAGGGCAGATCACGGACAGGTGCTAACAGTGGTTTTGCTTTGGGTTTTTTGCTGTGGACCTTAACCGTTTCTAGTGACCTGGGAGAGAGGAGGCAGTGTGTCCTCAGTCCAGCTGCAACGTCGTGCGAGGACGGTGCTCCTCGCTGGGGAAATACGCTGGCATAATTCCAGAAAAATCAGTGGTAGTGGGAAGATGTTGGCGTATTTGCGGGACATGTTGGATGGTGTCGAACTTGTTCAGTAGCGGCTATCGGCGCAACCTCGGCCGGGTGAAGCGCGGGCCTGGGGCTGGGGAGCACATCTGCTTGCGTGGCTCGGGATGCCGGGAGGGTGGTGGCACTGGGAGCCGGATCCATCCCCGCCGGCACCGCGCGGTTAACGGGAATGGTGGGCGCCGGCAGGCCCTGCCCCAGCCGCGCTGGCTGCAGTAAGTACGCAAGAAATGTTGATCCTCCCCAGCGAGCACGCGGGCTGCAGAGCTGGCACTGCTGTGCAGGTCAGGACGCTTGTCTGCAGCAAAATGTCTGAGCTTGTTTCTTAAAGGATTTTACTTTCTGTAACACAAGTGAAGTACTTAATAATTTGTAAATATCCTCAGAGATCATGCAAGAAAGAGGATTTCATCTGAAAGTTGTGTGTCTCTCCCCGCTCTCTCTCTCCACTTTAAACTATCACACTTTCCAATGCGGATGTTCCAAAGAAAAGCACTTTTTTGGTTGGAGATGGCAAAACAAAGCTGACTACTTCCCAGCAATTCAGGGCTGCTCACACAAGTGTTTACCAACATCCATCTTGAAGTTGTCATCATTCTCCTGTACTCCCTTAAAAATTTATTGGAAAAGCAGAATGTGATTTCATAGTTCTGTGCCACTGATAATCTGTAAGGACCTTTTATCTGTAAAATTCTCTCATAAAGCTGTTCTCTGCTTTGTTTTCCTGGAGAAGATAGTAAATATCTAAATATTAAAAAAATTATTTTCAGCGTTATGAGCAAACGTGCAGAAACCCTTCCCCGAACAGTCTGTGGGTGCAGACACCAGACATCGTCTGGTGCCCCAGCAGTGAGCAGCCGACGGAAGCAACGCGGTCTGAAGGGCTGTCTAAAGAGTAATTTTAGAGTCAGCTGTCTGACAATCTTCAGTTTATTCTCTGGGTTTGCTGAAAAGTCCTGTTCAACACCTTTGCGAGCTGCCTTAAAAGAAGCTTTTAAAGTGTGTTTGTTTCTTTGGCGTACATGATACTGCCTTGGCCGTGTGATAGGACCACTTGGGATGCAGCGCTCATAATGCAGGTTTCCTGTCACACTGGCACCTAGCAGGTTGCCATAGTGACAGACATAAGAAACATGACTTCAGAAATGTTGCTTTATGAGAGTTAAAGTGCATTTTGAAAAGGATCATATTTCAAATTACTCCATGTTTTATATAGGAATAAGCAGAATTATTAGTTTCTACTAATAAGAATTAGTCTGAACCTGACCATCCCCCCAAATACACTCAGAAGTGTGTTGCAATGTGCTATATGTGCTTTACCCTACTTTTAAAGAAAATAGGCCGATATGCCTCCATCTTCCCCTCTCCTGCTCCAATGCACGTTGCTGCTTTGCAGATGGCCCCTGGTTTCAAGCAGGGAGCAAGAAGCGCCCGGTCACTGCTGTCCTTGGCGCGCCGGATCCCGTATTGGTAAGGAGCCTCCCCTCCCGGTCCAGGCTCCAGCGGTTCTCGCGTGAGCGCGGAAGACGTGCAGAGGGGGACGTCTGGGGCGATTCCTGCAGCGTTCCTGGCTGTGTCACGTTCCAGCAAATTGAACAAGTGTTTCGGGGCAGCAGGGCTGTGCCGTGCCGCCTGGGGCGGGACGGGCTCCCGGCGAGGTGCAGCTGGCGGGATCCCAGCGCGGAGCTCGTGGGCGTCCTGTGCGGCTGGTGGGGCAGCTGGGTGGCTGGGGGCGGCGAGCGGGGTTTGGGGGGACGCGTCCAGGGCTGCCCTGGGGAGCCCCGGCCCCGGCGAGGCCCAGCCGTCCTCCCCCTCGCGCAGCGCTGGCACAGCGACCCAACGGGATTGCGACCCAACGCCCGGAGTGCTTCCTTTGAGGTAACGAAAAACGTGCATTAAGACGGCGCGCGGTGCTGCGCGGACCTGGCTCTGCTCCTGCACCAGGGCAGCAGCGGCGTCGCCGCGCTCGGGACGCGCGCGGGGAGACGTGGGCACGCGCTGCACCTCGGCTCTGCCGGGAGCTTCGCCCTGCTGCCCCGTGCGCGCGTCGCGGGCAGTGAAACCAGCCTGGAAGTGTGGTTCACGCTCCAAAACCGTTGCCGACTCTGCGTTTAAAGCAGTAATACCACCCAGTCGCGCAGAAGAGCCTGTGCCGCGCTAATTGCTGATAGCAGTCCTGCCTGGAAGCTCCCTAATGGGAGAGCAACCGAGTGCCGTGATTAGCTGATTGGTTTCCTAACATAAGAGGGCTGTGGGGTAGAAAGGTCTTACTGCTGCTGAAACCGAGCTCAGACCCATGACTCAGACTTTGCAGCTTGTTTTTGATGTCGCTTCCTTTTTGCTTTGTAGCCGATAGACGCAGTTTCCTTTGCGGAGAGCAGCAGAGGCTGCAGGCAGCGTTCAAATCCTGTGCTCTCGTGCATTTAGTTGAGTTTACGTCACTAGCTTATAGCAGCAGGACAGTCGCCAAGAAAAATGCCGATTTCCAAACTAACCTGTGCTCCGCTTCCCAAACACGCTGTCCGGGCCGGGTTCCTGCACTGCTGCAGCAGGCTCAGCTCCTGCTGCCCTGATCCTGGCTCCGGGGCTGGGAATCGTGATGAGCTGCGCTGGAAATTCCCTTGGTGCACCCCATGCCCTGAACGCTTCGTGGTCTTCCTATTAGCAAGATCAGACTTCTTACTTCACTTTTTGCTCATTCCACATCTGCCTGCTTAAGTAGATCTGGCTCTATTTCCATTTATTTAACAAGGAGCTTGAAGCACCAAGGCAAGCAGAAGGCAGTAGCATTAGATGAATTCTTGGCTCATGTAATTTAATTTAGCTATTTCCCCAACTGCTAACTGAAAAAATAAGTGTAATACTCCACATGTGATATATTTGTTATTTTTTTAAAAAAAGGACACTACTAGGTATTGATATACAATTCTTTAGGATTTTCCTTTGAAGAGAGATTGTACCAGTTTCTATAGTGACGTACAGAACAAGCCAATATCGTGATGCCTAAGTCCTTTCAAGAGATCGTTACTGAAGTTGTGAATCTCTCTGCACTGTTGGCTTTTCAGAGCAAGGATTCTCTGTTCCTTCCTTGTACGGTAATGTTATTGGTGGTTTCGGTCAAAGCTCTCCTGAGCCTGTTCAAACGGTGACTTTTTTCCCCAAAGGTTCATAGTTCAGCTGTGTTCCAGGGAGGTTTGTATGACAATGCAAAAGAGCATTTTCTCAGACGAGGTGATCCTTGTACAAAATCTTAAATTCCCTCACAAAACATGGCACATGCTGATATTACGGTTCTGATGTGACAGGAGGGAAAAGTAAAACTAACTGACATGGGGAAAACGCACCTATTTTTTGCCTGAAAATACCGAACCCCTCTTCTGCTGAAACTTTAAAACGAAGAGCCCAAAAGCCACGCTGCAGCAGAAACCCATCCTGGGGAGCTGAAGACCCGGCGCGGTCGCGCAGGGCGTCGCGGAGCTGTGGGCAGCCGTGCCCGCAGGCGACCGTCAGCGGAGCTCCTCGAGGGCGGCCCGTGGCCCGAACCAGCCCGTGGACCCCGGGCACGTGGAGCTCATGCGCGCAGCTTCTGGGGTGCGGGAGCCAGGCTGGAAGGCAGCGAGACACAAGAGCCTTCACAGCTGATGGTACCGGCTGCGTCCGCGTGCAGACAGTCTTCCACTTCCCTACCTCCCCGCGTGCTGCGGTCCTGCGGCGGGATTAGCTCTGGGGCTGGGGGCAGGCGGAGACCCGCTCGCAGCGGGGCGAGAGGGACCCGAGCCCTGCAGTGCCCGGGTGATGGGAACCGCTGCAGATCGGGTGGGTGAAAGGTGCGTCCAGGCCTAAACGGGGAGGGGGAGGCTGGTGCCAGCTCTGAGCAAGCCTGTCCCGAGCTGCGGCCAGGGATTTGGAGCAGCGTTTGCGTGCAGCACGTGGTACTGGTAGGTCTTGCATAAGAGGAGAGGATGAAAACTCAAACGTGATGAGAAACAGCTCCTTTGCCTACGGCTCACTGTGAGCGAATCTGAAATCCAGCCTTCGAATCTATCAGCAGACAAAGGCAGACTGAAACCATGGGGGAACGGGTTGAATGACAGATTATTTATTTATTTATTTATTTATTGGACCTTGCTGCAGAGATGGTTTTGGAGAACAGGCTGAGGCTGCGAGGGGGACGGGGGAGGCAGTTTCCCTGGCGACAGCAGCTGTGTAGCTCTGCGCTCTGTTCCCTCTTGTTCCCCGGCCCTGGCTGTGCCGTGAGACGGGGACGAAGGTGCGCGCGCTTGCTGCCACGTGCCAGCGTTAACGTGCTGAAAACACCGCGGCTTCTCCTGGTGCCTCGGCTTTTCAGTCAGGGACCTGGGCTGCTTCGGGGGTCTGGGCGTTTTGCAAGGCCGGCCGCGCGCGGGTCTGCAGCAAGCGCAGGGGTCTGCGGGGCTGGCGGTGGTGGCGGAGGGGTGCCGGCGTGCACGGCCGGGAGCCTCCGAACTGGGATTCGCGGCCGGGAGCATCCCCGCGGTGCGCGTCCCACGGGCGCCTGCGCTGCCTCCAGCACCCGCTGCGGTGCCCGACGGGCGTCTGCGGCCCCGAGAGCACCGGGGGGTCCGGGCTGCGGACCTGCCGCCTGGCCTGGTCCTGCCCCCAGCTGCTGTGCGCTGCAGCTCTGCGTGACCCTCGGTCGCGAATGATCTCCCACCCAGGCCGGCAGCTGCCCGGGGCTGTAACGGTGATGCAACGCTGCTAAAGCAGCGCTGTCGATGGGCTCACGTGCGGCTGAAAGGCGTGTGTCAAAGCAACTGTGAAGCTGTTGTGAAATGCTTAAGGAGAAATAGGCAAGCAGGGCAAAGAAAAGGATTTAAATGCTCTGAACGCACAGCTGTGTAATACTGATGCAGGAGATGAGGAAATAAATCATTTGCTGATGATCAGCAAAACAATGGCATGAGAATAAGCAGCAGGGCGACCACAAAACCAGACGTGTGCAGGGGGTGAGGCTCAGCACAGCGGCATCACAGCCATTTGCTCAGCAGTAGCGTTGAAGTTGGGAATTGCACGCAAGGCTGTCAGGGCACATACAAACCATAAAATCTAGTTTTTGGTTACAAAGTGACAATTGTCAATTTTTTTTTTTTTTGGGGGGGGGGGGAAGGGTTTGCACCTTACTCTATTACTGTGAAATGTGGACAAGTTATCACAAGAACATCAGAGGAACCAGAAATCATTAATCAACAATACCTCCAAGCTATTATGCTTATCAAGTGCCAACATAAAAATTGTGAGTAATGATTTTCTGCAAAGCACTTTCACAAATGGTTTTAAAAAATGCTTAGGAAATCTCAGCTTTTCTGAAGCGCACATTTTCTCTAGATGAAAGACTTAAATATATTTAAGCAAACAGGGCATAGTGATCTTTTAGTGAACAGAATATAAGATGCAAGAAAGGGATAGAAGATCTCTTCTATGATGACTTGGAGCTGAACCACAGCAAGAAGTCAGTATGGCAAATTCAAGTGAATAATTGTGAACGATTTTTAGACGCAGCATGTTAGCTGCAAACCAGAGAAGGGTTTCTGCAATTACTTGCCATGTTGGGAAGTAGCCTAAAAATCAAGGCTCAGATTTTAAACTATCTTCCAACTCTCTAAAGCCTTTGCTAACCTGAAATTCACACTGGACAACTACAACGGGAACTTTTATTTTTCATGAATTCTTAGTGCATTGTGTTTTGTCTAATTTAAGAACATCTTTCAGCTTTTCTGGTCAGGAAATCTAACAGAAGGTATGCTAGCATCTGATATTTTCCTGTCACCTAGGGTATTTACAATATGAAGGATGAACATTCAATGCTTTGCATACATCCTGCTTCTGTACCCCCTTTTTATCATCTGAAAATAGGAATTCTTATTAAAATTTTCCACACCAGGAATTTCTTCATTGCATTTGAGATGAACAAATGCCTCAGGAGAAATGGTATCATCATGAAAGGTCAGGGCGTAGCTGCTCTATAAAACATTATCTTAAAAACAAATCTTAAAAAAAAAAAAAAAAAAAAAAAGTGGAGGTCAGACGAACTTTTCAAAACTCAGATCCCTGGGAAATTGTAGCCCTTTTCAATTAAGTGATCTTATGTTTACATTATGAGTTGAAATTACACTTAGCTTACTGTAAATTTTAAAGGCTGTATATTTATACCCTTAAAGCATGGAACTAGGAGGGAAAGGGGATAGCTAAACAGCTCTTCTCTGGGTGGGCATGCCCTGCTCCGAGACGGAGCAGTGACCGCGCGTCGTGGCCTCTGTCCCGGTGGGTCCCTGCCGCGAGCCGTCCGGTGCCCGCGGGAGCGGGTGACACGGAGAAGTGTCCGCGTCCCCCCTGCAAATTCCCCTGCACGGTGAAGCCGAGCGTCTGCAATACGCTGTGACGGTTCTCGGAATATTTCTATTTGTGAAATATCCTTCGTGCTATAGCGCAGCCAAGGATCCTAAGTTCTTATCTCAGCATTAAAGAAATGGATTTAATTGTCAGTTCTCTTAAACAAGCGTTTAATTCTGTTCTGTGGGGAGTAAAGACACTCTTAAATAATTGAGCGGCCAAGAGATTGGTTATTTCTGTTTTCATTGCCCATATTGATTTAAGTGTAGTTAATCCTTTCAAATACCCATGTCACACAGGGCCTGATGGCTCTCTTTAGGGCAATATTGTTCCTCTGGCTAGATTATTTGACATCAAGCATTGTAATGTCACAATAAATCCTTCATGTGGGCTGTTCTTCTCCAAGAGAAGTACCAGATGGGGACTTTGCCTCTTACATTAAACTCTTGGTTTTACTAGTCAGAAGTTGGGCTTGTGAATAATTTTCATTAAATTTTCTTTTGTGCCTCATAAAAGCTACCTCTGTAGCAGTGACATTAAATAATCAGAAGCCCAATTAAACAAGCATGTGGACATAAAATAAAGCAAGGTGTTCCCCTCACTGCAAATTAAATATAGTTGTGTGTAAAATAATCTCATTTGGGATATAACAGAGCTTGTGGAATGGATTTTACAGACAGAAGTGGGGATGGCTGGAGCAAGAACTAACAGGCCTTTTAAAAGTCAGTGCAACTTTCCTTACCTCTGGTTAACTCCTAGAGCTGTCTCTCTGCCCTGAGTTCCACCTAATTAGCCAAGTGAAATCCCACATGTCACTTACAAATGGATCCAATAAATATCTGTTTTCTGAAACTTCCCTTGGCTGTTGTAATAATCCCCATTCCTTCCTTTACTGTGCTTTTCATCTTTGCAAAGCCTTTAGGAAACTTTATCATGAGCTGACGCAGGAAAAGGGGAAAGCAGGGTAACATATGAACTTCCCTGGAAGCAGAAGATTCGGTACCTTTGTCCAGTTCTGAATTTCTGTGCTGTTCGCATGGATGACTACTCTATAAAGGATCTATTACCTGTTTTGCTTTGCCTGTCTGGTCTTCAATTTGCGATTAGTTGTATTGTGTGTTCTTTTTTTATATGGTTTAGACTTGTTGTGAGAGTAATGGTAATGGTCAACTGGTAAGGAGCCTGCATGGTATCTTTTTTATGAACCTTTGCTCTTTCACCAAAGAATTTACTGTCTAAATACAGGAAATAATAGGGTTCTCTCCTCTACTTGTTTACGTTTCACTGCAGCTTTGTTTTAGGAGTAGCAATGAAGACCCGGGATTCATGGCTGAATTTTAGGCTGTAGTGTGAGAACTGACTCACCCTAATGTCAAGGATTTTCATGCTACCTGCTCCAGCCCACCTTTACATTAATCTAGGAAAAAAGGTTTTTTTAATTAATAAGAGATTCTGCTTTTATTACTGCTTTTTTAGTAACCAGATGTGTATTTGAATTTCCTGAATTTTATGCATCATCTGGATGAAGCATCTGGATCCACCTCATTGTGTAGCCTTTACTGACACAAAATATTTTGGACTGGCAGCTAAAAGGAAACAGAGGGAATCAGCTGGTAGCGCTCAGCCTGCTCTGGGCTCTGTGGACTGCCCTTAATGACTGCAGTAGGCTGATCAGAAGCAGAGGGGAGCTGGCTGCCATGCAAGATGCTGGGCTTCCCCTCTGCCCACAGTTCAGGCACAATGACATTTTTCTGCATCCCTCTAAGCAGTGAATTCTCACTTGGATTCACCTGGGTGAATCCAGAAATGTTTCTGTGTACAGAACTGGAAGCATATTTGCTACTACAGCAAAGAAAAATGTATCTGCCACTGACAAAACCTCCAAGAACAGCAAACTCACATTTCTGTGGACACCTACCAAAACAAATTCTGTTTTTTTTCTATGGAGGTTATAAGAAATTTTCACAGATAAAATGCAGCCACAATGTTTTTGTAGCTGCAGGTGGTCCATCCTTTCCCTTTATCTTCACAACTGTGAATATCCAACAGCAGGAAAACTCTCGCAGAGATGTTTTTGATTGCATTGTTGTACCTGAGTCTGGCATTGGTGCGCACCCTCCCTGCAAAATTTCCCCTCCCTTTCTTGCCTTTTGAATGATATTTCCCTCCAGGGGTATTCTCTGAGAAGTCAGATTGCCTTGTGTGGTACAGCATAGAGTAAATGCCTTGAACCCCCCCCGACAAGCCCAAGGATCCCTGCCGACCTGTGCAGGCACCACGGTCACTCCGGGAGCGCTGGCGCGGGTGGTCTGGTTACGTGGTATGTTGTGTGGTCACATTCTTCATCCCCGAGGAAGAATGTGCTGCAGGTGGGCAGTGTAGGCAGAGAAAGCCACTGTCACTTACTAGTGCACAGTATCTTGACTTGCACTGAACGTCCTAACGCTGGAGTAGGTGGGGGAAGAGCTGCTGGGACTGTTCAGTGCCCTCAGTTAACAGGCCAAACTGGCTAGCGATCGGAGATGTACCTTTAATGCGGTGGTGCTGCTGTTGGCCGAGATGGACAGTCCACCTTGGAGCTCCAGCTTGTCTGGAAACTTCAGCAAGGATGAAGTTCCCACAAGTGCTTCACACCACATTCCTAGTTTTCTTTTTCAGGGTGACTAATGCGTACAATTTTTACAGCATCTATAATATTGCACAGATGATTCTTTTGGCACATCACTGCTTTCGCCTTCTCAGCGGCACAGAACTGACGTAGTTTCTGTTCTTTCTCAGTTTTGCCATGTTACTTTGAAGACTGAGAGTGACTTTCAGGATTACCTTCAGATGAAGGCATAAACTGTCAGGTTAAGTTGGACTAAATATTTCAAAGGTATAAAATTGTCTCTGGAGATGTGTAGAGGTCTTTGGAGAGAAGATATGCAGGAAAGGCAGGATGCTTCATATAGTACTAAGCGGTATCTTCTCACTTGTCACTCTGACAATGCATCTGGCTACTAAAGAGATCCATAGCAAAATGCAGCCCTTGTCGTATTAGCTCTTCTGCGTGGGAAGTGGAGACGTGGGCCTGAATGCGCAGCACACTGTAACCCCAGCTCCTCAAACCTAAGCTCAGAGTGAATATATCAAACTGCACTTGCAATGTGTAAGGTGATAAGGTGTAATTCCTGGCACCTGTATGAGGACACAAGCTGGACTGCAAGTCTTTGCACAGCCCACTGCTGTGCCCATATGGCCCCTTTCTTAGCATCCTGCATTAACTCTCCCTTCCCTGTTGCAGCATAGATGGCTGGTACATGTTGAAGGTCTACATGCTGTCCTCGCACTACCAACCATCTCTCATTCAGAATAAAAATACCATCTTCTTCAGCAGCAGTTGCTGCCGTTGCCCATGTGCTAAATTCTCAGTCAAGGATATCTACTTTATCCCAAACTGCAGCTTTTGTTTGGGAAGGACTCTGTAAATAGCTGCAAAGATACCTTCCTCTCTCTCACACAGCTCCCTGGACTTGTGTTTGTGTGGCGGAGCGGTATCTTATGACTAGTCTCCTGTGGCCATACGATTAATCATAACTCTCACTCTAACAGTGAGCAATGGCCTAGATTATGCAGATCATTACTAGGGTTGTCAGGAGGTACGGTTCAATTCAGGGTACGAACACAGTGGTTGTTGATTGACTGGAGATACTTACAGCCAGACGTTCTGGTTTTGGTTGGACCCAGACCTGAAACCACCATACAGAAAACCAGGCAACACAAAACTAGGCAGTTAGAGTCGTTTGTCTGTTTTTAAATGTTTACAATTGATATTCTAGATATTTTTACTATCTGTGTAGGTGTTCATTTTTCTAAGATGTCAGTAGTATTTCTGACAATATACTCTATGGGCTGCATACCATGTGTATTAAACACACCAATCAGCCTTGAATTTTCTGTTTGTAGACAGTCCTTTGATCGGGGAGGTTAAAATCTGTTCCCTCTAGACCATTACATAACTATCATGGCTGCTCTTCTTTCTAAATCGATCAGGTTCACGAGTAAGAATGCAGTTAGAAAAAGAGGAAAAAAACAGGCAGACAAGGAAGCTTGGCAAGCCCAAATAAGTATGTATTTTAGACTTTGCTTGCGTGTGCAGCTGTGCAGACATACATTATGCCTGTGTGTTATACCAAATCAGTTTCACGTCTGTACATCATAGTGAACAGACTGCATAAAGAATTGATGTGTATTACTTGCGTGATTTGGCTGTTCACAGCATTACTACTATGCACAACACTTTTTTTACTTATCGACTGCCACTCACCTATAAGCTTGCTACAGAGGTGCCCTAATCTCCTTCTGGGTGGTCGTAACAGATTTAGGATCTAGGTACAGATTAATGTGTAGTTCAGATTATTCTTTCCAATGTACATTCTGTCACTTTTCCACAATTTTAAGGAATACATGTTGCTGTCAAACCCTGTCTTTCTTAAGCAAGAGTGTACATATTTGATGCATTTTTAAATGACATTTTAAAGTAGCTTTCTTAAGATTATAATGGAGACAGTCTGTCAAGAATGCAGCGAGCACAAGCGAGGGGAACATTCCTGCGGCATTACTTGGGCCCGCTGCAACCGCACACCCAACACGCAGGCTTTGCCTCGTTATGCCTAGAGGTGTAAGGATAGCTGTGAACAGCTAATAAGAATCAATGCGATTGGAGACATCTGTTTCAGTTTTCATTTTTCAGTGTTATTAGTGCTTATTGGTACAAGGCTCAGGAATGTAGCCAATCCCTTTGAAGTTAAGTGTATTGTAAGGCTAGAGGCATTGTGTGCCTTGTTGATGACCCTGTGTGTAACCTTTCAATTAAACATCCATAATGCATGGAATAAGAAAGGACCTCTCTCAGCAGAGAAGACTGGTATACTGAAAATCATGTTTACCGGCATTTTAGTAATCATTTTAGATTTTAAAAAGTAACCTCAAAACAAATACTAGGTTCTTTAATTTTCCAGAATGTTTTCGTTTTCAAAAAAGGCTGTGAATATGGTCATGTGAATATGCCACTATCCTTTTAGTTATTAATATGTAATAAAAATCCTTTCTCTATACATAGTGCAAGTAATGAGAGAAAAGATGTATATTTTCCCTAAAACAGGAAAATATGATAGAAACCAACTGGAGCTGAAGTCAGCTGCCAGTTATGTTCTATTTCCTTCTACAAAAATCAGTGCTTACGCACCTACAACAAAGCCCTGGACCAGGAGGACGGCATGAGGTGTTGATAAACCGAGCTGCACAAACCTCGCAGGTCAGGGAGGAGTGCCGCCGGCCGCAGCGGTGTCAGGGCAGCCTTGGGAAGGACGAGCTCTCCCATCACAGGTCGCACTCGAATGGCGGTGTGATGATGACCGATGGTCCTGGGCACCCACAGCACTCATCCAGGGACATCTGAGTGCAGAAGACTGGGTGGGTTAAAGACGTTATCTGAAAGGCAATGGTAATCTAACCTGGAGGAGGTTAAGAGGGATTGACTAAATGGAATAATCACTATTTTTAAATTGGAGCTAACATACTTTAAATCCCATGGTGAACCAGTCCCTGCGACAAGTTTTCAAACCACTGTGACAATCTGATAAACCAGTTCCTAACACTCAGCATTAACTCCTATAAAAGATACTTTCATCAAGGTAAACAAAGAGAAAGAGCATCTCTCTCTCAAGTGTTTTATGCTGTGTGACAGCGGTTTGCTGCTCATTTGTGGAGGACAGCACAAGTTTTGCCAGTCCTTTCCACAGATATAGCAAATCTATTTTGCTATTTGTCTTACCAGGAGATGATACAAGCTCTCCTTCCTAATCACCTTGAGAGAGAGCAAGTGAGAGCATCCCCCCCTTCCTCTTGAAGGGTGTCTCCAGGCAGTGAGTGAAGCTGATGGCTGAACGGCATGATGTGACTCTGGTACCTGGCTTGTGTTAGTCAATGAGACCTAGTGCTGACTGAATGCAGTACTGAAGAGTACATTTAGATGAATGTAAGCAGAAATGCAGCCTTATGGCACTACAGCCACCAGAATGGCAGGTGAACAGCAGCAGCGCTACTTTCACTGATGTTCATTGCTTCTCATTAGTAGTGGGAAGGATCAGCTCAGGTTCTCTCGCAATTGATGGGAAGCTCTATCCCATTAACTTGATGTTTTTTTCAGAGTGCTTAATACAATTACTTAATTGTACTTAAATGGAAAGAGTTACAAATATTAGCAAAAGTCAAAATATAATAGAAACGGGCCAAGAGGGAGATGAGAAAAGTGGCAGAAGTTAGTTGGCCTCAGAAAGGAGACATTACAGTCTACACGTAAGTGGGAGAGGAATTATTTAGGATTGTAAAAGCAGGAATGATGGAAGGAATGAATAATGGGAAACCTTGGGCTGGCAGTGAACTCTGCTGGACTGTGAGAAAGTCTCCTAGGCAAGGGCGGAGTACATCACTAAGGACACTTAAATCAGCTAGAACAAGGTAGAATAGAAAATGTCTTCTGGAAAATACCTACTTTAGTCCACTGAGATGGGATATGAAAGGTTACAGTGCCCATAAATAAATTCAACCTTCGTTTTAGAGCAGGGCACCAGCTTTTCCCTTGGGACAGAGCCTGGTCTCAGCTGGAGAGAGGCCACGAGCAGGTGCGTCAGGGCTGTCAGACACCGCCAGGCAGGACTGCTGACAAGGCCTGCTCTGGAAGCTGTGAATCTGTAAAGCTCCTTCGTGGTGAAGCAGAAAGCTTACGTTTAGATGAAGGCACCACCAGGGTGTAGAGATTCGAAAGCTTTCTAAGGAGGGCCTGCAGAGGGAAATTCAGAGAAGACAGCGTATCACTTGGATGGAGGCAGAAGTGTCCCCACCCGGATCTGGCTGGTGTGCGGTACCCTGGCATCCTCAGGTCTCGTGCTTGTCGGTGTGGCAGTCATTTAGTTTTCTGCAATGTCCACCTGCTGTGAGAGCGTGTGAGCAGAGCCAGATCTGTTCTCCACTCAGCTTTATCCAAGAAACACAGCTTTTCTGATGCCTAGAGTTAGGCTGGGACATGACACAATGCAGTGCTGGTCTCTGAGTCTCTAGTCAAGTATTAGTCACACTTCTGCATTATGCTTTACGCATGCTATTCGGGATGGAGGCGGACACGTTCATTGTGTTAGAGGGGCATTTTCTGTTACCATTATGGGAACGCCCTCCTTTGAGGTCTGCCTCGTAGTCCCGGTCTGCAAAACCCCTGGCAGAAACCCGCACAGCGCTGTACAGGGACGGCCACGATGAGCTGGAATGGTGCAGGCTTGACCTCACTGTGTGACTGCTCCCTGTCAGAAAAGGGAAAGACACCATGGGGAATGCAAAGGAAGACTTATTTTAAGAATTATTTTGAGGACCTTGTTCTCAGAAGAGGATTAATCCACTGAGTAAAGTCATACATATGCACATATTGTCCGATTCCCTCCCAGTTTAAAATTGGGGGATCAATATTTATGTTTATGTAACCCATGAATTTTATCACATTCATGAAAGTGGGCAAATGGAGAAAGTAAAAAATTATTTTTAGTAAGTCCGTATGGTTTATATATAACTAGGCATTTAGCACCATGTAAGGCTGTACTTGCAAGATTCAGGTGATTGGTCACCACATCTCTCTCCAATGTATGTGTCTGCCAGTATGTACGTGGGCACTATAGAAAATGCTAGTAGATACAGGGAAAACAGGAACAGAGTTGTATTTAGGTGAGGAAGCTTGTATATCAAAGTCAAGTTTGATGGGAAAAATCTTTTTAAAACTGCATTTAAAAAGGACTGTTTGCTAGATAAAAAGATTATATTTCATTTGCAGAAAATGGATTGGGGGAGAAAATGAAAACTGCAGAGTTCTTATGGTGCCTTCTAGCGTGGTTCACCCAAAGGAAAACGAGTGGTCTTTTTTTTATCATTTGTATACGTCACCACTGAGGGAAAAAAACCCTAAAACTGAAACCACAATAACAATGGCAATTTTAAAAGAAATATAACTGTCCTGATTTTCTTTTAAATTAGATATGCAAGAACATATCCCATATTAAAACATCCTGACACCAGGAGTGGAAGCATTTCTTGTTCTAATAACAATAACAGATGTTTCTGAAAACAAAATTTTGCTCAAACACTCCACAGAGAACATTTTGTTCCTTTTAAGCGACAGAATGGAAATATACCGTAGGAGCTGTGAACTTTTCTTAATGGATCATTGCATTCAAATTTTTTCAGAAAACATGCAGTCATAGAGAAAAATAAACTGTGTACTTTATGAATTCTTAACAGAACAACCAATACAAAGAGGGAAACATTATTCTTACAGGAAGAATTGGTGCAAACTGGAGCATCATTTGCAGAAAAACATTTGGAAATTCTTTACCCAACATCTGAAAGATGTTTAGAAGGACCCAGTCTTCCAAAATACTGGGGACATCTACGTGCTTTTATCTTGTCAGAGATACCCTCTCTATGGCTTTTTGACACCAAGTTAGGCATCATGGGGATGGGGGAAGAGTGTTGTTTTTGGTTTTGTTTTTTTTTTCCCCAGAATGCTTTGGCCAAATTTGGTGACTCAAATTTTTAGACTATATATCTGTTTGCTGAGACACGAATAAGATGAGTACCTGGTGATTCTTCTGCACTCAATGGATAAAATAGCATATAGAGATTGTTAGAATTCAACAACAGCACAGAAAGCGTTTCTATTACGCTGCAGAAATACAGATTTATTTAAAAGTTGTCCCCATTCAATGCATGTTTCCAGGAACCCTTGAGCAGCAACAATAGCAACAAATCAAGCTACTAAGGGAATTTTTCTTCATATTGTAAGAGTCATCTAAAAGGTTTTTTGTTGTTTTTTTTGTTTTTGTTTTTTAATCTTTGGGACACCACTGAATTGCTGTTTCCCAAGACAGGTAAGAAGAATATGGGTCAAGCCAGGAGCCCCTTTTCTTTGAGAATCCATATAAAAATGTGCCTACATTTTCTTCACCTGATGATGAGTTAAAAAAAAAAAAAAAGAAAAGAAAAAAGATGGCACATTAGGACAGTGAATAGAAATGTGGAACAAGGAGAACTAGCCCACCGTGAAAGTGGAAATAAGAAAACTGCACATTCTTGTGCCTAGGGCTTCTTCACACCTCAGTATCCTTAATTATGTTCCAGGGTATTTTGGCACTCCTTATATTTGCATTTAGATCTTTCATCAGGAAGCTAATGTTCTCAGAGCAAGTAAGATCTCAAACCCCATAAATCCTAATGTTTAATACGTTAACGATATAGAGATAAGTATTTAATTTTACTTTATGCATGACAGAGAATCCAATGACAAATAGCACTGAGTAATATTTATGAGTTCCATGCCTGAAGGAATAATAAGCACCTTAAATTATTGTAAATTCTGACAAGGCACATACATTGAAGACTTTATAAAACTTTATACCATGCATGTAACTACAACTCTGTTGTTCTTCCTCCCGCCGTTCAGCTCCCAGTTTTGTCAGCTGGTGCGATGACAAACCAATATTTTCCAGAGCTGAAACAATCTGTGAGGATGTCTTTATCTGATGCATGATGTCACTCTGGCCTGCAGATTACAGCTAGATATACATGCATACATATATATATTTATTTATTTATATATATACGCACATGTGAAGTGTGTCATGAGGAGGGCAATAAGGGAATCTGTGAGTGCTATGAAAATAGCACAAGGTTATTACATGTCTATCATGGATAGAAACAAAATGAAATTCTTCTTTCCTTCTTGGATTTATTTATTTATTTGCATATTAACATTATCTGTTCTGTATCTCTCCCCCACCCCGGAATACGGTTTGGAATTGCTTCCTACCAATAACTGAGACATGTTCCCCTAACTCTAACCAGCTAGCTAAATGTGTCATCTAGAAGTGTCCAGGAAGGGTCTAGCATCTGCTTTTTAGGAAACTCCAAATTCCTGTGCATTTCCTATAAAGATAATCAAATGAAAACCTGGTAGTGCTTTCATATGCATCTGTTAACTATTCACCTTGACAGGTTTCTCAAGGTTTTGCTGCAGTCAGCAGTGATACTTGATACAGGACCACTGTCCTAGTGAGCAACATTTTCTAGGCGCGGAGTGGTTGCTTGCTGAGTGACAGCTGGAGGAAGAAAACTTAAACAGCCATGAGCACTGGAGCAATTCCTGTGAGCACCTTAAAACACTTCAGTAGTACAGAGGGAAAAGTTATAGAAGTAGAAGACTGAGGATAGCAAAGGAAATTTGTAGGAAGCCATTTAATTTCTTAGATTTTCAAATGCATCTCCTAAGTGGATTGAAACGAACAGTCACAAAGACACAAATGTACGTGAAAGTACCAGTTCCCTTCAAGCTACTGCATCTGGCTCTGACAGTGATGGCAAATTGAAGCTGACTTGATAGGCAAAGAAAATATTTATAGATACTAGTGATAGAGAATGACAACTTTTCAAAGAGACAGAGCTGCCAAGTGCTGCCATGAGGACAGGGCACCCTGGAAGGAGCACTGTCTATAAACCACAAGACTTAAAAGGTGTTTTCTGATGTACTATTTTAAGAGCACTGTTGTGAGGAAGAGCTGCCTGAAGGAACGGAAAGTAACTTGCTGCATGAATAAAAAATTGATTATTTTTCTTCTGTTCTAAAAAAGGGAACAAGAGAGGATTGCTTACTTTAATTCAAGTAGCTTTTCTTTAAAATACAAGTTCAGAACAGAGGCAGTAGCTGGCTCATAAACGGGCAGGATTGTGAGACTCAGTTTCATGACATCATTGGAGTAACATGACAAAATGAAGGGCGGGGGTGGGAATTCCTCTGTCTGGAGTCATGTTTGGACTCGTGAGGAGGTAGTTCCCCACTCTGGAGACGCCACTTCTTCATCACTGCCCTATGTACCACGCTGTCGGGTCAGTGCGTGCCCGGTGCTGGCTGCGGGCTCGTGAGACCTGCGTGACGCTGGCATCAGCACATTCATGGCTGTCTGCAGAGGAGCTGGGCTGGCAGCAAATGTAGTAGCAGAACCAGAGTCATAGCCCTGCTTTGCAGAACCCTCTCCTCCCTCAAAGTAAAACCAAGCTATTTGTAAAAAAAAAAAAAAAAAGCCACCCCCAAAAAACAACAAAAAATGGAGTAAGTGTTCTTTTTCCCTCTCTCCCTTAAGGGCAAGTTACACAACCTATATCTTGGATGGGACCTCTTCCAACAGGAGCTGAGTTTTGTTTTTTCTCCGTTAATCAGGCGTGGCAGGAAACTGTTACCAGTTGTGCACAATGCATCTAGTTTCTTCCCTTCTCTGTTCCAAATGTGCTTGGATTTATTAAGGTACAGAAGACTTTGAGAAATGTGATGCTGTAGGCTTGCCAAAATAAACCACAAGCGATGATGAAGCAATAATGTATTTAACAAAGTGTCATGGAAAAGACAAGCTGCAAAATCTATTGTGCTATCTACACTGTACTGTCTGCAGCTGTATAAAACAAGAATCCTGTGTATTTACTGAAAACTACATATGTACAGAACTGCTCCATGAACTTACCCAGGTTTGTATGCTTCATCTAGGCTCTGATCTTGATTATAGTTCTTTAAATTATGATATTAATTCTTAAAAATATGTTGGATGGATCATCACAGAGGGCTTGCTGTCTCCTGGTATCTCTTAGAGCGAGTCCTTTCTAAGCATTTGGTCGTACTCTATGGGAGAGGCCCCTGCAGCCCTGCCCGCTCCGTGCACGCGGTTTGTACCATGCCTTGTGCAACAAAGCCTCTTTTTGGTGGGGGCTCAGTGCAAACAGCAGCAGTAATAACATAGAAACATGTCATATATAATAGGAACAGGCATCTATGTTATGATGCTCTACTGAACCCCAGTTTTTGGCGTATGTTTTGAACAATGTCTCACTCTTGTCCTACTTACTTATCTCCCAGCCGTTTGTATTCTGTTCTTAAGATGTGTCTAATTTAATTTCTCAAGACTGTAGGGGTAGGCTCATTAATTTCCCTTATGTTTGCAAATGCCTTTTGCCCATCTGCAGTGCTGCAGAAATAACTATGTCGGTGGCAGCTGCTCTGTCAGACAAATATTCAAGTGGTCCAGAAGTCAAAAATATTTAGAAATTCATTTTCCAAAAATTATTTCTTACACATCTGTAGCTCTCTAGTAATTCTTGTGGTAATTCTGGCCCAATGAAACAGAATGTATTCAGAGCTCAGTTAGAGACAGGCTTCTGGCACTTCTGCGTCTCACCTTGAGCTCCTGGTGTTGCTTCTCCAGTCTGTTGGCCCGGTCATGGAGTGAACTGCCATCCAGCAGTGGGTACTTTGCTCATTCATCCTCCCTTCGAGCTAACTCCAATGTGGCCTAGTGGGAAAAATTATGAGCCTGATCTGCTGCAGCTGGAAGAATCAGAACTAGAGCAAGATGAGAACAAAACTGTGAGTTTTTTGTAACTGTTTGAAAACGTGAGAAGAGTGAAGCTTACTGCAGCCTACCCGTGTGAGATATACACGTTTGGAAGTGCTCAGGTGCTTTGGGCAGGGAATTTCGGAAAGGGAGCCTAAAGCAAGCTCACAGTGAAAAGGTGCATCATGCTGCTTTGCAAAAGAGATGATTACACTCTGTGCTGGGGCCTTGGGACACCTTTGGTCACTTGCATCCTTTGATAACAGCGACAAATGATTCTTGCTGATACCTTAGAAGAGGCCTTGTGAACAAGACTTGGTCAAAGGAGGAAAAAGCATGAATTCTTCACGTACCGGTCCAGGCCCTAGGATATGGCTGGATCGTCAGAAGCAGCTTGTCCAGTTCAGTGGGAGATGCCACCTGGTAGTAGTTCTGTTCCCTTACTGCTGGTATTACATTCAGGCCTACCACAGTGAGCTGTGCTCTAACTTCTGCATTTGAATGCACAGTGAAATCCACAACTGTAATTTTTAGAGCATTCTTCTGGGTTTAGAAAACAGTATAGTCTTGCCTTACCACAACACAAGGTTTAGAGGGAACAAACGCATCAATACTGAAAGTGGCAGGATACAAAACATTTGATTCCTGAAGGAAAGCTCACTTCAACAACTTTCTAGTCCTTCTGTCGTGTAGCAGGTGTCTGCGTGTGTTGCTTTGTCCTGCTTCCTTCAGAGAAAATGCAGAAAACATCTATGTTCTCTAGTTAAAAAACTGATTTGACTTATCATAGGCCTCGAGGCTGCTAACAGCATTTGCAATAAAATCCTAGGCTATGCTATTTAATTCTAATTTTTGATTTCCTAGATGACTTTTTCATTTTCTGTTCAAAAGGCAGAGTTTTTTTTATTCCATTTTTCTAAGTGAGCAGTGGAAACTGTCTCTCTCTTGCCAGCTCTCGCTGCGTTTTGCATTTTGGGTGAGAGACATGTACATGTACCCCATGTAATGGGTCTTAAACAAATAGTAGCATTCTGCTGTGCTGAGCACCCATCTGTAACTCATTTTCAGCTAATTCTAAGGCTTGAACTAATGAGTGTGCTGAGGACACGTGGAGAAAAAATAGAACAAAATTCAGAAAGTTTGTGAAATGCTGTTTTTCTTGGCCACAGGAAGATGCAGAGGCTGCCACGGGGAGGTGCCTGGCGAAGGAGGACGGTGTGCTCCGCTGCCAGGACGAGCGCGGCACGGGGGAACGTGCGCCGGGACAGTCGGATCAGCGGACTGAAAACGGGAACAGGGACGCGGCTTGTGGGAGCACTGGAGACGTCGGTCAGCGTGTGGGAAAGCGACCCGCCACCTTCCCTTCCGCAGGGAACACTGACACCTACGCGCCATCCCGAGAGGCCGGGAACTACTACGGGCTCCGCTTGGCCGAACAGTTACATGTTTTATAGTGGATTATTTCAATTAATATATAATTAATACAGATAGCAACACTAGTTTCTTAAATTTACTAATACTACTAAATGAATGAGTCTTAACATAGTTGGGGATCTGTACTACAGAAGCAATGGTAAATATGAAATGTAATAATCTAATTAGTAATAATAACTTTGACTTGTTGCGTGAGGACAGGACAACCTTCACTCACAATGCTGACTGGAAGTGCACCGATGAGGGGAAGAGGAGCTAAAGAATTTGCTAAAGGTCACACAAAACTAGGAGCCCTGAATCTGAGTTACCACTTGCTCTTTCAAAGACCTTTTTAAAATTTGCTGATATATTATTGCTTATTTTATTAAGTTTTATTACTTTTTGCCGCCTTCTTCTTTAGCGAAATTACTTTACTATCCTCTGCTGTTTCTGTGGTATTGGAATCACTGGACAGTGCAAGAGCAATAGAAAAGTCGGGGTATTTTTTTCTTTTTTAGTATCAGGGCTGTATTTTTCTTCTTCCATGATGAGTTTTGCTTCAGCTTGGTATTTTCAAATGATGAGCTACTACGTAGGAGGGTAGGGATGAAAGAGCTATTGAAAAATGAAAAATTTTCATAAAAAAATTTGAAGCAGAATTGTGGAGGAAATGGGTGATGGAACAAACAATGATTTTTCAAGGATAAGCAATGCTGATGGCACTACTCAGCAGTGGTTCAATCAAACTGATAATGATCAGACATATTAGATGCTGGTCGTCGGGGGGGCTAGAAATGAACTGTAGCCACCTTAGGTCTCCTGCCAACGTGTGCGTGGAAGCACGTGCGCGTGGCCAGGCCTGTGCCGTGGAGCAGCCGGGGGACATCACCGGCCGCGGATGTCCTTGTGCCAGGCAGAGCCCGGGCACGGGTGGGTGGCTGCGGCCAAGGGGCTGGTATCAGGGGAATGAATCCCTGCTTGGGGCCGTAGCTTACTGCCATGAGAGGTCAGGCAGTTTTTACTAGCATCTACTTAATTTAAGGAAAATTAATAACAGAACACGAAAGTTCTCTGTTTGGTTTGTTGAAATCCTTGCAGCAAAAAGATTTTTAAAAGCATATTTTGAAGTTTTACTTAATAAATATGCATGGTTCTCTTGTCTTCCCTCTCTGGTTTGCCAGGATGAGACAAGGATGCTGTCCCTCCTCAGACTCTCTTAGAATTAGTTTCTTGGGTGTGGAAGGAGGGTTTTTTTAAGTGTTTGGGGTAGGGAGCAGCTGGTAACTGAACAAAGTTTAAATCTTACAAGGCTTTATTTCTTGCTCTCCAAACTAATGAAAGTGTGTTTTTGGAAAGAGAATTTTCCTGCACTCCCAAACAAGTGTTGCAAGAAAATATTTAAAGCATTGCTGTCAGTGCCTTCTAGCTCTAAACCTAATTAAGTTGCTTTCATGTCTTGGAGGACTGCACATGCTTGCTTCCAGGATGATGCCAGAGCGCCGGCACTGCCAAGAGTTCCGTGTCAATGTGTGAGGTACCTCTGCACTAAAAAGTAAACGACAGTCAGAAATTGGTAGCTGTTGCTTATAATATAGACCCAAGAAGCTAAGATTGACATTTTCTGGCAGCAGTTTTGTTGTGGTTAAATATCTTTTTTCTGTAGCCAAGGAAAAATACTCGCACAAAAATTACTTGATCCCCAGCAGAAGAATAGGATTAGCATCAGGAAAGGGTGTATGGTAGCAGGCCTCTCCGATGTGAGCCCCCATCCCTGAATGGATTTCATTCTTCCCAGCTGAGCCGGTGGGAAGTTCTTGCTCTTGCAGCAAAGTGCTCACACTGCTGCAGTTGTGTTATTTCTGCTCTCATGTTATGCCCTTTTGCAGGGGTCAAGAGTTCTTCCATAAAGCTCGCTCCAGGCTATAGGCACTAGTGTAAGTAGCCTGTGTTGCCTGTCTTCCCAAAAAGGATTTTATAGGTGGGTGCTAGAGCCCCCATGAAATGCTTGTCAGCCCAGCACTGTTTGCTTATTCCAGGTTCACTGGAAGGAGACCTCACTTCACTCTTCAGCTTGTCGTGGCAATTTTTTTCACACATTTTCTGTATCTTTTTTCCATAGCCATCTCTCAGTGAGATCTCTCCAGCACTGCCAACCAGCTCTTCCAGGCTGCGAGGTCTGGCACAGAGAGAGACAAAGAGAGACTGAGTCATTTACAAAAACAAGGCGCCGCCCATTATTTTAGCACATTGGAGTGGACTACTGCTGGGAGATCCTGAGTGCCAAACAATAAATGAATCCTCTCCGGTTAATCGTCACCCCTGCCAGTGAGACGGAGGTTGGTCACTCTTGCAATAAAGGACAAAAGTCTTTTCTTCTGCTCTTTGTTGCCGGTAACAAAGCTGGTTGGATGCAGCTGGGATCAGGCCCACAGCTGATCCTCCTCGCCCCCGCCCCTGGGCCATTCCATTCGGCTCAGCTGGTGTCGCCCGGACAATAGCGAAGCTGCGTTTGCCGCATCTCAGGATGTTGGGTCTGCAGTTTGGACAGTCCGGGAATATGCGTGTATTCTCTCCATTGACGTTCAGGGGCTTGATATGTCTTTGTTTGGTTTGCTTTATTGAAAGGTAAAAGGGAAGAAGAGATAATGCCCCTGCTTAGAAATATAGATGCAGGGCGACATAAAAAGGACTAGAAAGAAACTTTTCAGTCATAAGATCTCTGCTCTTGGGTGGGGGGAGCGTTATTGCACCAGCTGTGCTGCCTCACTGCAAGATTTTGTCAGCCAGAATCATTTTCACCAAGCAAAGCCCCGGTCCGTGTTCAGATAACAGGCTGCCTTGGTGTAAAATGTCAAGATAATCCTCCAGTTCCTCGTGGCCTCTGGCAGGTAGCTCTCCATGCAAGAGTGAACAGGCAGGTCTGACCCAGCTGCAAATGGACAAGCCACAGTGATCAGAGAGTAGTCCTCCTGGTTTTCCAGTGTGGGAACACTGCTTCCCCAGTGTGTTTGAGGTAGGTGTGTTAAGAATACAGGATAATTTTTTCCACTCTCTACCTCTGTATTTTTGTGGTTACCCTCCTCCCAGCATGGGAGCCAGCAGGCAGATCCAAGCAGGTCCACTTATTCCCCACTTGTGCTTCAGCTTTGGAGAGAGATCTAGCTGTGCAATATACTCCTGTCTCATTAGGACCTCACCTTGTTACCTGCTTACCCACAGGTTGCCCTTCTGGGCTTTACAGCAAATTACTGAACAGTATTCTCATTTCCATAAAGCATGCTGCCACCATGAGCTTACCAGCATCTAGCTACCTTTCACGCAGTTTATCATATGTGGTGGCTAAACTTTGTTTATTCTGCATATCAACTTAAGAAACCATCTGTGTTCACATCTGCACTGAACGCCTAAGGTACAGTCCCTAGTGTTGTGGCTTAAATGAAAATATGTCCTTTTTCGGACCTGAGGAGCTGGGGAAAGGTCAAAATGTAATGACCTCCTTCCACCTTCTCCCTGTTGCTGAATAACTCTTTTCATGCCTTCAGTGCATGGAGTAGCAGAGGTTGATAACCATCCTTAAAGGGCTTATTTAAGTTATATTTACCTATATACACAAATACAACTTGAGATGAATGTTTGTTCTAACTTTCCCGACATAGATAATCTCAAATTCTCTGGCATCTAATGTTAAAGGTATGAATGGTTCTTAGTCCATTTAGTCCTTTATAATAGTGTATTTCCTGATTTTTCAGATGTCATTGGATTATTGATAGTTAGTAAGTTCTATCTGCATATGAATGCTTGTACTCCCTTCACAGGAGATGGTCATCTAGAAGCATGTGGAAATTGAATACATATTCAGGGCTCAAAGCAATTCTTGCTTGATGTATTCAAATACAGCAGCAGAATTTCATCACCTACCTCACCACCAAATTCTTTTCAGATTTTATCTTTTCCAGTCATAAGCTAAAAAAGATGCATGATACAATATCCTACCAGTGCTGCAGGGGATGTGACTCCATAGGTAATTTGTGAGATAGATGATGGGAGTGTCCCTAAATAAAACTGTTTGAGGATAAAATTACTGAGCACAGTGGTGAGATGGTGGATCACCCAGCGGCCTGGTCTAGGATTTCCATAGGGCTTCTAGGGCGTAGGTGTCAAAATACTCCTGAAAATCAGTTAAAACTGTGTCTCTAATTCATCTCCCTGAAAATCATAGCTAATACTTCCAATAATATGCCTTTCTTCTTAGGAGTGGTGATTACATTAAAAAACCTATAGACTTTGATGTTAACAGACAAAATTGCTATAGCAAAAAGTGTGAAATACTACTAACTGTGCTGACTGGACAGACTGAAACATTCAGTGGCATCCCTGGTGTAGAAAGGGTAACTAGATTCAGAGTAAAGTGTTGTCCTCTGTGCTTGATCAGCTCATGCTGTATGGATACTCAGATAGAGAACAGGAATGAGAACATCTAAGGCCATAGGCAATTTTTTTCCCCATAGGGATTTTCTGTTATGGTTCTGCTCCTGAGGATTTTGTTAGTGGTAGTAGAGGAGGGGAGGCTTAGAGATAGGTTTTGTGGATGTAATCTCAGTTTTTTCAGTGAAGAACTGAGCATGTAATCATTTCCAGAACTAATCTGTTCTTACTGCATGCTCTCTCACTGTCTGAATAATATCAGTTCTCCCCTAGCATTGCAAGCAATTCACAGATAGCTAGGACTGTAAACTGACTGACTTTCACAAAAGTCTAAGGAGGAAAGAGTTAGTTCATGGAAGTATTAGAAGAAAGGAAAATATTTTCTGCACAGGAGTAAAAATCTGTGTTGGGTTTCATGGTGAACTCTGTTAAGTGCCATATTTAAAAGGCTCTTTTTTCAGGTTAAATGGAACATTATATTTTTAGACCTATGTTGTTCCTGTGGTTCTGTTTGTTACCTATGTGTTGCCTCCTGTTTGTTTGTTTGCCAGCCACATGGCTAGTGGTTTTTGGTGTCTCTATCCTGTTTAGCTTCCAAGTGAGATCACACAGAAGAGCAGGATGTAATTAATGCCATGGTAACATTCTTTTTTAAAATTCCATACATAAAAAAATTACTAGCATTGATTATATAGCATAGTGCTTGATAGTTTTTTCTATTGCAACTTAAAACTTTATTTAAAAGACACTTTGAAGGGGACAAAGGTTACTACTATTGTCTATGGCATCATCTGGTAACCCTTTATTACTAGTGAATTATATACAATGCTTCAGAGCAAGTTATTAAAAAATAAATTGCTGTTTAATATGAAGTTATTAAACCATTCAAAATGGAATTTTAATGGAATTAAATTTTTTTGCAAATTAATATTTCAGATATCTGCATTGAACTACGTACTACTGCATCTTTTTATTTTGGAGTCAATATTTTTCAAGTTTATATTCTATTAAACCGTTGTATTACTTGTTGCTATCTCAGTGTCCTGTGAAATAGCATGGACTCTCACAGAGGAAATAATACATCAGCAGTGATCAAAGCACACATATGCTGGTGCTGCTGGCTCAGCCTCAATTTTTTGTATTCATGCTGAAATGGCAGGAGAACACTTCTTCACACTCCCTTCCCAGCTCATTTGCCTTGCATGAAATTTCAGCCCTAAGTAGCAGCTATTCATATGTTTGGCCCTGTTAAGCTCCTTCTGAAACACATTTCAGAATAAGGCCCATTGCTCTTCCTTCCTCAAGGCCAGCTCCACTGTTCCCACCATTTCCCCTACAGCTTTTAAAGCTTTGGAGAAGCTACCCGTAACCTTGTGAGCTCAGGTGCTGCTAGCTGCAGACCTGCTGGTGCTTGGAGTGCAGCACAGTCCAGCTACCTATGTAAAACCCAGCTTCGTGACGGGCTTTGCAGCCAGTGCAGATCGCCCTGCTGCTGTGCCAGAGCTGGTAGCAACCTTGAACTAGACGCTATCCAAGAAAGGAATGGAGCTGAACAAACTCAGGGCTGCTGCTCTGTAGGAGCATTGTAAGAGCCACAGATGCTGCTGATGCACACAGCGAGAGGTGACCTAGGCAGCCAGACAGCTGATAATGACTCAGAGACACAAGAAAAAAAAGTCATATTTACAGATGCATGTGATGTTAGAGAGTGCTGACACGTCAGTTTAGATGCTAGCCTGACAATTCTTGAAAAATTAGGTACTTAACATGGATATTCACTTTTAATGTGAATTGTTCTTCTAGAAGCAGACATCGTAGATTGTATCACTAATGTTATAATGTGAGTGTTTTTATTGTATCCTTAGAGTGCTGAGAGACTCCTACATGCTACTGCAATTCAAAAAGTGAAGTATTCTTATGTCTCTGTAGGACACTATTGGTAAAGCGCAGGACTCAGTCAAAGCTTCCAGACAGTAACAGAGATACTGGGCGAGGGTCTGGTATATTCCTGGGAAGAAGGGTAATACAAAAAGAGAAGTATCACCTTATCCCGCTCCTTGGAACCTGTTCTTCTGTGCGACATGCCCTATCTCCTTTTGGCCTGGAGGGTGCGAGTCCTGAATGCTTTCCAAAGCACGTGGGACTTCTGCGTATCACCACATCCCGGTGAGTCAGTGCAAGGGCATGGCTGAAGGTGCTCCAGAGGCAGCATCCAAGAACAAAAGCTATGGCATTGGCAGGTACAGTAGTTTATCTTACTGCTACATATTCTGTAACGCTTAAAGATTTTGGGAAGAAACAGATTAAGACTTATGATAGTGGAGGACTGGACGTTAGCAAATATTTTACCTGTTTTCAGAAAGGATTCATTGCATAATTACAGCTGAGCTTATTCCTGACATCCATACAGACACCCAGTTCCTTCTGGGATTTTGATATACTTTGGCCTTAAGTGTATCATATTTTAATGATCCACTGTCTAACAATATATCATAATCAATGCTTTTGCTTCCATCAGCTTTGAGTTTGCCAGTTTCTGAGTTCACTGAAAAGGGAGATAGGGAGGTGCAAGAATGCTGATTTACCTTTTCTGGTCTGTGTATTATTTCATACACTTGTTCCCTTGATCAACATTTTTCTAAGAAAATGAGTTATAATTAAATAGGGGTTGATTACTGTGGTACAAGTGTGCAAAGAGTTGCATTTCTTTAGCTTATCAAAGTGGTATTGCTATTGATCAGTGCTGATCAAACTTTGCAGTGAGGCCTTCTAAACTCTTCAAAGTCCAACATAAGAGACTACTGAGTAAACGATATGCTCGCTGGATGAGACATGATGTACTGTCGCAAGTTAGGCAATGAGCAAATTACAGAACACAAGAAAGGACAAATTGTTTATTTTAAATTTAGTCAAAGTTTAACAATAGATGTTGTATGCTACTGTACAGTAGCTTTTTTTAATGCTTTTATTAAATTCTAGTGCTAAAGGTAGGAGGAGTAGTGATCAGTATTGCAGGTGACATGAAAACGCTTGGGTGTGGAATGGCTATGAGAAAGAAAAGCTTTGAGCAACTCCAGACAGAATCCGTCATTTTACCTAACTTTCTGGATTCTAAATTAAACATAAACCTAGTAGGAAGGGGATTGCTGCTCAGATTCATCCACAGAATCAGTAGTCCCATAAATCTCAGTACTTTAGAAAACTAGGGTAAAACAGAGCACAGATTATGGCATAGTCCAGTTACACTAAATGATGGCAACTGGGATTTATTTCCCTAACAACAGGCTCTCTCATAATTATTAAAAACAAGTGTTTTTTTTCTTTTTTCTGCGTGAAGTCTGTTACAATCATTACTCAGATTTCTGATCCAGTCCTCAAAATATATGCTTTCTGGACAAAACTTACTCTAAATACTTTGGAACTCAGCATTGATAAATTTTTCCTTTCAGAGCTCACTACTCGATATTTATTAGTTAGAGACACAAGTGCTGCCATTTATTTGAACTGCAAAGTTAAATGAAATGTTATCTGGAGGAACAAAGAAAATGCTATTTAGATGAACTGAACCTTCAGAGTTCTCTAGGGCTCTTTTGACAATGGAGTGTGAACTGATTGGGAATTTCAGCTGAGAAGGTCCTTAAAAGAGCTTCAGATTTTGTGCAGTTCCTCTTTTCTGACAAATCATGATGGACTATTACTTTTTAAGGCTGGTGTTTTTTTTGCAAAAAGTAAAGTGTTTTTTTTTTATTGAAAAAGTGGAACTTGCTAAGGTTTTAGTTTTTTTTGCTGCAAACATGACAAACTTTGAAAGACCCAAAAAGTTTCAGTTTGCACCTTCCTACTTTGATAGTTGAGAAAGTTACGTTTGTCTTAAGATATATGAAGAGGATGGGCAGTTAGTGTGTGGTAAGTTTACAGTCTCTACACCAATTTCTTTCTGCACTTGTAAAATGTAGCTATAATTTCCATACTGGGTTCCATCAAACAATAGACCATGAACACCACAGCACTCCAGAAAATACAGATACTTGTCTGGGAAATCTGTACAATTAATATAGATACTCAGAAATGGAAAAAGTCCTGAAATTTACTCATGGTAATTTCTCTCAGCTCCAAATGACTGAAGATGTTCAAAGACTAATGCGCTTGATATGGTTGAACTACAGCTTTGTTCATCAGAACTGCATTTCTAGAGACATCATGGGCAGCAGCTTCTGCGGCAAGGTGCATATTGACTGACTGAGAGTGAATACAATGAGTCCTGGACCTGCGACAATCAACCATCTTACCTGATACGTGTCTGCATTTCTGACCTGATCAAAAGCTAATGCAGTAGCTGAAGTGTTGTGTGAAGAGCATAGCTCTGGTATGGTCTGAGTGGGGAGGGATTATGGAAGCCACCCTTTGTCAGAGGTACTCCATCCAACAGGACTGAGAAGTTTGAGGCTGCTTCTTACCAATGACACAGTAATACTAATATGAGCAGCTTCATCAGGTTGCTAAGTATGTTGAGAAGTTAATGGCCAGATCAAACAGCAAGTCAGAACATCCTATTTGAGGCATAAATCTGATGTCCTCAAGATGAGTTATCCTGGAGTTGCACTGTTTTTCGATGTTTGAACAAGGGCCAGGCTACCTTACATTTGCTTTGATGTTTTAGTGCTTTGATACCCACGTCAGCATGAAATCAAGTTAAAAGAAAAATTTAGAGATGCGTATCAGCTTATTATGGCTGCTATTCATAAAAAGCTCTGATAGAAACGAGTACAGATGTGATGTTCATATACATTTTTAGAAGCATCAGCTGCGGGACAAAGGTCTGTTGCAAAATCAAGGTGTTACTGACAAAAAACAAAATAGGCACCACCATACTTGGAAGTATGAATGCTAGAAATTAAGACAGTCTAACAGGACTAGATCTGGGATGTCCCATGGAAACAGCGCACAGGGAATGTCCTGTTAACTGCAGGAAAAAATCATAAACAAGCTAGACTTTGGAGCAGAGCAGAAGGAGCAGTGGGAAAGACTCAGACTCCAGAATCTGTATTCTGTCAGTGAGAATAATCAACAAGTAGCACATGATGGACAGTGCTTGAAGGGATTTCTTGGAAGTCTATGCCCCCCTGGGAGCAAGACTGCCCAGAGCATCAGCAAGACTGACTGTGGGCTTGGGACTTGTTCTGTTATGGCTGTAGTTTCCTTAAAAAAGCACAAGTTCTCTAATGAAAATTTACTTCCAGAGTACAAATATACTGAGGGAGTATCCAAATCCAAACCCTTTGGTACTCTGATGCTAAGAAAAGGCAAGAATTACTGTCTGAAATTACCTTCAGGAAGCATTTGCCTGAATTTGATTTTTCCAGGGTCACTAAATGTGACAGAGCTGTTAGGCCAAGAAGCTGCTGATCTACCAGCTGCAAGTGAGGAGGAGAGCTGGTCAGCAATACCCTCTTGTCCCAGGAGATGTATCAAAGGAAAGCTAAACAACAGCATGAGAAGGAGAGGGAGTGAGCCATTGAAGAGAGGCGAAGTGTTCTCAGGCTGGAAAGAGAGATGCCAAAAGTCACCATAGGAAGGTGAGCAAGTTCAGCCCACCAGTGATTTCTCTAGTACCAGCTTGCCTCCCAAAATTTAGTTCGCTGTCTTGAACAAAATGATCCCTACAAATTCATCCATTGTTGTTCCTCCTGGGGTTACTTCAGTGAGTGAGTCTGGACTCGGTGGAGCGTGCTTGCTAGAGATGGAGCCTGCCTGCTAACACGGACGTTCTTTCTCGTTCCTGCACCAGGAGGGAGAGGACTTCCCCTGAATTCTTCCAAGCTTGGTATCTGGAGAATGGGCTTTACACACAAGTCAGGCCATGCAAGCAAAGGACTTGCTGATGATTTTGGTCTACAGGGCCAAAGAACTGGAGGGAAGGCTGCAGTGTGGAAGATGATCCTGCACTCCAGCAGCACCCTTTGAAACAGACCTAAAGGTCACTGGAGACGTTACATACAACTGGAGAGCAGGATTTTCCTTTTGCTGGCCACAGTGTTTGTACAAGAAAGACTTGCACGTCTGACTGGGAAGAAAAGAATATTTGTGCCTCATATATTGGAGAAATTGTTCAAGAACAGTTAATCCTTGTGAAAAATCTTACCCTGAAATGCAGCCAAGAGCAGTGGCTGCGTGGTTATCTGCCATGTCAATGCCAGTCTGCAAGCAATAGCTTCTTGCCATATAGCATGTGACTCGGGCATCTGACAAAAACAGTAGGGGTTTTTCTTCCAAAGGGACATGGTGGATTTTAATACAGCCCTGTTCCCTGAGTGCTCTGGCCTTTCCTCCACCACAGACCTTTTCTTGTGTATGCTGCATAACTGTGGAAACGCTGCTTCCACGATGTCTTACAGGTGGAGCACGCAGGGCAGTTTTTTAAAGTATGCCATACCTGGGGAACTGTTTCGCATTGTATGCCTGTATGCATACACTGTGCATCTATTTTATCCCAAGTAAGGCAGCTTGCCCATCTTTTCATTGATCACAGCATGTATCCTGTATTCATAAGCAACTGTACCTGCATCATTCAAAGCCAAATTCTCCTCAGCATGCTGCTATCAGACAGGATGTTCTAGTAAACTGTGTACAGCTCAATAATGATACTCATCACTTAACACAACCTTGTACTTCCCTTCATGTGATATTTTTCATGCTCTTAGAAGCAATGACAAGTCCAGAAGGTAAATAACCTGAAGACCCAAGTCTACAGGGAAGGATTACTTGATTCTCATGCAAAATTAGCCAAGAAACGCTATAAATGTCTTCTGATTTCCACATATATAAGACATTGTTCATGTCACAGTCATGCCAAGCTCAGGAAGATAAAATATGCTGTTTTCTTTTTAATATGGTGCTTGCATTTTCTTTCCCAAGCCACCCATATAGTCCTTAAGTATAAACTTCTTTTCAACAAAAGAATCTTTTAAATTCATTGAACATTTCCCTGCCCTTTCTATCTGATTGGAATAACCAGCTATGCTCTTTGGCAGCTTCTCTGAAAATAAATGCTATTCCCTGAACCGCAGTGCCTATACATGCCTTCTCTGATGAGAGCCCGCCATGTGGTGGGAAGAGACTACTTGGAAAGTTGTTGCAGGACTTAGCTCCTTACAAATTCGTAAGGAGACTATACTAAGGTTATTTTTCTCTAATTATTTTTACATTTAGCATACCATGACATTGTAAAGACTGGCATATTATTCTGCGATTGCTGTGCAGTGTACTGAATGAATTGTTCACGGTTCCTGTTTCCAGGGCTGCTCCACACTGCCAGGCTTGCGTGGGGCTCCGTGACTTGGCTCGGCTCCTGCTCCGGCTCTGAGGCTCCTGAGCTGGCTTCAGCCCCAGGATCGGAAACCCCGGCGCCGGCACGGAGGGGCTCCCCCTCGTGCTCCGCTCCCGTGGGCGATGTGGGTGCAATGCTCTGAAACCACCTGGGACCGCACGCTGGAGCGCAAACGCGAGCACCGGTACAAATGCCATGCGGACATTGCATCCATCGTTTCCGTATCAGTGTATCACTAGCAGGACCCTGATATCCAAGTAAGTAAGGAGAAGTTGCCCCTCATTATTTAGTGGTAAGCTATATATATCCAGCCTCCATTCTGCCCAATATAAGGATCCAGATCAAACTTGGATTTGGCAAAATAAAAGATGGATATCTTCTATTTAGGAGGAAATAAAGTGTAAGAAATCCCTAGGCTGTCAGAGTGAGGCAAGGAGACTGCCTTTCACAGACACTGCCTTTTATAGGGCTGTGAGGCAGTCGAGAGACTTGGGAAACTCAGAACAGGTTTCTGGAAGATACTTCTGTTCTGCAAGAAGAATTTTGGGAAAAATTGTGCTTATTCAGACCCTCTTGATTTTATCTCAGAAATAAAGTAATGATCACACAGTCTTCTGTTATTTGTTTATTTTTAATTACATAAAAATATTCATGTTAGCATTCTACACTCTACATTAATAGAGCATTAATGACTCATTTATGCACTTGGTTTAAAACTAACCATTTTTAGAATTTTTTACTACCCTTTGGAAACTTGGCTTTTCTTTCCAGTTTGTCAGATTTTTCACCGGAATAAAAATTCCATTTTCCTTCAGTGTTACAAGGTATAGTTTGGCAAAGCAAAATAATGATGATTGATAAAATATTATTCCATTACTTTGATTAAGCCTGTTCATTTTTATCTACTTAACTTAGTCTGAGGAGGTTTGTTTTTCTTCCAGTGGTGTAATTGTTGCTTTTGGTACTGAAACACAAATATTCCAGACTTGTAGATACCAGCTCCAGCTTTTGGAAGCTCCTGTCTGACGCTAGTTGAGACAATTGTTTTGTTAGTAGTACTGGTAGGAGCAGCTCAGTTTTCCTTACCCATGTGGAATGATTACTTTTTGGCTGGATAGTTTCACTGATGTAAATAGAATAGCGTAAGGAAAAGCAGTATCCAGTAAAAGTAAAGATTGAAGAATCTGAATGGGTTTGTCTTAGGGCATAACAATTCTGAACTGTTCTTCAGCCCTGGGCATCTGGACGGGGGGGTTTGAAGGCCTGGCTCTTCAGTGTGCCACTTTGGACAGCTCAACGTTATTGTGTGTTTTGAGCAAACCAGAAAAAAAAAGTACATTTGTAATGGAAGATGAAAATTACTGAACGTGATAATAGGTTTGGTTTGCAAGTTTAAATAATAGTTTGAACATGTCAATTAAGGTCCAGAAATTTACTTTGATGCCCTCAGGGGAATGTCTTTGCAGTAGCACTACACAGAGATAAGCAAGGTACCATGAGAATGAGCTTGTGCTGCTATAGCTATAGTAATTTGGGCTAATTAGGGCAGGTTCTGCACCACCCTGATGCTGAAAAGAAAGCTGCACAGAAATTCAAAGGAACTAAACTGTCAACTTCAGTAAGTTCCTCATCCAAAAGACCTCACTTACAATCACCTGTGGAAAAAAGATACTTGCACAGGCAGGCCATCCTGAAAGCATCCAGATCCATGAAAAAATATTTCAGTACTGAAGAAAAGGAGATTTTTAGAACTTCCTGCCAAAACCCCCTCATGATGCAGGCAGGGCATGAAGGCTGCTGACAAGCCTGACTGCAGGAGAAATGCTTCCCAGGGGACACAACGAGGCCTTGCAGACCCTGATGACAGCTGTCTTGTCTGAATGAGTTTCTCTCGCAGAGCAGTCAGGTACTTCACTTCTTGTCTCTTCTGCCTAGCACCCAAACCCAGATTAAAAGCTAAGATCTGCCCTTGGTTACAACACTTCCCTCCAGCCCAGCCCAGCATACACATAACTGCAGTGTTCCCTGGGGCTGCCTGAATCATCACTGCAGTACCAGTATCTGACACTTTGCTTTGCAAAGCATTTGCTATTTGATGCCTGTCTCTGCTCCAGTTCCCAGTTTGTTGAAATGACGAAACCCTGCACAATATCAGCCTGACATGGATCCCTTCTCCTGTAGAGGATTCATTTGTTGTATTGACAAAGTTGCCAGGTATGTGGAAGGGGAAGGGCTAGGGCTGTGCTCACATGCTCCAAAGGCAGTTGAGAAACCTGAAAACATGGCACAATCTCATGTAAACAAACAAGTTCTGCATATTCTCCTTTCCCAAATATTCAGAAGTCTTAAAAGAATTGGGTGTGTAATTGAAAGTAGCCAAAGGCAGCTTTATCCGGTGCTACCAGCACTTATGCAGCCGATCATCCAAAGTTTCACTTGGCAGGTTGACAGGGGTTATGCATTTTCACATGGGTGAACAGTTCTTTAACAAAGCATTGCAGACTGAATAACACACAAAACCACATCGTCTTGTTGCACCGATTTTTATTTCAACAGGCTGTAAATTTCCTTTCTGTCTTTGCCCCAGCCCTATTGTCAAGCCCTTTGTCTGATACAACAGCTCTCCAGCACCATAAACCTATTTTCTTTTACTGTTTGAATCTCACCTACATTTTCTTTGAAAGGCGATGGAAATGATCTTTCCTGTATAAAATCCCTTGTGGTCTTTTCCATGCTCTTGGTAAGCAATTTTGAAGTCATCATACCTGATGGCATAGGACCCCACCATCACGAGGGGATCCTGCAGCGGCATTTTGAAGAATGGAAGTTACTTTATCAGAAAATTTGGCACTTGAAGGGGATGCAATGGTTCTGAGAAATGGAGAACATTTCCCTGTAAACCCAACCACTCTCAGAGCTAGTGCTCCAGGGAATAGTGCTGGCACTGGTGCCAGAATACCGTGTCGGTTTCCTTGCATGCTAAGACCTGTACTTTTCTCTTATGGGCCAGGGAGGAAAATCATTCCATGAAAGAGAAGCTCAGCAGGCAACGCATTACTGAACACACCATTGAAGAAGATGAAGCTTTTATAGTCCTACATTTGAGGGAACAGAGAAACTTGTCTTTTGCACCATGGAAATTCAATAGCTCTCTTCAAAAAATGTGAATTGCTTATCTTTCGAGAAAAATTGTCACATCTAATGGCTTTGTTCCAGGCTAAAAATCAGCTCTTTTATTGAAATATGACCAGATGAACAAAACACCCCACCATACCAACAGAAACTACATCTAGTTCACAATACAAAAATCTTTTGCCTTTTCTACCACTATGCCATTTTGATTCATGTATCTGCTATTTTCTTGCTACGCTGCATAATTTAGAAGTACATGAAAGTAGCAGAATAGGTGAAGCTCCTGAGAGCTCCGTCCTGGAGAAACCAATGCAAGGTGCTGAGCTTAGAGAGAAAGAGTAATTATCCTGGCTGACTTTATAATGAGCTCTCATTTACCTCAAAAAAAAAGATGGGGGAGGAAAGAAAGAAAAGAAAACAGTTCTTCACAGAGTTGGTTTGTGTTATGCAGAAAAAAGTGCTTTTCTCAATCGTCACTCTTGTGAGAGACAGAAAAATCCACCTACAATACAAACCATATCATTTACCAAAACCACAAATGAATGCATTTCTGGTTCCGTCTGTGGCAAGCTTTGACGTCGAGTGGCATTCCCAGCAAGGAGACAAATTTATTTATTCATTAATTTAATATATTCAATAAACCAACCAGCACACAGACTTATTCTTTACAAGTAATTAGAATGTATTACAAGCATACAAATGTGCCTAAGATTGAGAACTTGGGTTATAATCTAATGAAAATATTGTCGCTGAATTAATTTCCTATGTGGTGCCAGAGCCATGGAATAAAAAGTATACTGAAAGTCTTCAGAGACCTACTGTCAACAGCCTAGCACTACCTCTATTTGCAGTTGGAGAAGATTAGATTTCAAAAGCCTGTTCTTTTTCATGCATGTTCTAGTTGTCTTACAGGAATCTTCCAAGCTTGAAAGGCCTCTCAAAAGTCTGAGAGATTAAGAAGGTGAAGAGACAGGCAATTTCTGCTACAAATGTCATTAAAATGCATTAGGCTCACAGAAATGCAATTCAAATTTGGATTTTTCAGGAACTTGAAGCATTTGGTCCTCTCTGTGCCAAGTTGCATTCTATTAATTGTTGCAGATTGCATCATCGCAGCAATTGAAAATTATACTGTGTCTCGCTAATCTTGGCTGTACACGCATTCTCTTTTTTATCAGAACTGCAGCAGTATAATGCACCAGCTGTACAGGGCAGGTCACTGCTGCCTTAGCTCTTCTGAAAATGACCACATTTCCTACTTGCCTAGCATTTTCATATATATTTTTAAGAATGGGACACGTAATTGCAATAACTCAAAACATAGAAAAAATTTTGGAGTGAAGTGGGACACTGACAAAGACTATGTTTGCTGGTGTTTTCAGATGAATAATTGCAAACTGGAGGATGAAGCAGTCATGAATTACAGCAGTTGAGGCTCATCCTTTCTCTTGCCATTGGAAGTTGGACAGACAGACAGACAGATGAACTACAACTAGGATATTGGTTCTGGCTTTCTAGTTCAATCCACTGATACAGACAGTCAAGAGAGACAAGCAGAAATAGCCCTGTTTGGGTACATGGATTTCGGATACAGGCTGTATCACAGGATGAAGCAATGTTTCCGATGTATCCCAGGATTTGTCAGCCTATTAGCTACTTGCCTTCAAACCTGCTTTTGTGTCTTTCAACCTAGTGTAGAGGTCTTGGCACTTCTTCCTCTTTAATAGTGATGAACAAAGGAGCTATTGGGTTATCCAGGTCGTGTGAATAATTTTTTTAATCACACATACTTTGCCTGCTTCAGTAAGCAGTGGCTTTCCATTGCTGTGTCCTGCATGAGAGACTATTATCTGCTTCCTCCACTCAGTCCTAAAGGAAAAGGTTTTAGCATAGCGCTAAGGTGTAGGGAAAGATCAAGGGACCGCACACAGGTCCCTGGGAGTGCTTCTGTGCAGTGCTTATCAGCAGCGCCTTATCGATGGCAATCTGACAACACAGGTGTGGGGAATGCCACAGCTGGTGCGAATCGCTGCTAATCTGATCGGTAGTAACTCATTGTGCTGTGCTGGACACCAGCTACTTGTTACAGGTTGAACAAAGGCACAAATTAACCGTGCTGGTGACAAGGAAGGTGTGGAGAGGAGCCGAGGAGGGAGCTGCCTTCACTGTCTGTAGGTGTGCAGCTAATGATGGTTGCTCAACACGCACAGACACACTTCCCTAGGGGGGAGAGGGCATCGTAATTACATCATCGGTGTTTGAAAGGAAAAGACATTTCATATGCCGTGTTCCTCATTTTAATAATACAGACTGCTGCATTGTGAAACGGCTTCCTTAGGAAAGTACTAAGCGCTCTGACCCTCGACCTCATCTGCAGCAGCGAGCGTGCCGGCCGAACCAGGCCAGCGCCGCAGGAGCGTGCCCTGGGATGTCCCCGTCCCACCGGCGCTGTCCCCAGGGCTGGGCGAGGACAGCTAGACCTGCAAGGGTCAGCGTCCGCCTGCAGCCAGAGCAGCAGCGCAGAGGGTGTCCAGCCCGGGACACCCCTGAGACCCCCTGTGCGGAGAGGGCCGCGGGCCGCTGCAGCCCGTGCCTCTCCCTGCCGCTCGCAGCCAGCGGCTCCTCCGCGTGGCCTGAATCCCGCCGGGCCGCACAGCCCCAGGGCCGCATGGAGGGGGACAGCGCGCGGGATGCGGCTGGCTGTCCTCTTCCCTCGGGACGGTTTCTGGATGTGCTGGCCATCCTCCTCTTCCCTCGGGACGGTCTCCCAAGAGGGCGCAGCAGTCGCAGGCGGCGGCGTGCCTGCCGTTGCTGCCGGCGCGGGGGCAATGTGCCCGGCAGCGCGCTCGCTCCTGGCTACCGCAGCGGCTCCTCAGAGCCAGCCCCACCGGCGGCCCCAGCCTCCAGGGCCGCGCGCCTGTTCCCAGGGCTGAGCTGCCCCCCGCACTGACGTGGCATCGCACGTTTTCCTTTCCTTGTATCCTTGGTGGTTTCTCTCTTAACGTGCCTCCGTGTCAAGGCCTCCACTCCTCTGCCCCCCCCCCCCACCTCTTCGCAGCCGACCCGCTCTCCATCCCCCTCTCCATCCCAGGCCTCACCTGCTCCAGCAGCCTCAGGCGAGACCCGGCGATCACGTCCATCTGCTGCCGCAGCGCGTCCGTCCAGGCAGCGCGTCCATCCCGCCGGTCGGGGGCCTTTCTGCCTGCTCCGCGCCTGGCCCTTCCCTCCCCGCAGCCTCCGCGGCCGCCCCGCCGCCTCAGGCCACCCCAGGCCGTGCCCAGCTGCTCCCGGCCGCCCGGCGCCTCAGGCGGCTCCGCGCTGCCCTCGCCCTCGGCCCAGCAGCGCCCGCGTCTGCCGGAGCCGCGGGGGTCCCGCCTCCCCTGCGGGGCCTCTCCAGAGGCGGACGTGCTCGCATCGCGCTGGCCGCAGCGCTGGCACGGAGCTCTGCCCCGACGGTGCGCGGGGACGGCCGAGGGAGCCGGCCCCCGGGCGCCCTTACCGCCCCGTCCGCCGGGCGCGGCTGCTTTGCCTCGCTCTTCTGCCCCGTCCCCTCGGTTTCCAAACCGGCGCGTTGAACGCTGACGGAGGCGAGGCCAAGGTGGGAGCTGTGCAAAGGACACGGGTACGAGTCGTTCGTTTCTGAACTTCAGGTCTTCCAGATAAAACCAAGGACTTGCTTTCACTTCATCCAAGTAATTCGCATTTAGTTCTCAACATCTGAGAAAAAACAGTCCAAGAATGCAAACGGTGGCTGCTGCATTCGTGACTGCTACAAGCCAGATTCATTAGGGGGCTTTCGGAGAGAACTGCTGTGTTTTCCCATCACGTGTAAACAAAGAAATAGCATTCTTTAGGCTCTCTCTCATATCAGAAGGTACCTGCTGGTTCAAGTGATAATTATTGGGTTCCTTCTTTAATGGAAAACAGCCCCAAATCATGTTAACTGCAAAATTTGGTAGTAGGGTAGGAATGATTTTCTGACAATATAAAAATGTATTTCATTCTTACTGAGTAACTGGTTTGTACTTTAATATAAATGAATGAGAAGCAGGTATGCTATTTATTTACTAGCATTTAATGTATGATCATTTTATACAATGGGGCCATATTCGTAATATTTCTCTTATGTTATTAAAAATATTGATAAAGCACTAGACATTCATTAGTTATACCATTTCCAAGTGCACAGAAAAATGAACAAATGTGTTTTCATTATAAGAGGTAATAATAATTAAGAGTGACAGCACCTTATCCTCAGGATCTGCCTCCCAGCAGCAGTTTGGCTGATAAAAAAACAGAAGTTAAGATAAGGCAGCAATTATTAAGACAAATCTTCTGAAGGGCTGTTTGAACTCCTGTGTCCAGCAGATAATCTGATTTTACAAGGTGCTCCGAGGGGGGTAGGCTGCACGGGAAGCAGTACCCAGGTGCAGGCCTTTAGCCCTTTGCACCGGCATTTTTACCTCTAGCCATTTCCCTGGTCTCTTCTTCTTTTGTTTGCTACAGCTGTGGCGTATAAATCAGTCTTCATTCTGTCTCACTGACACCAAAGAGAAACACAACACAAACAATGCAGAACGCCAAGCCCCAAATATATTAATCATCATTTTTTTTCTTTTTTGCTGATCTCTTTCACCTATCTTTTTGGGGAGATTCAGAAACTGCTATGGGCAACTCAGCAGTAATTCCTCCTTCATAAATATTAGATGCATGCAGAGCATGAATATTTGAGTAGCTAACTCTGACTTAGGTGAAACCGATTGCTAATGGCAATTCATTTTTTCTCAGTGACATTCCACCAATAACAAGCATGGGGGTATAGGATGACGCAATTTGGGGCTGGACAGCAAATGAGAAAGAAGGCACCTGACTGGGAACAAAGCAGTTTTCTTGACCAAGTCTGTAGGTAGACCGCTGGGGTATATCTTCTGTTACTTTGGGGAGAGTTTGAACAGATAGATCAGTGCTCAGCAGTTACATGGGTATCCTTAAGGACTAAATTAGCAAACATAAAAAAAAAAGTTAAATACTTAAGCCTGTGATTTTTATTATGTCATTGAGCTACCGCCTCTTGCCATATTACGCCCTGCATGACACTACGTGCAAACAGCAGTGGGAAAGACTGGGTAGTCCTCAAATGTCCTCCAGCTGGGGCATTCCACATCTCCGCTGGAAAGGCTGTGGCTTGCCAGGGGCAGAGACTGGTTTGCCTCAGCCCAGTCCGGGTTCCCCTGTGCATTCCTCTTCCCTCAGTGACCTTACAGCTTAAGTCAGACTAACCAGCTGTTCAGGGGAAAACGCCTTCATTTTGGTCCTTCATGAACTGTTTTTTGGACTAGAGGCAGTCATCCTGCTGCGTGATTGCTGCAAAAGAAATGCTGATGCTATGACTGGTGAGGGTATGGGGGGGGGAAATGGGGCTGTCCCTTTTGGTGATACCAGGTTAGGTGTGAAACTGCACCTTTTCATTTTTTCAAAGAAATTGTAACTTTATGCCTGAGGCACAGAAAAATGTAGTGTCTCCAGACCCAGGGAATGGCAACTAGTAATCAGATGTGACCAAATCAAACCTCAGCTGAAGTTTATGTTTACATTCCCCAAGAGACACCAGCATTTATCTGTCATTTTATATTGGTCCCAAATTTACCATTATTAGGTGAATACCTCACAATTCCTGGGTAGTATGTATATATGTTTGCCTATTTTAGAATGTGGCTCTCTTTGCACACATTTTGCCCCAAGAGAAGATCCCATTAGCTCTCTCTGGGATCATTACAGCCTCCTCACTCTGTTTTCCTACATATGGTCTTAGGGGCTCTGGTGTGTAAATCACATCTAGGCATTGCTGATAGGGATTTTCAGTACAACAGCTTCTCCTGGCTTGCAATCCAGCCTGAGAACAGTCTGTACTTCACAGATAAATGCCCTGAAAGCACCTGGGTTGACCTATCTATCCCCTGCATGTGTCTGTCACTCACAAGCCTTGCCTGGCAAAAGAAACAGGCTAACCATTTCAGCTTTGGTACAGGGCCTCGCTTCTCATTCCAGAGAGATCTGCTGTTATTCATTCATTGAGAATACCACGCGCAGCTTTAGCAAGAGCCTGTAAAGTAGCATGTGAAGAGAGGCTCATTTCTGAGGAATGCATACAAAAACGTACCTCTTTGGACACTCGTGTTGAAATTCTCTGGGGTTGCTGGCTGGGCTCCTGCCATTCTGCCTGGCAAACCTCACTGACCGCACAGACTTTCTGACAGCACAAGACAACGTGGAGCTACCCAGGATGCTCAGGACACCCACAGGTATGCGGTTCTTGGACAGGGCTATAACGCTTGGTTGGTCCTTGTGCGCTGCCTGTACATACCACAAACAACCGGCGCGGCGAGGACGTTCTGTGTCCAAATAGCAAGGATACTAGCGCACTGTTTTCCAATATGAACACTCCACGGCAGGAACTAGAAGAGCAGCACATTTTTGTCTGCCAAGAAAGGTTAGGCGACTGCTGTTTGAGTTGGCACTCTCTCCCCATGCACAGCAAGCTTGAGGAGCAAAACCTGCTCAGGAGACTGGCCAAGAGTCCCGGGCAAAATTGAACTGGACCGTAGTTCAGTCCCCTGGAGCTCTGCACCTCTTTTGTGCACCTCCAAGTCAGCAATGCTGCTTGTTTTTCATGAAGATACATGACATCATTGGTTAGGATACTAAAAAAAATAACCGCATGGCCACTTCTGTGTCACTTAAGCAAAGAAAAAGAGGTTAAAAAGCTTGGTCCGGATTATCCAGCTGCCTAAGTCTGGAGCTGATTCACTTTCCATGCCTGCATTTGCCCTGGTTTCCCTCCCTTTAAGGAATCTCTCTCGCTCATAAAATGTTTTTTTCCTCAGAATTTCTGTTGATAAACTAGCAGGTTTTGGTCAAAAATGTTCTATATGAGACATTTTAGCACTATCAAAAATCAAAACTTTCTCTGGAAAACTGAGTATATGCTTTCTGTAGGTGAAAAACAGCTTTTAGTTGGAAATCTTAATTCTCAGTTTAAAAATAATTTCAATGCAAAACACAGAAACAATGTCTAACTTGCCTTACAACAGAAGTGGCCAGATAAGATCATAGCATGTCTCACAAGGCAAGTATCCCATTGCTGCCTGTTGCCAGCGGTGAATGCTCGGGGAAAGCGCACGCACGGGGCTATACGGCGTGACCCCCAGCAGACCCCAAGCAGCGGGGCCGTCGGAGGCTGCAGCTGGAGCACGGCCAGCAACAGCAGCCAACAGCCCTTCCCTCCACGAGCTCATCCGGCTCTTGGACACCTCTCTAGGCTGCCGGTCTCCGCGGCAGGCAGCGGTGGTGCATGCGGACGCCTTCCGCTGCAGCACAGAGCCGCTGCTAATCCTCCAGCCCAGGGCGCAGCAGCAGGCGAAGCGCGGGCCAGGGAGCTGCGGGCTCGGGGTGTGAGCTGCGTTACTGGAACGAGCCGACCGGTCCCCTCGGTCTTGTGGCTGGTGGCAGCGGAGGGGGGCACCTAGCCTTGTCACGATCCCGACGCGCTGCCAGGCTTACTGCAGTGACTGGTCATATGCATGTGCTTGAGAATAAGGACTGGAAAGCTAGAAGCAGGCTAGCTGGGAGGGGGGTGTGGGGGGGGGGGGGGCAGACGATGTTGGTGAAGGAGCAAGAGCTTGTTTCTCCTCCCGGCACTACCAGGAGCAAGCAGAGCCTCCCACGCGCGGTCCTTGGTGCTGGCAGCTACAGCAGTGCATGCAGTTTGGCTGCACCACCTTTAATTCGTACAGCCCTCTCCTGTCCTGAGACAGGCCGTGCCAGAATGGCTGAGGCCACGATGAGACTGTCTCCACCCTACAGAGGCGGACTCAGTCCATGGAGGCCAAGAAACAGGCTGAAAGGAGAGCCTGGCATTGCCTTTGCTGCATCTCCCCTCGGAAGAAAGGAGGGCAGCCACTGACGGTCTTGGCTACCGCTTCTCACTGCTGGAAAAAAAAATTAATGCTCTGCTCAGTTGTCAAGATCCCCTGGATTTGCTGCCCGAGAAAACAGTGGTGCCATCCCCCAGCATGCAAAACCACACACTTTGTCTGCAGAAGCAGAGAAAGAACTGCACACTGAAAGAAGGTCCTGCTTTGTTTACAGGTTGCTTTTATTTACAAATATACTGAAGTGTAATCTCTCTCTTTTTTTTTTTCTTTTTCTATTTGTGGTGATGGGGGGGGTGTGTGTGTGGGGGGGTGCGCGTGTGCACGCGTGCGTGTGTGTGTGTGCGCACGTGCGTGTGTGTGCATGCGTGTGTGTGCACGTGTGTGCGTGCCGTGTGTGTGTGCGCGTGTGCGTGTGTGCGTGTGCGTGTGTGTGTGTGTGCGTGTGCGTGTGTGCGTGTGCGTGTGCGTGTGCGTGTGTGTGCGTGTGTGTGTGTGTGTGTGTGTGTGTGTGTGTGTGTGTGTTTCATGTGCACTTGGGAAAGAGCATAATGTATGAGAATCTCATGTATCTTAGCTGCCAGGCAATGGTGGCAGGAAAAAAAAAATGCAGTGAAATGAAATTTAAAAACACTAATAAATAATTTAACAATGACAAGTAATTAAATAAAAAAAAAAAATCCAATCTACATACATTATGGTGGTTTGTTACCAACACAGAGGGAAAGGGGCAGGAAAGCTACTGTGAAAGGCAGATGGTTAAGTATGAGAGAGCATATTCATATTTTTACAAGTTAAACAAATTGTAACAGACGGCTACAAAATACTACATTTTGATAACATAAATACAGAATATATAAATATACAAGTAATACAGCCATACACAGCTAAAAAATAGGGTGTTCACTTAAAAACAGAGTTCCCAATGCAAAATATCTGGCAGTCCCTTCACAGTCACTGCTAAAACACACTGCTACGACAGTGCGCAGAACCAAGAGGACCCAGGCCATATCCTTTAGGAAGGCAAGAGTTGTCAGTTTATTCAGGTAGGCTGCAAATGAGCAAGAGCATGTGCAAATCCCACTCAAGTCAACAGACTTTAGGTGCTTGCTAAAAGTTAAGCAAGTGCTTAAGCACCTGCCTAAAGGACCGACTGCAGCCCTGCGGCCCTAGCCACGTGGCGGTGGGCGTGCTGGTCGGTTGTCCGGTGCCACGGGGCCGGGAGGAGGGAGGGGGTGCGCGAGGCAGGCGTGCACGCGGCCCATGGCTGCATGAGGGGTTTGGGCACGGGCCTGTGTGAAGCCCTGCCCCGAGCACTTGGGACTTTGAGTATTGTGGCTCCAGCTTCCACGGCTTTGATGTGCTTTAATATGCGCGCTTCCCTTTCACTGTTGTGACAAAACCTTGGTTTGTAAGGCTCCTTCCCTTCCTCCTTGATTCGTTAATTTTTAGTGAGTTATCGGGACAAACAGAACTACTGTGGCATGGTTCAAAGCAGGTGCTCTTGCAAACGCCAGCTTGCCCGGCTAGCAGGAGCACAGGCTTCCCTGGGGCACTGGGGAAGTGGCTTGAGATTTCCTCTGACCGTGAGGAACCTGGAAGGGAGTCCTGAGCACGGTAGGAAGAGGTAACTGGGTTCACATCATCCCTGGAAGGTTTGCCAGCACGGAGGACCTTCCCCATGCAATGACTGCATAGCAAGGTGGCCGAGTCGCTGCTGCCAGAGTGGCAATGACCTCCTTAAAAGACCTGGAAACATTCATCAGACGTGCAAGGTGAGTCTGAAAATCCACTCAGCAGCCATCGCGAAACTAATGTGGGCCATGTCTTGGGCATGGTTAGCAGCAACTGAGCCATGTGATCTGCACGTCTTTGATGACAGCGGTTAAAGAAGAAAACAAGATCGAAAGGCCCAGGATGATGTTTCCATCTTAGTGATGGCAACCAGCGTATTTTACTTACAGCAACATAATTACCTTCCACACTCTGTCTGTAAAACACTTTTACACCCGCCACTGACTGCTTAGAATATCGGTCTTAATCCATAGTGCTGTGGGAAACATGGGGCTGAGGAGGGCAGTACGTGGCGGGAGTCCTTCCCCTAACCGCCAGCCATATGATGGAAACACGCGACTGCCCAGCCGAGAGCCCGACGGGCTGTTCAGTGACCACCCTCCTCAGCAACCATCTCCAAACGCAGGAGGATATCTATGTGCTGCCATTGCTTTTGCAAACAGTAATGGCAATTGCACAGTAAAGACCTCGGAGGAAGCTGCTACTTAGCATATTCATTCTGAACTCACCATCATCTTTTTTGCACATTATTGAGCAAACACTGAAACCCAATCAATCATCTTTTACTTAATTGCTTCTTGTCACCACTTTAGCTTAGCATGTATTCCTTGCTTAGACAAAACAAGATGATTGAAACACTGTGAAGTGCTCACTTGATGCATTTATATTAGAATGGGGTTAAATTCCTAGGGAAAATGATCACTGTAAGGTGCATGTAATAAACTGCTGTCATGACCTCTAGCCTCCAAGCTCCCATATGTGCAATCATTGTTTGTGGTTTCTGTGGAGGTGCCAGATGCTAAGAATTTTTGGCAAGAGTATATCAATTTGACTCAGTATAAGATATTACTGTGATATGGCCCATTAAGCATTTTACTTTCACCTGATTGGTGACATTTCCCTTGACAATAGAAGAGTAAAGTAGAAATCAAAAAGGTCAGAGGTTGCTATATCATCTTTTACTGCAGGTCCCAGGTTAAAACCACAATGATCACACTCCAGTGGGATAATTCATTCCACAAAAAAAAAGTGACATTTATTTTACTTTAATGAACTTTGGCCTTTGCCAGATATAACGGGTCCGCTGGAAGTCATTGGCTATGCATTCCTTCCCTTGATCAGCAGCATCCCACAGTGGCATGGGAAATGTTGTTAAGCATGCCAGAGGGCTTGACTGTGTAGTGCACATGGCACCCAAGTCAGTAGAATGGGGGGGACAAACAGCTAAGGCATCGTCATACAACACACCAAGGGAAGAGGTGATGGTATGTACAAGTACATTGTGATACTAAAAAAAAAAAAAAAAAAAGAAAAGGTGGCAAACAACCATCCAAAGAACAGCAAAAAATTCTGGATACTTCAACTGCAAAATGGGGTATCTGATTCTTTCCTTAGAAAGAGGTAGAGTTGGGACAAGGCGGTTCTCTGAACGGTGGGTCACATTACGGTCCTCATATAAATCCCTGTATGCCCTAAATACGCCATTTTGATCCTGCCAGCAATGAGGAAGGCGGCAAGGCTGTGACTCTGTGAACCTGGTATGTGGAGGTGGTGAAGATGATGCCTTGCTATGACTCTAAAGTAGCACAGGAGGAAAAGGGGGGGGGGGGGGGCTAGATGAATCCCTTGAGATCGGTAGTTAGAAATGTTTATAATGTGCCATATAAAATGTGCGTGCCTTCTGCCCTGCATGCAGTACAGCTCACCTGAGTTCTTTATAGAGATTCACTATCATGCAGAGGGAAAGGAGATTAATATTTATTTTGGAACACAAGAAAAGGGAAAACTAACTGGGGGGATGGGTAGGAAAAGAAAATTATTCCGATTGCAGAACAAATCCAGGGGCTCACAGCCTTCAACTGAAAAAGCCACTCCCCTGTCAGCAGGAAGGAGAACGGTCACTAACAAAAGCATACGAGTGCAATGGACCCATATCCCCAAGCCAGGGCTGCGGGCGCACGACAGCCTGCGATTCGGGCCACGTCCGCTGAGACAAGAGCTGGCAAGCTGCTGGGAGGGGAGCGTTATCTGGGAATCTGCACAGGGACGTTGGTTCCTTCATGCACAACGGGCTCTGCACGAAGGAGAGAGTCTCTCTGTCACTGTGCCGCAGCAGCAGGAAGGCTTTACCTTGAGGTCTGCATCCCTATCGCCTGCACGGTACAGGCTTCTCTCCCTAGTGCTTCATCACCTTCAGGCAGTCAAAATGCACAGGCTTATCTTGCAGATGAAGGCTGATTTCTTAGGAAAGCTCTAAAAAGCTAGGTCCATATTCCCACACTGGAAAGGAACATGATTTTATTTTTTTCCCTTGGACCTGTCCTCTGACTCTGCCCTCCTCTCCCTCCAGGACTCAGGGCACCTTTCTGCACCAGCCACGGGCCACGCGACAGCTCTGGGAGCTCCGCAGCAGGACCCCCCCCCCCCCTTCTCCTCGGGGACCCCCGGCAGCGCTGCGAGGTGCTCGGTGCAGCCGGCCCGGTCTCAGCGCTCCGGAGGGGCCGAGCCGACCCGGGCCCTGCTGCGGCCCTCGTGCCTCGGCCGCGTCGCGGAGCCGGGAGCTGCCCGGCCCTGCGGAAGACTCGGAGCCCCGCGCGTCGGCTGCGCTGGAGGGGTTCGGACTAACCGGCGTTTTGAACTCGGCTCGGGCTGTTATGGTCAATATATTAAAGGCATTTATTTAAGAACGGGCCTAGCCTGCCAATCTTTCCCCATGAGCTCTATTTTGAACACACCCTATAATTACTGATATTACCCTGGCAATTTTTCCCCATGAAGTTTTCTCTACCAAGAGCCGTGACCATACTTGTCTGCCTCTCCACATTATAATTATCACCAGGCAATATTTATAACTACATTATTATTATTTATGATATTTTATGCTCTATGAAAACATATATGACGTCCTCAAACTTCAGCATCTGAGATGTTTAGCCGTCAGCTGGGACATTCCCTTCAATTTACGGACTAACAATCTTGTTCTTCTTTCATTTGCTCTACTAATAGGTTAGTTGGGGTATTTGTCATAAATACAGGTGTCCCATCAGTGTGAAACCTGCAGAATTTAGATTAGACGCAGCTCAAAATATCTAAACCTCCGACTGTGATTTCTCTTGTACTTTTTTTCTGATGGCTGAGGCTAGAGCTGTATACCTACAGAGTCTTGCTGAGGCAAGATAATTAACTAAAGGAGTGCTCAATTATTCCAGATGGACAATGGAACATAGCACATTTATGCCTCATGCAAAACATAAATAAGCAGAACAGACTGAACAACACATGTTTGCAAATCATAGTCTAGACTTGAAATTTGGCACTGAAATACTGACAAACAAAAGTAAATGTTTTATTCTCACACTTCAAAAATTAAATAAAACTCTGTCTTGTAAGCACCTTTAGTTTTAATTATTTGAGATCAATACTAACCTAAACGCCTCTGCCCCTAACATGCATCACCTCTCCAGGGTCATAGACCTTTCCTATTACGAAATCACTGGCTTTCTCCACAAATGTTACTGTTAACCAGTTTCCTCAGTATCATATGTATAAGGGCTATAAACTAATGAGCAGATCTAGGTTATGCAGAAAAAGTGTAGAAAGGAAACAAAGGTTGAACGTCACATTTACATTAACTTCTCACAGTTCAAATGGCAATTTGTCCACAACATAGTATGAATCATGCAGTAAGAAAAGGGAGGAATCTCCAGTTTCTTTGATTTATTTGTCATATGGTCGACTGATGTCAGTATCAGTGGCTTTTAAAAAAAAAGTTTAAACATCCAAAAGAAAGGACTAGAGAAAGGAGGAAAAGGTCTAGCTTTCTGCAAAATCCATTTCCTTTACAACGATGAGCTCAAACCAAACCAAAACAAAGGCTGCTGAAGAGCAGGGTCTTCTATTCCTTCCATGCTTGTCTCTTGGTCTGGTGCAAGCTGGGTAATCAAGGGTAAGGGACTGGAGGATATTTTTGTTTTGTTTTATATATATATATGTGTGTGTGTGTGTGTGTGCGTGCGCGTATGTGTGTGTGTATGTATGCATTTATATATGATGTGTGTATGTACACACACACACACACACACACACAAACACACGCACACACACACACACACACACACGCACACACACACATATATACACACACATAGTCTTCCTAAAAATGCTCTTTGCAGTCCAGAGGCAGCAGGAGTCACTGTGAAGGAAGAGCTGGGCAACATATGGCTGTAGAGTCTGCACTGGAAAAAGTCACTGGCTAAATATACGCCGACTGTTTGTTTTCTTTTATTTTCATGAGGCGAAATATGAGCTCTGCATAGAGTACAGCCTGTCAATGGGGTTTCCTACTCTAGCCTGCATGGAGTTAACTTCGGAAGAGGCAAGAAAACAGTCGCTCAAGCTAGTTAAAGAGGTATCACTGTCGATATCATGAAAAATGGAGTCGTTTCCTGCAAATGAAATGTATATGTTAAGCTGGATTCTGTGCAGAGAGAGGGACACAGTACACAGGGATGCTCATACGTTGCACACTGCAGCAAAAGGGAACAGTTTTGTTTCTGTTTTTACATGCTAATATAATTTCACTCCAAGGGTCTGCTCTCTAAAGAGGCAGACTAGCAATCAATTCACAGATATCCACTGGCAGCAATGCCACTTGGAAGTGTGGAAATCTGCCAGTATTTAATTTATACTCTAGTCGTCAGCACAAAAAAAAGCGTCGTGGCTGACTGACACGAGCGAACAGCGGCAGGAGAAGGAGCAGGTCCCTTGTGCTTTATGCGCCGGGAGCGGTGTTGGAGGGGGAACCGCGTGCCGTCGAGGAAGCGGGAGCGGACCCCGAGCGCCCGGAACGGGGAAAAGCGAACTGGGACCCATAACAAATAATGGTCTTCATTTACACAAAAGATGGTAAAAGACGGATGCAAATCCGATGGAGCCCAGAGGAGGCCCAGCTTTCCTGGGCTCAAATGATCTATAGCTGTAAACATGTTTTCATTTCAGAAAATTCCACTCTTTTGGGGCCGGTTTGGAGCAGCACCTTTCATTTCCCTTAGCAACTAAAATTTCAACTTACTTCAACTCTTAAGTTACCAGAAGGAGCTCTAGTTCAAGTACTATGAGCACTAAGAAAGTGTCCCTCTGGTTCTTTTTTTATGCATTCATTTAAAACGGCTTTGTGTCATAGCCTGCATTGGTTTTGAAACACAGAACACGTCTCCAAAGGAGTTTTGCTTAGAAAGCCAAGCAAATTGTTAGCAACAAAATCACAAGCTATCTAATGCTCATTAGAGCTTCGGATTTACTCATGAGATATGCTTGAAGCTTCAGCTCCGTACAGCTTTTACCAGACTGCCCGGTGTGCACCATGGACTTGCAACAGCACAGACCCAGGCCAGAGTTCCCGTTGGTCTGTGCATGGTGCGCTCGGGAAAGAGATGTGTGCATGTAACGTGTAAAGTGTTCCTGGTCCACAGGAAAGCCTAATGTAACCGGCCCTCATGGACTACAGCAAGGCCAACAATCACAGTCGGAGAAATCCTCTTAAATTTAATTTACATGCCACACCACAATTGTCCAGAATGAATTATCAGGCATTTAATGCTTGATATGCACTTGTTGTACCTATCTGCTTTACGTTGTGTGATTGGGAAAGAATAAAAGCAAACCATCATCTTGATTTTGGGCACAGTATAAAATCATGCAGGAGAAATGTTCTGTGGTGACACATCTCCTGGAAGCTCAAGAATGGCTCTTTAAGAAATCCATGCATCCAGTTTGAGGGACCTTAGCTGGATGGATATTCATTTTGGAACCAACAGATTACTTCCCTTTATTAGACCACTTTTCAAGGCACTTTTTCCCCAAAGCTTCTAGGAAAAAGGAAAAACTTGTGAGGGAGATAGAGAGAAAATGGTAGTGTTTATTTTTAGATGTCTTGGACAGTAGTTTAAAAAGTGGAGCTGGAGCACTGATGTTGCTCGCTTTATCATTTATAAGAATTATACTGTGAAGTAGTGCTGAAGGGTGTCCAGAACCTGGGATGAGCTCTCTTCTACCCACTTGTGTGTATGTCAAAATATACACATGAAACTGACTGATTCAACATATTCCCTGGTACAAATCCCAGAAAAAATATTATAAAAGTAGGTCACTCTACTGAGCCTTTGGTGTGTGAACCAGCATACGAATCCTGCTATTTCTGATGTGGCAGAATGATGCATGCCTTACCATAAGGGTTCATGTGGTCGCCTGGCATTTGTGGCGGGGTAAGACCCTGCTGAAATGGGTCTGTGCCATAACTGCTTTGATCCATTGCTACAATCTGCTGCTGTGGAGGTGCAAGCGGTGTGTAAGATGTCATCATCCCTTCCATTCGGTTGGACATCACTTCTGCAAACCAAACAGCAGGGAACAGTCACGGCTTGGCAATGACGAGGCTGCAGAAAGTAGCATCAGTGGCACTTGGGGAACCTGAGCGCAGCGTGGGTGCAGCTAGGTGCGTCCTGCCGTTCAGAGCCCGCCAAACCCTCGTCTGAGAGTACGGCCCCGAATGGTAAGTTGAAAGATTTGTGATTTCTGACTGTATCATTTCTGGAGCTCCTGGGGGCTGGGCCGTATCTTCCCAGAGTCTGTTTCGTGCCTGACACAAGCTCTTAGACCCCCCAGCGCCTGTCGGTGCCAGGCTACCGCTGGCGACGCAGCCGCAGCGCGGTCGTTCCCTAAGCTGCGCGGACGTCCCGCCGAGCAGGCGGTACCGCTTCCCGGGTGGCAGCGCACGGGGCAGCCCCACGTCCCGCTCACAGACCATGGTCCCAAGGGCCAGGCCAGGTTCTGTGCTCCGGGTGAAGCGCTTTGAGGCTGCAAGGCCTTGGGAGGGGGAGAAGCACGACGGCACCGTGGAGCAGGCGGGAAGCCCCGGCACCCCCGGCAGCTCCTGCTCCTCGCTCCCCCCTCAGCTCCTCTGCAAGCGCGTTTCCTACAGGAAGGAGGTGACAGCTTTTGCATAAGGACCTCCGGGGTCTGGGCACAGGGCAGGGGTCTGCGATAACCCCAGGGTGGGACCTGGACACGGAACCTCTGCGCGATTCCACTGATTACAGCGCACGTGATCCGCAGACCTGCGGGTACCACCCGCGGCTGTGCGCAGACGTCGTGCACCCATACGGGAATGGCACTCCCAGAAACCTTGCAGGTTCCTTTCCTCTCGCTTTGCCTCCATCACGAGTGCCCTACCTTGCCCTAGTCGCTGAGAGTTTTGTTGCTCCTGCTGCTGCTGATGCCGTCGTGCTAGTTTTTTCATCTGAATAAAGGAGGAAGAACAGAAAAATCTCATGGGTCTGAATGGAACAATTTCGTTTCCTTACAAAACTCTCTGCAAACATCAAACCAGTTAATACAGACCATGCATATTCATGCACACACCACTGTGGGTTCAATTTCCTTCCTAAACTTAAACATTTGGGTTTCCAGTTCATATTTGCATGTGAAATCTACTCCCAACCTCGTGCTGCTTTGAACACACTAACTTAATGTCTGTGTTTGAAAATAGCCCTTCTCATATGGATGTAGACAGCACTGCATGCAAAATATGCACAGGAGTGGCGCAAAAATGCATCAGATTTTCTGAAGGTTAGTCCCTGGGGTCTCTGTGATACGTACTACATCTACAGGGAAAGAAAATCTCTTTGTTGGAGGATGATTTGTGTTTTACATTTGAGAACTTGACAAACAACCTACCTTTGCTCTTTGGTTTTGAAACCAGACCTGGACAACTCGCACACTGAGTCCTGTTTCAGCTGCTAGTGTTTCTCTGACCTACAGGAGGAAATGTTTAACGATGTAATTTTTTTTTTTAAACATCTAACAAGTTATGTTAAGAGGAAGATGTCTGTACTTACAATAAGATGTGCATGGACAGAATTAAGTTTAAAAATCCCTCAGATTCACTACCAGTTTCCTAAGTACTGAATAAATAGTCTGAGCTGTGTAATCTAAATGTGTTAAATCATTTTATGATTTTTATTTTGCCCATAAAACAGGTCTGTGTAAAAAAATTTAAATTTGCTATGAACAATTTTTATATTTTTCAAATAGAATTTCATACTTTAAAAAGGCAAAAAGGTACATTACACTGTCCCAAGAAGTATGCTTTCTACATAGGCAGGTGAATGCCACTTTTTGCAATGATGACAACTTTCAGGATGCAACTCCATCTCTGTCCACTCAGACTTAGGAAATGGACATCTAGGGTGCTTTACACAAAGATCTGATTTTCACCAGTTTCACCACTGAGGCAATACCTTACACCCTTCCTTGGCTATAAATGAGATCAACAGCATGGTCAATTTTCATAAAAAAAAGGAGACTCATAAAAAATGAGACTTGTCCTTCCTACCCCTGCGGTGGGAAGGACAAGAGCAGGAAACCGCCTGCGCGCCAAGGCTCTAAAAATTCAATGACTGCTTTGTGTTTCATAAGAACCAACCAAAGGCGGTTGTTTAGCAGGAATCAGTCACGGAGCTGGTACCAGACGCCGTGGACGAGCATCCTTGAACATGGCGTTCAGCAGCTCCCAAGCTACAGCCTGCTCAAGCCTGAGGGCGCGTCCAGCAAGGCACCGGCACACACCGGCTGGGTTCTGTGCTCATCCCCGGCCCCGGTGCTGGCCCGGACACAGGGCAGGGTCCTGCCGGACCGGTGGCCTCACCCCAAGGCCAGGTGTCAGGGCTGGCTGCAGGTCCCTGCTGAAGCACCTACCTTCCTGCAGGGCTTGGAAGACACTTCGAAGGAAGCTTTGAAGGCTCGTCTCTGCTGCGTCGTAAGTATTGTCCTTGGTCGCTTAGGTCTCCTTGGGTCCTTCCCATCGTCACTTCCTTTTCCTTGGGTTACTTGTCCTTTGGTGGGTTTAACATCCCCATCCTCATCGTCACTTTTAACTAGTGGGAAAAAAACCAAGATGTAAACTCATACTTGTTCCACTGAGATAAGAGGGTGTTTGAGGACTGCTCCACGGCTGCCGAACTAGCTCACAGGTTCAAGTGTTATCCCACATCTGTCTGACTAAACTCACCCTCAGCAAGAGGAGATCACCATAGACTTGTGTACGCTGCCTAAACTGAATTCCAGGAAAGCATAAAAATGTGTTTAATTTTTAATTGAGGGCATTGGGATGATGTCTCTATAGGTGCATGCACAAATTTCTCTTTCTTGGTAAATACATACAAATATGTATGTGCACGTGTAGAGTAAGTAGACCATCTGTATTTTCTACAGTTAGGTTCTGAATAATCTTATAATTTGGTGATGTTATGTGCATTAGTACCTTGTACTGGGAAATCTCAATTTCCGTGCCAAAGATTGACAAGTAAGTGCATATGTCATTCTGAAAAATATTTTTTCAGCTCGTATTTTATTTCATCAGACTACTGATTTTTCTTTCAGAAAACATTAAGATACTATTCTGGAGAACTTTAACATTAAGAAACACACTGCAATTTTGGTATACTCAAAGGTTACATTTGGGGAATTAGCAAATTAGACTTTTAATTCATTTTAGGGTCTGATTATTATGCACCTAGCAATATAATCACCTTTTACTTTAATAAGCATCTTTTGCATAATGATTAAAGAGAAGTTCAGTCATTTTAATAACCATGACATTATTAACTTTCCAGCATGCCATTTCTAAGGAAAGGTTTGTGAGGATTAATATTGCTCATTGGAGAGTTACTTTTGTGTCCAGTGGATAAATATTTGATTGGAGAAGGACACACACTCAGCCAGAGTTATGTGAAATCATTTGCGCTCACACGGGCATTGGGGAGATCTGTGTTTTCACTGTATTAGACAATGGGAGACAAAACATCCCATTTAATTTGTCAGCTTGTTTTTCAGGTTTGGGTTTGGCTAAGATAGAGAATAATGGGAAAAAAAAGCATCTCCAGGAGTAAGAAAATGCGCCTTGTGCCAAGGGGAAGTGAAATCGAAACCAATGTCATTTCGTGCGGCTTTGGTAGCTCTCTGCCCAGCTGATCAGAAGACGCAGGCAGAGTCTGGCAGCGAAGGGGAGCGCGTCCGTGCCAAGGGCGGGCCTCAAAGACGCCTCGCTGGCGGAGGGCAGCCGCGGTCCCCGCGGGGTGGGACCGCTCACCGCCGCACAGCAACGCGGGGCGGAGGGAGGACTGCCGCCGCGGGCAGCCCGGAGCCGGGACGGGGACGGGGACGGGGACGGGGACGGGGACAGACACAGAGCAGAGAGTCCTGCAAATGCAGTATGGCAGTAAACACGCGCGGCTCCAAGGCAGACGCGGGAGCTGCACACCGTGCTGAGTCTCGCCGCATTCTTGACACGAAAACGTAAGTTTGAGCAACGTGGTGAATATGGCTCTCAGATTAGAGACTAAGGATAATTACCATTCCCAGTTCAACTGGGAGTAACATATTTTCCCATAAACCAGAGGTGAACATACATGTCATTTGTACACGTAATGGAATGGTAATTGTTGATTTGCTTATACGTCTTCTAGGGAAATAAATGAGCGATTATGATGGCTGGCAGCAATTTCCGTCCACGCTGTCTAGTCCTTGAGTCAGCCGGGCACACTGGCAGTACCAGGCCTCCAGCCCCCACGAGTGGATACGGCAAAGGAACGGGGAGTCCTGTGTCTTCTGGAACTGCGAGAGCTCGTGAGCCGGAAAGGCAGTCGCCACTGCACCCGCAGCGGCAGGCTCCAGATTTGGGACTGGAAAACCCAGACTCAGCGTGTGAAATAACATTTGTCCTGTGCACAGTGTATGTTCCCTCCTGGCCCCGGACGGACAGCAGGCATTTTGCTAACCCCCTTTTGAAACGTCCCCTGGCAGTGGGTGGAAGGAAGGAGGGACTCTCCTCCACGTCACCATGCAGAATTTGGGGGACACAGCAGGCAGCCGCTATCGCTCGTGAGGCTCCGTTGTCTTCTTTACGAGGACCAAAGCTCTGCTTACGCAGCGGGGTGACTTTGTGCCTGAATCCCCAGGCCAAGTGGTGCATGCTCTTGCAATCACCCTGCTCAAGTCCCGGGTCCCGCTGCAGAGGGAGGTGGCATTCACACTGCAGACTAGCAGCAGTGCATTTCAGTAAGACGTCTAGCCCTGAACCCGCGCAATACGAACCCCTCTGGTTTACTCCTCAGGAGCAGTGTAGGACCTTGGAGGCCTGCAACGGGCCGGGGCGCCAACCCTGCACGCTTCACACCTGCACTCTGTGCAGCACACGAACCGTAGCGCGGCTCTCCTTGGGCCCACGCCTCGGAGATCCCCCGGACGTAGGCCAGGCTGGGGCTCGGGTGCAAAGCGGTGGGCGAGGGCAACGACTGGGAACTGCAGCCCAGCAGCAGGGAGGAGACACTGCCAGAGAGAAGTCCGGGTGAAGTCAGGAGAGTCGAGCTCTGCACCTGCCTTGGGAGCACTACAGACAGTCTCCCCAAAGCACCTCGGTCAAGTTGCTACTTTTAATTCTTCTTTTTGTGGGAGCCCCCTTGCCTGCCTGAACCGCAGCAGACGTGCGGGCAGCCTTGCCGCGCGTCCCTGGTGCTGCTGTGGCCTCCTCTGCACGGCACGTGCCACTGCTGGAACACAAAACCCGTTTCGCCGTTTCTGTCAAATTCACACTTGCAGCTTTTCTTAAAGTTACCATTTGTGATTGGCAGAGAGAGCCACATTTCAGCATACGCTGGAAAATCATATTACTACACTGCCCGTTTTTCTAGCTCCCTGCTGAACATGTAGAACCCCTGTACTCAAAGCAAAAAATACTTAAGTGGATGGAAGAACGCCTGTGCGAAACAACACACTTTGATCAGGCCCCAGGTAACTGAAATCAGTCAGGTTCACTCACTATGATTTTATAGAAAAACATAATCTTGACAGCTTGCAAACAGTTTTTGTCCTTTACTAAGACAGCAGCAAATTAAGGGAGGGAGTGAAGCTGGGAGGAGACTGAAGGCCGGGATTTCAGCCGTGCATGCTTAGAGCTGTAATTTGCATCGGTGGTGTGTGCATACAGACAGATGGATGTGCAAGTGGATATACTTTCTATGAGAAAGCTCTGCACACTCTTGTGGCTTTTCTAGTTGGTAGAGGTGTGGGAAAAGCTCACCTGAGTCTGAGTCGTCTGGGCTGACCGAGCTCAACAAATCTTTCTCTTTTTCATAGTCACTTTTGCAGAGCAACTGTCCTTCCTTAAGAACAAATTCGTCCCCTTTTCTCAGCTGTCGTTCGCAAACGCAGCAGCAGAAGCAGCTTAAGTGGTAAACACACTCCAGGGCTCTCATCACGAACTCGGTCGGAGCAATCTTCTCCATGCATCCACTGCACTTAGCAGCAAACAGCCTGGAGAGAGAGAGAGTCAAAGGCAATGTCAGATCATCCACCGCATGTATTTAAATACAGCAGACTGATTAATTTAACTACCGATAGGCTTGCCACGCACATGCCCAGAGTCTCAGAAACATCCAAGGCATGCAATTCCTGCAAATCTCAGCCCTTTGGTCTAGAGAGTCCCAAGCCACCTCTGCCTCGACTGGGCAAGAAATACTAAGATTTGTCTCTATCTTACTGCTTTGTTCCTCTTCAAAAGGAGAAACAAAAAGCAGCTCTCAGTTTGGATAATGTTATTCAAAAACAAATTCATTTTAATTCCCATTTTAGAGGAAAGGCTGAGTCACAATTTTTTTATGCAGGTGCTCTGATACCATCACTTAAAACCTGTCCTGAACAGACTCCACGACTTTCCCTTCTCAGTATCGTCCGTCTCCGAGGAGGAACAGAAACAAGCAGGGAAACTCGGTGCTATTGCTGAAGAGAAGATGACACACACATGCAATTGATAAAGAGAGGAGTGGAATAACATGGCTTTTCTTTGGATGTTGAGTTATTCCAGAACAACCTGTCTCCGAAGAGAGTACTGTGCATTTTAAATGGTGTGAAACATCCTTTGGCAGAGATAGGCAGTGATACAATCAGCTAAATTACCACTATAATCACAGGCTCTACAATATACACTATATTCCAGACTAGTTCTTATTCAACCTTCATAAACCCCTTCTTTTATCCACCATTAATTTTCTAAGATAAAGTTTGAATTATTTAGATTAATTTTATTTTGCTATTCTAATGGCAACTGGGAGTCTCCCTGAGTGAGATTTTAAGAGGAGTGCTGTTTCAAATAAAGATGAATAGCTAAGTTATGTCCCTGCCTCACATAGTGGGCTTGGTGATTTAAGTTCAGTGTCTTTCATGGCAATACATCAAAGTGCAAGGTGCATTAATATTTACATTTTTGCAATGAAATGAACCCAACTGCACTGCTGTGCCTTTTAGGATGGGGTGCTCCGACCTTTTTTCATCCTCAGAATTATCACCTTTTAGATAAAAGGCGAACATCCCCTCTCCGGGGAAGCACAGCCCGTGGCAGCCCGAGTCCTCCCAAGACTCCATTTTGTCTGAGCTGAGGAAACGCAGCAAAATGGCAGTCACCTGCTCTTCAGCAAAACGATGGAGTCTCGAAATGGGCAGGGGGAAAAGAAAACGTTTATGTTTGCACGCTAAATCCAAAGAAAGGCTGAGTGCCCAAGAACTGGTTTTTTTCCATCTGCATCTTTTGATCTAATAAAGGCAATTTACTCTACTACCCTTGGTGGCTTGGTGCGTGTCTTCGCACTGTCCCAGCTACAACACGACGGCTTTGCCTTGATCGAGCCGCACAGGGCAGACCGAGCAGCTCTTTTTTGGGTGCATAACGAACTGGGTCTATTAAACGGAGACTGAGTGGGCACCTACGGCCGCCACTGGTAAATACGCCATTTTATTTCCAGCTGTCTATTGGGTTCGTCTACAACTTTTTTTTTTGCTGTTTTGCAAAATTAACAGAAAGAGAAATATGACTTTTATACTTCGACTAGTAAAGTTCACAAAAATATTACAATGCTTTAGCTAGGAAATTCCTCGGCAGCAAATATTTTTATGCATACATAACAACATATCTGATAGGATTAAAACACAAAGGGGAAAAAAAGAGCAAACATTTTAACCGCTTTGAATTGTTGTTTCTATTTAACTGCTTAAACCTATTTGAATGAGTTTAATTAAGCTTGTATCTTTTGTCTAAAGAGCGTTGTTATGACGGAGCACACTTAGAGAAGCTGAAGATTAGCAGATCTGGTGTGAAGGCATCCGTCTCCCCCAACGGGCATCAGTTCATTTATACTGCTGTGACAGTTAACCTGTGTACGCTTCAGTAAAACTCAATTGATGGCTATCGGGAGGGACGGACGAGCCCTCCGTGCCGCAGCAGCGCTGATGGGCTGCGGACGTAGCAGCCGGGCTGGGAACGCCGCTGCCGTTTCTGCTCCCGCAGCTTCCAGGCCCCGGGCTTCATCTGCATTTCAGATCAGTGCTGCTCCCTGGAAAAACCCTGAAAAGAAACTTCGGAGAGGGACCGCGATCCTGCGGCTACTGGGACTGCGATGTTTCTAAAAAACCTTCATGCTACTGCTGCGGCAATAACGATAAAAACGCCACGGTCGTGCTGTGAATAGAGACAGTCCTGTGAGCGATCAGCGTACTTCTCACTGGGTTTTTCCACAGAAAGAGCTAACGCGGGAAGCCCGTTTCACCCAGCCTCTCTGCGGACAGACCGCAGAGCCAAGCCGGGCAGGCGCCCGGCGCACGGGACCCTTCTCCCTGCGGAGACGCCGGCTGTGCCCGGAGCCTGGCCGGAGCAGAGCCATCCACGCCGCAGACCAGCCTCGCCAGTCGAGCGGCCGCGGGACCCCCGGGGCAAAGGCGGTGGACGGGCAGGTCCCTCAGGCCTCGCGGAGGAGAAGGGGAGCTTTCCCGGGGAAGGGCGCGGGAGCCAGGCTGGCGGGGGCTCGCCGCAGACTTCTGCAAAGGGGACAGCACACAGGCACTTGCGGGCCTCCGAGGAAAATGGGACTGACACTGCATAAACGGTGCCTTGCGCTGGCTAAGGTCTTCTCCCGAGCAAAGCCATCTACCAGCAAACCACAAAATCTGCCATCAGCCAGGGAAAGTGAAAACACAAATGCAATATGGTTCAAGTAGGAAAGCATATACCTTCCCCGCTTTCACATTTCTTCAGTTGGGACTAAGAACAATCTGGTTTCTTTGTCCTCATTCCTGTGCTATGCAGCGCAGTGTTGACCCGAGCAGTACCTTCTCTGCCATATTGCTTTACCAAGTGCTTTTGTCTCTTTTTCTTCAAAATAAAAGATGTCCAACATAAATAGAAAATATTACATGTTGTTCATTGGCAATTGAATATAGCCGGAAAGACGGTGCTTTCGTAGTAATGTTATCAAAGGCAGTCTTTTAGTTATAAAGAATTATGTTGCCATCGATGTAGTATTAACTCATTCAAATCAGCGGTTATATTTCTGACAATACTGCATGAACTTCCTATCTTTAATTTGTCCTTTGTCGACATAACAAAATTCCATGCTCTGCACTCATATACTCTCAGCATTATAACATACACTTACACCACACACAGATTGCACTGTGTAGGATTTAATTCTGAGATTATGAAATCTTCATTAAATTTATCTTATAAAGTGTTTATAGTTTCTTTTTCAGCTTCCAGAGAGTAACCCAGGGTTATGCACTTTTTTTGCACAAGGCAATCTCACAACAGGAAACTAATCTTGACAAATGACCAGACTTTGATATCTGTGATCTAAAACACTGCTCGTTAGACTGTTCATTTTATAAACGAATGGTAATAAACCTGTTGAGAAGTGTAGGATAGCAGGAATACTTTACAGATCACCCCTTTACAGGTTTCAAAGCAATAAATTTGAAGGGGAGCATGCAGATACTCTGTGCCGAGACAAAGACTCTGTCCCGCACCAACCACATTTAAAGAAATATTTCTTTTGCTTTCTATACATTTTAAAAATAATTTGCATAACTCTGCCTTTTTACCCCCATGGCTGATTATCTCCAGCTCTCTTAAGTTAATGTCAAACCTCAAAATCCTTGGACTTGTTAAAGTATGCGGAGAGTGGAAATCAAATGCCTTTATTAGAAGCCCCGGGAAATCTCCAACTCCTAAGCACAACGAAAACATTCCAAAGAAAATTGTTCAAAGAGGACAAAGGAGAAAAGCAGAACAAGAAAACCTTGTTTTGAATCAATGATTGCAAGAGTTTTATAAATAAATTCTGTTGCCTGGACAATTCTGAAAGACAACTCAATAGGTTTAGGGGTTTTTAAGTGTGTTTGCCTCTATGCCTGAAACACTTAGGGGATTCAGCTGAGCTAAAGCTTGGAACAATGGGCTGCTTTGTTCATTTGACTATTTGTAATAATCACTGTGAAGCAACTTTACAGTACTAGATAGCAAAAAATACGCACCACTTAAAAATGGGTGAACCTACCAAATTATTTTTGCATATATTTTAGGGGCAACGAGATCACTAAGACATGTGGTCCTGTCTTTAAACAGTAGATGAAAATGTTCGCTAGCGGAAGAGGCCATAAAGATTTTATTTGTTAGGATATCCCTGTGAAGTCAGGCTGAATCCGTAATCCTCACAAACACAACCACGGTTACATGAGCCATTGTGCCTTTCTGCATGGGCACAACCATCTGGTGTTTAATACGTACTACTGATTTATTATCTCTAGCGCAGTTATCTTGCTGTAAGTTTGACCCTGCTCTGCTCCCGAGAATCACTGTTCTGCTGTTTACTCTTATAATGTCCTGACAACCCGCCCTTTACCTTTCTGCTGCTCACCCAGGTCCTTCATTTCCTCCTGTTTGTAGGCAAATAGAGTCTAATTGTTTTATTATAACTAATTTAATCTGTGCTGAGAGATCTTGATGTGCAGTGTGAAATTTGCTGTTCATATTAAGTGCGGTTCAAGAGGTTTGTTATACAGGACAGAAGTATAAAAATAGACCAGTTCAGTCCATTTGTTTATTTACTGGACTTCTGCAGTGAAACAGTAAATAGGAAGTTATTAAGCCATGTTTGATATATGTCAGAGGACAGATGCTGCTGTCTAGCTATCAGAGACGTTCGATCATGTTCTTTTCTGTGCAGTTCTGACATTCTGTGTTGGAAGAAACCGCAGCAGATACCTGGCTTTTCTTGATGTACTAAATATGCGGAGATGGTGGTCACAAGCTTTGTGAATATTGTAGGCAGTCTTTAGGTCTGATACTTTTCCCCCTGCCACTAGCCTGTGTGTGACATCCTTACTGTGCCGATACATCGGCAGGGAGTTTGCCTGGCGCTCACGCAGTACGAAGCATGTTAGAACTGGAGTGAAATATATTATGCTTTTCACACAACTGAGTTTTATTAAAAAAGAGAAATTAAGTTACTAATGAATGACATCTGTTACTTGTTCTTCAGGAGAAATTTTGATACTTCCATGTTCTTTAGATGACATGGACTGGGGAAAACACTATGCATGGGTTTTTTTCCAATGTAGGACTTTTACATTTTTGTAGTGTTTTACAGCTCATGGGTGCATATAAAAAAGAAAAACTGTTGCTTGGTTACACTAAATTCTGAACATTCAAAACATCTCAAATGCACCAAAGCGAAACAGAAATATTATAATTTTATGGTTTGAAAAAAAGAAACCCTAAAATAAGAAACAATCCATTTTAAATATTTTCCCTGCAGAAAAAATAATTACATACTTTATTAAAGCCAATTTTATAGCTGAAACTTCAGTAAAGGAAAGCTAATTCCCTTTCAGAGTGGTAATAAACCATGCACAAAAATTAAAAGTTTCTATAAAAAACGGAATATTTAGAGCAAAACTAAGACAAAGGAACCTCTTTCTACAACGAGAACTAAGGAGCGTGTTTCTTAACGCCTGGGCGCAGGTACCGTACTAAGAGCAGCAGCGGCTGGCCAACACCCGCGGCGGGAAGCGCGTCCCGGAGCGCAGGATGCACCAGGCGGGAGGCCAGCGCTGCCTCCGCCGCCTGCCACGGCCTCGCACGACGCCGTCCGTCCCGCGCCCGCATGGCTCCCTTCCCGCGGGAGGGCGAAGGAGCCCCGCCGGCCCCGAGGGGAGGAGGACCTGCGCCCACGGGCGCGGGGACGGGCCTGGCACCGGCGGCACCGGGGCTGGGAAGGCGCCTGCCCTGCGGCGCGGCTCCCTGCACGTAGCGCTGCGAGCAGCGAGCCGGCGTGCCCCCGGCAGAGCGCGGGGTCTGCGTCCCGCTCCCCCGCCAGCCGCCCCGGCCCCGCGCTCCCGGACGATGAAGAAGGGCCAGCGGACGGGCGCGGTAACGTGCGTAAAGACAGACGTAACCCAAGGCTGCCGTGCTAAGGTAACTTGCCGAAGTGGGGACGGAATGACCTAAAAAGTTGCATCTTCCTTAACTAGCAAGTAAAACATAAAACGTAAAGTGCAGAGGAGTTTCTTGCTTCAAGCAGAATGTGACAGAATAGATCCTTTCCTTTGCTTAATTTTCAGCCCCTAATTGACCACTTTGTTCAACTGCCTTCCATCACTGCCATGCGGTTCTATTTTATGGCATTTTTTCCTTACAACACTTTGATGGAAAAATTTATGAAGAATCGAATTATTGCTGTTAGAAGGGAATTAAAACAATTTTTCATTTACAAAGTCACTGATATTGCTCTACTGTGCTCCACCTTTGGGAATCCAATTGCTCTTCCCAGCTACTCCCATTCCTCTTTATAGCATGGCAATTGCACTATACAGATTATGGCTGCAATTTTCTCCTAATCTGTTCTGGAGCGCAGAAACTGTTATAGAAGTTAAGGGCTCCAGTTGAATTGATAAAGTCAGGGCTGCAATTAGGAAGTCTAATGAATTAACAAAATATTATGATTTTGTTAGAATTATATTTTTAGGCACTGTAAACATTTGGGAAACAATGTTATTTTGTCCATAAATTGAAACAAAAGGGGGGAGGGGGAACAAGCTTCTACTGTTAGGCTTTTGTATTGCTTTAAATTATATCCAAGTTTCATAAAAACAAAACACATGAAGGCCAGTTTGCACTTCTGCTGCAGAAACTCCGCTGAGCAAGTTTACTCCATTACTGAAAACCAGTTTTTTTTCATTTTTCTTTCTTTGCATTTATATCCAGTAATTTACACATATTAAACTAAATCCATCTTTATTTTCTACCTCTACGACCCTAGTGATTCCAGGTGGGTCGAGTGGCTCATACCCTGTGTAGCATGGGGCACCTTATTCCGTAAAGCAGATCGCCAGGGTGAGGATTGTCTGTCTTCAGGGTGTTGAATATTCACTGGTTTGAGCAGAAATCTTATCTTTCTTGTTCACTAAGTGGCATACTGAATTTACAGTTGCCTTTGACTTTATGTTGTCAACAACCCAGTGAAATCCTTCTAATATAATTTTTATATGAAAATTCACCCTAAAAGCCCCATAAGTGGGGAAATTGTACTGTTTGTGATTCACTGCTTTGGGCTTCACTTAAAAAAAAAAAAAAAAAAATCACGTGCCAAAGCAATTCAAATGTAATTTCTAGGTTATTTCTTGGCTGGCAAGAATGACTTAGGGAAAGAATTTATACAGGGCCTTTCCTCTCAACTAAGAACATTAAGAGGAAGAAACATTATTTGCCAGTATAAAACAAAATAACTTCCTGTGCCTGCTGCAGTTCTGCTGTACAAGAGCCTGTGCCCAAACCCATCAGCACAGCCAATTTAGCAACTGATTTGCAAGGAAAAGATACCTTAGTCCTGTGGTGTTAATGTCTTTACAGTGGGGGGTCTATTGCCAGCTTCTCCAAACTCATCAACACAATCTATTATTAATACCCAGAAAGGCTTTATAGTATCTTTATTGCACAAGGCAATGAAAGCTCTGTGGTGTAATCTGTTATCTATATTGCAAAAACATGTGAAATAAAACAAAACATAGACACTTCATAAACAAAATGCTTCGTCTGTTACATCTCCCTGCCTCTCCTCTATATAACGCAGTAGGGTGCAGGAAAAGCATTCAGAGAGATTTGCTGTTAGATGCGGGACCGGCTTCTTTTTTAATTTTATTTGTAATGTGACAAACTTTAAACTGGGAATGAGAATTTCTGCTGCTTCTCACAGAGATGGAAAAGTTTGGGTCTTTGCATAATTAGGCCACATTTAATTTGTACAGCAAAGGGGGTTAGCAGCAAAATATGCCATGTAAAGCCCCAAAGGTCAGCTCCTAATGAAACACGAGCAGGCTCAGCGTACCGCTCAGCGGTGGGACCGCCGCAGCTCCTGCCCGAGCCCAGGTGGGACCCGGGATCCGTCGGGGCATTGCGGGGCAAGAAGTGGAGAATTTGTCTCCCGGCGAGCAGCAGCAAACGTTAAGTGCCCACTGGCATTTTCCTGAAGGCAGTTAGTTCTTTGAAAATCATTCGAGAGCAGTATTTGAGCGAGGAGCTGGATCTTTTCTTCCGTTACTGATCTAAAAGCCTATATTTCATATGAAAAGCCCAGGATTGCCCTACACTTGGTCCCTAGGAATAGACACCATTAGAAATATGACTTAATAGCGAATAAGCAAACACACATTTTAAAACCCAAGCTGATTTTGTTTTGAACAAACCGACTGCAGCAAAGGTGGAAGTGAGAAGGGGTAAAGAGCACAGTTCTGTATAATACTTGCAGTATACGTTTGCGGTACAGCCAGAATCAAAAAAAAATGTTAACACACTGGCCTGTGTCTTATTTCCCAAATGCCCTTTTATTTTCTTTGCCTGTTGAAAATAAATTGTTCTTTTGTAGCGTTTCTCTTTTCAGTCAGACTGTCAGCTATTATTTTTCTATTTCCTCTTTTTGTCACTTTGCATTATTTTTGGTGCTGTAATTCCCATTTGTTCCCACTCCTATCTTCCTGTCTCCCATTGTTCCATTTTTTAATCCCCAGTTTTACTCTTCTTCGGCTCTTTTTTGGCCCATTCTCAGTAGGGTTTGAGAGAATACCCAGGCGTGACTCCCTGCTATAGCAACCACACCTCCCCAGGAAAGCCACAACAATCTCCTCGGGACCAGGAAGGTCTTTCACAAGCTGGCAGCAAAAGTAAATCCTTCTTCAAGGAACAAGGAGGATTAGCGGAGAGCAGTGGGCTGCAGACTTAACCCTACCCCTCATTTCTTTAGAGCACCAGTCACTCAGAACCCCGCTGTGATGTACAATTAAACAGAACTAAAAAAAATCCTGAATGACACAAGAGCCGGATTGTGTAAAGGTTTAATTCCACTTTAATACCTTTCCAAGTTCAGAACTCAAAGATAGCAATTTAACCCAAGAATCCCCATGCGAGCATGAAAAGTTGTTGTTTGTCTTACAAAGGTCCCTGCTATATTCTGCTCTAAATCATGGTCTATTAGCCTGACTTTTAATGGATGAAAACTTCTTTTTTTCCCCAATCATCTCACATAGTTTCTCTTTACTGTCCTTCCCCCACAAAGTTCACTCTTCTGGCAAGACAGAAGAGTCTTATCAGAGGCACAGAGTTTAGGGAGAAATCTGTGGGTAATGCTAGACTCAGCAGGAAAAGGAACGCCGAAATAAATGAGAGTAAGAGAAACTCGGGCAACTGAAGGAGCGTCCAGCAATGTCGAGGAATGATCATTTATTCTTGTGACGTGGATGTTAATGTCAATGTTATTAGCATCGTGTCAATTATATATTATTAATACTATGACACAAAATACATAGCTCTTTTTATATAGACTTCTTTGAAGACTCCAAACATCTGATTCATCCTTTTTATGTTAATGGCCAGACTAGACTATTTATTCTAGTGTGGACAGATATGATATTTGCTCTATAAATTGAATTCTTAGATTAATGGGGAAATGTCAAAATCTGCAAACTTCAGTAAGGCCAAATATGGATGATAGAGTGTTACAGACTTAGCTATCAGCATCCATGTTTGCATTCAGGATTTGGTAAACTAAACCCATAAAGATTTATCAACAAGCAAGGCCCTATAGCATGTCCAGACCCTCCTTTTGCCTGGAACATTAGCATAGGTTTTAAGTTATTTCAGCAGTTAAGCATATATCACACAAGACACTTCCACATGTGTGAAAATGAAATCCCATTAGACACCAACAACATTATTAGGCATGCAAAGAGGATTATTCCCTTAAGCTCACAAGACTGAAAGGTTTGTCTAAACATTTTATTAACTTTTTCAGACTTTTTTTAATTAAATGAAAACTTGTAAGTAGGTCAAAGCTGGAAAATACTACTTAATTTTTGGCTATATATATGTATATATATTTTATATGTGTACACACACACAAAAAATAGATATAGATGCCTGTCGGACAGAAAGTGTAGAAAATCCTCAGCACGCCATATCAATGCATCATTTCTTACTTTTGATAAGAAAATTTGCACTGCTTGGTATTGTTCTATAAAAGCACAGAAATATCCCATGGTATTCCTGATGGTTGCATGAACATTTCCAAAAATCAGGTGTGTTGCTTAATGTCTGGCTGAAAAAAATCCTGCTCTGACTCTACTGCCCTTTATTCAAAGTTCACACAGCACTTTGCTTGTTTCTCACAGACGGTATAAGAATACTTGCTGAAATAGAATGAAGTTTGCTCACCAATAATTCCGAGGTTCATAAGATCATCTGCTAAAATAAATATAGGAGGAGAAGCTGCATCAGTTTTTGCTTCAGATGCGTAAAATGAAGAACTCCCCTTCATACCAGCTGGAATAGGATTGGGCCCTTGTTTGCAGATAAGGACACTCTAAACGCCTGGCTCCATTGAGACTTCTGTCCTAAATCTATTTTCTACTATTCCGTTTAAGGATCCCCACCTTGGACATTTAAAGTAATGTCAGCAGTTCCTCAGTTTGCTGTTGAAAGGAAAATGATTCCGTTTTGGATCTCACATCAACACAACATGTCACAATTCAGAAAACGGTCTGCGTTGCAAATTTTGGACATGCCATAGGCAATGCTCCAACACATGGCTCGCATACACTGCCTGCTAATTGTGGTGGGCAAGTCAGATGGTCAAACGTAAGGGACGGGGTTAATTTATGCATTTCTCTTGTTCTCATTTCACTTACAATAGGCATTAAAATATTTAACATTGCTTCTATCACTGCACAAACTGGGCAGGAAATGTAGGAGCTGGGGTGTACAAGTTAATGAAATATGGTTGGGTGAACATAAGCTCTTCATTTAGACAATAACAGTTGCTGCTGCAGTTTCTTTGTACCCACTTTATGAAAGTCATAAACTCTCCAAAGAATGGCGTGAGCTATTTTACCCTGATGGTCTTTGACTCTCTCTCACTACCTGCTGGTGCAGTTAGAAAGTATGAACTGCCTTTGAACAGATTAGGACCAAGTTAAAGTGTGACAACATCTTAAGCTTTCTCCGCATGTTGCCAATGATTTCCAACTAAAGATGTTACCCTCATCACTTCTGCCACAGTGATAAGAATCTATAGCCCACTCACTTGAGGAGATAAAAGCAGTTTAGCTGAAAGTATAAAGTGCTCTGACTTGCTAAGCTGAGTGGCTGGCTGTCCCAACCTAGCTGAATTTTTCCTCTACAAAGCACAAAATCCTTATCATTAGGGACTTAAGCTGCTTTTTATTTTGAGACAAAAAGAATACTGTTTATTGGCATCCAACTCAAACCAGCTGTAAACAGTTGCTTTGATGAAGAAGCAGCTACAACTTCAATATGCCTGAAGGCACATACCCACTGAGTGTCAATCATTAAAGGAAGAATGTAAGGTGTATACAGGGTCAAAAGAAGGCCAAGGGACATTTAAAAGACCTCAGGGATCCTGGATAGCCCTGTTTTCCTTTTAGAACCAAAAGAAGTTTTTTTAAGCTATTCTGCTGTATGACCTTTATCACAAGAGGCACTTCTGCGGCTAGGCTCACCGCCGAGCTTACTCACAGAAGCAGGAGAGTTGTAGCATTAAGTTTTTCTCCCTAACATGACTGTGGAAGCGGCACAATGTACTTTGATTTGACAGAGCCTAAATGGCTGGAGAATGCTGCACTTCATTACATACTCTTACATACTCCAGAGCCGCACAAAAGAGTTTGACAGCAGAAGTCCTGCTGGTTTCTATAGGTATTTGAGTCACAGATGTGCAGGGAGATCTGAGTAATTTTTATTTTTTGTATTATTTTTATTTATATTTTGCATTCTTTCATCAAGAATCCCTTTACTGGCAGTAATCACTATTAAAGTTAGGGATGCCTCACCAGCTATTTTGGTGTGAGAAGTATAAGGTTGCTACGGAACTAAAGATGAAACAGCAGGAAGATAAAAAAAAATAAAAAAAGAATTAAAAATGAATTTGAGAACCAATAACAATAGCTTTGTCTTGAAACGTGTCTCTACATCTATAAATCCTATTGTAATCAGATATGTGCCAGGAAAAAGCCCAAATCTGAGGACAAGAATCTCGACAGTGCCTGGACAATTCATGGATCCTGTCTGGAAAATAGGAGCTCTTGAATATGGACTTGGAAATGGTTCATGGTCCTCAGGAGAAAGCAAATTGTCCCACTTTTGTCATACAGCTCACTTTTAAAGTGCCATCTCTTTTCCGTGGCCTGGAGTGGGCTGTTCCAGATACATTACTACTGCAATCAGAGTTAGATTAGGTCTTGGGCAAATAAATACACAAATGGTTAGGGTTTCTTAAATATCCCTGTTTGTTCATATTACATTTTAATGTCTTTAGTTGGACCTACCAAACACTTTCTAAATACAGAGCAAATATACAAATCCTGACCTTGGAAATGTAAGTTTAAGAGAAAGCAGCAGCCAGTGGCTTGAGAGGTGAAATGGTTCAGTTGTTGATGGGTTCTTAACTTTTCGGTTGAAAAAATTTTTAAAAAGGGGGGGAAAAAAGAAAAGAAAACACACTTCCCACAGATGCTCCGTGGTGAAGGCCACACTGTCTCATCCACACCATTTCCTGGGACAGAGGACGACTCTCTTACGCCTCTGCCAATACGAAACTCTTTGGTTTGCCTTGGCATGAAGGGCAGAGATTTGTCCAAGAAGGGGCGAAGGGAAGAGGACGTGCTCCATCAGGAAGGTCCCGGGGATGCCTTTGAGAAGGTCCCTCGCAAGCGCACTAGTTGTAGGAAGCGTTCCCTATCTGAAACCACCGGTTTGGAAGAAGATGCAGTCGACTGTAGAGATGTTTCGCACTGATGGGGCGGTGAGAGGCAATGCTGTGGGCCAGGACAGGTTCAGCAGCACACAGAGCAGGTAACAGTTTGCAAGCTCTCGGCACAGACTTGCATGGACAGGCAGGAGCGAGGGGTCAGTGCACGATCTGGCCAGTCCTTGCAGTGCCCCAGCTCAGCCGCTGTCCCGGCTGCACAGCCCTGCCTGCACCTGGAAAGCCAAGCCGCTGGTCAGCAGAGCAGCACCTGCAGCACCCAGGAGCTGCCATTCCAGAAAAGCGAGTGACCTCTTCGTTTACGGGGAAAAGAGCTTTTCAAATCCAGATCAAAAGAGTACATAAAGCTCCTGCCCCAAACCTCCTCGGGTTTCCTGGAAGAATCTGAGGTTTGTGTGTATTTCGGGCCAGGTGGTTCAAACAGCTCCAGGCGTTGTTTAGTTGTCAAGTGCCTGTTCTCCAGCCAAAGATGACATTTTCAGAGCAGTCTTAATTCCAGTTGGTTCTAATGTTTCTAAGTGACCTGAATGTAGAAAAGAGCATCTTCCACCAGGAATATCAAGAGGGAAGATCAGGTACCCACTATAATAGACTCAAATATAGTAATAGACCTTCCTGTCCCAAATGCCTAAACTTGAAACAGAAGGAGGAAATATTCTCATCTCCATTTGAAAGCTGATTTCGGAAACACAGAAAAAGAGCTTGAACCAAGTTCTTAAAATCAGCTAAAAGCCTTACATTTACCTCAACCGTTTGTGTTCGGTTCCTGTGCCTGGAACCCCAAAGGGCCTTAGAAGGCAAAATCCTCATGATTTCAGCCTCTCTATAGCTTTGAGATGTCAGACGTAGGAGTCTTGCCGTAATTCACACCGGCATCAGTGACAGAGTCGAGAACGGCATCTCCTCCGCCCCAGCACAGGCCGCGACGCAGGACCAACCCCTGCTCTGTGCAGAGGGTCCTTCCTCAGCGCGGGGGTCCCTCCCGGGGAACCCGGCTCCGCGTCCCCGACCTTTCGCGGGCGCCCTCCCTGGCAGTCGTGCCTGTGCCGGCAGTCACCGGGGGGCACGGCGCGCCTGGGCGGCCACCACCAACACCAGGCCCCGCGCACGGACAAAGCCTCACGGTCGGGGCTCCCTCCGGCCCCAGCGCTCCCCAAGCCCCCCACGTCCCCCAGCCTCGTCCCGCAGGTTGCCGCCCCGGCAGGGACAGCAGCAGCTGTCTGACCCACAGCCGCCCCAGTTCGTGGGCCCGCGTGTTGACACGACCTAAGATCAGTAGCGTTCAGCCTAAAATGCCGGTCCGAAACACGTGCCCATTGCCCCTGCCGGGCAGCAAGCTGCTGGAGGGGCTCAAACCTGGGTCCCACCACGGCCTTCACCTGGCTGTGCAGGGTCAGCTGGGTGAATCGCCACTGGTGACCAGTGCACGGGGCCGGGATTAGGTCCTGAGGCTGGCCTGAGGTCCCTTTCATGGAAAACTCCCCCTTAGACTCCCAAGGACATTTTTATAACATCTAGGAGGAAAGACACAGTTCTCTGCAGCCCAGCACCAACTCCAGCGGCTCGGAAGATGCACAGCAGCGCGACCTCTCCCGGCTCCGGCCTCGCCCGTGGGCTCCTGGTCTCCATCGCGCATCTGCCGCCCTGCCCCGGCTTCGAGCGTCATGCTGCACCTCTGCTCCTCCCCGCTGCACCTCAGCTGCTTTAATTACGTGTATTACTTGGGGCTACACTTTGCATGACAGTCAAAAGACAGTGGAAAGTTTGTGGGGCTGTAAGATTATACAACATATGAACAAAACTTAAATACATAGTATGAAAAATGCATCTTTGCAATTTATTCTGTTAAGAAATTTTCCTGCATAAAGCCTCATAAAATCTTTTTAAAAAGAGACAGTAGTTCATCTTTATTGTCATGGTGATATCTTTATAAACTTACTCCAGTGATCTATAGGAAAAGCAAACCAGACAGCTCTGTATTTATGGGCATATTTAAAAAGCCTCTTATATTTAACAACTGCATTTAGCTGCGTTAACTGCAAGTTGCAGTAATAAAGGCTCCGCACACTTCAATGCTAAATTAAAAAAAAGTTCTGCTGTTCAATAATACATAGATGCTGTTTTTTTTCATTACTCTTTAATATCATTTCCATTTAGTTTATAAATAATTGTAGCTAGCTAATGAAACGAAATAAAACCTGCCTGCAACCCATTCCCTAGAGCAAACTAAACTCCTCTTTTTAAAGCTTCTTAATCACCGCCCAGTTCTTACAAAATTAGCATAGTAATGGGCTTTAAATTGAGCCTCTTTGTTTTTTAATTAAGCTCCCAGCAGGTAAAAATAAAACAGATTATTGAAGAATATGCCAACACTAATAGCCTGAAACTCTTTTGACAATTAAAAAGATCCCATGTTAACCCTTTTGAGGAATCCTACATGCTAATTAGTCACTCTGAGGCCCAAATCCATCAATATTCCATCTAGAAAGCTTGTAAAGTTGAAATGGTGCAACTCGTGTGTGTCGTACCTGCTACCACTTCAGCAGAAAGGGGAGGCATAAACTCTGCACGGCACCGGGGCCGCTGCGCAGGGCCGCAGCCTGCGAACGGCAGCCTCCCAGCCGCTAAAGCAGCAGTTCCTGGGCCTAAAATACGCGGGGAAGCGTCTGCAGAGCCTGCGCTCGGGAACGCCGTCGGATGATGCATGCCTGGATGCCATCAGCCCCGCTCCCACTGCCGGCGGGGCTCACGCGGGCAGGACAGGGGCTGGAAAACCGCCGCCGCGGAGGTGGCACGAGCCGGCGGCTCGGTGTCGCCCGGCTGCTCCGACCCCGCTCCGGAGGGTCTCCGGGTCCCGGCGTGGGACACGGCCGCCCGGCACCTGCAGCGCTGCCCCCCCGGGTGCTGCCCCGGGGCCCCGGCTGGGCGACGGCTCGGCAGCGCCCGGACAAAGGGCCCCCTTTCATCCCTTCAGCGCCGGGGCTCGCTGCGTGGCGATGCCTCCCGGGAGCCTCCGCTGCGTTTCGTACAAAAAAAATTAACTGAATGCCAGAGTTAGCAGCCCTGGTCGGCATTTCAGCCTCTGACACTTATTTGAAGTGTCTGCCTAGCAGCCTGAATGCGACGAGTATCCCAAACATGCCTGAAAGACAACTATTCTCTTTTGCTTAGCAACATCGAGCTGCCCCGGAGGCAAAGGTAAATCTTAAGCAGAACAAGAGGGTTAGGGAAGAGCAACACTGAAGCCATGTCATGGACAGCAGTGATTCTCTGGGAAAATTTACTAGATAGTGCTGGCAGGCTGGAGACGAGCACAGACCATCATTGGTTAGCTTTCTGTCAAATATTTGGAAACCACTTTCCGCGTCCCACACTTTATTTTCTGCATCTGACTCGAGAGGCAGAGTGTGAAGTGCTGGCTGCGAGCTGCTTGCATCCAGCCAAGACCATTAATCCCTCACTTTCAGGAGTGCTGTGTCCATCCAGAAAAATGAAATAAACAACATGAAAAGGCCATTCATTTCCAAGAATGCTGATCACTCCGCAACCTTCAGAGACTAGCAATAAATGGTATTGAATGCTCTTGTGTGCTCAGTAAAAAGCTGCCAAGTCTTAGGCAGCTGCAGTAACTACTGTCAGTCACCACTTTATATTTCACCTTATATCGTGGGGGTCAGTGATGGGATGAGAGAACGTGATGGGACTAAAGGCCGGACTCCAGCCATGAACATCTCCCATCTTCTTTCACAGAAGCATTTGGGAACCTGGTGACATGTCTCGTAGGTTTTTATTTCTGATCATAAATGACGTTTCTTGTGTCTCAGTTTTAACTGAGAAAAGATAAATTGGAGAAAGGAGGACACACTTTGCTCATACTAGAATACGAATTCATTAGGTGAAGACCATCGTTTACCCTCTGCGCAGTGACCAGCGCTACAGATTTCACGGGGCGTCTCCGGACCACACCCTAATACAAATAAACGTCACCGGCAGAATCATTCGGAACAACGTAAATCCACCCAGAAGAATTATCTTCCCTTGAAATACCCCAGAGGAGATCAGGTATAATTTATGCAGGAGTCAGAGAAGCTGGGCTGCGCGACGGCGAAGGTGACGCCACTGGTTTCTCAGACGCCTCCCCAGCCCGAAGCGGAGACGGCTCACGTGCGGAAATGACGGTTCCTTCTGGGACCGCTCCGGTTCTGGTGACCTCTCCAGGAACATCTTTTCTTTAAAGCAGAAAGCTGCAGTGTTGAGAACAAGCTTGGGACGCTTTCAGCACATCTGGCTGACAACAGCTGGAGAGGCAGTATTCAGCACAAACGTCTGCATCTGTGAGGTTTGTCAGCTCTTGGTGGGGCTCCGGGGGGCTGGGGGAGAGCGCAGCGACGTGTGAACCAGGCATTTGTCAAGCTGCCTCAGAACCAACTTCAGAGAACACAGAACCAACTCCTACAACACCTCCAACCCACTTCATACCAAAAACTTCCCTGCAGACTGAAGATAACAATTTCCTGCTCCTGTTAGATTCATACTACAGATGCCAAGTAGAAAAGCATGCACGCACTTTGCATTACACACCGTGTGCCATGTCACATGGAGCAAGCTCTTCTATGAAACTTTGCTAGGCTAACGGTTTTAAACGCATGCATGCATCATAGCGCATCCTGAGAACATGGAAACACAAAACCAGCTCGGCACAATGGCGCACTGAAAAATACTTCTCCAATTTTTGACAGTTTTTACCAGTCCCAGAGGCATTCCTTACTATATGAATAATCTCTCTCCCATCATGGAGTCAGTCAAAATAGAAGAAACTTTTTCTTACATCTAACCCCGGATGGTTTTCGGCTATTGCTGCAGACAGAGCTGCAATGAACCTACCAGCTCCTGCTCCGTGTGCGCAGGCTGCTATCTCCACCAGCGTCTGACCTTTTACAAATGTGATCCAAGGTGACCTTTTACTATTATTGCAGCAGTAAATGCAGTTTCTCAAGGAATTCTCACTAGAGCATGTTTTACATTGGCAGTTGGTATGCATCACAAAATCCACCTTCGCTGCTGTGTAGGGTTTATTAATGCAGCTATCTCTATAGAGATGTACAATTTTATATGAACCTCATACGAAACTAGAATTATCATCACCGAGCCCCTGTCAGGCAGCACCTTTCAGCGGGCAGTGCAGCTGTCCAAACAGTGCCTGTTGTACCTGGGCGGCAAACAGGTACTTGTTTACCCTCTTCCAGCAGAATACACAGAGGTAATTCTTCTGGATTTCATCACTATCCCTTGTTTTATGCTTTATATTCAACCTCTCAGGAAATCAGAGAAAGGTATTATTTCCTAACAAAAATATCTGTCATCTGATCACTGCTGGCAGCTTCCACTTTTTCTTCTTTTCCAAGTGAGTGCTTTTGTCCAATGTCTCCTCAGCGGGAGTGTGCTTTATACTAGCAAAGTGTAATATGGTTTCTTTTGGATAAAGAATATCCGACCATCGCTTGTTGAAAGCTCACGCCATCCTTTGTCTCATAATGAAGCTGAACTTAATGGCTGCTCGATAGATAAAAATAAAGGCTGCACATGGATTTTCCATTTGCAAATTAGACACTGAACCCATCAAAATGTCAGTCCAGAACCAACTCTCCTGACCCAGGCAAGGGGCTCTTTAATAACTTGGAAGCCCATTCAGGAGCTACCAAACCCGAATAATAAAAATGACATGAAAATAATGTTTGGATCATAACAGGCTTTCCAGAGTTCAGCAATTGGCAAAGATATATCTAAAACAGATCATGATCAGAAATCAGATAACAATGCCACAGACTTCACCTTTTCACCACATCCTTCCCCATGAACCTATTTTGTTCACTAAAAAAAATGTGTCCATGCTAATCCACATACTCATAAGGGGGCAGAGAATTTATTTCTTCACTGTGCATGTTTTTAATCACTTCTGGACACCAGCTGTGAAGCCTTGTGGGACCCCAGAAATGCTAGCACTGCTGTGCTTTATTCCTGCTCCACCAACCACGGGTGACAAAAGCCGTCTCACCCGCCACGTGGGGACAATCGGATTTCCCCAGGTTTGGAGGGGGGCTGAAGACCAGTTGCTGGGTTTATGCCTGCAGCCTACACACACTGCTGCAAATAACTAGCAGGTAAGAGATACCCTACACCTCCAACAACTGCAACTCATTTTCTCACCCAGAAATAAATGAAACTTGACAGCAGCAAGGACACAGGCTGGTCGGGGCTGGCTTCGAGCTGCCTGTATTTGCTCTTGCTGGTCTTTTCCAGCGTGAGCTCAGCGTGCAGTCCCTGGTCCTCCCTTGTTGGATAGCGGTGGCTGTGACGCTGCTCAGCTGGTGGGACCCCCCGCATCTCCTGTTCTGGCTTGGTACCGGCCCGTGCACCATCTGTGCTTAACACAGGAGGGAAATAAAACTCAGAGAGGCTACCAAAGTTCTGGTAGGGATGACCCCAGCATTCCCAGTGTAAAAGCCACCTCTGCGTAGATACAAAAAGCAGCAAAGATAAGTCAGGGGCCTGGGGCTGGCAGGAGAGTGGTCGCGTTGTGCGGGGCGGAGGTGGGGTTATGCAAGGAAACAGATAGTGGTACCTTGGAGATTATCTGTGTGAGGACCAGTGGGGCTGATGATTTCATGATCCCTGGGTGTTTACTTTGCTGGAAGACGGGACAGCTGGTGACGATGCAGCTTCCTGCTTCGAACACCCAGACACGCTCATGGAACCTCCCTCCAGCTCCTCATCTTCAGCGTATTCCGTAATAAAACGCAGACATGTCCAAGGAACAGCCATGGGAAAAGGTGCAAATTCTTTTGGCCAGCAAGACATTGTCTCATGGTTGTACGCTATGAAAGCCTGTGTTTTCTGATGGAAGCAACAGCAGGATTTCACTGTTGACTAAATTTATGAGCTTTGATGAAATCTCTAGCTTTTATATGGGGAAATCCATACAATCAAAAGAATTTGGCAAGAAAATGCTAAGAACAAACACTATCAGCCACTCTTCAAGCCACACAGGTAAATGAGATGGCAGATCTGTTGAACCACTAAAGTTTCAATCTCATTTAGAAAACATGCACGTATTTCTATTTCCAAATTCTGACAGAACGTGCAGCAGCTGTACTGGGGGAAAGACTGTGTGGGTTCAGGAGTTAGCAGCACAGCAGAAATCACCATTTTCCCAATGCAAGAGATGCAATGAAAGACAAAGACTATGCGCAACAGTCGCCTGTACAGCAGCTCTGGGATTGTTCAGGGAACGTTCATCTGCCTTTGTGACTAAACAGTGTGAATAGATTAACAGTGTGCCTTTCTGAGTGTGCCCTATTGACAAACATTATTGAATTTAAGAGAAGAATACCCTGAAAGCGACCAACAAACCCATCAGCAATAAAATCAAATCGTTCAATACACACCGAGAAACCTTGATGATGATCCTGGCAGAAAACACAGACAGGATTGAATTTAAGAAGGGGAGCACCTGACTGCCATCTCAGGAAGATGCAAGCAGCTCCGCAGATCTGCACGCTAGAGTTGGTGCATGCAAGGTAACAGCTTGTTTCTATTCATTTGCAGATTCATGAAAAATTAGTAAAAGCTTTTCAGTAAATTTTAACAAAAAAAATGTAATGAAAGCGCTCGCCTTTCTTGATAAGGGTCTGCTCCTGAGTTCATGAAATCATGTTATAGTAGGATTAGCAGTATGAATGCAAAAAGATGCAAAGCAATTGGAGCGGCTTCTGCGGAAAGGAAGGGGTGCAGGGATCAGTCCCACGGCGCTGCTGGTGCTCTGCCTCCCGGCAGCACGCACGTGCTCCGGAATAGGAAGATGGCACCAGCACTCAATTGCACGGCCTCCATGTACAGGAAAACTACAACTGGAACAGTTCTGCTATGCTATAATTACATTGCACAAGGCTAGAAGTGTGAGTTTTTAAATTTCTGCTGCATAACTCTATTTAGGAGAAATCTTAAAGTCCTTATTGTCACATCATACTTTCTCTTTCCACTATTGTGCCCTCTCCCCTTTCCCTTTCCAGCCACGCTCCAGCCCACAAAACACTAACACTAATGCAGTATTTGCCTCCAGGTCGCTGCACTCTTCTCCTTAGCTGTTCCCGGCATTTCCACGCGTACCGAAAGCCCTTTGTGGCCGCGGCTCTGCTCTCCCGGGTTGTACAGCGCCGAGCACAGCGAGCTGGGGCACTCAGCGGACGCTCGTAACAAGCCCGACCGACAGTGCTCGTCTAACCGCGCACGAGAAACCAGGGCTGAGGAAGCGCGACTGCTGCCTCTGTGTTTAGAACAGCCCCCGGAGCTCCCGGCAGGGCCGGAGGGGCGGCTGCGCAGCGCTGGCGTCCGCGGGCAGAGACGCCCACGCCCAGCCCTACGCCCACGCCCAGCCCCACGCCCACGCCCATGCCCAGCCCCACGCCCAGGCCCACGCCCACGCCCAGCCCCATGCCCACGCCCACGCCCAGCCCCACGCCCAGGCCCAGGCCCAGGCCCAGGCCCAGGCCCACGCCCATGCCCACGCCCAGCCCCACGCCCACGCACACACCCACGCCAAGCCCCATGCCAAGCCCCACGCCCAGGCCCAGGCCCAGGCCCAGGCCCAGGCCCAGGCCCATGCCCAGCCCCACGCCCAGCCCCACGCCCACACCCAGCCCCACGCCCAGGCCCATGCCCACACCCACACCCACGCCAAGCCCCACGCCAAGCCCCACGCCCAGCCCCACGCCCAGCCCCACGCCCACGCACACACCCACGCCAAGCCCCACGCCAAGCCCCATGCCCACGCCCAGCCCCACGCCCAGGCCCAGCCCCACGCCCAGCCCCACGCCCAGGCCCAGGCCCAGGCCCAGCCTCGCGAGGCCCTGCAGCCGGGCCCTGCCCACGGTCTCGCAGCGAGGCAGCGCTGAGGCTCCCACGTTCTTCTCTCGTGACATAATCCAACTTCGGAAATCGGCTGCCAAACGGCAGAAACGGAATGGGATAAACCTCCGCGGCGTCGAGCACGCGAGTCCAGAACTGCCGCTTAGCCCTATGGTTTCCTTTGCTGCCGAGCACACTTCAGTGTTTGACATTTCACAGAGTATGTCGGTCAAAACTATCCCCTAATTGCAGTAACGATCTCTGGGTTAGGAGTGAACTCTTGGCAAAGCTTCAAGCCCTAATCATTTCAACTGAGTCTAACCGCAAGAAAACAACCACCTTTAAAGCTGTCATCTCGCACAGCCACCCCGCGAAGCACACATGCCACATGCTGCGAGCCCATCCTCCGGCTGACCCACACCAGCTCCTCGGCGTTCCAGGGATTCTGTGATTCCCATAAACAGCACAAACTCCGGACAGCTCTGCGCACGAGGCAGGCTTGTAGCTGGCAGCAACTCAGCACAGAGTTTTTAACTTAGCAGACAATTTTGTAAAGGTGAAAAAAGTAATTAAATAAAAAGCAGCAAAACACACCTCCTGCTCTCGAGACCTTTCTCCTCAACGTTCCTCTCACTATTTGTGAAGCAATAGTTTCAAAGTTAATTTTTGTCTGTCTTAAATTATCTGAAAGGAAGATAAGTTTCCTATGGATATTTTATTAGACTTTCCATTATGCAAATCAGAAAAGTTCGCACCTAACCATAGATTAGCTCTCTCCCCGCTGGAGGACTGCCCACGCACCTCCGGCCCTCGACGTCGTTCGGTGCCGGGAGAGCCGAACGCGGCTCCCGCCCCGAGCCCGCACGGACGGGGCGAGACACGGGGGGCGGTCGGGGCCAGCCTGCAGAGCAGACCTCCTCCCGCTGCTGACACTAGTGTAATTATCTTTAAAAACCCTGCGATGCAAGGGACATGCAGAAAAGCGGTATGAACGCTATTTCTGTGACTTCCACATTCTGAAATGACCGTTGTGATTGGGCTGACAGCCCTGTGGCAGTTCGCTTCAGCAATTCTGCCTGCTCATCTCACGGAAAGTAGGAAAATTCGTAATTGAAGTCAGATTGAAATGCTGACTCAAAGTCTTCTGACCTACCTGTTCCTCCCCTGCCATTTAGGAATGTGAATTAGGGCACCTAAGTGCACGTACAGCCCTGCAATAACCAGCTAAATATCTCTCTTGATCCAAAAGTGAAAGAAACAAGAAAGTATTTTTTAGGGAACTTATTCAATGATTATTGGTTGCAGCACTCAGCTTATTTGCAAATACCAAACACTCCAGGCTGGATGAATCTCCAAGCTCTTCTTTTTGTTACCCACCAGAATTAGAAGTATGATATGCGTAATATAAACCACATTTCTCAAACCTCTAAGTGGTCTAACAGAGCTGCAAAGCTTGTCATCCTTTAGAAAACAATTTTATGTCGTTTTTTTCCATCAAAATTCACAAGCTCTAATAAACAAACTGAAAAATAAACTGCAAATGTTTTCTAGGTAACACATACATTCTCCCTTTAATACCCACTTTCTGAAGCCTATGGCAGACTTTCTATACAGCACATTTACAGAGCAGCAAGATGCATTTGCTACAGGTATGTAACTTAAAACTGTTTGTAGGAAACATCCTAAACTTGTCCCTTGCTGTAAATGTGACATCTTTACAGCACATGCTTAGTAAATGAAAGCCCTGGGAAAAGGAGGAAAGTCAGGATACCTCCCATATAACTGATTGTAAATTCTTGGGCACCAGGTTTATATTCTTAATAACCTACTAGTTAGACTTAGTGTGTCTGTTCCATCTAAGTCAATTTAAATGAGGTGTACCAGATACAGTACATAAAGTGTTTCATACTTGCGGAGATATGTTTAACTATTGTTTCTTTAGGAAAATCTAATAGCTAGCTCCATTTAATCACTGTCAGATGTTCTACATGTTGCAAGTGGTAACTTCCTTGACACAAACTGCTTTTAATCAGGAATCTCTAACGTATCTTGCATGTATCTCAGGCTGACTTGTGTGATACATTAAAATGTTTTTACAGTATTTATTTTTTGGTCAATGTTTCCCTGGTTTACTTTTTGCTTTACTGGGTACTTTAAGAAAAACTCTACAAGGTAACTTCTCCTCCTTCTGAAAAAGGCCATGTATTCCACGGGGTTTTATAAAAATAATAATAAAAAAAAATAGCGGCCCCCTTCCCTCCCCCACGATAGAGCTAAAAGCCCTCGCTGCACTAACTCGGAGTCTGGCTTAAAAAAGCCAGTTTTGCCAAACCAGCGCAGAACCAGCCGCGGCGTCACCACGCTGCCCGACCCGGACGCCGGCCTGCGAACGCCCGGACGGAGCGCCGACCGCGGGAGCCTTCGGACTATGTTCCTTGACTTCCCCGGCTCTAAAAAGGCAATCGAAGCCGCCCCCCAACGCGTGATTAAATACACGCAGGGGATAATCCTGCCTCCGAAAAGCTGGAGAAAAGGTGGTGTCGAGGCTGGTTTGAAGTGGCCTCCTTAATAGAAAAGGACGGTCCCTTTCTGTGTACATCATGATTTGCTTTGGGATTTCTGTTGTGCCCCGTAAGCCTACAGGATATTACAGCAGCTTTTGTGTCGCTGGTGACCCAGCTGTTCATTATTGAAAAATTCCACTGCTTGATGCGGAGGGCAGGAAGGCTGACCCCTCATCTTACGGACGTTACTATCTTTCAAAAGATACAGGATTAAAGGGCTGGGCAAAATCTGGAGGAAAGCTATGTCTGGTTTTCTGTGTTTTCGTTGTCTTTCGCTATATTGGCCCAGAGAGGGATGTTTGTACAGGATTTAATTAGTTGGAATCAGGCTGAGATTATTGTTGAGACTATTTACTCAGCAAATCTCCAGTCTGAGCCAGAGCTCGAAATGAGTCTGAATAAGAAAACCGAGGCGCGCTCAGCCTCGCTGCCCATGTTCCGCAGCGAGCGGCGGCCGCGCGGGCCACTCGCCCGCCGTTCCCACTGGGATCAGCGCTGCGCGGGGATGCTCCCTGTGCCACAGGCTGGACCTTAATCAGCTATAAATAGCAACTAAGACGACCACAAAAGCCCCGAGGTTTAGGCAGAAATCTCGCTGCATTGTGTCGGGGAGCAGGGCTCTAAAACTGGGGCAAGATGCAGCACAAAAGGCAGTGAAGGGCACGCTGCTACCGCTGCGATGCTGCGGGGACCCAGTCACTCTGTGTGGGTCGACTTTTTAAACCAAAAAAGGCTAAAGAGAGAACATCTTTCGCGTATTTCTTTTTTTAATTAAAGCATCGAGATTGGGACACCAGACTTTGGACCCACCTACTTCAGTGGAAAAGGACGCGTTGCATCTTCTAGCTACCCTCGGGCGGCTGGAGGTAGAAGTCGGAGGTGCAACGAAGGGGACAGCCGGGGACGCAGCTCTGCACGGGGGGCTGGGGCCGCCGAACCTCGCGGCGTGTCGGCTGCCGGGCTCCCCGCGCTGGGGAGGCCGCGATCCCGGCGGGATCCCCGGGGCTCCGCGCCCTTCCCCGCCCCGCAGCGCGGGGGGGATACCTGCTGCCAGGAAAGGTCTGTAAAGGCCGGAGAGCCGCAGCGTGCACCTTGCCGAATGCGCAGTGTGGGTGCTCAGCCCCCGCGTGCCAGCACGGCTCCCCGGGGAAGCGGCCCGTGGCACCGCTCGCCGAGCCCGCGCGCGGGGGGAGCCGCGGCGGCGGCACGCGCGGCTGTCGGGGCTCCTGGAGCGGTCTGCTGACCTCGCCTTGGAGAGGGACTCCTACCAAAGCTACAAACAGCTGCTTGCAGAAGCGAGTGGTCAGTGTCCGGTGTGTTGGAGGAGGCATTGAGGTTGCCAGAGAGGGGAAAACGTGTGGGGTCAGCTCCTCTTAACCAGGCACAATCCTCATCAAGAAATTACTCCCTATGATTTATTAGGCTTGAAGTCTTGACGATGCCCCAGAGCCAGCTGCCAGGATCTCACGTGCTGAACGCTAAACAAGCCCAACAGTATTACCGCAGCGACGTCCCACCAAGGGACCGGGGCGCACGGAAACCGGGAGGTTTCTGCCACGTAGGAAGATTTTTAAGGTGAGGTGGCTGTTGCTGCGGCTGCGCCGGTTACTATGGCATTAACCTGGCGCTGCCGGGGAGGCGGCGGGAGCTCCGAGCACGTCGGCCTGCAGATGTTACCGCTCGCGAAACCGCTTTCTGCAGGAGGGAGAAGCCCTTCCTGGAGGCACGAGGCCCCTTGTTGCCTGGCTGCACCACTTCAGTCCAAATAATATTGTTTTAAAGTCACACTCACCAGACTAAAGAGTAACAGATACAGAGAAAGCAAACACACGAGCTCGACGGATCTGCGCCCGTCAGACACCAGCGCCCGACCGGCTCCGGAGACAAACGCGCGCTCCCTGACCCCGGTCTCGCAGCAAAGGGGACCAAACACACCAAACATCTCCTCAGCGACCGGAAAATTAAAATGGAGCAAAAAAGTAGAGAAAATCTCCGTGCAGCTCTCAGATTCCAGCTTTGACTTTCTACCAGTTTTGAGCGAACTCCTGGCATTGGCTCAAAAGGCTCTTTGTGAGCAAGCGTGTTGTCAGCATTTTTCCTTTAAAGACACATAACCTACAGAAAAAAGAATAAAGCCAGATTAAGATTTATGCTGGTTTGAGTTTTTTGGGGGGGTTTTTTGTTTTGTTTTTTTGTGTAAGTTTCTGATGTTGGCGTACTCGCCAGCTCTGGGCACGCGAGCTCAAAGGCAGAGCCGATGCTGCCGGGGAGGCCGGCGGGATGGACCGCTCCGGGCCGGCGGGATGGACCGCTCCGGGCCAAGCCTGCAGCCCGGCAGGGCAGAGGCACCTGATCTGCTCCGCAGCTCCGCGCGGTGCTGGGCTGCCCCAGACCGATGCCAGCCGTTCCCGAGGCGCCTGGCGAAGTCACGGCCATAGCTACATGACATTATCTGCTTGCAGAAGCCATGGCCCTCTGGCACAGCCAGGTTCACCAACTAAAGAGCCAAAGAACTGGACACAGGATTTGAATAACAGCAAGATGCAGAAGACAACGAGCAGAAAAATCTCAAATATTTCACTGGTGATGCTGTACGAAACAGCAAGTATGAATTCTTCCCCAAAAGGCACTGCTAGCTTTGGTATGCAACACATCCTGCAAAGGCGGGTAAACTGCTAATCCCCTCCCCGAGGAAAGCTGCACACATGTGCTGAGCTTTGGGTCAAGAAATTGTAGGCGAAGGTTCCTTTTTCCGTAAAGCAGCGGGAACAAACGGACAGTGCCAAGCGAGGTGACGCTCTGCGAGGACAGGCTCGTTCAAGCAGCTGCGTGCAGAGGTTTGCCCCCGCCCAAGCTCACCGCAGTCTGCCCGTGCCTGGCGCCGGCACGCGTCGGACGCGGCACCGTGGGAGGGGAACCAACAGCGGTGTGGGGACAGGAACGTATACGGGACCCGGGGGTCCCACGTGCGTCCCCGGACACAGAGCACTGCCCAGCGCGGCCGCATCCGACCCCGTCCGCGGGACCATCACCAACGGCACCGGGGGACCCGCAGCTGCCCCGGCTCCCACGCCGGGATCATCCGTGCGTCCGTGCAGCGTGTCTGCGAGCGGACGCGTCCCGGAGCGGAGCGAGGCGCCAGGCGATGGCTGCGAGCACCAGGCGCCCGGTGCACGGCCGGTCCCGTCACTGCTCGCCGTCGGGCAGCGCGGGGGGCTGCCGCGTCCACGAGGAGCTACGGGCAGCCTCCTCACCCCTTTTCCCCTCTTTTCCTTCTTCCCACAAAGAGTGCGGATGGCTGAGACGCTCTGGTCCGATCGCGCCGCCCGAGCCGCGCTGCGCCTCGAGGGCTGACATCGAGCTGTCGACAGCGTGGTTTCCCTATCGGTTCATCCTCCCGTGGAGAGCCACCAGGGCCAGCATTTCCAGCGATTTATAAAGAAAACTGTTTTCACAGACAGAACATGAAAGACACAAGCTCTAGATTACCACTAAGATTAGCATGCAAAAATGTATTTGAATTTCTGATCAGCAGGAGGCTTCAAAGGGACCAAGAGCAGATTAGCAGGTGTTACGTGAAAAAAGAGAGCGAGCTTTTGTGCTACAAAGTTGCGCTAGCAAAACAAATATGTCTTTCACTTTGAAGAGCTGGGGAGGAATTTGTGGCCATTGCCATGGAAACCCAACAGGCCCTACGCTGCAAAGCCAGGTTTTGGAGACAGAAGTGCTGTTATGTCTGCACGCTGCCGAATACAGCGTGTCTTTATCAGAGGACCGGTAGGGAAAGCGAAATGACAATTGGGACATGATTACGAGATCTTTGTTCATTTCAGCTGAATTTCCACTGTTTGAGCAAGGAAAGAGCACAGCAGGCACTTGCTTACAAGAATGGGCTCCCAGAAACCACGTTAATTTGGAGAAACATTTGTAAGCTCCAGAGGACCCTGAATATCATCAAAATCTAGCTAAGTTTTCTGGACTGATACGATCTCACCTAGACATCCTGAACAGTCAACCTTCGGCTACTTGTTTTTAGATTATTTTTGCATTTCTTCTTTTCAGTCATCCTGTTTCTGTGTCATGGCCGATCGGTGTCGGCGTAACAGCCAGGCCCCGAGGAGCTCGTGACCATTTCCAGGCAAACCGGAGCAGCTCCTCGCAGAGCAGGGCAGGGCTGTCCCCACGTCCGCGGTGACCGCGCTCCACCAGCTGCAGACCCACCGCCCCACACCCTCCACGCCGGCGTTTTGCCCCGCTGCCGATGGTCAACGCCGGGCACCGCCGCGGCATCGCGGCACGCTCCCTGGGCACCCAGGCACCAAGCGCAGCCGAAACGCTCCCCGAAGGGCTGCAAGGCAAATCGTCCTTCTGGGCCGGGCAGGCCCGAGCCGACCGAGGGCGGAGGCGGCCACAGGACGACTGCTCTCCGGGCAGGGGCAGCGCAGCCGGCTGGGACACGCCGAGCCGCTCGCGGGAGCTTCTCCCCGGCCGGCCCGGGGCCTGGGCCGCCCGGCGTGCCCGTGTGCCGTCCTCAGCAGAGCCGCCACGGCCGGCGGGTCAGCCCGCTGCTGCGCTGCGTCACCACCAGCCGCACGCACGGACACCACCGAGGAACCGGCGCCGAGAGACCACGCTCACAGCTCACAGCGTCCCGGTCCCCTCGCCCGGCTTAGCCTTTGCTCGCCGGCCCGGCAGCACCGCTGGACCGGCCGCGGGTCGGCACCGGGGCAGGCTGCTTGCCGGCGGCACGGGCGAGGCGAGGCCGGCAGGCCAGGAGCTGCGGGGCCACCGGGACAAAACCGCGGCCGGACGAGGCCTCCTGCCCACGGCCGCCCGGGCGGGACCTCTCCTCCCACGCGGGGAAGCAGGGCGGGCTGCCGGGCTCCCCGGGGCCTCTCTCGGGGTCTCCGGTCCCGCCACACGCCGACGTCCTCTGACGGCACGTGCAACGGGGCAGAAGCGGGGCCGGAGGCTCCGGCTCCCTTGCACCATTCCCGAGGCGCTGTGCCGGGGAGGACAGCTCTCTGCTTTGGGTTAAATAGGCCATTTTCCCTGTGAGAACCCCGCTGCCCAGGGTGGCCGAGGTCTGCAGGTCAGGCAGGTCCTCCGTGCGCCCTGGAAACGAAGCGCAGGAAGGTGACGGCTGGGGCCGCTGAGCTTCCATCGCCTGGGCTCCTCCACGGGGACGCGCACGGGCCTCGACCCGACCGCGGCACTGCTGCACGACGGCCCGTGCTGCGGGCGAGAGCCACCAGGGCTCAGCGCTTCCAGGTCCCCTTTCAGTGCTTCAAATGGGGCACAAAACGTAAAAGAGACAAAGGCCAGCAAAGACGGCAGCTGTTTAAAGAGTTAGATGATATCATCTCCAGGCACTTCTCTGAAACATACTCAAACTTCTGTACAATCTTTCCAGTGAATATGTTATTTTACAGGTTCCCCAGGGACTTTCTAGTATTTGGATCAAAAGTACCTGGAGGACAACAACTATTGGTTTCACTGTACCTACAACTAGCCTTCCCGGGAACCCCGGGCCAAAGGGATCCTAGCCGTTTTGGGAATGAGACCGCGTCCAGGATGCTCTTGTTGAACTAAGCGGGATTCCTAGTTCTCAGATGAGTGTCAGATGCAGCCTTCTCAGACACACCGGTTTTCAGCTAGTTTTCTTCCTGTTGGAAAACTGAACTGCTGGTAACAAAAAGACATTCTCGACTAGTGCCAGAGTAAGAGAGAGTCTTATACAGCATCTTGAAGCGCCTCACTGCATTACAGGAAGGATACCTTGCGTAGAAAGCACAAGAAGTGGCACTGCCCAGACGTTAGGTATCAGCTACCAGTGAAAAGAAATGAGTATAAAAATAGTCACTGGGAGCATCTGAAACCCGGTATACTTGCTAAAACACGTATTCCCTGCCTTAGATCTCACTTTTAACTTCCAAAACTACTTGCATAAGAATACAGACTTCCTTTCCAGCTCGACTCACCTTAGCCTACTTCATTCATCTTCGCAAGTATGCATTTTGCCCCCAAGAAATCTGGCAAAAACGAAAGTGCTGCCCTTTTCTACTTGTTGGATACTTATGAAAAGACTCACAGTACTAAAACCTAAGGAACTGGTTCCACAGAATTCCACCGAGATAAAACGCAGCATTTGCTGCAGATGCAGACTGAATTTCAGTATCATTCGCATTCAGTTTAGAGGGAGAAAAGACTATTTTAATCACTAACTAGTCATATGCCTGTATACAAACAGTAAAATGCAAATAACACCTGCAAGTGAAAAAAGAAGCATGTTTTGAAATAACAGTCTTTGAAGGATATTTCACATGGGCCATGCATTTTCAAATAAATTTGTCACATCCAGGTATTTTTGGAAGTTAGAGAATATTGAGTTGTTTCTCCATGCCACGGGTTTCTGAAAGGCTGCTCCTTCAAGGATAAGCTTACGTGACCTGTACAAAAACATGGTTTGTCTAAATGCAGTAAAAGTGTCCTTATGTCCACAGCCTGTTTACATTCCTGGTATAGAAATATTTAAATTTACATTTAATTCTAAGATAGATATGACACAATAAAGACAATCAACTCAAAACAAATGCGTATCGTTTGCCAGCATGGATTGGAAATGCCCAGCCAAGATTATTCTGAACAAATGAAGAAGAAGATTTTATGACATAGATCTGGAAATTGGGAGAATAACTTACAGTCAAATGCCAAGGTTTTACACTGTCAGTTATGTAAAACAGCATAAGACAAGGCAGCTGAATTTGTAACTCACAAAACCCAGACAAGTGTGGTCAATCTCCCGAAAGCATTAATTTATTATCAGAAATGTCACGCCTACACAATAGCCTTATTGTTGATTCATTAGGTAATTTCCCTTGAAGACCAGCTGTTTCTGGTGTGGTGGGATGAATAATGAGGAAGACGTTCAATGCCGAGGGTGCAAAGGACAGGCGCGAGGAGGCTGCGGCCCAGCGGCGCGGGGGAAAGGTCCCGCGCTCCCGCCCGCCCCAGGTGCCGGCTTTGCCCCGGGGGGGCCGGGAGCCCCCGTCGCCCCCGCTCCGCTGACGTGCCCCAGGGCGGACGCGTCCCTCCCGCAGAGCCGGCTATTCCCAGGTGCTCCAGCGTGCGTCTGGCCACCAGTGCAGCTTGCGAAGACGGCCCCCACGGCTGTGCTCCGGGCAGGCTTTTATCCTATTTTCCAGAAGTGCCTCTTTTTTAACCTTAAGCCAAGTACTATCTAGATAATAATTATTAAACTATAATTTACTACAGCAGATTATCTGCTAGTCTTTTTTTTTTTTTTTAATTTTACACAAATACATTATTCCTCCCTCAAATGATCCCTCTGAGGGCTACATCTCCATCACGTAAGTAACACTGCAATTAAAGTGAGTTAAATTCACCAATAAGCAGACAAGCACCATGTGCTGTATGGTTGGTGTTCATTATGTTCAGTACATTAATGCTAATAGTTTGTCAAGTCTTTTCATGCTACAGCCACCTAAACTGCCCTTACCAGAAAAAAAAAAAAAGGAAAACTTGCTTAAAGCCTGCCATTTGATCGGCCCTTTAAAGTGCATCCCGAATGCAAAATTCAGGTGGAACTGATTCTTTGCCATTCGTGTGGAAACACAAGCGTGTACCGAGCCGGAGCGTCCCAGGCAGAACCGCTAACGCGACGCTGCCCAGAGCAGGAGCCGATTAGCGTTGCCCCGCTTTTGTTGCGTTTCTAAAGGCTGCAGCAGGATGGAAGTCTGGACCCTGACAGTCACCTCTATTGTAGATTCAATCAACCCAACTGGTGAGCTGGTGCTTGTGGGCTGACAGAAGGCATGAAATTTTCATTTAGGTTTGAAAAAGAAAAGAAAAGGAAAAAAGCTCTCTCTGCTTTGCCTAGTGATTGCTCAGGCTTTGAGATGAGGGAAGAATAATTCCAGGTCTAATAGACTGTCATTTGCAATAGTTCCTACTCCTGCTATAATTCCCTTTAAGTTGCAATTATATTAACACTTTTAATTAGAATTGGATTCATGAAAACAAACAAAAAGTCAATGAACATTCCTTAAACAATATTTTCTATAGTAAGGTACACCTACATGGCACTCAAGGTAATTTGATATTAGAACTGCTAGTGGTAAACAAAATGCATTGTTTTTTAGGGGGAGCCTCGTGCAAAGTAAATAATTCAGTAAGTATCTTCTGCTGAAATCTTACTTGACAGAATGCTGCAGCTGAGATCAAAACCAAGACATTGTCCTCACCTACCTATGGAAAAAAAGGTGTGTACTGAAAACCTGGAGCTACAGTTAATTACGTCTGGAAACTCTGTGAATTGAGTGTGCATTTAAGCATTGCACCATAGCCAAGTGACTTCAGCATCTTCAGTCATCGTAATAGGTGTTCTCCTTCACCACAACCAGTAATTCTCTTGATTTTAGAAACTACGCACCTTTACATTTCAACTATTTCTTTGCTTTGTTTTTAAATTATCAGAAGAAGTGATGCGTGCAGACATTTTCCTTCCCCCCACGCTAACGCCTAACGCGAGTGCCCCGCTGCTGAGCTCCCAGCCCGCTCGCACGCGCGCATGACAGCCGAGGCCCTGGTGCCCTGGCCAGGCTGGGGACCTTTCCTCCATGCTGGGAGTCTCCAAATACCAAGGGTGGTTTCCAACGGTTATTCGGATATCTGGGCGGTTCATGGCCTGGTCCTCTTCGCCATAACAGAAGTGCAAGTCCGAAGACCCTCCTGCAGCTCCCGTCACAGCACGGGCCTGGTGCAGGTAGCAGTAAATCGTGTACTTTTTTCTAACAGAGGAAAAGCAGCCCCCGGGCACCCGTGGTCACCGGCCGTCCGGCCGCGGGAGGAGCGGCTGTGCCGCGGTGCTGCGCGGCTCCCCGGCTCACGGTGCGCGCGGCACGAAGGCCGGCACGCCTCGGCAGCAGCTGAGAGCTTGGAGAACCTCTTCAGCTTTCAATGGAAGAAGTATCAGAAATGCAGCCCAACATGACTCAAACACACACAGCCTGCGGCAAGGAGCAAAGCAGCATCCTCGCGGCGAGGGACGTGACTTCTCCCCGGCCCCGGGGCCAAGCGGCTCCGCCGCGACACGGCCGCCGCGCCGGAGGAACCGCCGCGCCGGAGGAACCGCCGCGCCGGAGGAACCGCCGCGCCGCTCGGCCCTGGCCCGCCAGGTCTCCCAGCCCGAGCGCGACGGCGTGCTCAGCTCCGTTTCTCCGCCGGGGAAGTGGGGAACCGGGCCCTGCCGCAGGGCATCCTGCCCGCAGGAGCCTTCTCGCAATTAACAAAGTCTTGTCCAGGCTTTAGTTTCAGAATCTGATTATTGTTCTACATTTATCTTAAGCAAAGTAGCTGACAAATAACTGCAAAATAATGTGATAAAAACCATTTATAATGCCAGCTTATTCCGGGTCTTTCTCCCTAACTAGTTATGACAAGGTAATAATGCTGGTTATGCATTTGTCTGACTTTAAATTGGTTACTTATAGCCATGATGGATGAGGGGAAAGATCGCCTTATTTTGAAAAGCAGCTCTTGATTTCTGATCTCATTTTTGCAGATAATGAATTATATCTAATTAGTAGGTTCCAAATCTAATCAAGAGGTTGAGATGTTGACCTAGAGAAAGCAAGAGGGTGAGGAGGCCTGCTTTTCGATGCCTTTTTGTTTATCTTAAATAAAGAGTGCCTCACAAGTACAGTCTTCAGGAGAGTTCTGCCTGCACTGGTAAAGATGGAACCAATTTTAAAATTCACTGTCTGCTCCAGTTAACAGTTTAATGAAACTCATCTCCACAGATGTATTCTTTCCACTGGGAATGTAAACTCCCTATTCACCATTATGGTCTATTTATTTTGTTTTTTAAGAGAAGTATGGAGAATTATTATTGCTGTAAGCGAACCAGGCTCTGAGTGAAAGACATTACCCCCAATGAAATGAAAAAATTCTATGAGTTAAGAAAAATTTCCAGCAGAATTCTTGAGAAATAAGCTCAAAGAGCGAGAGTGGAAAAATTAGTACCAGAGATAGATAAATAAATGTTTTGGGATTCTACATGGCAATAGCTGCTAAGCCAAACAGAAAAGCTACATCTCTAAACACACTTTGCTATTACTTAAGTGCTATTTTTCCCACCAGAGCGAAGTGAGTATCTGAGCACAAAACCACTCCAGGAACCAGTAAATTAGCTGGTCTTGATAGTTATTCTTTGTCCTTTGCCCTAGACCCAAAGCCGTTGTGTCTTTACATAAAAAGATTCAAAAGTATCCTTGCAATTTTAATAGATGCAGGTAGAATGCATCATCTGCTTGTAATCGGCACGATCTGACATGTCCCCCAGCGACTACAGACCACAGGAGGTTTGACAACTGCTGCGATAACTCACACCTGAAACCGCTGCACCAGCACGCAGAAAGACCTCCTTCCCCAGCTCCTCTCTCTTCTTTTCCCTGCATGATTACTTTTAAAATTTACATTAAGACCTCCTTTTAAGGAAAAGTAGCGTGGGTTATCAAAATAAGATGTCTGCTTTAAAGACAAGAAATAATCTTCTGAATTAGTAATGATGACCTATGCCACACAGTTTACGTTCATAACAAAAGACAATACATTATACAAATTTTTGAGATGCTGTAACCAAAGATTTAATCCCTTATTTCCAACTAAGGTCCTAAAAGTGCTAACGTTCCTAAAGTTCTCTTAAATGTTCATAAAACGTGTATCCATTTTGTCTAGCTAGAATTTGCACAGTGCACAAGTCTACGGAAGAGACAAAACACCGGCCCCTCATTCGTGGCTGGCGGGTCCGTCCCTGCCCAGGGGGAGCGGTGGCGGATCTGCCCAGCCGAGGCCTCCTCGCCTCTCGAGGGCCTTTTACTGCGTGGGCGAGGCTGCAAAAATAACTTGGACGCAGCGAAACTAAACTTTCCCGAGGTGCCGCGGAGCACCGGCTCTGCCCCGCGTGCGTGTCCCTGCAGGCCCGCGCGCCCGGAGGACCAACCCCCCGCGCGACCCGCGCAGACCGCGCGCGCCCCTCCCAACGCTGCTTCGCGGGAACGAGCGGAACCTCGTGTGATCTACTGAAAGCGAAATAATCACCTCTCTTCTGGTATTTCTACCTGCCAGAGTCGCAACTTGACTCTCATTTCTTGTTTTGATCATAAATTGAGTCTTCTCTGTGTTTGACACACACCATTCAGATCACCGCCTTTCCCAAGGATGCTCCGCCAAACCGAAACCTGGCCTCATGCAGTCTAACTCAGTGCAAAGCGGTCTTTAGAGCCCAGAAGACTTCAGAGGGAGCACTGGGCTGAATAAACCAGTCATCCAGCGTCCTGCTTGCGCTTAGGATTGCTTTTAATAGACGCAAGAGCAGTTGCACAGTTCAGCACAGCCTGTTCCAGGCCCTACCCAATTTTCCCAAAGATGTGCCATCTGAGGACTTTCCTAAGTTGTCTTTAAGGGAAGATGTCCCTGCTGACAGACTGGGCAAATTACTTAGGAATGTTTCATATCCTTTGGTACTGTTTCATTTCACCATACAGTGTTTCCCCACTTTTACCAATCAGTATTTGGTGTTTTGCTTAGAGCCACTGATACTCCCGTCAGCAGACTGCAAGAGGAGTAAGATTTGCCCTGCTTTTCTCTGAAGTATATTTAGCACATGGGCATGGAGAAGAACTTGAAAACATGAAATACACTTCTACCTCAAAGGCTAGACTGCAGAAAAAGTCACCATTAATTGCTTTTTTATGCTTTTTGTTTAATCTCATGATTTCTAAGCCAATTTCCTGAAAGAAGGGAGAGAAAGAAGAGGCCACCTTTTGATTAGTATGCTACTGAAAGGAGCAGTACTATGTTTCTGGACAGTACGGTACCCTGAAAACTGCTGGTCCTTCCCTTCAATTTGCCAAGCGCAAGAAGGGAGGGAAGAACACGCTCTTTTTCAATATATCAGTAAGACATCTGGGTCAGGAAGTCCCTGGACCATATTTAGTGCAAGGGGAAGTGTACTTGGTTACGCTTGCTTCATTGCATGTCTGTCCTGCTCTTGCACTCCTCCCAAGCCAGTCTGCACCGGCCGCCGTGCGGACCAGGGTGCCCAAGAGATGAACCTTTAGTCTGGCCTGGAACAGCCGTGCTCAACTTGGCAGCTGAAGCAGAGTCAAAAGACCTGCATTTAATTCTGGGCTCTGCCACTTCATTTAAGTGATATCAGGTGCTTCTCCTGTATAATGCATTTAAGGACTTCTCCAGGAGCTGTGCAGGTATGTCAAGGCTTGCTGCACTACTACTGGTCAAGTACTTCAGACTCTGTGGTAGAAAGTGCAATGAAGGAACGTTGCTATAATTTATAAGCATGTCCTGTAATGCAGCAGCAGCTGTCATTTACTGTAATTTCTTAACTAAGCAAACAGCTTAAGAGAACTTTACAGCATCATGAATAAGGCAACAACAGCTCTCCTGTCGTGAACCTTAATTTTGCAAGATTTATAACTGGGCTGCAAAAACTATTGTTGGCTTAAATCCGTTTATACAAGATCTGAGCATGGAAACTTTCCCAACCATCTGAAAAATATGGCAAAAGAAGGCTATAACAGAAGCTGTGTTAGGTTAAATGGACATTTTGAAAAGCAAAGAAAAAAAGAAAAAACTTTACTAAAAGTCTCTGGCAGATAACGATCTTTTCAGCTCCCTTTTTTCTGCCTTTCACAGTTACTTTGAGAATTGCTAGATAAAATGATATTCCCCCAAAAGATGATTCAGATATCATTCCACCTTTGTTTCTAATACCAAATTTATTTTGTTCCTGAAGAATAACTTTCTTCTAGGCTTCTCCACCTCCTTCTCCTGCCTGAATCTGTTAAGCCCTGGTTAATGCTGCTTTGCAAGAAGAGCAGTTCTGGTCTCAAAGCCTCTGTCGCAACAGACTTCGCCTTCACGTGCGCCAGGCAGGCGGCTGCCCCGAGCCAGGGACCCTGCGCCGGCCGCGACGCGCGCGCTTCCCCACCCGACGCAGATGCCCGCGTTTGGTCCGGTGCTCAGTTTGCAGCCTGAAGCGAATCCGAAGGGTCTGAGCTGCAGACGCACGAATGCCGAAGCTGCGGCCAGTCCAGGGGACAGGGCCCCGTTCACAGACCCGCTGCTGCTGCGCCCGGTGCAGCCGACGCTGCGCGGCCGCTTGGGCAGCTGCAAGGGCACGGCTGCTCCCGGCACCGCCCCACCACCCCCCCCCCGGTGTTTAGCAGACACTGCTGTTTCACTGAAGTCTGCTCGGCTCTGAGCACGTCCCCTCACTCGCAGGGGGAAATCTGCTCCACCTACCACTGTCGTGCGATTGGTGCTGGGCTTGAATTTGATTTCTGAGTGCTGCTTTGTCAGGCGGCACGGACGGGCTTGTGAAGTCACGCGGACAGGAGAAGCGGAGTCTTCGGGCAGGGACGGGGAAGAGCGAACTCCCTGACATTAAGTGGATAAATGAACGTGTGTAAATGGCACTGGCTAATGTCACTATGGAGGGTTTTCAAGGAATTAAAATGAAGGAATGTCACTACAAAGGAATTCCAGTTACTGCTGGGAACACTCAGCTTTTTATTTTAAATAAAAAACGGGTACCTTTTAAAAAAATCTGTCACGTTATTAATGTTATCTTTACTGGGAATATTCATAAAACTTGACAAACAGTCCAGTGTTTAACTGCGGGAACCAACCGGCCACGCCAGGGCTCCCGGGCGGCAGCCGCGCACAGCTCGCCCCGTCGCCGGGCTCTGCAAACCTTCTCGGTGCGGCGCCCGCCAAGGCAGAGCGGCGTTTGCTCGCCAGGCAGAACAGGGAAATGATGGATTTGCACGCTGTCCCTTTCATCTAGAGACGTGAAGTGACCAGTTCCAACTATGCCTGTTTCTCAGGCAATACCAGTTTTAAGCAGCTCATTTTTAAAGCCAGACGGCTCTGTTTGGTGTATTTATCTACTTATTTATGCATTTCCAAAGATCACCACAATATTTACTCTCTGTTATTAAACTCCATGTGTCAGGCACTAATGGTCTGTAATTATCTCTGAAACTGGATTTGATGTTTCAAAGTTACATAGTGCAGACAAGCGTCTTAACGATGACTGTCAGTGTCAGGACTGCTGTTAGGATTTCACCATGAGAAACATCTTTCTGCTCCTGCAGTTTACTTAGAAAACACCCGCCATGGAGAGCATACAAAAACAGATCAACAGCAAGTGCTGTTTAAAAACCAAACCAACCCCCAAACATCCCAAACCTGTATGTAAATCAATTTCAAAATATCCTAGAAGAATAATGTAGAAAAGAACTGTTGTTAATAATGCTTATATTTAGCAGCTCATGCTGAACCGCATTGGTCTACATGAAGCATTACAGCTTTTTTTTCCTTCAACAAAATAATTTACTACATAATTCCACAAAATTAGCATAAAATCAAATGTTCATGAGTGGTATTTCCTTTGTTCCCCTTGAATTTGGCCGAAACGGCATGTTCTGTGTCATTCTTTTTGCGAACAAATGGCTGAGAGCTATCGTTGCCAATTCCCCATTATTTCCCTTTGCCCTCACTCATTCTGTCTTCATAGAGACCAGAAACCCCCCTAGCAGCAGGAACACACTGTCATTAATTCAGTTACCCAGGGAATTTCACACCTTTGCCAGGCCCTTTACGGTTCTCATTTTAGTGCAACCTAATCTCAAATGGATGCAGAAAGCTGTGAAGAAGGGCAGCTCAAGCTGAAGGCAGCAATTAAATGATAATTAGGGCTTTACTTCATCTTGTGATTGATAGAGGCTTACTGGGCCCAAACTGCATCTTGTCATATACTAATAGGCTAGACAAGATACTCCACTCGAGTCTGAAGGATTTTGTCTTATCTCAAGAGGGATAATCTACTCAACAAGTAATCTCCTGCCTGTGGTAAAGTGACGCTGTATTTACAGGCCAGTATTCTTTATGGTTCAGCTCTGAATGTGTCCTAGGACTTCCTCTGCAGTGGGGAACGGCTGGGGTTTTCTTTTGCATTTTCAGGCTTTCGGGCGTCTCTTCCAGCCCAACCACCAACGGGAACCAGTTGCTTCGATTCTGATCTTCACTCCCTCACCTAAGCGCAACCCCTTCCTAGCTCAGACACTCGCGAAAGGCATCACCTTAGCACCTCGGAAATGAAAAACTCTTGCACTATTTTTAATCACTTGCTATTCCCGAGTCCTAATTAACTGTATCAAAAAGATGAAATCCAGCATCGGAACCACCCGAATGCAACCTGGGCAGCGCTGGCAGAAGCAGCCGCGAGTGCACCAAGCCGGGGCGGCAGTTCGCCGCGTTTTGAGCTTGTGTACTCGTCAGTGTCATTTGGGCCTTTGCAGACCCAATTACTTATTATAAACAATTCAGTTTATCTTTATCAGAATCATTATCTAAATTGGCTACATGACACATACTGTTTTCCTAACTGCACCCTTGGGAAAATCTGCTATAAAATCTGTGATTTTGTACTTTGTAATTATCCCTCCATGGGCTATAAAACATTACACTTGTGTTTAAAATAGGTATAGCTAGCATTTTCCACTGCTCCAAGTGGAACGTTTCCTCCACCTCCGAAGCGAAATGCAGCAAGCCGCGCGGCGCAGCGTTCCTGCCGCGGCCATATCGCGCCTGCTGATCGGCTTCCAGGCGCAAAGCGGTTTCTCGTGATGAGCTCCGTTTTTATTACAGCGTTTTGAGCTCTCGTTTGATGTTGCTTTTTCTCTGCGTAACGCAAAGATGACCTAAGTTAGTGTCAAGTAAAACACGGCCTTAGCTGGCATTTTAGTCTGGAAATGATGAGGTGTCAACAGTAACAGCTAACAGAATCATACTCCCAGTGTCATTAATTTTCTCTTTTCAGTATCCTCCACATTTCCTGTTGTAAAAGTGCTGGCCAAATCTTCCCTGTTGCTGACTTTTGTTTTCCTTACTGTTTTGAGAAATTCCTCCTTCCTCAGGATTTCTAAATCCATTTCACACAGTGCCAAGCCAGCAGCTCTCCCCATGATTAAAACAAAACACTTTAGTTCTAAAGAGCAGAGACCTAACCTCCCATCTCGCACAACATGAGGCATCCCGGCCTCCCTTTTGAGCTGATTCTGCTTGCTTGACGTACTTTCAGAAGTTCAGTAACTAGCAGCGGAGGGGTCATGTTTGCCCTCAAGTTGCTGCTTTTCATGCTTGACATGTTTTTCTACTGTCCGGTCCCTTAGCTGCAGCAGGGTCACGGGGATGGAGAAAAGGGTGGGGGTTATAGAAAGGGTATTGTATTACACAAACCCCAAAAGGCTTCGGTTACAGAATGTATATTGTCCATGCCTATTGGGCTTGCGGAGAAGTATCAAGTTCACCACATTCTCATTTGGGGACTTTGATCCTTTCTGTTAAAAAGAAGCTGCTTAGAATTACGCTGCAGAGCAAAGAAATGAATCAGTTGTACTCACTCACCCAGCACTAAGGAATGCCAATATTTCTGGTAGCCAGCCCAATCCTAGGGAGATTTACCCAGCTGCAGAGAGGCTGGAAGGGGCTTAAGTCTATCAACACGACCACTGGCTTCCCCCGCTCTTCAGAAGGGTCCAAGGGCCTTTTATGTTGCCTGGCTTTCAATGATGTGGAGCCCTCTACACTGCTCTGGAAATGTAAACATCACCACTCTGGTCTTGAATATTTTTATGCTCCTTTGGAACCTGCTTTCCACAGCTAAAGCAGCAGTAGGAACCGCAAGAACGTATCTTGTGTTTGTCTCCTCTCCCTCATCTCTTATTTCTCTGGGTTACCCATGATCCGCCAGGTATTTGCATTCCTGTACTTATCAGACAGATACATTTATCTGTAGGATCACCCCAGCAGTTGTTTCTACCACTGACTTTCCGTCCCACTGAGAAGGGCTGGCATGTCTCTGAGAACGTTTATTATCCCATATGATGTATCAGGTCCGTTAACTGTCTTTTCCTATAGGAGGCCCTATATTTGCTGCCAGGAATATATTTAAAGAATGCATTTCTGAATGTGCTTTTTTTTTTTTTTTTTTTTGCATTTACATTCATAGTGCCTTTACTCAGTAATCTTCATAAAATAATTTTTACGGCCTGATGAGCTGTGATGTGCATACTAGCATATTCTTTCCTATTGCTAAATCAGGAAGAGTTTATACATAAATCTTGCTTGTTTGTAGTTTATCAAAGAGTAGAGAGACTCAAAGCTAGCAGGTACTGATGATCCCATATTTAAGCTTTTATCATGACCACAGCACCTAGCCATAATCTGGACTAGGCCCTTGGAAGCTGCCGTAATGCAAATAATAGCAGGAGCGCTGGAAACTGGCTTTCCTTCTGCTGTGTAACCTGTATTTTATTATTTAATGACTGCCAGCCTAACCCCCAGTTAGCGTGATACTGCAGGTCAACTCCTAATGCAAAGGTCAGATTTTTGCCAACACAACATAAAACTACATAGCATAACATAAAACGTAACATAGCACAAAATAAAGCACACTACTACTACACCAGCTGCGGTCCCTGCTCCCGCCGCGGTGGCTCGGGTGACCGGCTCAGCACCGGCCGAGCAGACGGATGACGCCCGCGCGCGGCACGTGCCGAGGGCTGCTGAGGACCCTACGAGCACCGACCGTCCCGCTGCCCCGACCGGGAGACCAGAGCGGCAATGCCCGACGCACTGTTTTGTCGAGTGAGCTGCGGTCACAGCAGCTTTTTGGCGTTTTTTTGCTGCTGCGAAGCACCCGGTCCCAGGGAGAGCCCGGGGACACGGCCGCTGCACGAGCCAGGCGGCTCCAGCCAGCCACGGCGGTGCGGGGGGCCGCGCTGCTCCCTGCGAACGGGGTCAAAAGCGACCCGGAAGGTATAATGAAGCGTTAGCTGATTTTTCAAGGGGCTCTGTTTTGTTGCATTAGCAATTTTCTACAGCATTAAGCAGTTTCATGGTACTGTGCTGCCTGAAACGGCGTACAGACTACCCTCAGCCCGGACCGGCTGGACAACGTGCACCTTTAGACATCGCGCTAGGAAGGAGCCTACCGTAACAGAGCACTGGCGACCAGCGCAGGCTTTCTGGGCAGCAGGACAGGCCCGGGAGGACCGGCCCGGTGCCGCAGCCCCAGCAGAAGCCCCGCCGCAGCCCGCAGCAAGCGCTTGGCGTTACAGCTCCCGGGAAGGAGCCCGCGTCTCCGCCAGTCACTGTGTCCTACCCAAGCCGCACTCCCACCCTCCCGCCTCTCTCCCTACTGCCTTTTCTTTCTCCCTTCTTCCCTTCCTCCCTCCCTTTTCTCTTTAAACAATCTTCTCTTCTTCCTATTCTTTTTCACAATGAAACTGCCTGGAGATAATAATCAGCACACTGATCTCAGAGCAGTTTAAGTAACTTTGGGGTCAAGAACAGTCTTTTTATACAGGATATGCAATACATCTATTCCAATGACTATTTTCCATTTCACTTAGATCTCTACTTTTCCCTTCCAGTTACGCAAGAGAAACAGAAGATTGTTGGCCTGTCCACAGGGAGAGGGGCTGTACATTACGTGTCCCAGGATGGCCACACTAATTTTCTCCAAAGTGAGGAAATGGGGAAAAGGCCACAGGTAAAGCAAACACATCAGAAAGAGGCTAGATGCTACACAAGCTGCATGCCGTAAGTGCTAATCTCTGCTTCTAAGAAACAAACCGTGCCACATCAGTCATTGCAATTTAAAAGTGCCATAGTCAGAGCAGCAGTGACATGTTATGGTAAATCCAACATCTGGGCTCTGCTACAGAGGGACTGTTTGCTGCACCTCTGAGGTCATGGTCACAGGAGAATTTGCAAGTATCTGCAGCTTGAAGGAAGACCAGGAGCTCCAGATGGCTACAGGGGTCCTTATTCTTCAGGTTCTCTCCTTCTGCAACCACACGATGTTTCTAACAATACCACCACTTTCTGTTGCTGTTAGAGTCCCAGCACTGAGCCAGGTTGGAGTCAAGGTCTTTGCAGAACATTCTAATGGAATTCTTCCTTGGCAATCTCTCCTTTTTATTTACTCTTATAATCCTAAGATCATGGCCAGCTCATACTGGGAAAGTAAAAGAGCAAAATACTGTAAAGATGGTCTGAAAAAAAGGAGAGCTTTCATTTATTGCAGGGTGTTCTATCCCACTTAAATTCTCATGATTATAAAAAATTACAGTAACACATGTCACTGGAATATTTCTCCTTAACTATTAAATTAGATGTCATAGCTGAAACTACATGTAGTTCTCAAAGCAAATCCCCAGAATAAAGCCCAGCCCAGACCTGTGCGGTGGTGCCGAGGGCGCGCGGCAGGAGCCAGAGCTCTCTGCCCTGGTTCCGCCCATCCAGCGCGCTTCCCACCCAGGGTTTAGCTAATCCCGCGGCTGGGCTCTCCGGAAACCCTCGGCTCCGCACGGAGGAAGCCAAGGAGCTCACGCGCCGTTACAGCCCCCTCGCGTCCTCCACGATCCAAACCACGGTGGCAAAAGCGATCAGGGGTTTCGATTAAACAGCAGCAAGGCTGGATGTTGTTTCTGGGCCCTCCAGACCTAGATATTTATTCCAACTTGCACTTCACTTAATACTGATGCTGCTGCTTTTTCTCTCAATTTCTCCCAAAGCTGTAGAACCTCTATAACCCTGAAGAGAACAAATTCTCCATTTCTTGTCATCTTGTAGAAAGCAACTTAACTGTAAATTTAACCAAAACCTCATTTCCATTGCAGAGGATCAGGAGGCTGCATTTATTGCTAATCTACATAAATTCTTACAGAAGGGGCATTTTTAACAGGCAACCTACCCTTCTCAGCAAGGTAAAGTCTGAACACAAGAACACACTGAAAGGAATACAAAGTGCATATATGAACGAAGAGCTGCTCGCTGGGAACAGCCGCAAATAAAAATCCCTGAAAATGTCATCATGCACTGTTTGTAGATACAGCTGTACCCATATCTCTAAATTACAAATGATAATGAGGTGTAAAGATTTTATCAGATACCTAGCCTCCTTGAAAGGCCTTTGTGTGCTGGCTGGTGTAGTCTCATATCAGGTGGTAGGAATTTTGTTTTCTTTTCTAAGTGGAACATCAGATTACACAGGTCTTATTTCACTGCTGATTGCAGTCGTCCACTTAACATCTTGACAGATATTCCGGCGTGGAGCAAGGCTGGTGGCACTGCCGGCGAGGCGCACATTCATCCATCATCTGCTAACAGATCACTGGGAGGGTTCGGCCTCATGTCGTTAGCTTGCCTCGCTCCAGAACTTGGTGGCTTTCTTAACTCCTGCTAACTAGGTTTCTCAACAGTTTTGCGGCAGAATGTTAGCTTTAGTTGCTACAAACAAAAATATCAACTGAAAACCTTGCGACTGGCTCTCTCGTAGGCCAGAGCTTGAAAAAGGTGGTAGTTTTCTGATGCGCTTGCTGGAGAGGTACAGCTGCTTGATGCGCCGGCCTGTTTCCACGAGGACCGGCGCTGCCCCGCCGGCACGCTGCCGAGCGCTCCTCGAACGCTGCACGCCGTTATCCTCCCCGAGCAGCGCGACTCGCGCCGCAGGGCCGGCATGGCCGGCTGCAGAGCCTCCCCGCAGCGCGGGCGAGCAGGGCTTCGGGCTGGCGAGGACAGAGCCCGGGTCCCGCTGCCGGGGCAGCCTGCCTGACCCTGCGGGGCGAGAGGGGTTGCTTCGGGGTCTGACCCCGCACGGACGAACCGCGGGGACCGGCGCAGGCGTGTGGATAACTGGGACCAAACGCAAACGTCTTCTTTAGGTAAATCTTTTCTAGGTGAAGTTTTTTGGTGGACGTTTCATAGCAGAAAGTTGTGTGAGCGGTTACCAATGGGGTCCGTGCTCATTGCTGTCACCGAACGGGGACGCGGCAGGAACACCCACGCTACGGACCCAGAGCAGCTCCGGGGATCCGCAGGGAGACACCGATCTTGTCCGGGAAGCAAACCGGCCCTCAAACCCAGCACAGCCCCTAAAACCTGTGCGAAACAAAGCCGATTGTTCCACTGTTTCACCTCCATTCATTAGCTCTTTTGGCACCTCGCTCGGTTTCCTCTATGACTTATTTTTGTCAGCTTTTCTACTTGGTTACATTAAATGAGGAACTCTGTTGAACCTCTTTAATCTTCTTAAACTCATAAACCACAAAGCATGCTCTATTTCTGGCAGTCTGTAGGATTTATTACGCTAACTGGCTTGGTGTTCGCACCTCTGTTGAAAGACAGAAACAAACTCTTCGGCAGTCAAGAAGCAGAACCTTCGCTTGCCAACATGTCACTGCAGAGTCTGACTTTCACTGGACGCAGGAGGAAAATAAGGTCTCTTTCTAACAGTGTCGTCTGTAAAACAGTCCTTGAGAAGCAGCAATGAATGCAGCAACGTGAAGCTACCTGTATGCGTGGAGTAGCTGCCATGCTGCGTGCCTTCGTGCACCGCTCAGTGGAAGAATACATTTGCTTCTATTTGGAAAACACTCACTAAAATCATTAAAAGCTATGGATGAAACCCTATAAAATAGATTTGTGTTTCCTTGTCTCAGCGTACTCCATCTAATGAAGGGCATATACTTCTTAATGTAAATAGATCACACTTACACAACACTATTCTAAATAAATCTGGGGCTAATGTAGTTTATGAGATACACTGAGGAGGTTAAATTGTTTCTGACTAGGTGGTTAATTAAAGGATTTATTTTGCAATTGCAGAGGACCCATAACTCACGAGTTACTGCACAATAAAAGCGCTGTAGATGTGTAAAATAACACCAGGATTAACTCCCCCAAGCCACCTAGTCCCATGCAGTTCTGATGTGCCCCTTGTTTGTGCCAACAGCCAAAATTCAAGAAATTTTACCAAAATGTGGCTTTAAAGAAAAAAGAAAGGGATGTGTCTGATGAAGTGGCTGGCTCGGGGCTTCTGCAAGCTATGTCTGAAGAAGAAAATATACAGAGGATTAATTATCAAGTAAGAGTGGTCTAGCACAGAAAAGAAAGAAAGTCTGATAAGACTTTTTTTATGGATGGTTCTCGTTCTGTTTCTCTGTCAAAGACTCCTGAGGATCTCTGAGCTCCACAGTGAAGCCTACGTTAGAAGACATACTGTGTTTGTATTTGGCTTGGCAAGGTCTAGCATTTGTTTTGCTATTTCCTCAAAGTAATCTTAATGTTTAATGGAAAGTGACAAAGAGGAAGTGTGAAAAAAATAGAACATGGATTTCCTTTTAGTTAAAACTCAGATTGTTTTGGTCCTTATTAAAAAAATGATTTTCCTATATATTTAGCCCTCTAAAATCCATGCCATCCGGCTACCAGCATTAATGATGTTAGGGTGAATTATAAAGAGAAATCAAATTTTCCATAGCATTTGAACGCCATTAAAATGCCAAACAATAAACTACCAGACTGCAAATTAGATCAGTGGAAATATCAAACACATTGCGGTATAAAATCCATAATTGCATTTAGCGCTCTGGCTCCCAGGGGACAGGCTGCTAAAGATCATCACCGTGCCACATATGAGAAGCTATTGACAGAACGATAAAAATCGACAGGCTAACCAAATAAACACTGCAGGCTTCATTAAATATTCAGCAACTGAAATTTGACTATCACGCGCCTTCCCCCCTAGACGGGCCACGCCGCGGGGATGGTCCCCGCGACCCGGTGCCCGCAGGCAGGACACAGCCAGCGCCGCCGGCTCCCGGCCATCAATAACCGCCGCGGCGCAGACAGCGCGGTCCTTCTCTGGCATACGTTATTAGCCTCAGCCCCGGGAACATCCAGCTCCGTGGGCCTTAGTTAGAGACAGCATAATTCCTGCAGAAGTTTAGCGGTCTTCCTACGAGGATGCGAGCATCCTGTCCCCAACCGGGCGCCGTTTCAAGGAGCCACGCGCTGAGTTACCCTGATCTCTCCTACTCCAGCGAGGCGTCACGGCCGCCCGCCGATCCCGCAGCCAGGCCAGGCCGGGGCCGGCTGCCCCACGCCAGCCGATGCCCGGGGCGACGTGTTCGAAGGGCCGCGGCGCGCTGACCGCGAGGACGGCACGGAAACGCGGGCTGGGGCCACCGGAGCGCCGGGTGCACCCGGCATCGGGATGCTCCGCTTCGGCACAGCTCTGGCTTACACGGCCCGGAAGCCTGACACGAGGGGATGAGCCCCTGCGGGAGACAGGGAGGCGCCAGCTCTGAATTTCATTCACCACTTTTTCTTGCCACCGTCTGGGTTGGGCTGCTGTGAGGACAGGAGTGCCTGTGACTCACGCAGCCGCTCTTCTGGGGAGACACCGCAGAGCTCGGTGCGGGCAGCGGGCACATCTCTAGCTCCAGAGCCATGCAAGGTGCTCGTGGAAGAAACACCTAAGCAAAGGAACTACGTGCTGGGGAGGCTTGGTTCCTGCAGAGGGGACTTGCCGTTAAGGGACCAGACCTGGCAAAAAAGACAAGAGACTGAGACTCTGGGCGGAGTTTAGGTATCCCCCTTTTATTTTTTAAACCATATATGGGCATATTTCTTAAAATTATAATGAACATTTCAAATTCCAGAAATAATTCCCCATATCCTCTCTAGATACCCTTTAGCCTGCTTGTATGATCATGCATGTGGACTGTCACACTTACTGCCGCAATAGGAGAAACAACAACAAAAAGTCTGCACATTTCCTCTCCCTGTTCCTACAGGCTTTAAGTCTGGAATTAGAGCAAATAAAATGTATAATGCATGCTCTGGAAGCACCCAATAGGGTTATAAGCAGCCATTCCCTCTTCATGGAGAAAAAGTTTATGTAAATGACTGATGACAGTGTTATTGTGTGAGGAATATCAATGGAGTAATTACAGTTACATAGCTTGCTGCTGCACTGCTGCTCTAAGCCTGTGTTAATTTTTCACACCACTCCCTTGGGAAAGATCTGAGTGTGCTCCTAAGAGCAGAGCTAATAATCGGAGCTCTGAGCCACTGCCGCTGAAACTAGCCCCAAGGTCTTTCCGAGCAGACTGCTAAACACTGACTGTCTCCCCAGAGAGAAGAGAACAGAGATAAAATGATTAAAAACTGCCAAATTGGACTGGCAATCACTTGGCTATACTGTCAGCCCAAGACAAGACAAATCTCAGTTATTTTTTCTTTTGTGAGCTGGAGAACTAGGCGAGCACAAAGCAGGGCGGCTGCAAACAGAGCAGCAGGCTGCCCGGGCGTCGGGTCTTAGCGAGCGCCGTGTCAGCATCTGCCGACAAACGCCGGGTTGGTGGCTGCATTTAACACCAAAATCAGAGAATCCGAGGAAACCAATTTCTATTTAGGCCTTCTGAGACCCTTATTATTACGAGTCAATTCCACTTGTTTGATCGCAGAAATAATTTTAGGATTCCTCAGATCACAGACTCAATAACCATGTCTTATTCTATATGAGCAGTTCCTATAGGTTAGATACTGCTGGTACTGTTTGTCCTAAAATTTTGGACGTACAACATAGTCTGATCAGTCCTATACGGTGAAAGGCAGCACAAGGATTAAGTAACAGAAGACATCCAAAACTTTGTCCAATATATAGCATTGAAAATGTACTTTTAAGAAGTCAGCTGAGATGCACACCTTGTGTGTGAACACCTTGAGCATATCCCAAGCCACATCTGATGATCAGTACAGCAAAGAACCACTTCCTATTGGGTTGGAAGAAATACCCCAAATCAAAACAGGAAAGCATGCTGCAATCAGCCTACCAGCTAGCAAACAGCAGCCCACAGGAAAGCAAGTGTGTGGTGCTGCATTAAACCACTTCAAAAAAAGCATACATCAGCATTTCCTGGTGAGGGGATGCAGAAGTGCAACAGCCTGAGATGGCCGTGGACCTCCCCGTGGACCTGATGCACAACCCTTGTCCACTCGCGCTGGCTACATCCCCTGTGCGTGTCCCACCGACAGCAGTGCTGACACGGCTCTGTCCCCGCGAAGGGGCAAAGGGTGCCAGCTATAGATCTCTTCTGCCTTCCAATGACGATGTTTTAACTGGAATCAACTACATGAAATCCCGGGTGCAAGAGTCAACCTTTGCTTAACTGCCTGTCCAAGCAATCTGGCAAGACAAACCCTGGCAGCCGGCTGGCATAAAGTTGGGCTATGCAAGGCAGCCTGCCCTAATAAATCCTAGTTTCCCAGTTTGCAGAACCTCCATTGCCACACCTACTCCTAATCTCGTCTACAAGACAGCTACTGGAAACCTCTGCTGGAGCTTCATAGGGATTAAGGCGATGATCTCGGCTCTCTTTCTGTATAGGCTCGTACCAGTCTCCGCTGCACAGGGCTGCCCGAGGACAGCAGAGCCTCCCGCCCTCCACGCAGCACCCGCACCTCCGGGGACGGTGAATTGCTCCCTTCACGCGATACCTGCCAACCCGGTAAAGCCCTGCCCAGGAACTATGCACACAGCCAGCCTCCTTGCATAAGCAATGGGCGAGAGAACAGGTTTGGTCTTTCTGATCCTAATAGAGATGTGGCTTCTGGAAGCGGGATACTTCTGGAAGCAGGTATGCAAAGGGAGAGTTAAGGAGGGAGGGAAACAAAGCAGCCCCAGTGCTAAAACCATTTTACTTTGTCTCTACCTCAAGACAGTCCTGTTTCAGCAGGTCTATTTCTCAGCTCTGCACCTCATACGGTGCAGGCAAAAGGGGGTCAGCACCTGAGGCAGGGGATCTGCACGGGAAGGCCTGAAGCAAGCCGGGCCCCCTCTGTCCTGCGGAGGTGGAAAGCAGCCCGGAGAGAACCAAGCCTGGGGACCACGGACCGAGACACCTCCGCCTGGGACGACGCGGGGGGACGTGCCCCGCTGGGTTCCCGAGCGACTCCCCAGGTCTTCGGCAGGAGAGCCCTGGACTGCTGAACCAAAGCCTTTTCTAAGGCAGAGCATGCTACAGCGATGTCATAAGCTTTAATTTATTTTGCTGATGTCTCATTTTTAGCAGACTCTTTTTGATCTTAGTGCCTCGTGTGACATGTTCTGCAGCTTAAGACCCTGCAGGACCACCCTGCCTTTATCAGGCTGTGTTGAAAGGCACCCTCCACCCTTAAACCCCGTGGCTTTTGCTTTTCATCAGAATATGACAACCACAATCCTTTCCACCTATCTCAAAACTGATCTCGCACAAAGAAACAGCAGAATCATGACAGAGCTCTGCTAAGTCCCATTTATTCCCTCCCAATTATCTACCAGTTAAAACCAGCATCTCCTGCCTGTAAAAGAAGTTGTTAGGGTAAGCCTCTAACCACAATTCAGGAATGATATGGCCATATCTACAATCCCTTTCCATTCTCGGCACTTGGACATACTCGCACCCAAGTTACTCAGTTAAAGGAGTCTAAATGGGCCATATCTGCATCCTGGGAAGGTTTAAATGACTAGAGCCCTCTCCTACATCAAACGTGGGAAGGGAAGTGCTTCAGGCTGCTACAGCTTGGATGCAGCAGGTCCGGCCTGCAAGGCTGTGACATGGCTTTGCTGGACAGCCCCGTCTCGTGTTTTCAACATAACTATATCTATAGACAGTCATCCTTCTAGATGACTGACCTTCTGCACTGAAAACATGGGTTCTGCTTACCGGATTTGTTTTGCCATTTCAAGCCTAAAAAAAATCCACTAGAACTTTAACAACTTTCACACACAAAATATTCCCTTTTTACACACTGAGTACATAGAATCTATGGGCGCACACACAAGACACACTTACACACACTTAAAGAACATTCTCATGAGCAGAAAGTATATCGTAAACAGAAAAACAACTTTCCAGTTCAGCTGCTAGAGATCCAGATGCTTTCTCTGTTCTGCAACACGCCAGACACATATGATTAAAAAGAACATACCAGGTATCACAACTATTAAACTGTTAGATACAATTTACAATGGCAATAACCCACTTGTCGTTGGTCTTTGCTAAAGTTAACCAGAGGTTTGTCAGATATTTAACAGCCTGTGGAATGAGCTGGGTTCGTGACTCACTGCACAAGAGTTTGCTCAGTTATTTCTTACACTCGTAAGCTTTTCTTTTAACTTGGTTTGCTCGACGTAAGAAAAACACGAGGCTAAGTGGTACGGGGCTTTCTATTTTTGCTCCGTTTTATACTACCTGTCCCATTTCATTCCCATTCAGAGAAGCTTGGGCCCAGCTACAGATGTTTTTGCAGAGCCGGGGACCGCCAACCTCCCGGCGCAGAGCGGTGAATCGCGCCAGAGCGGCGCCGGGAAGCCAGGCGTGCGGAGCGCCCCAAAGCCACGCGGCCAAGGACTCGGGTCGGGAGAAGAACGGCCCGCGCCGCCAGGGCCAAGGGCACCTCCAAGACCGCAGGTCCCTCCCGCCCCTCCGGGGACTGCTCTGGGAGCACCCCGATGAGCCGCTCAGGTGGAAAGCGATGCCCGGCAGACCCTGCCCCGAAACGGCACGGGGAGATGCCCAGCACCGGCGCATCCGGTCCCGCAGTGGTGGGACCGGCCAGAGAGGGGCATGAGCATCCAGCAGCGTCCTTGTTTTGTGGGGAATTGTGTTGCGTTTAGTAGAGATACACAAAATAGGATAGCTGCCAAGGCTCATTCACTGCGAGTAACGAGGTCTGAAGGATTTTTCTCAAGGATTACGGGACATAGGCTCCTCTGCTCATCTGGAGCGACACGCTGCCTGCATGGATGTGTCTGTTCATCCCTCAAAATCCAAACGATTTAAACACGTGAGCGTGCACGAGTGACCACAGAGTTGCTCCGCTGTCCACGTCCCCCCTGGGGCGGGCACTGCCAACGCACGCCGGCCGGCCGGGTCCCAGAGCACCCGCTGGGTAGAACTGCAAGAGGTGAAGACAGCGGCACAACACCGGGACAAAGATCTTAACGACTACAAGTCCCCAGGCTCAGCTTGTTGCCTGCTAATGCTAAATTCACACAGAATTTAGCCCCAAACTTCCCTGGGCAAGTAACTCCACCAGATGAGAACAGTTTACGAAATGTCTCAACTTTCTGAATTTACTTCTGGAGCACCAATAATTCGGGGCCTGACACCACGCGCGGGTCTTGCCCGAGGGGGACGAGCCACGTGCTGCCGCGCCGGCACAGCGCCCGGGTCGCGGCTCGCAGCCAGCACGCTCCTGCCCAGCCACGGCAGCACCCCAAACACTCCCCGTCCCCGACGTGCTCTTTTGGTGGCAAAACGGCTGTCAGTGCATGAGCTTTATTTTTTTTCCCTTCGCTTCCCAGGGAACAAACGGGGAGGTGCAGATTTTATCACGCTAATGAAACAGGAGCGCAGCAGCCCTCCGCAGCGTGCACGCCAGAGGCAGGGCAGCGCTAAAAGCCTCTCCCGCAGGAAAAGCAGACACAAGGCCGGCTTTGAAAGTGGGCGTCCTCTACGCTAACCACCGCATCGTCGGGAAACCACAGCTGTCGGCCACATGAGCGAGCTCGAGCGCAGCGGTGCCGGGGCACGCCGGCAGCACCGGTCTCGCAACGCCGTGCTCTCCCGCGCCGCTCCGCAGGCGAGCCGGGGTGGCCAGGACGGCACCCGGGGCCCAGGCCTCCCTGCTCACCCGCCCAGACCCGCCGCGGTGCAGAAGGGCCTCTCCGTGCCTGTCCAGCTGCCTTTATTGCTGCTTTTTGACGTTTCCGTGTGCGACGCGTCTCTGGCAGGGCACCACCCTGCCTGCCTGCGGCGCAGATCTCTGGCTGCCAACCCGCCCGTTCCTGCTGGGTGCCCTGGCTTTGCACGGCGGCTTGCCCTGTGCTTCTGCGGCACGTGCAGGACGGCTTGGTCTTCCAGGGAAAAATGCCATTATGAAAATGAGTTTAGTAAACAATAATCTTAGGAATAGTTAAAAAGCAGAGCCTTTCTGTGCTAAGTAGGAAATTAGATCCACTGCCCCATTACTGTTTTGAGTGAGAAAGCAATGATGCCTTTAATTATGCATAGTCTGCTTTATTTGAACTGTGTTGGCTGTTGTGAGGGAAATAATCAATGCAAACGCCTCCTGAGGTCGCTCCTGAGGCAGACGTGAAATGAACTAAGTGAGCAGAGCAGTGCCTATAATCATATCAAGCAAATCCCCAGGTACCAGCCCTAGAATCACACATACATATGATTTATACACTCTCAACAACTCAACACTGACACCCCGAGCCATTTTAACAGCAGAGCTTGCATATTGCTTTAAATTCTTATCTCCACATGACAAGTCAAATTTCTGAAGTTGGAATGAATTCCGCGCACCTTTAAAATGAATATAACCTACACTGAACTCGGTGGGAGTCTTGCTTGATCATAGATCACAGATTTCAACCCATTTTTCCTGTTCTATGGTTTTTAAACAGAACGCCCAGAAGCAGTTCTTCAGACTAAAGACGATCTTCAGTAGAAAGTCAACATGACAAAGTTTGGAATCAAACAAATCACTAAAGAATGAGAGATGCAAGAGCCAGTGTGGGGGTATTTTCTTTTAATTTCTGCATTGCTTTAGTATTTATCCAATAAACTTTGAGCAGAATTTGTTTGCAAAGCTATCCAGCTTTTTGTTATTTTTCAAATTTTGCCTTGAAATAAACAAAAATACTTAAAATCAGTGTGAAATGACAGCACATGTGTTAAAACTAAAAGGAGAATATAACATCTGGATAAGGCTTTGTCATACATGTATGTTTCATCTCTGCAGGAAGACTTCACCAAGAATTTTTTCTTTTTAATGACCATTTGTTTTGTGATTTAAAGAATCAATTTGGCTGCTACAGCTTCTAGGAAGAATTGCAATGTGCAAAATACAGTCCTAGAATAACTTTACTGAAGTTTCTTCCAGCTTTGTCAGGAAGGAATTTGCTCCAGAAGTCCTCAAGAACCGACCCGCCCTTCGCCGGAGCAGAGTCGCTCTTTAGTGCCAGGGCTGCGGATGCGCTGGAAGAGCTGAACCGCCGCCCCGGCCCTGCCGGAGGTTAAGGGCAGTAGCGAGACATTCGTGTGGCTTAGTTCTGGGGCTACCAGAAGAGCTATCTGTGTGCAGCAGGAGAAACACCGCGTGTGTAAAAGGCATCAGCAACAGAGACGAGGAGAGCCCCGTCCTCCCCCGGGAGCGAGGCCGCCCGCGGCACCAGTCCCCGTTCTGCTGGGGGCTGCCCCGAGGCCCTGCCACCACCGCCCCGCGCACGCACGCACCGCCAGCGGCGGCAGAAAGCCGGCTATGGATCAGGGAGGGACAAATCCTGACTGATTTACATCCACGTGAACCTAATTGCTTCGGTTTGCAGCCGGTAAATCATACCTGCCAGTGAAATAATCCTGCCACTCCCTTGCACGCAGGCCAGGTCTATGATGGATTTGGCAACAAGACTCAGGTATCGCAAGTCCCGGGTCGGCACATCCATCACTTATTGGAGATGGCACACCAGTCCTGCACAAAGCCATTTGTCATAGCTGCGTGCTGCAGGAATTCTGCAGGTTAACCCCAAGGAGCTTGTTTTCTCCCGCCCCATCTGCTGCAGCCGTGAAACCGGGATGTTGCACCTGTGACATTACCTTCATTGCCATGGAGACGGGCAACGTCCTCAGCTAGGCCGAGGGCCTTCTTAAAATGCAAATTTCTGTAAAGCAGAGAGAACCTGTGAACGCTGCTCTGAATGCACACGGATTGAGCCTGCATGAGCAGCCGGAGCTGGGTCTCACGGCTCTGTCTATGGTCTCTTTCTGAACAGAAATGGCCGTTTTAGAGAAAGCGCAGCCAGCCCGCTCTCCGTGGCATGATGGACTGCAGCGCATGGGAGAGGTCTTCGCCTTCCCGTGTGTGCACGGCACACGACGCTTGCTTTCACAGCCGTTATCTGCTGCTTACACCACCCATCGCCGAGAGGGCTGTGCTTCACTGACCGGCAGGCGTGCAGAGCAGGGAGGCTTCTGCCCTGTGGCATGTTCTCCTTCAGTGACAACCGCCTCCCCAAACAGTTTAGAAACTGCTGAACTATAAAGTTTGCATAAATTTCTTTCCACAAAAAACTTCCTAAGCTGTCCCATGCAAGACTTTCTGCTCTGAAACACACAGTAGGAAGGTTTTTTGCTCACGGCTGAACTACCATTGTGTTTGTTCTGCAGTCTTCTGAAATCAGGTCACTGCTAGTGAAGGTACCATAAAATGCTTATAAAGAAGCTCCTTAGCACGCCTCGGATGTTTGTGCATGGACATCTGCTCTCCACTCCAAATGCAAGTTTTCTACAGGTCCTTCATCCATCTGTTAAGGAGAGTTTGATCTTCCACAGAGACATGCACTGGCGTGAACTTCACCCTAAGGAGTTAAATCAGCTTTTGCTATGGAAACTCATGACAAAAATAGATCCTTCTGGTCTCAAGGATTTGTACAGTGCATGATTTAAGGGGGCTTATTGAACTGTTCTGTGCAGTTTTTGTTGCACAGAAAAAATATTTATCAAAAATTTCTTTCTTTCACCAAGATTCATTTGAATAGGCTCTGCTGTACTGCCACATTATGGGAAAATACTAGTGTCTCCTTTTCATACTGAAAAGGCAAGCTAGTACTTTGCATTTTTGCTAAAAATAAAGAGTTGCCTGCACTAAGAGCATATGGTGATCTATAATCACTGTACAGAATCTTGCAACCTATCCCCAAGCACGTTACCATAAATCTTTAACAGTAAATAAGTCTGAATAGAGGTATACGGGATCATGAAGAAGGGCTATTTCACGCGACTTCAGACTTTTCAATTCTACAAGCCAAGCAGCTAGCTCCAAACCACGCCAAGAAACCCAACGACAGGCCGTGGCTATTATCTGTGTTCGTTGCTGGATTTGACTGTTTAATGCTCTTGAAACTGAAGTGCTGTAAACCTGATGCTAGAAAAATACATTCATCACCACGATTTCTGTGAGTTGGGCAGGCGGAGTCGGCTATCAGGGAGTTCATTTTAAGATTACTTGAATGTAGAAACACTACTGTGTTAATTGACATTCGAGGCAGCTGCTCTGGTCACCTGAAAACAAGCTGCAAGCAGGTGGGAACACCAAGTCAGCATGGGCTTGGCAGGCCTGCAGAGAGGTGACCGGTGCCAGGTCTGAGCAGCGGGGTGAGGCACCAGGCAGCAGCCGCGTCGGCAGCCTCCCGGGTGGCGGAAGGCAAGCACCGAGGACGTGATCCTTCCGATCAGGAGGTACCGTTTCCGTTTCCTATTTCTCTACATAAACTGTACCTTGTGGAAAAGTATTTTCAGCAGTTTATGAAGTGCGAGCACCAGCGTCTCCTCACACGCGAGGCTCTGCTCGTTTGCCAGAGCGCCGTAACGATGGGCTTCGTCAGCGCAAGCCGCCACCGAGCGCGGAGCTGCTCCGGGGCTCAGAACAGGTGCTGCTGCCCCAGGCGCAGCTGGAACAAGCTGACGTTCCCGCACCCTCCCCTCACCCTGAGGCGGCACAAGGCGAGCAAAGGGGACCGCCGGGCCGCGGTGGTGCGGAGGAGCAGCCCCCAGCAGCGTGCCGCAGCCCTCGCCCGCCGCCCGCACCGCCGACCGCACCGCCGGGCATCGTACAGCCGCACGCGCGTGCACACGAGCACGTCTGCACGTGCTCACACTCTCCAGTCCCTTACAGAAAATAAAGAATTACAGGAACGTCATGCATATTTTAAGCTGATACACTGGGGGATTTTCAGACCAAAAATGCCTTAACCAGAAGGCTTTGTATTTTCCTTGCTCTCAAGAACTGAGAAGAATTCATATACAAACGATGACAAATACTTCATTCAAAGAGCCAGTTACTCCCCAAGCAAAGGGAAGAGGGCCAGCGCGAGCAGTCAGCGCGGCTGCATGCAGCTAGCCCCTCTGCTTCGAGACCACAGGAATTGTTTATCACTGAGACTCTCCCAGGCTAATTGAAACCAGCCCTGACTTTTGAACCTGCAAGCACTAAAGAAACTTTAAGTGTTTTCTCCTACTGAGATTTGGCCTATGGGGACTGCTCATTGCTCACCCCTCAGTCATTTTCGGTTCATTTTATTTCCACCTTGAAGGAATCCTTAGTCTAAAAGATGCTTTAGCAATTCTCTGGTAAAACACTGTATTTATAGCACAAGGACATTTTGAGACTCTGTTGCCCATGTTGCATCCTTCTAAGGATATTGATACTAAATAAGTTTGAATCTATACTTCAACAGCCCATATTCTAAGAGCTTTCAAATTGTATCTTGCTGGCTTACACTTATAACACGTAACTTAGTGACATTAGCAATGCACAGCGTGCTCTCACTTAGGATTTTCACAAGCTCTTAGAAACAGGAATTTGCACAAAGAATTGGAAAGAGAGAGGCCAGCTCAACCTTGAGTTGGTCTAGCATTTACAAAAACTAACATGCAAAACTTTACAGTCTAAAGTCAGACTTCCCCAATGGTCCGTGCCGTACTGGACAGGCACGCTGGCCTGCCCTACGCATCAGCATGGTATGATTTTTTTCGGTACACATCTGCATTTGGAGGCTGCGACAGGACGCCAATATCTAATATCTCTCTGCAACAGGACGGGTTGGAAAAACACGGCAAGCGTAACAGAGTACTGCCAACACACAGCCCAGAGCCTCATGGCGATGGGGCAGCCGATACAGGTCAGAGCACCAGGGCCTGGCAGCCTGACACCCCAAGCTCTCCTCCAGCTCCCCGAATCCCCCCGGGACACCGCTCAGTGCACCACAGACTAAGCCAGGACAGGCAGGAGCACATTCATCTTCTCTGCAAACATCAGCTCCAGGAGAGATTCCACAGATAAGACAAGTTCATTCAAATTCATTCATCTGAGAATAGAAACCTGAGCCAAAACTAACATACATTTTATGCTTATTTACAGACCACCAGAGACTAAAGGATTCACCAGACAACTCACAGGTACCTTCTCTGCGACAGCAGTGCAATGCCAGAGGCTCCTCGTCCTGGGAAGTTTCTCTGCGCTCTGGCCCAAAGCCCAGCTCCGTCCCGGGTCTCTCATCCCTCGCCGGTCCTGCTCGCACCACCGGTCACGCTGTGGACCAGCCGTCGGCCACGTAGCAGCAAGGAAGACGCTACAAGCCCATCGTTGCCTGGACAGATGATTCATCTCATTGTAAGAGTGGTCAAACAACTACCAGCTTGCAGGCCGTAAGAAATGCTCACAGGTTGATCACAAAACCATCTCCGTATTCCCAGCGTTCAGCACATTCATCTGGCCAGAAGCTCTGGGCATCCTGAGGAGCAGCCCCACTCCAACCTCAGCACCCGGTGCCCCACGCAGACACTCCCCAGAGGAGCCTGGGGCAGGCAGCCCTCCGCTTTAAAACTTCTGGGGAGCATCAGGTGATGCCCGTGATGAGGAGCTACGGCCCTCACCTGTGCCTCCCGGGAGCTGAGGAGCAGCGGCTCGGCAAGAGGGCTGAAATGGTCTGGAAGCTTGTCTCAAGGACGGCCCCAAGATGCTGTGCTGAAAAACTGCATCTGCACTGCTAGATCCCTTGCCTATGGTCCCAGCTGAGATCAGCTCCTTATATATATATATATGTATATATATGCATATGCAGCCATGAGTTGTCTCAGTCAGAGTATATGGAATACAATCTATGGTTTGAAAAAAGAGGCTTTTAACTTCCCATGGTGCTGCCCCCCGAATCCAGTGTTTCCATACTGCTGGCTTATGGACAGGCGGCCGTCAGGTCGTGCCGCACGTGAATAAGGTAGTGATGATGTTCATGAGCAAAAGAGAGGGAAGAAGAAAGGACCCACTCGGTGAGCCTGTGCAATGAACCCCTCCAGAAAGAAAGGCCTGACCCAGACCTCTCCTTTTCTACCTCAAATGCAACGCGCTTTTCCTCAGCCTGGCCTCCCGCGAGCGCGTGGCCCTGCCCAGTCCCAGACCCCCCCCAGAGGGCCCAGACCGCGGGCCCTGCGGGAGGACACGGGAGGGCAAACTGCACGTGACGGCTGCTCGCCACACGGCTAGATGTCGGGGTCCCCAAACGCGGGGACGCCCAGCTATGGCGGCGGGGCGGGTGAGGGGCCCGTGTGCCTTTGAGCCCCACGTGCCCGCAGCCTCGGCGGCCCCGCTGCGGAGAGCCCGGCCCCGCGGGGCAGCGGCGACCGCTGAGGAGGGTGCAGCAGCCCGGCCGAGCTGGACACGGCTGAGCCGACGCGGGTGCGGGACGGCCACGGTCCCCTCGCGGGCACGCGCACGGGGAGAGCGAGGCCGACGGCTGTGCCCGTCGCCCCACCGGGCCTCGCTCAGCAGGCGGCCGGCAGCGTCTCCCGCAGCAGGCCCAGGCGCTCCGCAGGCCGCGGCGCCGACACCTTCCGCCCGGCCGGTGCTGCCAGGCTGGGCCCTCCCTCCGGACGGCTGCGGGAACGCCCGGGGCCTTTGGGTGGGCTCCTGGCGCTGCAGCAGCCGTGTCGGCGCGGCGCCGTGCCCGGGCTGGGGGGGTGCGGGAGCCAAGCGCACCTGCAAGTGGGACGGGGGTAAAACCGTCTGGGAAATGCGGACGGAGGCTCGCGGACACCGAGCGCGTCCTGAGGAGCCTCGCGAAGCCTTCTCGCTCCGTATCAGGCGGAATCGGCCTGGCAGACTCACGCGTGCAGGCCGGTCGCTGCCCCGGGACAGAAGCACCGGCGGCACGTCCCGTCACCCCCCGGGCGGGAGCAGTCCCGCCGCGAGCACCGGTGCAGCGCAGAGCCACCTCCGCTGGCGCACGGCACTGTCAGCCCTTCACAGCCTCCCTCCTCGTCCTCAGGGAGGGAAAGGCTTTACGCCACACCGGTCCTCGCTCCCCACTGCGCACATCTGTGCCCAGGCAGGGGGACATGTGCACAGGCCAGCTCAGGATCTGCAGCAAAGCAAAGCCTCCCCTGCCAAGGGGAGGTTGCCCTTGCACCCGGAGCCGGCGGTTGCCCGTCCTGAGAAGCGGCCGGTGGAAGCTGCGGCTGCTCACGCTGGTCCTCTCTGCTCTGGGCTGCTGCGGACAGCTGAGACGTGTCCAGCGTAAACACGCAGAGCGGCTTGGCTGGTGGGGCCCGAGGACGTCCCTGCAGCAGCCGAGGGCCGCGCGGGACACCAGGCTGCCTCCGCGGGACAAGCACCGACGTGGGCGGGGGGTGCCCGGGCCTCAGCTGCGCCGCGCTGGGGAGGGGCCGTCACCTGCGGGCAGCCAACACGAGGCCGCGGGCCGCCAGCTCCCGGGCGAAGGAGGCGAAAGCATCGGTTCAGCTCTGTCCCTGGAGGGAGGGGACTCACCCGGGCGGCCGCCCTCTCCCGCGCGGCGTCGGGGCAGGGCCGGGCACCGCACGCACCTCGCTGCACCGACGACCCGCTCCCCGCGCCCGGCTTGCTCCGGCCCGGCCGAGACGGCTCCGTCGCGCGTTCGGCGGCAGGCGGGACCGTCCCTTCCCCAGCAGCGCGGCACGGGGGGACCGCGGCCAACACGGCCACCCCGCCACGGCCACCCCGCCACGGCCACCCCGCCACGGCCCCGCGCGCCGCAAGGGAGCCGCGCAGATCCCCCCGCCTCCAAAGTGGAAGCGCGAACCGGTTTCTATTAATTCACAACAACCAGACGCTTTAATTATAGCTATTAAAAGCTGCCCTGTATTTATACTTAATAACATCATCTTTACCGGGGCCTTGAAGAGTTCACGCTCTTCCGGCAGCCGCTTTCTGCAAGCTCTGCGCTAGACGGAGCTGCATAAACTTCACGCAGGTTTTGCCTTTAGTGAAAGGACTGTAGATTTACACTGACGTGAGACAAAAATTCAGCTATAAAATGTGAAATTATGAATCTAACCTCTACAAAGTCCCAGCATAACACAAACCAAATTCAAACACCAGACACAAAATATTTTCTTTTGAAAATTCTTGCATTTTTTAAGCTCAAATTCATTCCAGTCCATGTGAATCTAGCTGGCAGCCAGCTTAGTACTGCTCCCTACTGTCAGTACAAAAACAAACAGAAATTTACAGCCTTTTCTCCTTTCAGAATTGTCACAGAGCAAATTACTCAAAACAAATAATATATCTGTTGATTTACACCCTTCCTGCAGGTCAGGGGGTTCTCAATTTATTCACTATCGGCACTCATAGCACACGTACCTCTTTGTAACCTCTCTTCCTTAGAAGACTTTTCTATATCCTTTTCTTGCACATTTTCTGTGTTCTAACCCCAACATTTGCACTGTGTTCATTATCCAGCATAAGTCACAGCAGCTGCATCCATACCTTGCTCTGGACAACTTCTGTTCTAGCCATCACGGCGTTACTGAACGCACGCCATAAAATTCGTTCTGAAGAACAAACAAGAGTTAATTTATCTGGTTTGTTTTTCACAAACATTTGTCCAAGTAAAGTTTAATTGCCAGGTCTGTTCGGAGATGAGATGCAAAACCATAAACAATAGCTTTAAAATAAAAAGTCAAGGGAAACGTTTCTCACCCTCCTCTACCCAGAGCAAGCAGCGATCGGGACACTAATGCCCCCGCGGTGGGCGCTGAACAACGTCACTGCCTCTGTCACCTGCTGTCTTGAGTAGCAAGTCCTTTACTTTTCTGGAAGAACAGAGAAAGTGAGAAAAAGAGAGAGACAACGGCAGCAAAGGTGACGCACCATAGTGCAATGGCCAAAGAATTATGCTCACAACTTCCTGCTGAAAATCTCAACAATACAAGAAGAAACAGATTTTTTCAGAGAGGAATATTCAGTTATTTCCCACTTCTTGGTACAACTGGCTGAATGTTGCACTGTCCTGAAGGCGCAGTCACTTCTGCTCATCAGCTCATACTAATGATGCATCTTTTTGGTGGGAAACGTAGGATCAAGATTTTTTCCCCCCCCGACAAGCAATTATGGTGTTTCAACAGTGTCCCAGACCCCAGTTTCCTAGCTGGTCATGCTGGCAGGAATGCTACCGTATACAAAACGCAGGACGGCACTGATTCTGAACAGAAACTGACCCCTAATTGATAGTCCTGCTTTTTTATGAGGTATTAGTTCATAAAAGATTCTGCAGATCCACCTAAAGCCCCTTCCTCTCTGAATTTCCTCAGGATGCAATCCATTGAAGTTTCAGCATGGCCTTTATTGCAGCATGTGCTGAGGCTTCAAATGCGAAGCAACATTTTGAAAGGCAGCATCTGTCTCCGCAGGCAGGAAAACCCTTCGTTAGCATATTGAACTGTTGCACATAGTAAGAGGTTCAGTGCGAGCCGTAAACTCTTGATCTTCCCTAGAAAGTCTCTACTTTCACTTATCAGCCTGACATCTCACAGTGGGGCCACCTGAGCAGACCACGGGGCTGGCTCCAGGGCTCGCAGACTGGAACCAGACCCCGGAGGGAGCACGGGCGGAGGTGGCCAGCTCCCCGGGACCCTCCAGCACACTTCAAAGTGACATGTTTCAAGCAGTCCTCCCCGCCAAACCCCATCGCCTTCAAAGCCCACGCAGCTTTATTGCCTGGAGCACGTCAAGTACTCATCCAGGGATGCACGGCAGTTGCTCTCAGCTGAGGACAGAGCGCAGCTTTGCAGATGCATTAGCATCCTGTGCGCCCCTCCGATTTTTTTAAGAGGAATTCAGAGCTGATTCTGTTGCTCTGGCCCATTCTTTGATTTTTACCATCCCACTTCTGCCTCATGCTTGAAGGTCCCGTGTCAGAGCTCACACACAAGTAATTTTAAGTAGAAATACAGCAATCCAGAAAATAAGAAAGGAAAGAAAAGCTCCCCAGCAGTTCGACTCTGAAGTATAAGACAAAATTTCTCTGAACTAGAAAATGAGTTAACACATAATTAGGGGGTTTCCCAAAGAGACCGAATAATTTATGGGAAGTTACTGACATGTTCCTGACATGTTTAGTCCAGTTACGCCTTTGTACAATATTAGACTCTGACATCACAGCGTCAGAAGACAATGTTTTCAAAAGAAAAATCAGTTATTGTGAAGCCAACAGAATAGAAGCTCCAGAAACTGCTAAACTTAGAGCATTTTCCTAAATCATTATTTTATAAAAGGAAAAGGAAAACATTCCTGGCTGTGTGCAATGTGTGCTGAAGTCACAGGATCCCACTTGTAACAACTTTCCTTCCCCTTGTCACAGCTGAAATTAACTGCGCTCACGAGGAGGCAAACGAACAGAACCAGAGCGCTCGCCAAAGCCGTCTAGCAATTTGTTACCAAAATTATTCACTGAGCAAAGACCTTCCTCGCCAGTGGTGAAAAGGAGTAATTCTAAATCTGAATAAACAAGTTTCCTATATCGACAAATGGATTAATGGAGTGCATATTTTGCAGAGAGCTGTAAGAAAACGACTGCCCTCAGACAAAGAGAGGGTGCTTCTTTCTGTGTGAAGATACAGACACGGTTTATCTAATGGTTGGAAAGTTTACAAGAAAACAGCAAACTTCGTGCTGTGGTTATTGAACTGAAGTAGTACTTTACTAGAACCAGGTTTTTTTGGTAATTTTGTGGTTGTAACAACTATTTTCTTTACATACTGCTATAGAAAAGGGACTCTTTTTAACTTAATTGAAGACACTATCAAGAGTAAATACTGGGGCTTTTAATAAAAACAGTATGAGGAGAACATTCAAAGCTAAATAATCAGAAGCAATTTGTGTTCATGAGCAGAATGATGTGTCATTTTTTTCCCTTGCAACTCTCTGTGCTGGATCAGTTTTGAGACTGTGGCAAACTTTAAACCTATCTCAAAATAATGAACAGCAGTGAGGGTTGAAGATAGTTTGAAAAATACACTGGAAAGAGAAAACATATGCCACAGAGTGTGGTGCAAAAGTCATATTTCATGCATGACTTTAGAGAATGTTAATAAGGATTAGAACCATACTTCACCAGAATAACAATCCCTCAAAGAAGTATAATTAATTTTTCTTTAGATCTCTGTTAGACAAAAATACAGGGGAGAGAGCATTGTTGCCTACAGATTTCACTCTTTCTAAGAAATATAGCCCTGAAATACACGTCATAATTGTACACTATAACTGGAGTGTAGTACATGACTCATTTGCTTTATAGTTGTTGGTTTTATAATACTATGAATCCAAAAATATTTTAAACTTCAGTTTTTTGCTTTGGCCAATAAATATGATTAAGATAATACATCCAAAAACATATGTAAGCTGTGTATGTGCAACATATGGAAAACAGATGTGTTCTTAATTTACATATGACCTAAAAAAATCAGCTGATTACCAGAGATGGTACTTTGTGAAGCTGTTTCGGGCTCAGAAGTATTGTTGCTAGCTCAGCACCATTTTAAAGCAGGCAGTTTGCTTCTTTTGCGCCCGAAACCCCAAACGCAGCGCTGCAGAGAGACTGCGTCCCTGGAGCAGCGTCGCTTGGCTTCACGTACATCAGCCCAGAAATGGAAAACCAAGATCATTTGTTTCTGACTACAATTGTTATTGAAAACTTTTCTTTAATATTTTAAGTGTATGTTCCAGCACACAAGGGCAGAGCTCGGGTCGCACCTGGCTAAGGCTCCTCCAGCCGTAGCGGCAACGAGGGCCGAGCTCCGCTTCCAAGAGCTCCACGAACGGAAGGCAAAGTTATACCCGTCTCGCTGGTGAGAAATCATGCCGAGGTGGTAGTCATTTCTTCTCTAAAATCAAAACAGATCAGGCAGTTTTCTTAATTATAACCCCTCAAGATAGAGGTTCTCTAGAGACCATGTTCTGGTTTCTTTCTTTTTTTTTTAACTATAACTGATAAGAAAACGATAACTGAACACCGCATATAAACGGCGATGAAAAGCTCAGCTTGTGCGGCTCCTCTGGCGGAGCACACAGCCCAGCTGATACAGCGAGCGTTTTAGCTAGTGACGCCAGAAGGAGTCAAAGCCGGGCTGCAAAGCGGGGCACCACAGAAATACGGGATTCCTAAATGTTTTTTAAAAGGAAGGAAAAACTTTCTAGCCTTTCGCTGAGAAGAAACGGTTCAAAGCACAGGGAGAGCGTCAGGGTACGAGATAGCCGTTCCAAAACACACGGCTAATTGAACAAAACACTTGTAAATAAAGACATAGGCTTTTTTAGGCAGACGTTTGTCACAGCTAGGAAATTCTGCCTCTCCTGCCAGGCTCCAGCTGGCAGCATCCCCGGGAAGGGCTCCAGCGCATCCCCACGCCGCGCTGCCAGCACGTCGAGCGCCTGCCGCGCGGGACCCCTCGGGGCTCGCGGCCCACCGCGACCCACCGCAGCCCATTGTGACCCACCGCAGCCCATTGCGACCCACCGCAGCCCACCGCAGCCCATCGCAGCGCACTGCGACCCACCGCAGCCCATCGTGACCCACCGCAGCCCATCGCGACCCACCGCAGCCCATCGCCCCGACGCTGGACCGGGCCGGTGGTGGGCAGCGGGCAGCACTCGCCAGCCAGCTTGGCGACACGTCCCCTTGGTCGCATGCTGCGGGCCTGGGCAGCGAGGCCCTTGCACGGCCCCGGTGTTCCCCCAAGCCGACAGCCACTTTTGGGGGTTTTTTTTTAAGCAAATAATTTTCCAAAAATCTTTATCCTCTCCGCTGCCTGCTGATGTGCAATGCGGGGATTTAGTGCTGCAGCAAGCACCCCAGGGCAGCAGCAGAGCGGACCCGGGCTGCCCGTCACCTGCTCCTCAGCCCTCCGGCGCGGGGACGCGGGACGTGCTCCTCCGGCACGGGCGCGGGGAAGAGGGCCAGGCGGCAGGGAGCTCAGAGGAGCTGCTGAGTTCGGTTCCTCCTCCTTGTTCCCTCCCCCAGGATTTTCCTTTCCGTGTCCCAGAATCCATCCTCTCCCCAGGAAATCTCTATCTATACCAGCCAAGGCAAGGGGACGTGCGGTTACTGCTGCCTTCCCGTCCCGCACGCGCTGCTCCCGCCTGCAGCACCGCACCGGGCAGGGAGCCGGCCCGGCCGCCCTCCCCTCCTGCCGCCCGCGGCACACGGCGCGACGGACCCAGGGAGGGGTCCAAGTCTCACCCTACTTTGCAAATCTATTGAGCGAGATAAATAGGTCCTTCTGTGATACATCCTAAAAACTCAGTCCCGTGAGATGTGGCATCACTGTATCAAGGAAAAGAAAGACACACACAGAAAAGCAGCCAGCCTGTGGGCTGCTGGGGGCATTTTCTCGTCCTCATCAGGGACCTCGTGATCCGAAACATCTGCGTTGTCTTAGGCTGGCCATCAGGACCCGCTCTCCCTCTGAACTCCAACCGTTTCCCCTCGCCGCCGCTCGAAGCCTCCCTGGGTCACGGGCCCTCGCACACAAATCATCTCGGCCTCGCGAGGGGGTGAGGGAAAGGCAGGAGGCTCTGAAATTCAATCCCCCGAGGTTTTTTCTTTTTCTTCTCTCTTTGGTCCAAACAAAAGTTATTTTTCTTTCGATGAGCGCGCGCTAGCGTCAGCCGCTAACGCGGAGCCCCTCCGGCTCCCACGGGCGAACGCGGCCCCCCGTCCGCTGACCCGCGCCGGAGCCGGGCAGGACGCGTCCAGCAGCCCCGACGGCCGCGGGAGGAGGTCCAAGGCCCGTCCCCGAGCGCGGGGTCTGGCTGCCGCTGGACGCGCTGCATTGCCTGGCTCCGAATGAAACGGACCTGTTAGCTTGCACTACATGATATCCTGCCTGGGAACCTATTTTTAACTGAGTTATTGCCTTTTGCACACAAATAGGAGCAGTGAAGAGCTCCTAAGTTTCAAAACGCTAAACCCAGGAGATTAACAGGCTCCCGGATTGTTTTTGGAAGTCATTTTCTCTGAAATACTCACAGCCTCTTACCGGATTGGATTGGTTTGGTTTGCATTTAACATTTCTGGTATGTTAAAATACAGTCCTGTTCTTGCATTTAAGCTGGAATTTCTTTGAAAAGTCTGATGTTTTCAAGGCTATTTACAATTTTCCAAAACCTCGTCCCCAATCACACTCTGGCATCACACTGTCTGCCACAATTCAGCTATTAGTTAACTGACCTTAAAAGTTTACAGGTATTTTATAGACACCCCTTCACCAGCCTCGTGGATCATCCGGGTACTAAAAAATGTTTTTAGTTCACTTTATCCAGTCCTGTCCTTGCTGTGGAGACTGCAGCCAGACTGGAAATAATTTTGGGATTGAGATTCGAGCAGAACGGCGTGGTTAAAGAAAACGTGCTCTGCTGGAGAAAAGCGCCGTCACCTGCTAGATTCGTTCAGTGCTTGGGTTTGCTGGAGCATCGCAGCAGCTATGTTCACCTGTTTACGCTCAGTGACTGCGGGCAGCGGTGGTGGAGGTGGGACAAGTCCCGGCGACGCGGCAGCCAGCAGGTCTGCTGCTCCGCGGCTCCCGGCGGGTCCACGGGGAAGCCGGTCCCGGGCCGAGGGCGCCGGCCCGCAGCAGCCCCGGCACGTCGCTCCAGGGAGGCCGTTGGTACCCGCCACGGCGATGCCCACGCCGTCCGCAGGCTACGCGTGCCCTCGCGCCGGGGAGGGAGCGCAGGGTCGCCAGGAGCCTGGGTGGGGGACGGGGAGGGGAAAGGGGAATTCCGGAAAGATAATTTCTTAAAACGTTTAATTAGCACTGACTCCTAACATTTAAATTACTTAAAAAAAAAGAAAAAGTACATAAAGATGAACAATACAGAGGAGCTGGACACACCTTCTGAAACCAGGACCGGTGAGTAGCTGCGATTAAGCTGGCTTGCAGAACATTACTTTAGGGAAGTTTTAGGCAGTATCACTACCAATAAGGCCAGCCTGGATAAAAGGAAAAAAACCTTAAAACTTTCCCCTTCCCTTGCTTTTGATTACAGCTTGAAAAAATATTTAACATGAGAAAAAAATAATTAGACTATCTCCCAGAATGCAGCATTCTTCTACAATTGCCCAGACTTCTGCTTTGAAAATTGGAGCAACCAGTATAAACTTCACGAATCCACTGAGGAGGCAACTCTTCAAATACCTGTGGTTTCCCACATTTTCCAAGAAAAATAAAAAGATTTATAGTTTCTCATGTTAAATCTGAGAGGCTAAACTTTGAGAGACATACTTGCCCACCTGCTGCATGTGTATTAGTTCTAGCTGAAGAGAAGTCAATAAAAATGGAGAAAGAAGAATTTGCAGGGCTGGTTAAAGTAATAAGATTTGTTTCAGAGCATCTGATCTTTAGACTAACAGACTTCCAAACAGTTGGACAAGTAAATAAAGCACCGCAGGGAACCGCTAGTTGAAATAGGTTACCGCAGGGATACGCACAAAGGAATTCCTGCAACTAAGAAAGGGCTGGAGCTATGAAACCATAATACCAACTGTTGGGATGAATGGTTGACTTCTACAACACTTAAGAGCAAATTCTATAGGTATCCAGTCTTTGAGGACTGCATAAAGTTCTGTTCTGAGCTTTGGAAAATATTAAACCCATTAATAATTACCACTGAACAACAACAATGTTTTGCACTTCACGGTGATCCCATGCTTCTGAAAAGATGGTTTGTTTTTAGTTCCACTTGCTCCATTTTAGGGATGGAAGGTTTGACAAAACCTTGTGATATATCTCACTACATAGTGTAATACACAAGAAGCAAAAGAAAATACGTGCTTTAAAAATCTTATTTTCTTTAGAGAAATAAAACAAAAATTCAAACAAAAGCAGTTAACCTATGAATCCTTCTATTCCCTCCCTGGGATTTCTCTGCACCATCTCCACAACTTCCCCTGGATGGCAGGAGGACGGCAAATGCAAGTTATTTACAGCCATGCAAAACAGGGTACATCAAAAATATACAAAAACATCACAGCTTCCAGCAATCAGGCGTGGGGCTGTGCATACAGTAGGCAGCAGCTTTCTGCTCTGGCAGAGCAGAGCGCGGACCGCGAACAAAGCGGGAGATGTCCCATGTTCATCCAGCTACCAGGGGGTGGAGGTGACACTGTTGTAAGGTGCCATCTGATCAGGACTTCTTTTCTGTGCTTGACATGAATAAGGGGATTAGGATGGCAAGTTTCCGTGAGCTCACTCCATGGGACAAAGGGCCCCGAGGTTTAGTGTCACACTGCCTGATAAAAGTACAGGAGGCTGTCAATCAGGGGCTCCGAGGTACTTGTGTCGGTGACATAATCTTATTAGAAGATAAACCAGCGAAATCCTTTTCATGATGAAAAGTTACATTTAATTGCTCCTTTGCTTTGCTTTCCTTTCTCTTGTTCATTTGTCCATTTAACTTTGTTAACGTTCGCTATTACAGCAGCATAACGGCACAGAGATGCAAGCCGTCTAAACCGTGCCTATGTTCATAACGAATAAATGAGTTTACGGATGCTAACGGATGGTTGCGTCCGTGCACAAAAAGAGTCACTTGTGATCTTTCAAACAGAGGGTCAAAAGAGTTACTGAATTAATTAGCAGGCGTTCTCATGCACAAGGGTAAAGTTAAATGTTATGTCAGTTGTTTTAATGCATAAGTAAGCTGACAAAAAGACTAAAAAATTGCCAAGCTCCGTCTCTGTGCAACAAACAAAAGGGGGATTTCTAGTATCCTGTTAAGGGAACAAATCCATATTAGCCCCAGAAACGTGACTGTTTCACTTTTGGCTAATTTCAGGTTTGTTTCCTTCCTGTGTCACAAAACAAGCGCTGATGCCGCAGCAGAACCGCTGCTCGCCGCCTTGGAGGGAACCGAGCGGAGCCTCGCTGGAGCCGGCGGCGGGAGCCGGGGACCCGGCGGCTCTGCAGCACCCGCTTCCCGCCGCGGTGCCCAGGGACCGCGCGGCTCCGGGCTCCGGCGGGGATCGGCTGGGCCACGACGGGCGGGCGACCAACCGCGGGGGCCCCGGGGAGCGCATGGCTCCCGCGCCCGGGAGGCCTGGGAAGCCGGGAGCGAGGCGGGCGCAGGGCTCTGCTCCGGGGCAGAGGAGCGAGTCGGGGGACCCCGGACACCCGGACAAGAGCGGCCCTGCGCCCAGTGCCTGGGACAACCTCTCGCAGGATGCACGTGCAGATGCGTGCATGCACACGCATGCACGGGTGTCCCCGCGGAGCCCAGGCACGGGTGTCCCCGCGGAGCCCAGGCACGGGTGTCCAGCCGGAGCAGCGGTGCAGCCTCGGCCAGGCCGCCGGGCGAGCGGGACCAGCGCCCGGCCCTGCTGCAGCTCAGTCTCTGTGCATCGTCCTCCCTTAAATCTCCAGCCCGATATTTAAATGGTCAGGGATAAGGCAGCGGCGACGGCTCCGCTCGCTGCCATCGGCGCCGGGGCAGCACGCGCCCCGCAACGCCTGCGGTGCCGCGGACGGCTCGGGCCGCGCAGGATCAGCCGCCGCAGAGCGGGAGCTCCGACGCCCCAGCGATGCCAGAAGCAGCAGACTGGCAGGAAGCTGTGAGCAGTTTTAAAGCTGTTTTCCAAATATTTTCAGTTTGGGAAAGAAAGTTTGGATTTGATCTTGTTTCAACAGGATGGATCCAACAAAGGCTAAATTTTAGGTCAAGATATCTGTCCTGCAAAAATCAGAATGGACGTGAAGACGAGCCAGGTCTCGGCATGAACAGTAGAGCAGAGCTGCTCAGGTGGCAGCGGCTGAGACTGTCCCAGAAAACCACCAGGAAAGTGAATCAGCATTTGCCCCGCAGTTTCGCTACCCTAAGGCCCCCGACGCTGCGGCTAGCTGCGTAGGCAACTTTACCTTGTAAATAGCTACTTAAGAGCCTTGCTAAGGTGAGTAAAATTAACCACCCTGTTAAAGCAGAATCACAGCCCAAGCTAGCAGTTATGCTTCTCAAAATATATATATTTTTAAATCATCATATAACAGTTACAATTAATAAGTTACGAACTTATATTCTCAGTAAACTACTGCCGCCATTTAGTGGCATGGAGGTCCGCTGAAGTTTTACACCAAGTACCTGAGGGCGCGCGTTATCCAAACAACCGAGCTCCACAAACGTGAAACGTTTAAAGAAAAAACAACTCCATTCATTTTGTATATACTGCTCCGTATTTCGTCCGAGTGCCTATCTGACTGTGAACAAACTACCAGTTTAAAATAAGCTGAAATGTTTCAAGAAATTAAACGTGTAACTCTTTCCCTTAATTCAGATTTTCTCAAAGAAAACAAATCTTATAAAATTCTTGAAGATAAACACATTATCATGTAAGGAACTAACAAAGAATTCTGACAAATGTCCTGCCTTTTTAGTAAAAAATTGGATAAAATATAACAGAGGAGGAGCAGAGTGGTTGATAGTAGAACAGAAACAGCTGATATATATGATTTTACACTGGTTAAATCACTGGTAGTTGGTAACTCAGTGAAAGGACAACTGCTGGGTCAGCAGGCTGCCGATCACGTATCCCTCAGCATCCACAAACGCTTCACCAGCTTCCACAGACAATTTGAAAACATTTAAAGTTACTCTACAAACCTTATTTTTCATATTTCCTTTCAAGAAGAATTCCAGTTAATTTACTGGAATTACTATTTTCTCTCAAAACAACACTTTCTGTATTATGCATATTTACAAATCCTTTACTGTTTTCAAATATTTAACCACACATGAGGAATGCGCCATACCTGCAGGTTCTCTGCTAGACTCTAGAGACTCCAATTACTAAATTGAGAAAATGAGCCAAAAATATTTGCAGAGAGGTTACCTGCTGTGAATCCAAATTTCCACTGAATTTCTTCTGAAATCAGCACAAGATGTGGAACAAAATCAGACCCGAGCTCGGCTCTTGGCTCGGACAGCTGTACTGTCCCCACCATCTGCCATGTTGCACCTACCAGGCTACTCAGCGAAGCAGAACTATTATAAACCAGCGACTGAGAGATTTCAAAATAGCAATGAGAAAAGAACAATGGGTGAGCGAAATAGGAAAATTTATTTTTACTGATCAAACTTACTCAAATCCAAGAAGCCATTAGGAAGTGCTGTCAACTACCGCTTGAAATCTAAGAAAGTAGCCATTCAAAGCACAGTAGGCCCTTATAAACAGTTAATCCACGCAGCTGCAGTAGTTAAAGCAAACACACTACCCTTCACTGCCCCATCAATTACACCTTCCCAGAAAAAAATTACACAAACTTTGTAGGATTTTTCAGAGAGAAGATGGATTCTTTTGGAGACTTGAGGTCAAGACTGGGCTGTTTAAAGTATATTATTAACAAATAAACATTTATTGCAAAAAAACCCTATAGGCCTTTGGGGAGGAAAATGGTGTTATTTTTGGCATCAAATGACACAAGCCATTTATGACATGAATGGCTATCACCAACAGACTGATGAAATGGCAAATGTCTCCCACTTAACTTCCCCTGGCTTCCTGAATAAACTTTTTCAAACACTTTTTTCCTTCTGAAATGGCAATAAACTCCATGTAATTTTGGTTTTCTCTCTGTTCTAGTTATTTCAAGATCCGTAGCTGGAAAGGGTTGAAGGTACTTCCAGATGGAAGCTGAAGACTCCCCGAAGACCGGCGGGGCGATGAAAATCGCATTGTCGGGATCCGGGCTGTGTACGGCCCTTGTTTGTGTGTTTTCCTGCTCGAGTGACAACCTGCAATTGGCTTTCAGATGGCTGGGTGAAAAAGCTGAGGTTTAATTGTGGCATCCAACAAATTGAATGTTATAGCTCTTGTCATTGAACGTATCCGCTACGCGCTCAGACAGACCTGTGCCAAAATACAAGCTGCATTTTTAAGTTAAAAAAGCCACAAACGGAGCAGGCTTCAATTACACTACACGATCAACGTTTGCAGGACGCGTAGGAAGCAAAGGCAGCTGCCTGCCGCCGGCTCGCTCTGCCGCTGCGTCGCCGTCGATGCCGCCGCGCGCCGACAAGGCCGTCCGCTTCCCTGGTCCCTCCGGTCGCCTCCGCCGCTCGGGATGGAGAGCCGGGCCGGGAGGCGGCCGAGGGGGCCGGGCTGCTCCCCGGGTGCTTCCTGGGGACCGCGGGGATGCTCCCACGCTCCCACGCGAAATCAATGCAGGCGCCACCGAGCTCGTTTGCTCCGCGCCCACAAAACCACGCCGGGAGCCGGCCCGGGCGCGGACGGGAGGCCGCGGCAGCCTGACGCCGTGCACCGGGCTCGCCGGAGCTGCCCGACCGTGCCGGCGCGTGACCGTGCAGCGAGAGCTGCGGCGCGATCCTCCACGCGCCGTCGTTAGCGAACTTCCCGCGACCCGTAACCGCTTGCCGCACGCCCCGACCACGACGCCCGGCGGGCGCAGACCCACCACGCCGAGCAGCAACGCCCGCGTTGCGACACGCCACGCTCCGCTTGCTCCCTCCGGTACTTTCACCTCGGCTGCAATTTTGCAACATTTCGTATATTGCTCTAAATTACAACTTGTCTTTTGTACCACAAATACGCTCATCCTTGTCTCCCATTTGTAAAAAACCAGCACTGTTGTTCTTACTACAAGCACGCCGACAACCCGAAACGCGCACGCGGGACGGTGCACAGAGCAGTGCTGGCGCCAGCGCCAGAGCCGGCACTTCGGCACGTGGCTGCGTCCCGCCGCGTCGTCACCACCGCCCGCGACGCGCGAAGCACAGGCGTGCGGGCCGCCTTCCTCGCAGCCCCGAAACACGCTCATCAGCGCAGCAATGAAGGAAACGGTCTCTTGTGCGTGTGTGTAAATAAAGGCAAGGAAGCCTCCAGACTTTGCAAAGCTTCCTCCCGGCTGGTTTAGAAGAAAGTGAGCTCCTCTGCCTGGCTTTCGTTCACCGCCTCTCGCTGAGCCTTCCTTAATCACTTTCTATTACTGTGACAAAGCAGAGTTTAAGAATCAGAATCCAAAAGCTAAAAAAAGATCATTAAGACTACAAAAAGGCATATATTCTCCTGAGTACTGAGTCTCCTGTTTGCATGTAATAAAAAACAGACTTTGACATGCAATAAAATTAATAACAATAGAATCACTCCAGGATTTTTTCTTCTAAGATTTCAAGAGATCTGCACGCAGTACACAAAACTTGTGCACTGGGACTCAGGACACACTGGCTTGCACTGACCTCTGCACAGAAGAAGGTTTTGCTCACTGTTTCTTTCTTTCTTTCTTTCTTTCTTTCTTTTTCTTTCTTTCTTTCTTTTTCCTCTTCTTTCCTCTCTCTGGACTCTAATTATTATCAGAAGCTGACTGTGAAGGGGTAAAAATAAAATATGTGCATTTCCCCAGCGCAGTCGCGAGTGCAGAGAACCCGAGGGCTCGCAGAGGACCACAGAGCCGTCGGTGAGCGAGGAGCACGTGCTCGTTTGCTTCGGAAGGTTTGACGAAGGCGAAGGATTTCGGACGCCTGTGCGCGGGTCCCGGCGCCCATGCAGGGCCCATCGCACCTCCCGCAGCGGCGCAGGGCGAGGGGAACCGACCCGCGGGGTCAGGCCCCACGTGTGCAACCGCACCGTCACCGGACGAGGCCCATGCCAAGGTCCAGCCGAGCAGACAGCTCACCACGCTAAACCGCGACGAGCGCGTGGGGCGGTTCGGCCTGCGAGGAGCCCTGTCCCCGCGCACCGCGGAGAGCAGCGAACCGACCTGGCCCGGCACCGCGCGCCCCGGCACGCCCGGGAAACCGGCTTCGGCGGGTGACTCACGGGCGCCGTGGCAGCGAGGATTTGCCGGCTCAGGCCCTCACCGGGCCAACGGGCTGGCGGCGGCGCGTGGGCAGGGAGGCTTCCCCGGCGGACGGCTGCTGCCCGAGGAAGGCGCTGCTCCCCGCGGCAGGGCTCCCGCGCCCGGGCGGCCGGGCACCGCGCGCTGGAGGCACGAGAGAGAGTCCCCGCGCCAGCCCGCACGTGCAAACGAACCTTCGCGGAGCGGCCGCTCACCTGCGAACCGCGACGGCTAACGCACCGCGGGCGGCGGGCGGGAATCACCGCTTTCTTCCACGGGAAGCCAAGGAACGCAAACTTCCTAACGACGGGGCAGACCCGTCGGAGCAGGTAAGCGCATCCCACACCAGCACGGTGAGCACCGGTCCCGCTGCCCACGCCGGCCCCGCTCACCCGCCGGGTCCGGGAAGGGCCGGCCGTCGGCTCCCATCGGCTCCCGTCACCTCCCGTCACCTCCCGTCACCTCCCGCCGGCTCCCGCGCGGCTCGAGCACGACACCGACACCCGCCTGCACCCCGGGCTGCTGAGGCGGCGGCGGGCGATTCTGCTGCACACGCGGTGCCTAAAGAACCCTTGTGCCAGCAAACACACAAACACCCATAAAATTGGATTAAAATTGTGACATAAGAGAGAAAGTCAGAAAGCGCAGAAGCTGCTTCCAGTGGGGAGTCGCGGGAACAGGCTGCATCGGGTGACAAAAACCGCTGGCGGCAGGGTAGCCGCGGTCCCGCACGCGCTCCACGCAAACGCGCCGCACAGCGACGATGTTCCCTCAGCCTGCGAGCAGCCAGCAGCCACTGGATGCACGAAGAAATGCTTCAGGGAATACTAATTATTTCTTTCTCCATCTCAAATTTGCTTGCTTGCTATCATAAAAATAACCTATCATAAAAGCTACACTCACAAAAAATATTGTTCATCTAGACTTTTATTTAAAGACCTTTGCTCATTTGTTTGTTTTTTTGTTGTTGTTTTTGTAATCAGTGAATGCTGATTCAAGTCACGTGAGGGAACAAACGCAGGAAAGTAAACTTCTACCAGCTACCAGGAGCATTTGGTCCGCAGCACGTGCACATAAATCCCACTAGTTCTTACTGGGAGAGTGCATCTGCACTCTTGTACATTATAAATAATATTGCAGTTAAAAAAAAAGATTGCAGTAAAATCAAGAGCCAAATTCTATCCTTTGATGAGCAAGGATGGCTCTCGTTGAAGTCAATGGGAATTGCATGTTCACAAGTTCATATCAACACTTGCAGAGGATGATTTTGTGAATATTAAAAAACATAGTATGTTTTGGAGCAAAGTAAATGACCTCCATGACAAGTGTTCTCTGTAAATGTATGGGCTTGTTATAGAGATATCAGAGTACAAACCCCCCAAAACTCCTAAGAAATATGTTATTCCTTTTTTGTTATGCTGATATTAAAGTGCATTTAATCAATTTGTGCAGTAACAGTTCTGCCATATCTATACTGAAGATCACCGTACAATTTCAAGGCCAACAAAATACCAAACTAGAATTAATCATATTAACAATTCCTTTACTGCAGTACAACCCTGCAGATGTCTACTTGTTTGGTCGCCCACGGCAAATAGTTTTTGAAAGGTGAGCAAAATACCCCAAGCTCTGTGTGAGCATCGCGATAAGGAGCACGCAGGTAGGTTTTAGCCGGCTCGTAGATTCCCATCTCGGTCCTGAAAAGCTGTCGAAACAGATCCTAGGTTCCCCTGGTAATGCTGATCTGAACGTTTTATCTTCTAAGGACACTGTATACTGAATGTTGCATACGTTCATTCTGAGCGTTTTACTTCTACATAATCTGCATTAAAATTGCATAATTTGCCACACATGGTGCTCTCTACTTACAAGGCATATTGACAGCGTATTTAACATCCAATAAATGGCAACGGTAACACACGTAGTGTGTGTATGTGCTGTTCACGTAAAAGGAGAAAATGCTTGTTATCATTAATTTGCTCAGTAACAAGCAGCACCTATGCTGTAAAATGGCTGTTTGAGAACTGCTTCGCTTCCAGGCACGGCAGCCCCGTCTGCGCCCCACGTCGCTCCCGCAGCAGCGGCTCGCCCTCGCTTTTCCTAACGCTCCCATGCCGGCGGCTGGCTCCGAGCGCTGCGACTGCCTTGCTCGTGCCGCATGGGCAAGTTTGTCAGGATGTGATCGAAGCAGTTTCAGACATACCGAAAAGCAAAACAGTATTTCACGTGCGGAGCACCGGTCTAGCCAAAGCAAGTCCAGGAACTTAAAGTAAATGTAAGGTTAGTAATTAATAATAATAAAAAAGACAATGTCAAAGATCTGCCTCAATTTTATCTTGAATTTAAAGAAGCATCTAGAAACAGTGAATAACTTGCCCGAACAAAGTGAGCAAGATTTAGATCTATATTAGCATGCAGGTTACAAACACCAAAGAGCATTATATCTAAACCCAAAAGTCGACTTGTTCCACCTTTAAAGTATTGTCATTTTTTTCTCTCTTAAGCTCTATGTGCTTGAACTCAGAATTCTAACTTTACTTTCAATATGTATCTTAATTGGATATGAAGTTATTCACATAATTTTTACATAGTTACTAATGGAGAAAAGTGGTGTTTTTTCTTTCCCTCAATGTTATCAATGTTGTTACAGCTCCCACTGTTGCAAAATAATCTTATTTCCCATTAAATTTTTAAAAACACCTTAATTCAGAAAACACTTCTGCTTTCTACAAAATTTGACTACATTTTTGTCAAACAAAGATCCGTTTTAGTTAAAAGTTTTAGACGCAGCATACCATAATTATATAGTTTGCAAGATCAATATTCAGTAATCATTCCCTGCCCACTCGATATATTTATTCCAGTTCAGTTAAAGAAAAGAAATATCCATTCTTAATTGCACCCATCTAAATAAAAGCAACTCTCTTGATTCCAGAATCTGGCTGCCAGCTAACTTAGCTGTCAAGGTTCACGTCACATTGTTATATATAACTAATCTTATTCTTTGTTCCAGAATAAATGTGGGGGTTTTATATTTTGTAATGAACAAGAAACTGTCATTTCATTATGAGTCAATCTTTGCCTCATGAGTAATGCAATCATCCCCAAATCATGCCAAAAAAACTTTCTACCACATGAAACCGTCCAAGAGTAATACTTGGTTTGTTTACCTTTACTGGAGATTACTGTACAATGCACTTCAGAGGTTTTTTATTTATTTACTTGCTTCCTTACCTCACTTGAGCAGTAACATGACATATCATACAAAAGAGAAAAAAACCATGGTCAAAAAATAAGTGTTTACCCTGGTTGTTCTGCAAATACATCTTTTGACCTGGTATACCCATAATGGAGGATATCATTATATTCTTTTTCCGTTATTCAGCAGGGTTTCAAATTCACAGCCTTTTTGTGAGTTTGCATTTTATGCAACTCGTGAAATGGTCAAAGTCAGGCCAAGCAATAGAAAATCACTTTCTAATATTATCATGAAATATTACTGTTATATTTACACACTACATTGTTACAAAACTGCCACGAAAACTGAACTGCACAAGGATTATGCAAACCAGACACAAAATGTAGTTGCCTATTTTCAGCCTAATAATGATAAGAAAAAATAAAGTATTTTACTAATCCTCTCTTTCCGCCCCAAACTACTCCACTGAGCACGTCAGCAGAAGTCTACGAGTTTCTTTGTGCATGTGCATTGGGTAGGAGGGGTGTGCGTGTGCCTGGGTGCGTGCCTGTGCTCCCAAAGGCACACACATGCCCAGCTCACAGTGCGGGACAGCCAGCTTGTTTGTTTTTAGGTATTTCATCGTGTCGACGGAAGGCCCCGTCCTCTCCCCTCGTGCACCCCAACCTCCCAATGGCTTGCACAGCGAGCACGCAGGGAGCTCACGCTCACGCCCAGCGATTTACACTATCTGCTGTATTCTTCATCCCAATAGAAGGAGATATTAAGTAAATTGAAATTAATTCTTGCTGCAACAAGAAGTACAGTAGTGAAGAAAAGCAGATTTAGTATAACTTGCAGTCTTGTCAATTTTGTCGGGGGTGAAAAATAAAAAACTTAATTTCAATTTGAGTCACAGCTGCATTACATAAAGAATATTCCTTTTTCTCCTGAAATTTCTTCCCAACTATCTGACTAAATTATGGCAGCCCCCAATTATTACTAAATATCCCCCAATTTTCAAGCCCACAATGGTAATAAGCATTTCAAGATGCATCATGCTTTACGAGCTGCTCCATATAAAAAGCAAGCAAGAAGGGTACTTATTTGCAATTGAAATTAATAACGTAATTAGTCTAAGTAGATACATTAGAATTCACCCATTTTATCACAATACATTATTTTCAGCAGAAAAAATGTGATCTCTGCTTTTGAACTGGTTCAGAAGTTTAGGCCAAGAAATAATAAACATGGTTTCCTAACAGAATACAAAATGTTCCTGTTCTTTATAGATTTCAGTGAGTAATATTTTCACAGCATATTTCATATTTATTGGTTATTCTTTCTAAGGTTGGTAGTTAAGGATTATAAATTTTCCTCATATTAATATAATTGCGTATTGTCCACACTGAGTAAAGGTCCTCCCGATCATTTTCTGTCCTGGATTAGTGTAAATTACATTTGACTATTGTGATTATTTTGTCCGACAAGGTTACCGTGAATCCTGCAGAAAACCAAAAGGTTTCCTCCAATTTTTAAACCGTTCTCCGGTCTGGGGCTCCGCTGCCGCTCACCGAGGCCACCCGCCCGCCCGCGCCCGGCCCGCGCCGCGCGTCGCCGCCGTCCCCCCGCGACCGTCCCCCCGGCACCGTCCCCCCGTGACCGTCCCCCCGTGACCGTCCCCCCGTGACGGTCCCCCCGCGCGCGGGAGACGGGCGCCTGCCGCCGCCGCCGGGACCGGGCCCACCCCGCGCCTGCTGCGCTGACGTCACCCGCAGGCGAAACAGCCCCGTCGCCCCCGCGCTGCCGCGCCCGGGGCTGCTGGGGCCGGGGCCGGTGATGGGGCCGGTGATGGGGCCGGGGCTGCTGGGGCCGGGGCCGGTGATGGGGCCGGGGCCGGTGATGGGGCCGGTGCTGGGGCTGGTGCTGGGGCCGGGGCCGGTGCCGGGGCCGGGGCCGAGAGCCCGGCGCCGCGCTGACTTTCAGCAAAAGAGTGTTTCCGACCCTGTTAAACGCATTTTTGGCGGATGACATAACTTTAATCATCACTCCACGTCCTGGGCATGTGCCTACGCTGCTCCTCATCCCTGAGTTTCGGGCAGGTTTTCTGCTCTGCCCGAAGGACGCGCTCACGAGCAGCAGTGCCCGCCCGACACCGCAGGCGCACGAAGCGGAGCAGGCACCGCCGCAGAGGACGAGCAGCTGCACGGACAGGCTCAGCACTAACACCGACGCTCCTCGGCTTAAAAACGTTAAAGCCCGAACACAAACAGAAGCTTCCTGCCAGCAAGGCGCTGTGCTGGGTGCCGCGGCAGCTCCGGCCCCGCTCCCCACTGCTCAGCCCGCCGCCGCGGCAGGGACCGCTCGCCCTGGGAGCAGAGAGTCGCCAAACTGCGCACACTTACGAACAGGGAGCTTGTGTTTTGTCCCGAGCACAAAACCTAACTGCGCTGAGAGACATCGGTCAGTACTGATGTGAAAGAATTTCCGAAATCTGAAGAGGCTAAAATTCCCGTGTTGCAACAAGGCTGCACAGCGTTTCACGTGCTTTTTGTTAGGTACGTGCTGCTCCTTGCTGGCTTCATGTGAAAAAGAAGCTCAATCACTGACAAGAAAAGGCTCAAAGATCAGGAACAGTGTAAACAAATACCAAAAATACATGGAAACTTACTGTTCATAGCATGCGATAATGATGCTAAAACAATGCCTGACATATCTTGAAGCCTTTAACAAAAATCTAAATATTTCTCTTTCTTACTCTAAGCAAAACTTAAAATCAATTGATGAAAAATTATGAAATATTAACTGTGACTATTTGCTCTCTTATTCCTTGAATAAATGATCTCTTTCACAGCCATTATTTTGAAAGCTACAATAAGAATATAGATCTTTCTACAAATTATATGTATTTCTTACATACGAAATATGTAACCTGAAACAGTTATCATTCACAGCATATATTTTTTTAAATATCAGCAAGAACTAGGGCAAATGGTTATGTAACACTGAGTAGTCAGATAAAAACAGAGCAGAAAAGCACAATCACAAAAAAAATGAGAACATACAAATGGAAAAGAAAAGTAGTATTTGTAATTACTATGTTTTATACCAAGAAACACTGCTTAGAGTGGTACAGTAAATAAACTCACTTAAGCAAATACCCTGAATGTAACTACTGCAAAACCCTTATTTTTGATACGCATTCATTCAAAAGGTTTCAGTTCATCAGAAAGAAAACTTCTTTCAAAGAAGAAAGTGCAAGTGTAAGGTGCCAAATGTGCACCAGTCCTGCAATTTGGCAAAACCCTCATTAAAGTCAAAGAGACTCTGTCTGACTTAGGCTTGCGAGATTCAGCTTCCTGATGCCGTTGTGTTACACAACTGTTTTCTCCTTTAAAACCTTTCAATCAAATATACCTGTGACCCTCAATATCTACAATTTTAGCAAAATAAATTCTTTGCATTAAGTCAGAAGATCAGTATGTTCTTTCACAAAGGTTTGTTGAATTGCCTTGTATAACAAGAGTCTAAAATACATGCATAGCATAGATGCTAGCCCCACTGATGCAGCGATGATATTTTTGTGATAAATTGCATTTATCAGGCACCTCTGACTACTTCAAACTGAGCCTGGGCCACTAATCCATCTCCCCCAGGATTTATTCTAACATTCCAGGCATGGGACTAGCTTCAAACAGCCAACATTTTTATTAAAAAAAAAAAAATGTTTTCACCCTTCCCCCTAATGTGAAATGCCCTCATCCGAGGATGGGCAGTAATCATTCCTGACCCAGTGAAAGGTTTAAGGTCTGATATCTGACCCATCAGAAGCTTGCTTTCATTAGAAAGACGAGACATCAGTTTTCCAAAGATATACACACAGCACTTGATTATAGTCCTGGGAGTTCTGGAGAAATCTGACCTTTAAATTACATTACTACATACAGAAAAATCTATTTAAAGCAAATTTCAGTAACTAAGATATTTAAGTAATATTCTGAAATCTCCCTGTTATTTTTTTTCAGAGATCTGGACCCACGATAACAAAAAAGCATCTGATTTTACTGGTACTGGTCTCCCTTCTGTACGGGAGCTGCTCCACCTCTGCATTTCAGAGCACACTCCCTCCGCATACAGGCATTTCCCACGCCGTACGCTACAGCGCGGGACGACGGCTGCGCTAGCACGCTGCAAAAGACCCGCACGACTTGGTCATGGCTTCCTTCTCCCCCCGCACGCGGACTGGGAAAACTCACCCCCTGCACTGTGCACGCAAGCATCGCTGTTTTAGACTTCAGCTATCAAAAAGGAGCATTTCGCCAAGTCTAAAACACAGCGGACGGGGAAAGTGCACAAACAACGTCAGCTTAGTTTCACATGTTTTCTCTTTCAGGTTAATAAAATTTCAAAGAAAACAAATTTTGATTTACTGTGCCTTCCCTCCCCTTTCCACGAGCTACGTCTGCTGTCAGTCCTTGGGGGCACACACAGCAGGTGACCATGTAATGTCACACTAGGTGCTGGGATTCAACAAAGGCCAACATGTTGATATCTTTTTATTGCTAGTCAGCCTGGTTACCCCGTTTCCCCCCTATACAATCGGACACCTTTGGTAGCACGGAAAGTTCTGCAAGGTTACATTTCTATTCTGAGTCAGAAAAGTATTTATTTTTTTACAAAGCAAGAGCCTATTATCCTGCCTTTTAAGACAGAACAGGGCTTCCTTTATTTTATAGAAACTAAAGAGACCACTTATGCATTACATGTATTTATAAAAGATGTAAATATTTACGATTCGAAATAATGGTTTTTAGGTATCCTAAAGGCTATTCTAAATCCTTCCATAATTAAGCAAAATATCTTGATAACAAAAATATCTAAGGTAATACTATCTATTCGAGCAGAAGTTTCATTGCTCTACAACTATAACTACTAAAGGGGGATTTACTTTATGCAGAAGTAAAGTACGAGGAATGTGAAAACGTTGCGTACACTGGAGTATGTGAGAAAACACGAACACTGCTAAAACCTCAGCCCCCACAATGGCCGGATCGCAGCGACCCCGGGAAGACGTACTCACATTTATTTTCATGTGAAGTACCCAGGCCCGCGGAAGATTCCTTAATAGCATGCTGGTCAGGGCTGCAGTATGAAATAACACGTTTTGTTGTAATTCCTAAACAGGGGGACATTTATCTAGGCCACTTATACAAGAGTTATAACCCTAACAATATTTATACTCAGCATGTCATGTTAGCATTTACTACCAGTTTCCATGGAGATGGATTTTCATGCTGTAGCTATGAAATGCACATTGTTGCCACTAAGCCACTTCAGGCCTTTCTGGAAGCCTGCTGAATGCCTGACAAAAGTTGATGCAAACCAATAGTTGTTGTTCTTTGTTTGTTGCCAGACTTCTAGCAGAGCCATATTATGTCCTAGTGATTGAAGTGCCCATGTTCGCCCCCCTCCCGGCACAAAAAGGACCCTCAATTTCGGTGACAAGCGTGAAGTGGGCTGCTGCAGGGGAGGACAGACACCACGCAGGGCAGGGGCTCCGTCTCCGCGCAAGGACACGGCGCGGCGGGGGGCTGCTTTCCCCACAAAGCCTGACATTTTGGGGATAAAGAGTAAATAAAATAAAGCGCCGGGAGCGCCCGCGCCCGGGAGGGAGGGAGTCAGCGCCGGGCTCCGCCGGCCGCAGGGGAACGGCCGCCGCCGCGCTCCCAAGGCAGGGCCAAACCCGCGCCCCCTCCGCGCCCGCCGCCCGGGCCGGGCCGCACGCACCGCCGCCCGCGGAGCAGCCTGCGCGGCCGCGCAGCCCCGAGCGCCCACGGCGCCCGCACCGCCGCCCCCAGCGCCGCGGAGGGCGCCCGGCAGCCGCGCGACGGGCCGCCGCTCCCCGCGGCCGGCGCCCTGGGCGCTGTCTCCGCACCGCTCGGGGCCGCGGGCGGCGGCGGGACGCGGCTCCCCGGGCGCGAGGGCCCCGGCGCGGCCCTGCCTGCGCCGCCGGCCCCGCGGCAGGACCAGCCGCGCCGGGACCAGCCGGGACCAGCCGGGACCAGCCGGGACCAGCCGCGCCGGGACCAGCCGCCCCGGGACCAGCCGGGCCGAGCCGCCCCCGACGGCGCTGCAGGACGCCGGCCCCGGCGCGCCCCGGCGCTGCGGCAGCCCGCCGCCTTGCAAAGCCGTTTCGGCCTCCGGCACCATTTCGCTCTCGCGCCGGCAACGTTAAATTCAGCAGCCGCCCCGCCCGCCCCCGGGTCCCGCCGGCCGGGCCGCCCCGGGCCGCCCCGGGGGGGTTCTCCCCGCCTTCCCCCGAGGGCCGGGGCAGTTGCCCTTTCGCGGCGGGCAGCGGCCAAAGTCGCCCCGCTCGGAAACGCGCCGCGAGCCGCGCCGAGCCGAGCCGCGCCGCGCTGCCAGGGCTTCCCCGCGGCCAGCGGCGCCGGGCCGGGCCGGGAGCGCCCAGCCGGGCCGGGCCGAGCCGAGGCGGGCGGGCGGGCGGCGCGCGGCGGAGCGGGGCCGGGCGGGCCGGGGGCCGGCGGTGCGCTTACTGTTGGTAGTCCTGCTTGCAGTAGAGCTTGCGGTCCCGGAAGTAGCAGCTGGTGGTGAGGGCTTGCTGACACACCGCGCACTGCAAACACTCTTCGTGCCAGGACGACTCGTTCACCCGCATCAGAAAGCGATCCGAGATGGGCCGCTGGCAGCCTTCGCACACGGCCTGGTGCTGACAGTCCGAGCCTGCGGACGGCAAAGCGCGCGGTGAGCGGCGGCACGGGGCCCGCCGCCTCCCCCGGCCCGGCCCGGCCCCGCTCCCGGCCCCGCTCCCGGCCCCGCTCCCGGCCCCGCCGAGCGCCCCGGCCGCCCCGCGTCTGGGCAGCGCGAGCTCTGCGCTCGCTCCCAAGCCGGCGCCCCGCAAGCCCCGCTTCGGAAGGTGCCGCGCCCGCGGGCGCCGGGGCCGGAGCGCAGCCCTCCGCGGCGGCGGCTCGGGTCGGTCCGCGGGAGCCGGCGCGGGCGCCGGCGCGGCGAGGGCAGCGCGGAGGGTCGCGCTTGGCGTAGCCGAGAAGCGAGCGGCAACTCACCCAGTAGCACTCCTAACGTGGCCGGACCCGAGCGCAGAGGGTGATCTTCCATTTTAATACCGTCCAGCATCTTTGAGCAGTCCGACGGGCCCCGCGGAAAGCACCTCTCCAAGGACTCGGGACCTGTTGCAATATCCATGGGGCGGGCGGGGGTCGCCGGGGCCGCGCTGCCGGGCGGCGGGGTCGCTCAGCCCCGCGCCTGGCCGGGCTCGGGGGCACTCTGCGGCCGGGAGGAGGGAGTCGCCTTTATTTTTATCTGGGAGACATGAGGAGCGTTGCCTGCCTGCACTTCCAGAGACGGGGGGCAGAGGAGGGAGCCGCAGCCGCTGCCCATGGGGGCCGTCCGCGCTACGCGGGCGCGCACATGCCGCGCACACGGCGCGGGGCAGCCCGCGGCGTCACCTGCTCCCGAGCAGCGCCGGCGCCCCACGCCCCGCGCGGGGCCCTCCCGGGGCCGGGCCGGGCCGGGCCGGGCGGAGCGGCGGGCCGGGCCGGGCCGGGCAGGCGGCGGGGCTCCCCGGCGCTCCGCAGCCGCTGTGCCATGCGGCGTCCCGAGGAGCCGCGCGTTTAGAGCAGGGGCCGCGGCGGAGGAACACACCCCCCGGCGCCTCACCCCTCCTCAAACTTGCTGACATTTGAACTCCATTGGTGCGCGCCGTATCGCTGCGCCGCGGTGATCCGTCTCCTCGACGTCAAATAGTGCCCCGGCCCCGGCGGGCCCCCGCAGCCCCCGGAGCGCCGCGGCGCGTCGGCGCGGCCCCGGCCCCGATCCCGGCCCCGGCGGCGCCCCCGGCAGCGCCCGCGGCCGCTCCCGGCCCCGCTCGGCTCGGCGCCGCCCGGCAGGGCGAGGGGCGCGGGGCGCCGGGCCCGCGGGGAGCGGAGCGGCTCGCGGCGCGGCCAGACCCGCTGCCCGCAGCGCGGCCCCGATCCGCTCCCGCCCCGCGCCGCGGCCCGGACGGGGCGGCCCCGGCCCCGGCCCGACGGCGGCTCCTGGCTCCCGCCCCGGGGTACGTAGCTGCGCCGCTTCCCCGCCGCGCCGGGCGCGGACAGGTGGCGGCGGGGCCGCGCCCGCGGAGCCGGCCCGCGCGGATCGCCTTTGTCCCGCGCTCGACGGCGCGGCCGCGGCCCTTTACGTGCTTTGTGAACAGCGCTGAGCGCGGGGGTCGCGGAGGGGTTGGGAGTGCTGCCCGGCTTCGGAGCCCTGGATGCATTTGAACATGTAGGTGCCGTGCGCGTGTGTGTGCGTGTGCGTGTGTGTGTACGCGTGTGTGTACGCGTGTGTGTACGCGCAATATGCATGTGCGGAAATATACATATTTGAATTTGTGGCGCTCTTTTATTTCCTTGTTAGGAAACAAAACAAAGCAAAAAAGCGATACCCACCGATCTCCACATGCTCCAACCAGAACGCCTCAAATCCCGTGTTCCAGTCTTTCCTTTCGTTCCTCTTTTCTTGCCGATACCGTTCAAAATCTAAATCTAGAGAAATAAAAATCTGGAAAGGATTCAGTGCGGAGTTTCTTAATATGACCCATGATATGCTGTGACCGTGCCGAAGGAAGGAGTTTATTTGGTAATGCTCCCAAAATATTGATACTTAATAGGCAGGACAAGTGTTAACTTGAATTACTTAATGCTACTTTTTCTGGGTCTTAAGATAAAGCTTTATTTCAATGCGTTTTCATACCGAAACATCTCTGAAAGAAATTCATGATTATGTTTTAGTTAAATATTTTGGAAAGGGTTTTCAGTAATACAGCTTATTCGTTTTTTGTTCTGGACCATATAATACTGAAATCCTTTGTAGCTAATACTGAAAAAATAATATATGATTATTTAATTCTGAGATCAAGATAAAAGCTGCTTAGATTTCAGAGTTCAATCAGTGGAGAAAAAGCTTCTCGTTTGCATTAATTTTTTATGTTCCATTCCTATTTTCGTGTAAGGATTCAGCGTACTCCATCACACAGGACTTCCATCAAATTATCTTCTACAATTGCGAGGAAAATTAGATCCCCTCTTTCCTCGCTGCAATAGTTTTCGTAACTTCTCATTAAAAAAAAAAAAGGCAATCCTGTGCGAGGGGCGGTGGAGGGAAACGGGAACCCTCCCAGACTCGCACCCACAGCAATAATTAAATCTTTGTTCGTGGGCTTTTACTCACAAATATCACACCGAAGATTTGTTGCTTCTTGCCGTGTGTGTATACGAACACTGCACCGGATAATTATTATCCCTGCCTGTTACCCCGAGAACAATTCGATGAGGTGTTATACTCGGTTTATAAAATGCTTTTAACGAAAAACAAAATACAATTAAAACTCCCACTCGCAAAACCATCACAGAAGTAAAACCAAAGCAAGACGGACGCAACCCCACCTCCCCGTGGCTTGGTTCTCGTTCTGTATTTATTTGCAACACACGTCTTTTGTTTTGAGGTGTTTTGTTTTAATTTTGAGAGTTGAGCAGGAAATGCAGCCGGTCCAAGTTCTGCAGCTCCTAACCGATGCGAGGAAGACCGAAGCAGTGGAATAACCAGGGCGCGTCCGAGGCCGCCTGCGCAGCGGAGCCCCCGCGGCCGGGGAAGCCGCGCGTGCGCCCGCACCGACCCGCCGGCCCGGCTGGAGGAGCGGCTGGGCGCGCCCGAGCCCGGCCGTGCCGCTGCGTCCGCTGGGCGAGCGCGGGGAGCGCGGGGGCGGCGGGGCTCGGCCTGAGACCCCCCGCGCCTGGGTTCGTGGAGGTGTGCGCGCTCGGGACAGCGCGGGGCCCCGCTCTGCTCGGAGGAGACGAGAGGGCCTCGCTCCCTGCGCTCGGCGTGCGGTGCCGCTCGGGGAGACGGCTGTGCATCTCCCCCGTGTGCGTGCGGGTGCACCCGTCTCGGCTCGCGTGGGGCCCTCCCGGCTGGGTGCACGCGGGGGGACCCCCCTCTGCTCGCGGGGGGGCCTCCCGGCTGGGTGCACGCGGGTGGACCCCCCTCTGCTCGCGTGGGGGCCTCCCGGCTGGGTGCACGCGGGTGCACCCGTCTCGGCTCGCGTGGGGCCCTCCCGGCTGGGTGCGCGCGGGGGGACCCCCCTCTGCTCGCGGGGGGGCCTCCCGGCTGGGTGCACGCGGGGGGACCCGTCTCTGCTCGCGTGGGGCACTCCCGGCTGGGTGCACGCGGGGGGACCCGTCTCTGCTCGCGTGGGGCCCTCCCGGCTGGGTGCACGCGGGGGGACCCGTCTCGGCTCGCGTGGGGCACTCCCGGCTGGGTGCACGCGGGGGGACCCGTCTCGGCTCGCGTGGGGCCCTCCCGGCTGGGTGCACGCGTGCAGCCCTTCCTGTGTGCAGTGTGCGCGCTCCTCGAGGTACCTACGCGCAGTCCCTCTGCGTGCAGGATGTGCAGCCTGTGCTCCCCTGAATGCAGCGTGTGCACGGCCGCTGCCTGCAGCGTCTGTGACCCCGGGGTGCTGCATCCGCAGCCCCGCAGGGCGCGGGGCTCGCTGGCTGGAGGCGGTGCGTGCGTCCCTGCCGCGCAGGACTGCGAGCGGCTCCAGGTGTGCGCAGCGAGCACCCCGCTGGGAGCCGCGGGGGTGCCCGGGGTGCAGTGCGTGCAGCGCCGGGCGTGCCGTGGCTGTGCCCCCGCGGGGCGCAGGGCAGGCTCCCCGGGTGCAGTGTGCGCAGATCCGCCGGGCGCGGCGGAGGCTCCGGGGCGCAGCGTGCGCTCCCCGGACGCGGTGCTGGCTCCCCTGGGCGCAGCGCCTGCAGCCCGGGCGGGCAGTGCGCGCTCCCCGGGGTGCAGTGCGCGCTCCCCGGGATGCAGTGCGCGCTCCCCTGGGATGCAGTGCGCGCTCCCCGGGGTGCAGTGCGCGCTCCCCTGGGTACAGTGCGCGCTCCCCGGGATGCAGTGCGCGCTCCCCTGGGTGCAGTGCGCGCTCCCCTGGGTGCAGTGCGCGCTCCCCGGGATGCAGTGCGCGCTCCCCTGGGTGCAGTGCGCGCTCCCCGGGGTGCAGTGCGCGCTCCCCTGGGTGCAGTGCGCGCTCCCCGGGGTGCAGCGTGTGCGGCCCCGCACCGTGCAGGGCGCCCCGGCTGCAGGCGCGCAGCCCCGGCGGTGCGCGGCGGTGCGCGGCGGCGCGGGCGGCCTCGGGCGCAGCCTGCCCCCTGCCGGCCCGCGGCGGCACGGACGGGGAGGCGCGGGCGCGCCGGGGCCGCGGCGGGAGCGGCCGGGTCGGGCGGGGCGAGCAGCGCCGGCGGCCCGGGGACCTCGGCCGGGGCCGGGGCCGGGGCCGGGTGGCTCCGCGGTCCCGAGGGCGGCGGGGCCGGGGGGTGCTGCCCGCGGGGAGCGGCCGCGCCGCCCGCCCCTCGCCCGCGCAGGGGCAGCCTCCCGCCCCCCATGCGCACCGGCCCCGGCCCTGCCTGCGGCGTCCCGGCAGCGGGGGCGCGCGGGGAGCCGCGGAGCCGCGCAGCCGTCGGGGGCCCCGGCTCAGTTTGTCCTGTTTTTCCTCCATGCACAGCTCGGCTCTGCGGGTCGGCTTCTCCGCAGGGGCCGCGGCCGTTCCCGTCGCCAGCGGCCGAGGCGGAACAAGCGCTGCGGGGGACCAGCCCGCGACGGCCGCGGGACCCGGCTCAGAGCGCCGCGACCCGCCCCCGGGGGAGAGAGGGCCTCGCCGCGGGAGCCCCGCGCAGCCCGGCCCTGCAGCCCCGCGCTCTGCGGCTGAGCCCCGCGGCACCGCCCGCCCGTCGGTGCCATCCCCGGGCCGGTCCCCGCCGCAGCGCCCGGCGGGCCGGGCAGGAGCTGCGCTCGGGGCGCTCGGCGGTGAGTGGCTCAGCCCGCGCTCTGCCTCCCTCGGAAGGACACATGTGAGCGAGCTGCGAAGTGCAGTTACTAGTAACAATAACACTAAATTATTGGGCTGTTGTTCAGGAGCGCAAACAAACGACCGCGGCGAACCGCGCGGAGCCTCCCCGCGCCTCGGAGCCGCCCCTCGCCGCCGCCCGGCCGGTCCCCGCGGGCTCGGCCGCGGCGCGGGTGGTCGGTAGCGCGGGGCCGGGGCCGGAGGCAGCGCGGCGCGGAGCTCCGGGGCCGCCGCGCTTGGTGCCGGCGCGGCCTCTCGACGGGCCCCAGCGCCGCCCGGGACGCCGGGAGCCGCCGCGCTGCGCCGGCGGAGCGGGCCGGCAGGCCGCGGTCGGAGGCCGTGCCGCGGGGAGGGCGGCGAGCGCCGAGCCGGTATTTTAATTAAGCAGGGTCTCTTTGATATAGGCAGCCTGATGCTATCTCTGCGCGCTGTTCCCTTCGCGGCAGCTTTTGGGTAGGAAAATTGCTGAGAAAGCTGGATCACACGGGCTGTCGGAGCGGCTCAGCGCAGCGCCAGAAAGCCCCGGGGAAGGCGGCGGGCGCGTGTGAATGCGCGGCGCGCTGGGAGTTCCCGCTCCGCCGAGGCGCGCTGCGCACTGTGTATGTTTTCGGGGGGCCTGAAGGAATTAGAGTCAATTTACCATGATTAAAGGCACAAGCAAGGAGGCGCCACGCATTTGCATGCGCCTTCATCTTGGCTGAGTGGATTTTTGAGGGCAGAGCGGCAGGCAGGATTGGACGCCGCGTCCCCTCTCCGCCGCGCAGCGCCGCGGAGCGCAGGTCTCCGACCCCCCGCCCCGGCCGAGGGAGCCGCGGGCAGCCCTCGGCGCCGGGTCCCGCCGCCCCGCCGCCCGGCCCCCCCCGCGGGCGCAGGCACAGGCACAGGCACGGAGGCGCCGGGCCAGGCGACCGGCGCGGCGCGGATGGGGCCGCGCTGGCGGCGGCCCTCGGCGGAGCCGCCCTGCGCCCGCGGGGAGCTGCGCGGCTGGGGGCGGCTCGCCGCAGCTCGCCTTCGCAGCCCGGCGCAGCCTTAGCCCTTCCGGGGCCTGCGCGCCCCCGCTCCGCCTCCCCTCCGAGCCCCGGGTGCCGGCCCCCTCCCCGGGCACGGTCCGTGTTTCGACGACCCCGCCGTCGGGGGGGCGGCCGCGCCCGGCCCGGGGAGCGCGCAGGGGACCGCGACGCCGCGGGCAGCGGTGCCGGACCCGGCGGCGGGGTCCAAGGTCCGCGCCCCCCCCGGCTCGGTTCCAGCGCGGGTGAAGCTCGCTCCCGGCCCCCCTGATGTCCGGCTCCCCTCGCCCGCGGAACTGCCCTCCCGCTGCGCCCGGCGCTGCGCGCAAGGCGCTGTACACGCGAGCCGGGGAGCGGAGCGGGCAGGGCTGCGCCGGTGCGCGCTGCGGGGCACGGGCAGGGACAGGGACAGGGACAGGGACACGGGCAGGGACACGGGCAGGGACAGGGACACGGGCCCGGGCCCGGTGCAGCCCGCCGTGCCGAGGGGGGGCCGGGCAGGCCGCGGGGCGCCGGGCTGGCAGCAGCGTGGCGCGCACATGTGTCGCCGGCGACGGCCGCGGTGCCAGGTGCAGGGCTGGGGGCAGAGTTTGCCGCCAGGCTCTGATGGCTCCGCGGGTTTCCCGGCCCGGTGGGGGCGGGAGCCCTTTTCCCAGTTCAGGGCAAATACCTTCATTTCACTGGGAAATTTAACCTCTCCTTGGAGTTGGATCCATTATACGGGTTTAATATCCGCTCTTTTACAGCTCAGCGTTGTAAAGGCAGCAGCCAGGTCTGTGAACTCTGACATGTGCACCCGCGGGGGGGGCGGGGGGGCGCGGGACCTGCCGGCGCGGGCCGAGCCTGCGAGCGCAGCCTTTCATCTGCGGGCCGCGGCCCCGGGCCCCGGCGGCCGGCAGCGGCGGGGGGCCGCGGCCGCTCCCCCACCGGGCTGCGGGGCCCGACGTGCCCGCGGGGCACCCGCCCCGGCCCCGGGGCTCCCGCGCGGGGAGCTGCCGGCGCGGCCCGGCGGCGCCTGCGGGGGCGGCGGGGCCGTGGGGCAGCGGCCGGTGCCCCGGGCGCCCCGCGAGCAGCACCGTGCGGCGACCCTGGCGCTGCCGGAGCCGCCTCTCCTGGAGGTTCCCCCCGCGGAGGGACGCGCGCCGCTCCGCTCCGCTCCGCCACAGCGCAGCCGCCTGCGCAGAGCCGCAAACCGGGACCCCGCTCCGGCCACCGGCCCCGCCGCACGGGCGCGAGTCGGCGGCGCTCGGCGGGGCGGCCCGCCGCAGAGACGGGAGGGACGAGGGACTCTGAATCTTCCGCTCTTCTCCCGCAAACCGGCAGGTGTGTGGGGCCAGCCCGGGGGGGGCACCGGGCAGTGCCAGCGCGTCGCGGGGGGGCCGGGCCGGGCCGGGCCGGGCCGTCGGGCCGCGTTAGCCTGGCAGGCGCGACCGGCGGCCGCGGGGAAGCCCGGAGCGGACCGGAGCCGCCGAGAGCCCGCTGTGCCGCGGGGGCGGCCGCGCCGAGGCGCCGGGCAGGCGCTCAGCCCCGCCGGGCACTGCGGCAGCCCCGGCCCCGCTCGCGAGCTGCCTGCGCCGACGGCTGCGCGGCCGGGCGCGCAGGGGAGCTGCGTGCGAACGGCGGGAGGGAGCCGCCCGCGTCCCCGCTGTGCGCCCGCGCTGCCGCATCGTTTCTGCGCATTTACTCGAGAAACCTCAATAAAGCTCGATTTGCAGGAATAAACCCTCCGAAGCCGAGCGGTCGCGGCCTCCTCAGGCCGGGCAGCTGCTCGTTTGGGACCAGCGTCGCCGCCGCCGCCGCTACCCGAGCGCTCGCAGGGCCCCCGGGAGCCAGCGCGGCCTCACGGCGCCGGGCCCCACCGGCACCGGGGCTGCCCCGCGCCCCCCGGGCCTCGCCGCCGCCAGCACCGGCTCCCGGGGGGCCCCGCGGGCGGAGACCCGGGAGCGGCTCGGGGACGCGCGACGCGGCCGCCCCGGCGGTGGCCCCGCAGCCCCCGGGCTGCCCCGGCCCCCCCGCTCGCCGCCCCCGGCTCGCCCTCGCTAAGGGCCGCTGGCGAAAGTTTGTTCCCGCTGCCGGAGTTGCAGCGAAGTCGACGCGACTCCCCTTTTACGCGGTCACAACCGACGCGCTCGCCGTTTGCGTGCTCCGTAAAGCGAGGAATGAAAAATAAAGACAGAGCTTTGGAGAGGAAAGGGAGAGGGCTTTGCGTGCAAAACGGTAACACTTTCTTGCTTAAGATATTAATAGTAACAAGAAAATACCGTCAGTAGGTAATTGTGTTATAATATCTGCTTGGATTCTATCCTCTGTGGCTCTCCTTAACTACCTTTGCAAATAGGAAATACCATGGAACGAGAAAATAGCAGAAACTGTACAAACGAATAATGCTGTGAACCTTGCCGGTGAGCGCTCCCTGGGAGAGCAGAGCGAGTGCTCCTCTCTGTTTTGTATTAGTGATTATTGCACTGTCATTAAAGAATGCAGGAGTGGCAGCGTTTGCTTCAGGACCCCAAGCACACGCAGTACAGCAAGCGGGAGGCAGAAGGCTGAAGTGTGCACGCAGCACAATAACGCAAAACAGCGTTAAAGCGAAAACCGAGCGCATCCCCAGAGCACGAGGAGAACCTGCGCGGGGAGGACTCGTTCCCTGCTGCAAAGCGCAGCTCCTGAGCGGCTCAGGACTCCTCCTGCCTCCCGGTCCCGTTTCGCTCGCAGGCCGCCGTTTGCGGGCGCCGTGACACGCACGGCTTGCCTGGCAATTTGTCATGACGAGCGGTTGTGTGATGTAATTCCGCAACATGACATGTTCTCACCTGGTGCCAGCTGATCGCTCTAAAGATGCGCACGAAGCTGCAGGCTCTTCTGGCAGCATTTTCTTGTCCTCTCTCTCCCTTGCATGTCTGCGTTTCTGTCTGACATGCTGGCTGCTGGCAAGACATGACTTGGAGCAGCCCTCGGAGGTCTTTGAGGAGCAAGGGCTTTGATCACCGCGTAGCTGAACGGCTCTTTATTGAAACCAACTGTCCTTGCCCTGTTCCTCACAACTGTCTACCCATAATTCTGTCCCGCTCTGGGCGACCACGAGGCACGGGAGAACATGGATATTTTTTCTTCCGTTATCAATAAGCTCAAAGCTTACTATTTCTCGTTATCTCGGAATGTAAGCGTATATAAGCTCAGCTGTGGCAGCTGATTAAAGAGCAATCCCTTCTAAAGGTGTTTTCCTTAAAGAAATCCTCTGATCCCAGGGCTCAAAGGTTATCAGGAACAATAAACACTTTCACCTTTAGCCTCATTTAGACAATGACAGATGAGCCAATTTGACACTCCTTCCTGCGCTAGAGGAGATTTGCTCCTCTAATTATTTTATCATTCTTATTTTTGGTCAGAGCGAAGGAATGCCTGGACTCGCGCTGCTTTCGGCAGAGTCGTGGTCTCCTGATTTCGACTCCATTGTTCGCTCCGGTGTCTCGGAGTTTCGCATGTGGAAACCTGAGGAGAAAGTCAGAGCAGTGACAGAGCTGGTTTGACCTCTTCTAGCCTAAGTCTCCTTTTTGCTGTTCCTGGACATAAGCGTTCCCCTAGAAATTTCTTGGATATTTTTAAAATTCAATGTCTGTATAAACCTTGGGAAAGATTGATGAAAAGTCAGGTTATTTGATGAATATGCTTCAAAGCAGTCACATTACCCACAAATCTGGAACATCCTTTCAACCTGGGTCAAACAGGACTAAAGCAGAGAACTGGAACAGTAGATGGAGGATTTTAGAGTCCGATTTTCCATGGGATCGCTGCAGGCAGGAATGCATTTTGTTGCAGTCTGGGTCACCTGAAAGCTTGGGTGATAATATGCTATTTTTTGCCCAAGCAATGGTATATCACTTCATCGTTTGAAGCAGTGGGTTTTGTAGCATCAGTTCTGGTATGTTCAGTTACTTGCCCCTGTACAGTGAGAGATTTAAACTCTTGCACAATCCGTAGCGTTATTTAAGCAATGTTTGATTAAAAAAAAACCCTGAGAAGCCTGTCATTTATACTAGTAGATTCCAGCATTTATGATTTTGGTTACAACATTATCATGAGAATAATTGGGTTGTTACACTAACGCAGAAAGTCTGTTCCACAAACATAAGTGAGCACTGTATCTTTAAAAGACCTCAGTGCAGGAAAACACCTCACTGCAGCGCGGCACTTCAGCCTGTGCTTGAGGAGAAAGAGGGAAGCAAAGAGCCTTCCTTCTTGCTCCCTAGTGCTGCTTTTGTGGGCCCTTCCAAGCCCCGCTACACATTTTTTCCAGCGGAGGCTCCTGGTCTGTAGCAGCCCCCAGGAGCTGGTGCCGAGGTTGCCCCGCGGTGCGGCACTGGGCAGGCTGCCTTTCCGGAGCACGAGCCTTGCACGCGTGGGGCTTCTCCGCTTCGCTGACCGTGAGGACAGCAGTCTGCAACCGATACTTAAGAGTCTGAGTTTAGGTATCAACAGCACCTGAGTCCCTGAGCCTTTTTTTTTTTTTAAAAAAATTAGTGTCAAGGAATAAACCCATTGCTCATAAAAATGGAGGTCGGACTGAGTATGTTGATGTGTTGTTATGCCTTTGTGTATGTGTGTATACACACACGTATATATGAAAGGTTACACGATTGCTCGGGAGGCTAATACAGTAAGTTAAAGGGACTCTCATGTCCTGTTTTCCACAGCTGCAAAAGCCGGTGAAGCAGTAGGATTAGAGGTCATACACATTTAGACTCTGTCACATGGAAGAGCTTCAGAGCAGAATACAAGGAAAGCACCAAGCCTCGGTTAGTTGATTTCAAGCTATAGTTGTATGCTAGTGTGCAATACTTAATTTTTTTGTTCTTTTCTTCTTAAATTCCTTCTCTTTTGCTTTGTGTGGAAAGCAGAAGTTGCAGTTACTGAGGCTAAGAAAAAAATGTGACTAATTAGTAAAGTACAATACTAGGAAGAGATTAAAATGCCACTGTTAAAATCAGGAAGAGACAGTTGTGGAGCCAGTAAGAATTTGAACTTTCAAGCTCTAGCTGCCAAAGGGAAGACTGAGAAATGCTGCACAATATTAGCATTTTGTTGTTAGATCCTGAAGCAACCTCTGTTGCCTGATTAGCTGCTGCTCACTGAAGCAACTGCTGCTGTTTCTTTAATATCCATGGATCCATCACCTGAGGACAGACACGATGACTTTGGGGACAGACATGACAGCGCTGGGACCCCGATACTTCTGGGAGGCACGAAGCCGGTGTGCCGTGGGCACGGATGGGCTGGCTCAAGGGCCGGGCTCTGTGCAAGGGGTAGGGGAGGGCGACAAAGGTGGGCTGAAACACTACATTTAAGCACCGGAAGAAGGCTGGGGAGAGGCAGATGATAGGATCTATGAAGGGCAGAACAGGGGTAAAGACAAAGAGGAAGTTTCAGAGTAATATTTTGTTTTCTTCTGGCAGGCGAAAGATGCACAAGGCAGTTATTGATGGCTGAGCAGAGTCCTCAGCACTCAGAGATACACTGAAAACATCGTCTGTCCACCAGCAAGACTGTACACTTCTAAAATAAAATCACCCTGGAAAACTAGCATTTTCATTTCAATTACAATTGTTCTATGAGACACAGATGTGAATTGTTAAAATGTTTATAATGTGGTTTAACAGTAAAAAAAACAAATATTAATGAAATGTTTCACTGATGGGATTTGATTGGCATGCTGTATTAATTACAGGCCTTTCACCTCTGAAACTGCTGTTCTAATCCTGCCAGTGCCCAGGGAAAACAATTTAAAATTCATTTATATATTTTAAAGTGATATAGGCATCTTTAAAAAGAGTCTGAATTACAGTGTTGGTTCCAGTATGGTAAGGTATTTTAAAAGGGATCATCTGCCAACACGCACATTCTGGGCACCATCCTGCATTCCCAGTACACCTAGAATATCTGCAGGGACTACTGTGCACAAATAACATGTCAGGTCCCTAGTTTACAGTGAAAATTAAAATGATAACCAAATTTCTCTAGCCTTACTCACCAAAGACCTGTAGATTGTTCTCTGTTTACCAGCAGGTGGAGACAAGAACTCTGCAGTCCTTACTGCATTTAAAAAAAAAAAAAAAAAAAAAAAATCAGTGAAGTGCAATTCATTCCAGTATCACTAAGCTCAGGTGTTCCAAATCCATAGCTTAGCTTAAAAAAAATATCACAAGGGTGGTTTAAAGCCATGTGATTCTAAACCAGCCTTTATTTTTAATTTCTGGCTGCTGAATTAGAGGGGCTTTTTGTTTTTGAACCAGAAGGCTCAAGCGCCTTCCCAAACTCAGAAGCAAAGCACTGATTTGAGATGCACGTGCGAGCCAGGGAGAAGCCCAGCTCTCCTCAGCTGAGCATCCCGCACGGAGCTGGCACTGCCGAGGAGGAGACGGACAGACAGACAGACACCTCCTGAGGACAGAGCCAGAGCAAGCGTGACCACTTGCACCCACAGAGCAGGCTCCGAGGACGCAAGCCGGGACGCTCCTGCCCTCGGCAGACGCCCTGCGCCCAGCCAGCCCCAGCACCTCGCGCGCAGGGGACACCAGGTCCTGCTCCCTCCTGCCCCCCTAAGAGCACCCACTGCCCAGCTCCCACCGCTGCAGAGCACAGGAGAGGACAGCCGAGGGAGGCTGCGCTTTAACCCCCCCCGTAAGTGGGAAACATGGAACAGAAAGAGTGAGCCACTTACCTAGAGCACAGGGACCCTAGGTGAAAAGCAGGCACTTCTGGCTCTCTTTAGCCCCTTAGCTCCCCCCCAGCTGACATTAAGGTAGCTTACCTAAAATATAGCAGCAGCATGAACAAGCACCATTAACTGACAAGAGGAAAAAGACAGTAAAAAACAGCCTTAACTCCTGCAGCAGCCCAGCCCTCTCCCCCGGGCTGGTTCTTCTATAACGGAGGCAGCACAGGTGACACCGAGGGAGCGGGTGGCCCGTGATTAGAGCTGCCTGCGGAGAAAGCCAAGGTGGGACCTGAAGTGATTGGCACAACCTGTACGTTGATTTAGTTAAAGGAAAATAACCTAAAATAGCAGATAATAAGGAAGTAAATGTTTTTCTGTTACAGACACACTAACATTTAAAACACCATAACATATTAAGTAACTTAGCCCTTGTGTTAAAATGTAAGTGATAAGAACAAAAAACATAACAGGATAATATTTTGAACCATAAAACTTACTTTAGTCTATTCTACATGGTCTATGGCAGGGCATTTTATGTGATTTGGATGCATCTCCACCAGTACATTAAAGTTTATTGGCCTTGAAATAATGGATGCATCACTGATGATAGGAGACTTGGTGTTATACTGTCCATGCCTATTTTATTTGATCTCTGTCTTAAATACACTTCAGACCTTTGGACTTCATACAGAGTAGGACTTTAGCCTTTTCCTGTAATTATTTGGTATCTTGTTAACATTTTATGAGCATGTCTGTTTAAATAAACTTATTTGATGTGCATTTATTTTGGCTGTAGCCTGCTGTTTAGGATGGATGTGCTTTTCTCTTTGTCTTTTAAAACAAATCAAGATACAGCTGAACAATGGAACTGCAAGAGGAATAAATTTAAATATACAGTTTATTTCATGTAACAACAATACAGCTGAAATCAAATAGACCCAATGACATTGTTTATGAACATTCAATATTTATTAATTATGAGTAGACCACTTGGATAATTACAACTGTAAAGCATGGGTATTTTTGCCAGGTGCATTGACTGAAAGTTATATTTCAGCGCTACAGGCATAATTTGTTTGCAGTGTTGGACTGTGAAAAAGCCTGGGGTTTTAGAGAGCTTTTTGAAACTGCCCTTCTGCACTGTTTTTATTTGCCTACTTTTAGAGAAATAGAATATCTTCAGAATTTCTATCCATTTGCGTGAAAAGACATCATTTATTCTGAATCCCAGTACCAGTCTCAGCTGGGACCGCAGGGACCGGCACGAGCGCGGCAGAGTCGGCCCCTCCTCCCGGCGACCTGCGCTGAAGCGGTCCAGCCTCAGCCCCTTCCAGGGAGTCTGCAAAGAAAAAGAGCTTCTGCTTTCTACCCGTCCGACTGGAGAATGTGTGTAATCAAAGGGCCAAATTTATCCACCCAAAGTACATTTTAATGATTCGTTTGGCTGTATGGACTGTGCACTCTGCATACCTCCTGGAAACATCTGCTTCATCTCTTTCAGACCTGTCAGTACCTTTGATCATACACTAATGGTATAAAAGTGTGTTGTGTGAAAATTATGACAGAATTGCCAACCTTTGTCCTCAAACTTCCCAGCCCGAGAGTGGTGCTGCTCCACAGACTCCGGAAGGGAGGAAGCAGGTAATAGCAGAGGGAGCTTGCAATAACGTTGGGATATTTTCTTTCTCTGTTCTTTACATGCATGTATTCCTGGTGAGGTTTTGTATGCTTGATCCTGCAAATAAAATAAATACATAAACAACAAAGAATTGTACTAAATAGCATTTTGCCTTTCTTGGTCACCTTGCACCACAGGACACCAAAAAGGGCTTAAAATAGGCAGAGGTGGTTTCACTGGCCACTAGAACGCACCAGCTTCCAAAATAAACAGCAGCCGCATACAGCAACATTCAGCCGGAGCTAAAAATAATTAAAGACATTAAACAAAGAAATATTCTCAGTTTATTGGAATCGCAGGGAGGATTTAACATCATCTCCTTTGTCCTTCGCTATTTCAGCTCCAGTAACAATACTCCGCACAAACCGCTGTGGCTTCACCCAAGGGCTCCCCTGCCCTGGCTGCACGGAGCGCGGGGTCGGCCGCGCTGGCGGCACGGGGCGGGAGCCAAAGGCGAGGCGATGCCGGGCTGCGGGACTGCACGGGGCGGGAGCCACAGGCGAGGCGATGCCGGGCTGCGGGAGCCAAAGGCAAAGCGATGCCGGGCTGCGGGACCGCACTGCCGTCATAACGAGGTGCAGCCGAGGGCTGAGCGCAGGCCTCTGTGATACCACTAATGAATTTAGTAAATATCCTGCAAAGAAAACAGAGACTTTTGTGAGAACTTAGGGTTTTCCCCCAGGGCACAGGCTTTCCATTTCTACCAGCAAGTAAAGTTTTCTCCTACAAACACAGAGTTGTTTTTGCGCAAGGGAAGTTGTACATATTCTGAGATATGCCTCGGGCAAAATGTTACCATTTCAACATCTTTCTCAATGACTGAATTACTCCCACAGTGTTGACTGTCAATGTGGATGTGGCCTTTCGTTTTGGTATGGCTGGTGCTGAGGCGCAGTTTGCTCAGGCAGTGTGAGAAATGAAGTTTCCTGTTTTTCCAGCCTCTGTAACACAGACCGCTACTGGCTCCAAGTCTTCACTTTTCCAAAATTCGCTGTTTCCCACTGGGTGTAATACTGTCAGAGTTACACATATCTATTCCCTATACTACTTTCAAAGCATCAGGAACTAAATGAGGGCTTTTTCCTAATCAGGTCAAATCAAGAGCTAAACCTGCGCCCTGGGAGAAACGCACACATCTCCTTTCTTTTCTCTCTTAGCTCCATCTACCGATATTACAGCGGATTGCACGTAGTTGCAGGGCTGTGCCACACGTACCAGACATGCTGTGTCTTCCACCAATACTAATTTTAGGGTTATTTCTTCAGCAGGTTAGAAAAAAAGCTGCTATCAAGGGACAGACAAGTGCTTGTGTGTGTTTACCCCGGGGGGGTTTGCATCACAAGTGTGAAGTGAATTACAGGGTATGATAAACTGGAGGAAAGTTAGCTTCTCACTGTCGAAAAACATTTTGGAGCCAATTCAATATCCCACCATGAGACCACACATCAGAATTGTGTTTATTTAGGGAGCTAATTGAAATGGAGCCTGTAAGCAGGAGCCCGAGATCAGAGGCAAGATGCAGTTAAGATCTGAGAAAGGGCGGTGTTTGTGGGTAGGAACAGCAAAGAGTGTGTTCGAGGCCAAATCTGGTAGCCTTTGCCCAGGCAAAACTCCCACTGAACTGAAGGGGCTGAAGTCACTCGGTGGTTTGCCAGAGAAAGGCTTGTTAGCTCAAGCCTCTGGGTAATTTTCCGCGAAGTGCATGCAGGTCTGCTTGCAGGAGTGCTGGCGCTCTGTCTTCCTCCGGGTTCTTCTGAGCCAATCCTCCATTTTACTAAGACTCTAATTCTCCAGCCAAGACGTGTCCTCCTCTCCAGCGGCAACCGATCAAGTGGGTGATACAATTTTACATTTTGTCTAGTGGTATTGCTTAATTGTCTGTTGATCTGTGCAGCAAGACATTCTATGTTTATTTTTGCTAAGGGAAAAAAAAAGAACATCATGTGGGAAAAAGTCTGTCCTCATTTAAACTTGAACAAGCATTTTGGGCAAAAATGCTGAAATGCTTATTCAGCAAAAAGATTTAAAGCCAGGCTCTTAAAAATTCATTCAGTTCTCTTCAAACTGTAAGATCAAGACAATAATGCTCAAGTTTGCTCCTGCACTCGGAGCATGGGAGACTTCCCCCCCCGTAACCATGAGGACTAGAATCTCACTTTTAAAACTAAGCAATAGGAGTCTCATATAGCTCTATGGCTCCTGGAACTGGGGCTTTAAATGCAGTGTTGAATCCTGTGACACCTGCAATAAAACCCCAGTATTGTACATGGGGTCGTATTAACTCATTTAAGAGAAGGCTGAATAAAAGCAGAGTGGGATCACAAACAGTTGCATTTTTGCCTTTTATTTTCACTTTGGAGATAGCACTTTGAGAGCTTAGATTTTGCAGAACCCAGTTAGAAAAAACGTAGTTGTCTTGGGGGCAAACGAGACGCAGACACTGTTGACCTTCCCCTGCACTGTGGTCCCATTCCCTGAGCACTGGGCGTACACTCCAAGGTGAAACTTGCTCTGCTTATGTTAAACTGATAGCATAAATAGCAAAGTCTTTTCCCTTTTGGTTTAAATGAATCCTTGCCACTTAAGTTCATGTTTATTTTTATAATATGGACTCTATGTCGTTTATTGCTCCCAAAGGGACTCCAAATACCATGATGGTTATGAGTGAACCTGGGAATATGACTTCTGAATTACTTGTGATTTATCCTGCTTCTGATGCACATAATAACACAGCTCTTCCAAAGCCTGCTTAAGGCTTTTAATTATTAATTTCTGTACTTTGTGTGGCATCGTGTGACAGTAATTGCTGCTGTGGGTGGGTATTACTGTATCTGTGCTCTCTGGTAACAGAATTGTCATCGGGAATTTTATATTTCAGGCTAACTGCCGAAAAGCTTTGGAATGGCTTGAACCCGCCCCCGGCAATAAAACAAATGTCATTTAAAACTGGACCTTTTGCGGCATCAACACGGGTTCTAACCACAGCAAATTCTGAACCCACTCCGAGGAGCGAGTGCACAGCTCTAAGGGAAAGACGAGACCGACAGGAGCTGTGAAAATGCACAGCGGGACCCGAAAGGGCGACCGGGCCTCTTCCCGGCACAGACGCAAGAGGGAGAGCCGGGCAGAGGGCGAGGGTGCACGCCGGCACGCGGCCTGGGCCACGTTGCTCTGGCAGGGCGGCTGCACGGACCTCCTACCGCAGCAGCTCTGGGATTTCAGGCAGTTAACGCTAGTAACACTGGGACGTGGATTCACATCCAGAGATTCCCATTTAATGACTGGTATAGCTCAGTCTTGGCAATAGATGATGTCGATTCTTGATTTGACTAGGCTGAAGGCTCTATGCTTTAGCTGCAAGGCCAGAATGGTCTCTAGCCCCTGGCTGTCTGCGAGGACGGTTCTCGCAAACGTCCATCTTTACCCAGCACTGCCGCAGGATGCCCTGGTGTGTACTCGTACCAGTGCTGCCAGGCTCGTTGTGCGAGACCCCAGCCTCGGCGCGGTCCAGCCTGCTCGCCAGAGGCTGGTCCCTGGCTTTGCTGCCTGCAGCGCTCCCCCGTGCCCCGCTCACGGCAAGGCTGGCGGTGACCGTCCTCTCTTTTTTGGCTGCTATTTTTGGCCACAGGGTCTGGCAAACAGGTGCTGCTCCAAATCTCCATGCTCACCAGAGACATATATCTTGCTCTGAAAAAATGCAACGCACCTTCCACGGTGCCTCGGCCTTCGCTACAGCTCTTACTAGGGACAACGCGAGAATCGGATGACGCTAAATGGAACTAAACCTTTATTTCTTGGTGCACTTGCCAGCGGCTCTAATTTCATGCAACTCTGAAAGAGCCAACAGCTCCAAGCACGTGACGCACGGTCCACGCCAGCGCGTCCGGCCGCCCTGATGGCAGCTCTGCGGGGACACGCTGCGGCGGCCCGACGAGCCCTGGCGCCGGGCGGGCGCCCATTGCCGCCCCGAGCAGCGCGGGATGCTTCTGCTGCGGAGCCTGTGCTGCTCGGGGCGGCAAAGCAGAGCCTGCGGCTCGCGCCGGCCGTGCTGCGACTGCCGTGCGCGGAGCTCGTCCCGGAGGGGCTGCGGTCCCCCAACCCGGCGGCCCCCGTGCCAGCGCTGGGCACCGCAGGGCCGGGTCCGTCCAGGGGACCGCGGCAGCGACCGGGCAGAGGCCCCCCCCTCCTTCCCCCTTTCCTCCCGAGTTACTAAATCTGTTTAAACTAGGGGAGAGGGGTGAGGAAGTGAGACCTTTTGGAGAAGCCACATAGATGTTTGTTTTCCTTGGGGGTTTATATCAACATTGGTCTTGACATTTTGCCTCTTATTATGTGTGGCTCTTTAAAGGGTGAAATAATATTTTCTTTTGCTTGAGAAAAGGACAAAGTTCAGACAAAGCGCTCAACCCAAAATGATTTTCTTCTTTCCCAGCAGTTTACACACCGCCGGCGCGGCGGCCCGGTGTAACGCGCCGCTCTGCAAACACGGGAGCTGGCGGGAGGCCCCGCTGCTGCCGGCCATGCGGGCCGGGCCGGGGCCGAGTCCTCGCGCCGCGCCGCCTCCCACCTGCCACCGCCCCGCGACCGGCCGGCTGCGCCCGGGCATGCCGAGGGGGGTTAATAGTTCCCACAGCGGGTAAAACGGTCCTGGAAGTTCGAAAGCGCCGTTTCTCTCCCCGCCGGCCTCCCGCTTGGCCCGGCAGAGGCCTGCTTGCTGCTCAGGCCCCTCGCGCGCTGGCGGCGTCGGCGAGGCCCCGGTCGGCCGCGGGGGCGCCAAGGGCAGGCCGGAGCTCCCGGCCCCGCGCAGCGGCTGACCCCGTGCCGGCCCGGGCGCGAGGCCCACGGCGGCCCCCCGGCCTGGGACAGCCCGCAGGGAAGGGCGAGGGACGGCGTCACCGCGAGGGCGGCGGGGGGACGCAAAGGGCCGAGGCGCAGGCAGCGAGGCCGGGAGCGGCACTGCCGCCGGGCCCGGTGCTGCGGGGAGAGGCTCGGCGACGTTACCGAGGCCCAGGGCGACTTCCCTCGCCAATGTCGGGGTGGCAGCGGGATGGGCTGGCTCTGCCCCGGCTTTGCCGGCGCCATGGCGGGCCGAGGCCTCCTGGCACCGCGGGGCACCTCCCGGCCGGCACCGAGACGCAGCACCAGCGCAAGCGGGGCCCAGTGGGTCCAGCCCCGCGGCAAGACGCTGCTCACCCTGCCCAGGGCATCGGGGGGACGGCAGCGTGCCGGTGGGGCGAGAGGGACCGCGAGGCACGGCGAGGTGTCTGGTGAAACCAGCCGTAGAGAGGGAACCAAAGCAGGAGAAATCCCGTCCGGACCATCGCTCCCGTCCGGGCACGCCACCGCCACACACCCGAAACCCGGAGCGCGCCCTTTGCAGGCGCTTCCCCAGGTTTCTAGCAGCATTGCACTTCCTAACGCTGCCCGAAACTCAGCGGTGCTGACGCCTGGGGAAACAAAACATTTTCTAACTTGAAAAGCTTCGGTTGTTTCTTATTCGTGTGAAATTGTAACTTGTCTCTGAATTGGGTTAGGCGAGCCGCTTCTCTTGCCCTTTGCAGACAAATTTTATTTTGTGAAACTTGCTGGAATTTGGGTTTGGTTACGTTCATTAGAAAGCTAAATAAAATATTTTAATTGTTATACACTAATTGCTTTAGATACAGAGCATTGCATTATAAGCAAATTACATTACCCATTTGCAGAATTATTTTACACCAATATTTCACTGCAACCTAGCAAATCTCCGTAGTGTGAAATCAAGTGAAAACAGACCCAAATAATAATCTGCCGACCTCTGGTAGCAAAACGGGATTTTTCTGTAACTCATGCATTTCTGTTTCAGACCTACTTCTTTCATTCACTGCTCTCTTCAGGAGTGTGTTTCACAGAGGGAAGGTCTTTAGGCAGCACGAGCCGGTAAAGCCTGCACTGGCGAAAGGCGAGCGAGCGCTTTGCAGCGGCGCAGGGCTACTGCGGGAAGCGGCAGCTCCGCGGGGCGCTGGGCAGGGCCGGCCGTGCGACGTGCTCACCGCGACACGGCCGCGTAGCGACTCCCGCGACAGCCGTCCCAGCGCTGCGGGACGTGCTGCGGCCCTCCGACCGCCGGCGAAGCGGGACGAACACAAGTCATAATTCCCCGATTATTTGGGGGCGAAACGCGACACTAGAGCTAGCGCTTGCCAATCAGGTTAACGAGTTGGCCGAAACTTTATCTTCCCGCGCATGCACGGCTGGGAAGCGGTCTGGCCACCCCGTTTCAGGAGAGCCGCGGGGCTCCCGGGGTGTGGGGTGCCGGCACGGACGGCAGCGTGCCCCCGCGGCGAGCACCCCCTGCGCAGGAGCCGAGCGCCGTCCCGGCAGTCCCGGCGTTGGGGCGGAGGCTGATGCCTCGTGGTAAACACGGTGCACGTTGTCAGGTCTGCATTTATCCTCTCCTTTCATTCTAACAGCTGTCAAATGTGTGCAATTCTGCTCAGACTCTGAGTGTAGCAGGAGTTTAGCCAATAAATACAACTGATGATGATTTTCACCTCAGTTTCAAGCATCTGCCATTCATAACAAAGCCTGATTAAAAATGTAAGAAGATTATTTTTAGTTTTAGTGTGTGGCAGAGCCTTGCTGTAAAACATGGTGTAAGTCCTGAATAATTAATTAAAAAGGAATTCAAGGTATATTGAGCACCATAAAGCAAGCGAGCGAACCCTCCCCGCGCGTCCCTGCGCTGTGACGTGTCCTGCGCGCCCAATGCGGGGTGCCACAGACCTGCCTCCTGTGCAGTGGCCAGCTCCTCCTTTTTCACTGCAATTTCTGCACTTTTTTAGTCTCACTGGCACCGATTTGCAAGTTAGTGACTCTCCACCCCATGAACAACTACAGTCTGGCTTTAGCAGCTGCAAACAGCCTGGAAAGCAATGGGGGAAATGCAAGAGCAGCTCTCTGGGTGGCGGCAGGAGCAGACAGCGTTGCTGAACATTTGTTTTTTCCTCTCTCTGTATGGCCTGGTGGCTCCTGTCACATCCGTAGGTGGCGAGTGGTGTCCCCTCCGGGCCGAGCTGCCCGAGGAGAGTCGCAGGGCAGGGACCATGCAGCGTCCCCCTTCTTCAACCGCTGTCACAGGGGGCGTGTGAAAAAGGAGCTTTTTTAAGAAACTGCGTGGTAGAAAGGACGCCGTTGAACTGAGCCCGGCTTTCATTCTTGGTCGCTAACACATCCGTGCTGAGAGCTTGTGGAAATGCTCACAGCGGATGCAAGAGACTGAAAGAAAAAGAAGGGAGGCGACACAGCCGTGATCCCCGACGCCGGTGGCTGCTCTCCTAACTGTCATGCTATTCCTCCTGACTATTTGCTATAGAAAAATATAAATAATGAGGATTTGTTGTTTTAGGGGTTCTCTTACTTTTACTAACTTTATAAAACAACCTCCAGCCTCTGGGAAGAAATTGAAATTGACAGGGCTGAATTGTCTGATAATAAATTTATCAAGATGTTAATGATCATCAGCTTCTCTGTGTCCTACTTGGCAAAATCACTACAGGTCTTCCTATTAGCTGGAACTGCTACCCATTTAGGGCTTGCTTTGAAATTTTATCTTTCCATCTTGTTTTCTGTTTCCTCCTTTTTTTCTTTTTTCAGAGACCTCATCTGTTTGCCAGCATTCTCTGATCAACATCTCTCATGTGTTTCCTATTAAGGGTATGATGTGTCTAGCCATTTTACTTCTCCTGCCCTTTTAAGTGGTGTCAGTCTTTTTGCTTTGCTACTAGTTGCCTTTTATCTCTGCAGTCTCCAGCTCTCAGCGCACATCATTACCTAACTCTTGAACTATCCTTTTCTTACTCGCTGTGACACATCTCGGAGGCCTGTGGCAAGCCCTTGCCAGGACGAGGCGGTAGCAATGCCCGGCTGGCCCTCAGGAGAGGTGGCTTCCATAAACAACGACGAACTCCCTGCGTTAGTGACCGTGCTGTGGATGTGGGCTTTCTTTGCGGCGTCTGACCCTGCCCCTCTGCTCGCTGGGCACCGGGGCTGCTCTGCCGTGTCGCGGACAGCCGGGAGCCCAGGACACGTCTGACGGCTGCTGCTGGCACCTCCAGCAAGCCAAGGACCTTGCTTAGAAAGGAAAGAAGTCAGACGCTACCCTATATTGATCAGGGTATTTCCTGCGGCTCTGCGAGCTCTCTCTGAGCACGAGAACTTGTTGAATCTTGAGTGTTTCGTGTCCTTTCACGATCATGGTTTTTCTTCCAGGCTCTTCCCTTTCTAGCTGTTTTCCTGCACAATGACTGTACCTCGAACACACGCACGGCTGCTGGGGAACGCTGCGCCCTCGCGCTGCCAGCAGCCCCGGCGGCTCCTCCCCGGGCACCGCGCACAAGCCGGACGGGTGCCGGCGCCTGCCGCGTCCTTCGGTGCAGCTCTGCCGGGGAGGGCTGGCGGCAAGTGAGCGGCCAAACGCGACAGTGAGACGCGCTCCGGCTGATTCAGTGAGCCGCCCGCAGTGCGATTCCACGTCCCGGTAAAATTCCTCCGGATGGGAAGAAATCAAATCTTTACTTGTCCCTATGTCCAATTTTTCCCATGAAAAATATGAACAAATGAAAAATATCCCTATGAAAGTTTCCTTAAAGGTGTACAAAATAAAAGAGTTGGGTTACAGCTGATCTGTGTGGCCGAATCTTAAAGTTATAGTCTATGCCGGGCTGCTTTCAGCAAAGGCACAAGACAGCACTGATAGAACCAGCCAGAATTCAGGCACAGGAATCATTTCAATTCAAAAAAAATATATATTCATTGGGGTAATCTCGGCATTAAAATGTTAATTTTTCTCACACTACGTTATGAATTAAAAAAAAAAGTCTAAACGCCACAACATCGAAAGTTTTAGAACTTTTTCTGAAGGAAACCATAAAAATCCAATGAGAACCAACATTTTCCATAAAGATTTAATTTCAATAAAAACGTTATTAGCAAAGAACACTGTTGGTATTGAGCATTTCTAGTAGCTCTGTTATAGATGCAATAGCCAGTTACCAAAAAAGGAGAGAAAGCGCTTGGTAAGCAAGCGCTTTTTTGTGCTTGTACTCGTCTCCTCGGAAGGCGGCTCCGAGCCCGGGATCGGGCCGGTCCCTGTGCTTTCAGGCTCACAGGGAGTAAGGCAATAACTGGGGTAAAAGTACAAAGCTGCTTTTGCTCCAGCTGGAAAAAAAATCTAACCTTTCCTCTTGAAAAAAATGAGGCCTTCTATTTTTGTAGGAATAAGAGAAAGCGAAGCAGAAGGCAGCAGAGTCTCTGCACCGCTCGGTATTTGTCGGGCAAGTCCCCTCGGCCTTGCCAGGCACCTGGGCGCAAAGCCTCTGGCATTTCTCACAAAATGCCGCGGGAAGGGGGGCACGGTGACACCGGCAACATGGACAAATCACAAGACGGTCCTCGTTTTTCAAGTGCAAAGTGAGTGATAATTGTACAAGAATTCGGCCCTGTACGCTGCAGCAGAGAGGTGCTCCAGCTCAGTTTTCCAGGGGCATGGGAAGGATTTCCTGCAGTGCGGTTCGTTCAGCTCACTTTTCATAAGCTAGTTTTCAACAACATCATCCAAAAGCCATTAGTTTCATTGTAGGTATCATGCAGAGTTATTTAGTAGGTCAGAAGCAAAATTTAAAAGGACAGGTGATTTAAATTACAAGATGGTGGAGGTGGTTAATGAAAAATACTAGCAAACATTGGTAACCTTATTTTGGGCTTGAAGTGGGTGCCGTAACTGATGGGCAAACGGCTTGGAGAAACCCCGAGACCCGTCAGAAGTGGTCGTTCGAAACGCGTCCAGGAAATCGGGCGGCTCCCCGGAGGCCGCAGCGCCGCGCGCGCTGCCCGGACACTGTGCACCTCTACAGCTACTTATTTCTAAGCACCTTTGGAGCTGTTTATTTCCTCTTAGATATTTGTACCATGGGGACAGTGAATTATATGATGCAAATGTCCTATACGCGTGACACAGGGAGACACCTCGGAGCACGTGCAGGTCCCGTGACGACCTGGCAGGCGCGAGAGCGGGGACGGCCGCCCCGGCGCGGGGGACGAAGCGGCTGCGGAAGAAACACCAGCACGCCGGGGGCTCGGGACAACCCCGCAGGTCCTCGGGGATGAGCTGGGCCACGGCAAGAAGCTGTGTGCCTGACACCGGCACTGCCCAGGACTGGGCGAGCTGCCCCAGCCATAGCTCAGCAGCCTCCCGCCGCGCCGCGGTGCCGCGTGCCTGCACGGAGCAACGAGGCCGTTTGCTTATTGCAGCGTCCATGGGGTGACCTTGTTCTACCCCTGCTCGTGATGCATCCGCGTATGAAGCACGCACGAAGGCGAGCCTGGTTTGCACAAGCATCCCCGAGATCGCCAGGTCTCGCCTGATTCTGCTGGCTCAGAGGTCAGGCTGGAAACCTAGTGGGAGCCGAGCGCTATCCAAGAAGCCTGATATCTCCTCCGTGCTTCATTAGACCCTCCTCCTGCGAGACGTGCTCTGGGCAGCGTGACTCTCAGTCACTGCAAATTCCAGCTTTTTTTCTTCTTCCTCCACGTTTTCCCCTGTGTGCATAGTTTGCATGCCAGGGGATGATCTTTTTTGCTGCGTGCTTTTCTGGTTGTTTGGTTTGCAGATTCCTTGCGGACATGAAAAGATTGAACGACTTGTGCCAATGTGCCAAGAAACCTAGTGAAGCGAGTGCTGCAGGAGCAAGCGATGCTTCGCACTTCAGCCTGCGGGAGATCAACGGACACCAATCAATATGATTAAATGCTGACACTTTATTAAGCCCAAATAGCGTCTTTTATGTGCCTTAACCGTGATCACATGAATCAAACTGTACAGTGATTGGTACATGTTCATTTAGCACGCACAGCTGAACAGTATGTGATTGGATCGCATGTACTGTCCACGCGGAGGCAGAGGAACTGCCCTAAGCCCGCAAGTTCCTTACTGAACATCTGGGAGTTGTTTCTCTCGTTCCAAGGACAGTTTCTCAGCACACTGCATGCCTTCTAGTAACCTTACCGGTAGGCCGCAAAACCTACTTTCACACTCTTGCTATTAGCATTCGGGCTGGATTGCTCACATGTCCGCTTTCCTCCAGGTAATCCTCCACAGCAGCCGGCCTGGAAAATTTACATGTGTGTGTGTGTGCTATGGGATAGCGTGTCCAGTGTCTTCCTATTTCTAGCAAGAAACAACTGGAAGAATCTATAGGATCTATAGGATGCCTCTGGTTCACAGAGCGCAGCATCCGTGCCACCACGCAAACAAGGCGTACTTTAGAAGCAGATACTGCACGCGGCCAAAACAGCAGCCACAGTTCACCTCCGAGAGAGGAACTGGGCCAAACTCTGCTGCTGCCTGGCCGTTTGGGGTCTGACGGCCCCATTAAATACGTCTGAAATCTGAACATATCATCTAGTTGCGGGATGCTGAATGTAAACTGTGATATAAGGTGCTGCAATAAGATGAGAAGCAAATTATTATGCCATTGAGGACTGTATGGTTTTGTGTAGTAAACACATTTTTGGAGCCAAACTTATTTGGAGCCAAATTTTTGCTTATTTTATCTATATTAGAAACCTACTGAAAAAAATGTGGTATCAAACACGTTGAGAAAGGCAGAATTTGGCCTGGAATCTGGATTTTGCATCTGAGATTTTAAAAATCAAAGGAACCTAGATACAGTAAAACAAAAGCAATGTTTTTAAATGAAGGAACAACACAAAAAAGTCTTTTTCTTTCTGTTTGGTTCCTGATTCAGTCTTATCCCAGGAAAACCAGACTAGGTCGGTATTGTCAGTAATAATTGTAATGCAGCCTAGTACTGTATTTGCTTATAATGAAACTTGAAAATAACATTTCCTTCCCAACAATTTAGCCCTGCAACAATAAAGCTCTGCTTTATCAGCTTAAGATTTAGAAATTCCTAAGAAGGACTTCCACCTACTTTTCTATTCTAATTTAAATGTAGAAGCATATTTCGGATCCAGCAGGATCATCTACTTCAGATCAGCAACTCGGTGCCTCTGCGGATACCAAAAACCTCCAGCGATGCACGTGGAAAACTCGCCGTTTTCCTAGAGTTTAACGCTGTTTTGCAGCGCCGGGTGTGACCCGGACGCCGACTCCTCTCGGTGACGGGTCCGCAGGTGGGTGCGAAGGGACGGCCCGCGGCTGGGGTGAAGGGACGGTCTGCGGCTGGGGTGAAGGGACGGTCTGCGGCTGGGGTGAAGGGACGGCCCGCGGCTGGGGTGAAGGGACGGCCCGCGGCGAGGGGGGAGCGGGACCGCGGCCGCCCCGCCGGGCGCTTGCAGCCTGGCACCGCCGCCGGTGTGCGGTCCTGGCCCCTTCCGAGGGACCGCCGGTCCCCGGGGAGCCCAACCGCCACAAAACCCGCACCGTTTCTCCGGCTTTTTGCCCCGTGTCTGCACTGCGCGCAGCACCGCGCGGGGCTTCAGCAGGTTCTTATTAACGCGGGTGCGCGAGACTGAAACGGGGGGGATTACACACAGACCCAGACACCGCCCTGAGCAGCATCCCGACATGTCTCGAACTGAGCCTAAACTAACACGGGATCATACATGTGTTTTAAATGTTTTTGGCATTTCTTTTGCGTGCTCGCAATGTTTGTACTACTAAACCACAGCTTCCTTCTTTGGGGAAAATAAGAAAAGTCAGAGAAATATCTAATAAACACAAGCAGAAGAAGTGAGACATATTTCACATCCTGCTGGTATGTAGCTAAAATGCTTAAGCTACCAGGGAAAGCCAAGTTTTGAATATTTTGCCTTCATGTTAGCAGGAATTTGAGCATATTAATGAGGAGCCCCAAGCTTTCCTTGCTTCCTTTTCTTTCTTTTTTTTTTTTAAATTTATCATTTGCATTTAAGTTGGTTTACAGAGGGGAGCACGGTTCACCCCTGCATGTTCCATGAGAACAGGAATAAGATCCAAATCATGCAATTTAGAAAGACATGTGATGATATAACATTTTTCTTCATGGAAGACATAGAAAATTTTAGCAAATTAGCCAGTTATTTGAAAAACGCTAGCTACAGTTCGGAGATGAAGATGACTGCTGCAGTTTCGTTCCTGCAAGCTGTGTGTATTTAATACCAAACTTACTAAGCCTAGGCAGCTTTTCTTTCCTCTTTCCTCTTTCCCCTTTTCTTTTCTTCGGCAATGAGGGGTGCTAAGGCCCAGGTGAAGCCGGGGGCAGCGGGTGCCACCTGACACACGCACAAGAACAGAGGGTCCTTGTTGCCGGACGACAGTTGCGGCGCTGAATGGCTCCTCTGTTCATCCCGCTCCGCTCGCTGCCGCAGCTGCTCGTCGTCAGAGCTTGGGGAAACCACCCGCTTGTGCTTGGTACGGATCTGCGCTGAAAACTGATCTTTTCGCTAGCCTTCCTACCTTTGACCAGGGCCCAACCCCGCCGCTTCCTGCGGCAGAGCAGGTTCCACCGGCGAAGAGAAATTAGCAAAAAAATAGAAACGATTCTGTTTTGTAAGAAATTGTGATTTTTTGGAAACTATTTCAATGAAAAATGAAGCCAAATAAAGTTTCACAGGTTAAAATCTGACATAGGATTTTTTAGTGGGCAGAAGCAAAAAGAAGCAAGCTCTCAGCCACTACATTTTCATATACTTTATCATCAGAAAATACTACTGGATAATCTGACTTGAGCTTTTGCTGTTGCCGATTTCTACATCGATCTGGACAAGCAACGCTTGAGGCCCAGTGAATCTCTACCTCATCTGGATGCAAAAACTCCCCAGAAGGCAGAGCTTCCCCCATCTTTGGTAATCTGCTGTAAAGGCTGGTTAGTGCTTTATTCCCGTTTTAAGCTTGCCTTACTTCAGTGCGTATGGAGCAGCCCGTCTCCCAGCTCTGTGCGCCAAGCAGAAACTTGTTGAAACTTTGGAGGCTTGGTTTGCTACTTTGCTACTAAACATTATATTAATTCTATTGCAGGAAAATACTTAGATTTTAATAAAGCATTAACCTATTTATAAGTGAAGTTAACAACTAACCTTGCTGAAATGCTGCAGTCAGTCACGTTTTGCATTTCCAGTCTCACTTCTATAGTTCTCCCGTCCCCTTCCCGCACTGGTCAAACAGACAATAGGAGCCTTAAATATGGGAAAATAGATGCAAGAGTGACTTATTTCTCTCATTTTTAAAAGCAGGCAAAGAACAAAATTGATTTTTTTTCTTCACTCTTCACCTCTGGTAAAAAGGAAAGCAATGAGAGAGTTTTTCTCTCGGGTTCACTTCCTTTCCCAGGCTTCCCTTCCCCTTCTGTGAACTCAAGAAGAGGGAAAGAAGTGAAGACACAGTGGAAAAACGAAGTTTTGCGCCCTGCAGGGAGGAGCGGTGCCACGAGGCCTCGTGCGAAGCACCTGGCCGGGCCGGCTGCGGGGAGGCGAGGACCAGTACCGGTACCGGTGCCGGCACCTCCCGGGCGGCTCGGCCGGAGCCCTGGCCAGCCCGGGCGCCCGGACCCCTGTGCTGCTGAGATAGCAGGCGACAGGCACCTTTGCTGCACAAGAAAGCAGCTTTTGTGTAAGAAACGCCGTTTCTCTTATTCCAGTAGTATTGCAACTGTAAAAATCACGCCTATGAAATTTTATATTAGATGGATTAAGAGGAATTCACTTCAGTAAAACTTCATGAGAGCCAATCTTGCAGTTTTATGGTGTTTAGGTGTGAATTTTCCGTTCTCTCGATGATTTTTTTCTTGTTCACAACCAGATCTTGAGCTTGCACTGAGCTGCTACATGACAGTGAAGAAATATCACCGGCACGTTGGGATTTGGCACGGGAGCCAGCCCAAGGGCTGCTCGGGCCAGCAAACGCCTCCGAACATCACCGGTCCTCCGGGAGGAACAGCCCGGGCCTCAGATCGCTGCTTTTCCATGTGCCTCGTTCCAGAAGGCCCCCGAACTGGGAAATCCTCATTGTTTCTGGTCTGCAAAAACCCGTGTAACTTCTGGATTGTGTTCAGAGCCCTCAGATGGGGTTTTGCGCATGAAGCTAAAACAAACCTCAAATTTCAAAAGAAGGATCAGGTGAAATCAGTGAATTTTGCCTGGTTTCCATCCAAAAGCTCAAAGCAACTCAGGTTGTACCAAAGCTCACACAGGTTCACCAGGCAGCTCACCTGGTTTCCAGTTTCACTGCCCAAGTTCTGCACGGCTTTACAGGAATTCCAATTAAACCTGCAGCGAATCCCTTGTAAAAGGCTAGGTATAATACTTCTATATTTTGCCTTTTTTATGCCTATCCCCTGCCAAATCGAAGCATCTATAAGCATTGGAAACACTTCAATTATTTAAGAGTATATGCACAGTGGAGAGTCAATTAAAATTACTGGCGTGCTTTTTTTTGTGTGTTATAAGTGTTTCCATTTGGAAGCAATTCAACCCAAATTCTAGCAAAGCCCTTCAGAGCATATTGAACTGATTTAAAGAGTTTGCATCCAAAAAATTTGAAATTTAAACAATGAAAAAAAGAGGTTAAAAGGCGCATTAATGGTTGTTTATAAATCATGCCCTCAAATGTTAAGAAAACACACTGCCTTCCTTGTTGGCAGGCGGAAAAAAAAGAGCGTGCGGTGGAGGCACAGATGTGGCCAGGCGGCCCAGGCGCGGGCTCCCTCGTGTCCCCGCGGGTGCGGGAGCCGGCGCTGGGCTCGCCCGGTCGTGCCGGCAGGATCCCGCCGCTCACCGGGACGGGCGCCGAGCCGCTGCTGGAACCGCTCAGCCGCGGCCAGGGCGACCGACGGCCTTCTGCGCCAGGAGCGATACTGCCGGAAAATAACCTGCTTTCCCTATTTTGTCCTAACATCCCACTTTTTACACTAGCTAGGAGCAAGTTCCACCCAGGCAGAGCCCGAGTCCAGGGGATGATATTAGTGCACCTGAGCAGCTATTTTTTCCTTTGCGTGCACTGAAAAAAAAAAAAAAAAAAAAAAAAGGGAACTGCTTTCATCTGTCTGAAAACAACAATTTCCTATGAAAGATCTCTAGCCCTCAGGGGGCTGCGGGTGTCTCTGCCCCTCCCTGCAATATTCCTTTCCCTGCACAAATGGAAAAAATTGGGGCAGCCCGTAGGCTATTAATACTTCTCCAAAGGTTTCTCTTAAAATAAAACAAAAACCAATGGCATAACCCCCCCTAGCAACTGCTGTAGATTGTGTATGGAAAATCCAGAGACTCTTCTTTTCCCAGAATTGCTCCAAAACGAACATCCCCGAGGGGAACGGGCCTGGTTTCATAACCAGCGCGGGAGCTCGCAGCTCCAGCTGGGCTGGCGGCAGGCGCAGGATGGGGCACCGGGAGCCCCCGGGACGCTCCCGAAATGCCGACGCCGGCAGCACGAGGGACCGCCACGGCACGCACCGAGTGCTGCCCGGCAGCTGGGCCAGCGACCATCTGCCAAACCACACACGCGCCCAGAAAGGCAGAAATTCAGTCCCCGAAACTCATCCTCTCGCTACAAGGCGCCATCCTTTATTTTACTGGAGCTGTAACTTCATCCGCCCTTGAAGGTTCTTTATAAAGGAAAGGAAAAATCATAATGTGAAGCTACAGTTAGTCCTATCTCACAACAACGCTCATAAAACCCAAAACAATGCAGTCATTACTTGGTTCTGTTGGGCAAGAAGGTCTCGCTGGTCAAAGTCCCGGTCGGAAGTCCCGCGTGTCCATGCCGTGGGCACGATAAGCCAAAGCAGCGACCTCGCGGGACGTCGGGCACCGCCTGCTTGCACGCGACTTGCCTTGGGGGCTGCCGAAAGCGGCACGAGCAGCCGCGGCTGGAAACCCCGCGGAGCGCCTGCGAGCACGCGGCACCTCGGCAGCCGGGACCCTCCCGCGCCCGGGGCCGCCCCGTGCCCACCCGGAGCGGGACCCCGTGGCAGCCCGCGCGGTCTCCTCGCCGCCAAGCCTCGGCTGCGGCTCCAGCAGCCCCGTGCCCCTCGCTTGACCTATCTGCGGCTTTGAGACAAACAGGAATTTCTGGCGACGGCTTTACCGGAACATCCGGCACTTCCCTGTCCAGCGGCAGCTGGCACGGAAAGCGGCAGCAGACGCGGGCTGAGCGGGGTGCACGCGCGCGTGGCGCCCGGCTGCACGGGGGAGCGGGCAGAGGCACGCTCCGGTGCGGAGGTCTGCCTGGGGTGAGCAAACCACGCTGGCTGAAATGAGGCTGAAAACAAGCAAGACAAATTCTCTGTGGTTTCAGTCCTCCGCGTGACCCTCTCCAGTTTCGTGGGCCAGTCCAGCAGTCTGGGGCCAGACGCATCCTAACTGCCCCGTTTGCACAGTTTGTGCCGTTCCCGGGCTCCCTGAACCCGGGAAACCCTGCGAGGGAGCGCCTTTTGCGGGGGGCTTCCAGGGAAACCCCGACGCCTCTGCCCGCCCGGACGCTCCTCCGAGGGAGCCCCGAGCCCTCGGCAACCCAGCGCGACGGCAGCAACGGCTGCACGAGCCGCGCGTCCCGCTCCGGCGCCTGGCGAGACCCCGCCGAGCCCGGGGCCGTCCGGCTCCTCCACCGCCGCTGCACCCGCTCCCGCGCAGCCCCGGCCCGAAACCCGGCCTGCCATCCGCTCCCCTCCTCCTCGCTGTTATTTATAACCCTTTAAAGCGCCCGTTGAGCCCTGTCTGTAAAAGGCCTGGGTGCTTTTTGATCACGCCATGAATCTTGTCTTCACAGACCTCTCCTGGACCCACGCCGTTTTCCTGGAGAGCCGCACACGCCTCGACGCTGCAAGGAGGAATCCCAGGCGAGGATTACGGAGCTCTAAAGGAGGAAGTGGAGCGCTTGGCAGAGCATTCCTTGAGATTTGCCAGCCTAAGCGCACAGATGTTTCTCAGATGGGTGAATTTGGAAATGAAGATCTACGTGGCATCTGTCAGAGGGCTAGTGTTTCTGATCTGTGACGAACACTGCGCAGGATCCTGTCTGCCCTGCCAGGCTAACGCTGCGCACGGCAGATCTACCCATCACTGAAGCTAATCCGGGGTAATTTATTAATCTTCTCAGGCGCACTCGTTTGTACCTCATAATTCTCTTGTCCGTAATGAAAAATTATCTCTCATTGCAAATGCCCTTCCAGAGCCAAGGAGAGCCGCAGCAGAGGCTCCCCCCTGCTTTTCAGACCACGGACCACCCCTCAGCTACATCTTTGCCGCGGTAGCTCTCACAAACGTGCTTCAACCCCCCCGGAGGAAGGTGCTTCCGAACTGCAGCTCGTAACTTTCTTGGCAGTTTTCTTCTCCAAGAAGCCAGGCAGAGGGAGAGGAGGGGAGCAGGGAGCGCGGGCAGGGGTCTCAGAGCCTCCCCAGCCAGGGCTGCGGCAGGGCAGGGTGCTCTCCCCTCCCAGACCCCGGCCCTCCGGCATCCCCTCCCGCAGACCGCACGAGTTCCCTGCCCCGAGCGGGGCCGAGCTACGGCCGGGGCAGAGGAGATGAAAAGGGCAGAGGAGATGAAAAGGATGTACGAACACCAGAACACATTTGCTCATCACGAATCCTGAATCATAATTCTTCGCGTTGGAGTATGCAATAAAAACCCAACTGCAAAGTGCTTACAGTTGTTGTAATATTCTGTAAATCATGAAAGAAAGAGAATTAGGCAACAGGTTTCTGAGGAATTATGAATAATGGATTGTCAGCCCCAGTTCAGAGCCACGCTAAAAATCTTTTTAACTAATGCATTAACTCTTTCACTGCCCCTGCAGATGAAAGCGTTAGGGTCACGAGATGTTACAATTTCAACATCCTGCTCCAATTCATCTCGAGGTATCTCGATGCCTGTTGGACCCAGCTCCCCTTCCTGTAGGGTGAGATTTCACGTTCAAAGCTGCTGAGAGTGTTAATCGGAGCATTGCAGAAAACACGGGGAGCTCACTCGCCTACAAAGAGCCTGCCAAAAGTCCTCAAATGAAGGAGCCATGAAAAAGGGAAAGGAATTACTTGAGGACAATCCTGGTAACGATACTGGTAGCCTGCAACTTGCCATTCTTGTACAGAAGTGAAAAGTCTATAGTTGTCTTTTATGAAAGCATCAAAAGCTTGAATATTTCTGATAAAAGTTTGCTACTTCACAAAAATTAATACAGAGCAAGTGTAATATGAAGTCACTTTCCAGTACGTGAGATAGAGCCGTTGTATTATTTGGACAGATCTAGGAAATGGCCTTTTGCCGCAAACCTCATGCCGGCAGCTGACAGTCCTATAAAACCATCCCACAGAGCTAAAGGCGGAGGAGCAGGAACCTGGGCTTGGGCCAAAAGCCGGCCTCCCGCTTCCTTCATAAACATTTAAACCCGGGCACGAACGCACCTGGGAGCCCACCGGGCACCGCGCTCCTCCCCTCCCCTCCCCAGGATCGAGCCCAGCGCCGCGGGCGGCAGCGTCCCTCGCGCCACCAGCCATCGCGGTGCGGCCACCGCTCCAGCGCACGCACCGAACCACGCCGGTGAATGCACCAAAATTAAAACAGCATAACGGCAACAGTAAATGTCAGTGTTTTGCCCTCATACGCTCTCTGATCTGGGGATCTCAAACGTTTGCAGAGAGGATTTAGCGAGGACGGACCTGGAGCACCGACTGCCTCCCCTCCGCTGCAGCCACGGTGCTGGAAGGGGAAAAGGCGCCAGCCCGGGGCCTGGGGGAGGCGGTGGCGAGCGCGTCGGGGAAGAGCCCATGGCCGCTGCTCCTCCTGCACCGCCCCGGCCGGCCGGTCCCAGCCACGAGGCCGCCGCGAGGGCCGGCGTCCGGGAGCGCCCGCTCGCAGGGCATCGCTCCCGCGTTGGTGACGGTCCCTGGGGCAGCCGCCCGCCCCCCCCGAGGCGACAGGCTGGGGTCCCTCCAGGGCTGCCGGGATCACTGCTCTTCCACCCGCCGAGACCTTTTGCTGCTGCATTGGGATGAACACGGATGAACACGCCGTGCCATTGGGAGAGCAGAGATAGAGGCGTCTGGTCCCAGGGAAACGCTGACCCTTCTCCGGTGGAGCATCTCCTCTGTCTCCCAGCGCAGAGATGTCATCAGACACAGTGACACGGGGCAACTCGCACCCGGACTCGGACCCCGGCAGGGAGATTCCCCCTTTCCCAGCCGCCGGCCCGTGCCGCCCTTCCCGACGCACCCGCTTCCCAGGCTGGGCCAAGAGCCCGAGGAGCGACGCTGCGGCCGAGCATCTCCCGCGCGGCGGCCGCATCCCTCCTGTGACATCTAGCGGCTGCTTCGCGCCGAGGTGCTCGCCAGCGCCGGGGGGGGACGCGGGGCCTCCCGCCGCCCCGACCCGCCCGGCCCTGCAGCCCCCGGGGGGGAAGGTGCCCGCGCCGGGGGGGACGTCCAGCCACGCGGATGGGGCCCGGGACGGAGCGCGAAAGGCACCGCGCTCGAGTCAGGAGCAGCGCAGAATTATTTTCCCAAATAAGAAGGAAAAGTCATGGTAAATCACAGACAATGCTAAGCCCACCCAAAACGAAAATGCATGGAAAATGTTTAATTTATTCGTGCTTAAGGTGAAATTTCCTTTCCTGGCAGCTTTAGAGGCTGCGGTACCCAGGCAGCAGGCAGGGAGATCTATGCGGGTTCAAGCCCTGCCTCTCTCCCCCCTCGCTCGCCCTGCGGCCGCCGGAGCCGCCCCTCGCGCGCTGCAAACCATGTGCTGCACCGAGCACCGTCCCACGCCGCGCTGCGGGCCGGCACGCAGCCCGCGGGGCTTCGGGCTCTCACGGGTCCTGCGACGCCCGGCACCGAGAGATGCGGCGGCACCGAGAGATGCGGCGGCACCGTGCCGGCCGCGCGGGCAATGCAGCCGGCCGCACCGCTGTTAGCGTTACTTGTGCAAAGCCAGCGGTGCGCGTGCTGCTTTACGGGTTAATAAAAGGACAGACCTTCCCACCGAGGTTTAAGCAAGTCAGCAGAAGTTACTCATGCAGTTGATACAAGCGAAAGTAGAGACACATTTTATGTACACTGTCCTCTTCTGCCGAAAATTGCGTTCCTGTCTCTGGATAGAGGCGCGGACGCGTTCTCGGCCGCTGCTCCCCGCAGACGTCTCTGCTCGCGAGCGCCGTGGAGGAGTCAGCCCCGCAGCCCGGCGAGCCGCCCGCCTCCGCGATCCCCGGCGAGCAAGGCTGCAACCAGTCTGGTGTTCTCTCAGTGGTCAAGGGAGCTCTCAATATTTGCTCGAATTAGAGGCGGTATTTCAGGCTGGAGGTCGACAGCTAACACAGAGCTCCTAGGAACACCGCACATGCAAACCCTAAACTGATAAAATATTCCAAAATAAACCCTGCAAAATGTCAGCAGCTGGCCGCGTGGCGTCTACCCCATCCACGCAGCTCTGCTGCTAATTTCCGAGTGACACACTGGGCATCCTTATTCACTGCGATGTTCATTAGTACCCGGGGAATTCCCCACTAAACATATACAGGTTACCTGCGCTGCAGCTACTGGAAGAAATAGGCACTTCTGTCCTCAGTTATATATTTTACAACTATAATGACATCACTGAAAAACATTTTTGGATCAGATTTAAAACTGCTTGAAAAGTCAAGGCAAAGCTTAGGTGCTGCAGTTGCAAGGCACTGCTGCAAATACCTTCAGCAGAACTGGATATTAAAACTTGCGAGCTTGTTTGGTCAGAGCAAAGTAATAAACCGCGATGTTCAATCACATTGGAATGCAAGCGCTGCAGCAGCGTGGCGATGCCGCTCACGTGCCTTTTCCGCTGGCTGCTTTACACAAACATCGCAGGAAGAAATCTGGAGGAGAAGTAAATTCTGATGCGGAGAATACACACACAAAAAAAATATTGCAAAGAGTAGCAATGACCAAAAACTAATCATCATGACACTTCAGCATATTTGACCGAAGAACAAGAGACCTGTTGCTGAGAGGCAAAGGGCAGCTGGGCTAAATTAGCTGAGCAAGTTTGAGTCTGGATAGTGTCATTAGGAGAAAAGCAGAACTATGCCATAAACTCTAATGAATGCATTAATGGATGGCTTGTGCCTCTCAAAAGGGGAAAAAACGGTTTAAATAAAGTTATTAACACAGCCCACCTGTGTTTGGCTCTTGGACTATGTTGTTTAAATAGCCCATTAACTCTTGAAGTAACTAATCTTGAAAGTGAATATAGCCTTTCTGAAGTAGACATTTAACTACATTCATATAATTCAATTAGATTGAGCATTCTTAGTCCAAGGCCAGTATTCTATGCTTTCATCTCTAATAATGGTGCACAGACAAACTTGCTTAATACGGTGTTAAAAAAAGAATTTACATTTGGAAACCAAAAATAAATTGCTGGACCAAACCCTAAAATATAGTGTGTAATTTATGTGATATCACTTAGTATTATTATAATAATGCAGAATTGTCATCTTATATTTAATACTAAAATCAGTATTACAAGAGTGAGCTGAGTTTGCCTTAACTCAAGAGGGAAAATTACTGATTTTTTTTTAGCTGATGTTGAGGCAAAGTTTCTTTTCTGGGTAATAGAGCTTATTTCAGTTAACGGACAGTGACCAGGACCGCCTTTGCTTTTTTGTTTTGTTTTGGAGGGAAGGGGGGTGAGGGAGAAGAAAAACAAATGAAATGGCCTGAACAAGTTCATCCAGTTAATAAATAGTTAAAGCAAATTCATTAGGAAACAGGAATTTTATAGATTTAGTTAAAGGTTTCTTCCTATTTATGTCACTGAGAAATGATAAAATTCCTTTTATCACTCTACAACTTGTTAATGTTTTACCCCAGGACCACTTCATCTGTAATAAACATCTTAACAAAATATGCATCCCTAGGGAGGAACCGTTAATTTCCTTAAGGCCTCACACATGTAATAGGTTTTTATTGCATGCAGGTGCTTTGTGAAATTGCATTGACTTGTAATAAACGTCCAGTAAAGAGCAGGTAGCACCTAAAAGGGGGAAGTGTTTGTGCACCTGTCTGAGGGGAGACTTAACACACCCTAATCCTCCGCGGGCTTCTCCTCGGCTGCACATGAGCCATCGCCGTGCCTCACCTTCGAGGGCGTCCGCTGCCTCTAATCACAGCAAGGTAAACGCTTGCATTTTTACGGTTGCGTTAACCAACAAATGCTAGGGGAATTTTATATATATTTAAATATATTTATTATTGTATTGGCTAAAATTACAGGGTAAATGGCAATCAAACAAACACATTCTAAAACACAGGGGAAATAATGTCCGGCAGTCTTTCCTTTTCTTTAGTAAGATGCTACCTGTGTAACACTCTTCATGGCAGTAATATCTATTATTAATTTGTTTAGAATTAAATGTAATTGAAGTTTAACACAATTCTTACTAGTTAACAACATACTATAGGTATTTCAAAGCTGATAGCTTTACTTTAAGTGTTCTCATTTTTAAGTATATTATTTTTAAAAATTGCTTGAACAGAGATGTCTCTATAGCTTTCCATGGAAGTGTAATTAAGGGTGGTATTTTGTGCGTCACAGTAATTAAAGGTAATGAAAATTCTGCATTTCAGGAGAATCCCAATCTAAGCAGCAGGATTATGTACATACATTAAACCTCTTTCCCTGTTGTTTGAACAATTGCTTTGCTGATTCTCCTTGTTGTGCTGGAACAGTTACAGTGGCAGCAAGCACAGGATCACACCCCCCGCCTACGGGAATGTGGACAGTATCCCTAAGGGAAAATATCTGCAGAAAACGAGGGAGTTAACGTTCTGTATTGCCATCCGAGGCAATGCTACGTATTTCGTGTCTTTGAGATGAATTTCAAAGTTTAGCTACAAAGTCCAGAATTACGGAAGTTCTTCGGCGAACACTCTGCATATTCCCCCACCCTTCATAGTCTAAAGCATCCTCTGAAATATTTATGAGTGACTGCATGACTGAAGCATTAAAACCCAGCAAAAGTCTGTAAGTATGAGAAATATTTTAGCTATGTGTTTAATTTTTAACATACATATACTTTTCATTGGCACCTCCCTGACCTGGGTACATAATATGAAAACTCAGTTGTGATGCTATTGAAGTCAAGAATAACAGCAAACATATATACTAAAATGACTCTTCTTGGGGAGGAAAAGGTAAATAATTCATTACTGAATAATTAAGAAAATTATTGCTAGCAAAGAGAGTGAAAAAGACAAATTTAGAGTACTATCTGAATAAATAATTGAAAAAACTTTTTAGGTGAACAAAAAAGACGACGAATGATTAGAGGAGATTCTGAATTCCAAAGAAAATGTCTCTTGAATTTGAAAAGGAAAGGAGGAAAAAGAAACAATTAGTAACCTGAGCAAAGATGGCAAAGAATTAAATAGCAGGCAAAGATCAGGAATGCATTTAAACGCTTAAGTCACTTGTACTCGCTCCTATTAAGTCGGTGGGAGCGGTGCACGCATCGATGTACTTTGCCAGACCAGGGCCTTGAGATCTGACCTCTGCGAAACACCACATGCCCGAAGAAGGCTGATAAATTACATGCAAGGCACCTACCAAAGCTCATTAGAAAATACCGCGCCGGGGCCAGCCAGCTCCGCCACGCTGCGACCCAGAGCCAGCTGGGAGGGCCAACAGGAGAGGGCTTTTCTGGCTTTTCAGCCAAAAACACGTGTTGGGGAGCAGGTGGAGATCATCGCTGTTGCGAGCGGAGCAGGAGGGCCACGGTGGCAGGGGGACCCGGCTGGTCCCTGTGGCGATCACGGACAGGGCTCAGCAGGACCACGGTGCCTGGGGTGGCAGGGGGACCCGGCTGGTCCCTGTGGCGATCACGGACAGGGCTCAGCAGGACCACGGTGCCTGGGGTGGCAGGGGGACCCGGCTGGTCCCCGTGGTGATCACGGACAGGGCTCAGCAGGACCACGGTGCCTGGGGTGGCAGGGGGACCCGGCTGGTCCCCGGGGGGCTCTGAAGAGGCGACGGAGACAGGAGCAGAGTGCCAGGAGGAAGGGGCCACACTGAACCATGAACAGACCATTAGGGCTTGACAATAAAACACCAAAAAAACCTTACACTTGTCAGCAGGCAGCAGTTGAGCGGGGTTTCCCCCAAATGCCTGCGCTGCTATGCACCGCTGCCGCAGCCGTGCCCAGGGACGGCTCCGGGTGCTGCGTGGCCGCCCCGCCGCATCCCCGGGCAGGGCATCGCGCGGCCCCTCGGCGCCTGTCCCGGGCCGCGGCTCGGGGGTGGCAGAGCCCCGTCCCTCCACGCGGATCACCGCCGTGGCGCGGACGCGCAGCAGGGGACGTCAGGGCCGGCGCCAGCGCTGCCGACGGCTTCGGCAAACCCGGCCAAGGCTCCCGTGTCCGTGGGTGGGCAGGAGGAGCTGCCACCGTGGACAGTTTTGCATCATTTCTGATGGAAAAGACTCCAGCTGCTGTTGGCCACCATGGCCAAGACCACCTCATCCGAGGCGGCCGATAGGGTTTTTTCAGGATTTCTTACAAAAACGTTCGCGCTGGCACACACCGTGCCTGCTATCGAGAGAAAAGCGTTGTTCGGCCCGAGCCCGTTTCGCCTCGGAGCGGAAGAGGGCGGCGGGAGAGAACCGCGCTCCGTCGGGCGTCCGCGGCGGGGCCGGGCCACGGGCAGAGAGCCGGCGGCTGCTCCGCGCGGGACGGGGACGGGCGAGAGGAGAAACTCGCATTTCCTGTCGGTTCTCAGGGAGCTGCTTTTTAAAGGGGTCAAGCAGTAGGAGTGATCATCTTCAAAGAGAGAGGATTTATAGATTCTGCCAGCTCTCAGGATTTGCCAGTCAAAGAGCGTTTTAAATAGACAGGCTCGTTTCATTCACTTCTTGCCTTAACCACTTGCATCTCACGTGGCCGTCCTGCTATTTGTGATTTCTAAATTCTGCTCGTTGCTTTTTCAAATATTCCCTCAAAAAACCTGACAGAGCGTCTTTTATTTTTCAAATTAAAAAACCAACAACAACCACCACCAGCAACCCTCTTAGTACTGAGGAAAAACTGGAGACGGGAGTCATAGAGGCAAATGTAATTAGGAAACATATGAGAAGATTCAAAAAAGTTCAAAAGAATATGAGAAAGGAAATGTATAAAAAGTAAATAGAACACATTGTTTAAAAATGTTTCATATTAGACTTCCCCTATAAACATTTTACTTTTTATTTTATAGATTTCATGCTATTCTAATCAACTTTATTTTTGTAACTTCACAACTGAAACTGCAAACCTTACAGCCTGTTTTCACATTCCTGGTGTGTCCTGTCAGTCTTTTATATCTCTCTAGATGGGGGGAAAATAAAGTCAATGAAGTGAGCCAAAAAATTCTAATTTCAAAACTTTTATAGAAATTTCTCCTGAAGAAACGCAGGCACCACATCACGGAAAGATCATAAAGATTTGGTGAAAACAGTTCCAACTCCCAGACAAATCAAAGACTAAATAGTTTACTATTGCTTATGAAGAGTATGTAAACTTGTAAAGGATATTAATGAAGGTGTAAACTCTTACTGAGGAAAAACAAGTCTTTGCTGTAGAGGACTGGGGTATTAAAATAAAGCAAACACAACACCTCATCTGCCATATTTTACACTGTGCCAGAATGTCAGAATTAGAGAAGCCAGGTAATCTACAAAACAATTTAGAGATGCAAGGCTTGTGCTGGCCTGCAGTCATCTGGATGAAGGTCCCATCTCATCTTTACAATCAAAGAGTTAACTCTGATGTCCCAGCACACAAATAAGTAAATGTGGGATAATTAGGAAACAAATTCTGCAAACATCTTGAAAGGGGCTGGAGACCTTTGATCTTTATAGAAAAGAAAACATTACAATACAGTCTAGCTTTTGGGGTCTGCACACATTTTATACCAAGGCAGAGGATGGTATCTTTCTTAAAAATCAAGTAACACCTAATTCCATCATACCCTAATTATCTTAACTGATTTCATATGTCTAAAGGTATTTCACCAAAAGATTAGAGTAGAAAGAGGGACTGACAAAATAATTAAATATGCAATTTGCCAAGCTTGGGCAATATGGCTTTGAAATCACCTTTTCAGGAAGTTTTACAGCTTGTTCATTGACATATATATTGCAGCCTTCAGATTCTTATTTAAGCTCTTTTGATTACTTTAATGGATTAATACCCGAGTACCATCAATGTAAAGTCTAATACTCAAGCCTGTTTCTAATTTGCCAAAAGTTGCACTAGTTTCCTTTTGGTGTTATGGTAGAAAACCCCACCCTATAGCCTCATACATATATATATATTTTTAAATCACAAAATTCCCTTTTCCAAAACAGTCCTGTGAACACAGAAATATGCCTATACCTAGCGTCCTTTTTGGCTGCATGAAGTGCTTTCATGTTTTCCAAGGTCTGGTGACCTAACCAGCATACCTGGCGGCGTGTTTTAACCAGAATAGTGCAGAATTGCCACTTTAATCCTTCCAGACTTATGTTGGGCAGCAAACTCGCAATGAATTCACGTGCGGAGCCTTCACCCCTGCGCCTTGCCAAGGGCACGCCACTCCCGCGTACCCCTGCGGCGGGGCGGTGCAGGGACGCGTGGCGAGAAAAGGGAGGCTGGAAGGCGGAGAAGCGGGTCTGAGCCTCCTTTTAAAGGCAACGCTGTTTGAACCCGGCTTAGGAGCGATTCGGACTGAGAAGGGCCCAAGAACCAAGTAGGTTTTAATGGTTTGTGCTGGGGGAGTCTCCGAACCGCGTCTGTATTTACCGACGTTTCCTAGAGCCTGGTCCCGGAGGCGCCCGCAGCCGCTGCCGTCCCCCGCGAGCGCAGGCAGCACCGCGGAGCCCGACACGCGTCTGAGCCGCCGCCGCACCGGCGATCCCGGCTGCACGGTGCTGCTGGCAGCGGTGCCACCGGCGGGGACGGCCACCCCGACGGCCCCGACCCCGCTCCCCGCCTGCCCCCGGAGCCGCGGCCGCAGGTTTCCTCCCCAGCGTGACTCCGCGGACGCAGCACACGCGATGTGGAGGCAGCGAGACGGCCCCGGGTCTCCCTCCTGGCCAAACGTGGGGAGAACCTCTATATGCACGGCTATACGTACATCTGTACGCACAGCTTGTGCTGTGAGCGGCAGCAGCAATAGTCCTGCTTCTCCCTCTTGCTTTGCATCTTGCATGACAAAGTTTGCAAAAAGATCGTAGCGGCTCAGCGCGAAGGCTGTCGAACCAGCGCCCTGGCCGAGAGCGAAGGCCTGGAGGAGAGCGAGGGCAGAGGACTCCCCTGAACCTCCCCCCGACGCTCCACGGCCAAGGAACGTCCCACAGTGCAGGTGGTTTGAGTCCACCAGCCCTTAATGAGCTTCTGCCCTTTGAACGCGCCCAGGTTTCTCTTGGGTTCACGTAACTCCCACAATAACCCGCGGCAACGGGCTTCACAGCAGTCACACGCCACGTGAAGAACCACCTTTATTGCTTGTTCTGCACAACACGACATAGGTGCGGAGACGTTGCACGACGTACGTAGGGAACGCGCACACGCAGCTTATCTGGCTCCTTGTTACTTAAAGAGCCAGATGAGGCTTTTTTGCCCAGAAGAAACACAGAAGGAACACTACTGATGTGGAAAGGGTTTTACAAAACAAAATAAAAGTACACGTCCAGAGGAGTTAAATGATTTGGCCACGGACACCCAGGAGTCTCTCGCCACTCGAGTGCGTGAACCAGACATAAACTGCAGTATAGAAGGAAAAAGGCAGCCAACTTCTCGAACACATTAAGCAGTAAAGCTCGCTTTACCATAACTAATTCATCTGCAGAGGTTTTTGCTCTGCCCTACCTGGAAACCAGCAGCCATTCAGCATTTCTTAGAAAATAGCCTTTTCCTCCTCGCGCTCACTCGATACGCCTCCCTGGGCTGTTCGGCTACCAGCCATGCAAACGGGAAGCGCTTTCATATCCAAGGACCATCCCGGCAAACCTGCCTTCTGCTGCTGCAGACTGCAACACGCGCCCATCCCCGTTCAGGTCGTATGGAACCAAAGGGAAAGGCAAGGTTTAGATATGTAAATAGAAAGGAGCTTCAAGTTTAAAAACGCACAAGACTCTAGATACTCGAAAGGGGAAAGGTCTTCAGCCATTTCCCTAGGAGCCAACACACATCATTAATGAAGAACAGGCTTTTGAGACTTAACAAAACAGCCTAACCCAAACCAGCGCAGACTTTAGCTCTTCCTGAAGAACCACAGCCTACTTATAAATTTCCTTTTAAAGGTGAAAAAACAGAGTTGGTACTCACGGTTTGGAGGAGCAGGAGACGCGGCCAGCAGCACCTCCAGTGCAGGCGTTCTGCAAACAGCTGCTAATTGGCTCCACACCTGAAAGAGATTCTGGGAAAAGGATTTCCCAGCCTTCCTCGCAGAGGAAAGCTTTTGTGAGGTCCCTCCTTTCAGTTCTCAGTCAACGAGCCTGGCTTTGCAAGCCGGCGCATGCTTAACGTTCCCTACCTGTAACCACGCTGGCTTCAGTGGGGCTTCCAGGTGTGTTGTGTGTTAGCATCCTTCATCCTCCTTCACAAACAGATCCAGCTCTGAGCGGATTGGGTTGTTTTTCCACTACCTTTGTTCTTGTTTATTGTTTTTATTTTATGCATTATCATCTGAAGCCATGAAAAATGACCCAGGGTGAAGAAAAGGCACTTGCTGACCACAAACATACGCAATATTCGCGTTTCGAAGCTGCTGAGGGCTCTCACCGGCGCTGCCCACGAGGCCGTGGTCTCTGCTGCGAGGTCCCGGCAGAGCTGGGACGGCCGGAGCTGGGAACGGAGCCCGGCGCCTGCGGCTCTCCCGGTGCCGCCAGCCCGGATCGCGTGGATCTCTGCCCCCTCCCGCGGAGAGGAAGGTGCCCGGGCAGGGAAAAGAGAAAAACAGCGGTATTCATTTGGCGCTGAGGCGGAGTTCGGGGTCCGTTTGTTCCTTAGTCTCCAGAAAGTTTCACTGAAGGACACAGGTCAGGATGAAAAACACAGGTAAAGTCAGAAACGTTGCCAGGAAGCCGCAGTTCAGTAAACGGCTCTAAAAATACCTAACTGAACCGCAACACGGAGACAGACAACTGACCCGATCCTTTCGGCCTTCAAAATCATGTACGTACACTATGTTTCAGGGTCAGTTTATCCCGGCAGGCCCCTTCCTCGCTGGTGCACAGCAGAAGGGAGCTCACCGACGTATTTACAGCAGTCGCTGCTTATCGCATGGTATAAATATGTTCATGGTAAAATGTGCCAAGCCGTGGACGCGGCGCTCGGTGACCCGCGGCAAGAGGAGGTTGATGGGCGTCGGGTCTCCCGCGGGCACCGGGCTGCCTGAGCCCTTTCCCGTGCTAAGGGCAAAGCAGGGCTGCTCAGCGCAGCAGATCGGGCTTTTTCGCTTTCGTACTTGCGGCAGTAAGCAGACAGAAAGGATTAAAATCAGCCTTTTCTCTATTCTCTTTTTCTGATCGTTTCTGCTTAAGCATTTACCTAATTGAATTTTGGATATAACCAAACTCCATGAGACAGGGGTTTTTCTCAGCTCACCCTAGTCAGGTCTTGGACCTGCCGTGTTCGATATTAGCGGTAATGCACCTTTAAGGCATGTTATGCTCTTCTGTTGAACTACAGAAATAATAAATGATTTTCCTAACTCTTAGCTGTTACCAATTTACTCTAATCTCATTAGCACTGTTGTCTAAATCCTAAACATCCCTGCAGCTGAAAAAAACCAAGGAAGCTTGCAGATATTATGGAATTAAAAAAAAAAATCAAGAAAGCAAGTTCCCCATTTTCCATTGTTTTTAGCTGAATGGTTTCTGGTGCATCCCCAGATACAGCAATAGGTTCAGGACTGAGTTAGTGCAGACAAGAGGTGCAGGGAGACTTTGGATGCAGGCTCCTTTCTTGCTCACCCATCCACTCTGTGGCCTTGGGAAACACCTGAGATTTAAGGTCTGCCAAACTGAGAACAAAAACATATTTATAAGAAAATCAGTTTAACTTTCAAACAGCAAAACATAGGGATTCACAAGCCAGGAGAAGTCTTGGGGCAGAGCTGCTGGAGGTGATGCGTGAAGTATTCACTAAAGAATTACAGAAACTGCACAGAACTGGCTTATTAAGGGGACTGCTTAGCAAGCAAAAATGGCAGCAAAGAGCACCAAAACAGAGCTGTTGTGGTTCCTTATGGGTACCCTTTAAGATAACACCCATAGTGTGCCTGGGCAGTCGGAGCCTTCTAAGAATAAACTGATTAAAGAACATTTTGCAACCTATAAACCTGGTGCAGTTTAAAAGAAGTCTTTTAACCTTGGAGGTCTTATTTTCCTTAATAAGAAGTTGGGAAACCCCTTGCTTTCCACAGTTTGATCAGCTCATTAACGGACTGACAGTATCTCAGGAGCTGCTGATACTCAATGCTTTAATAATAACATCTGCTAACTTCCTCAGGGCCCTTTTCAGAAGAAATTAGGTGCAGGTTTGCATGCCAGAGAAAGCAGGGATGTCATGAATCTGCATCCAGCTGGGAAAAGCAGACAGGCTGCGCGATCGCTGCTGCCACGGTCGCAGTCACCTCCTACGCGAGCCCTGGCACGAAGAGGCAGGTTTTGTTCCAATCTTGCTCGTTTTACCGGGAGCACAAAGCCGGATCGCCGTGCTCGGCCGCGGCAGCCCCGCCACGTGCTCTGCGCGAGACCCGCCAGCGATGGGGGTGCCACGGGGGAGCTGGCAGCTGCCCTGGGATTTTTTTAATCTAGTTTCCTATGAAAACAAGGTTCCTGTGATCCCTGTATGCTTGTCTGTCTGCCTGTCCTGCCCAATAACTTTGAACTCTTTTTCACTGATTTAAACCAGATTTCACAGAGAGGTAGAAGTCTCAAGGATAATTAAGTTCCTAAAAAATTTATATAAATAGGCATTTGGGCAGAAAAAGGAATTCAGAGTTAGAGCAGTCAAAAAGTCCTGTGATTCCTTCCAGCGGCTTCTGCTGCTGCCTGCAACAGCTCGCTGCCAGGAGCCTCCCTGGGAAAAAGTTTAGGTGTGCGTGGAAAGAGCAAAAAATCTTCGTATAATTCGTATAAAAGCCAGGCACAGGAAACTACCTCTATTACCTCCAGTGCTCGCGAAACAAATTGACTCTCCGTGTCCCTTAAGCCTGTACTTTTCGGTTTTGGCCAGAGCGTGGCCTGACTCGCAGGCACGGCGGGCCCGTCCCCCAGCAGAGCTCCGCCGCGGCTCCGGGGGTATTTTGCGGCAGGGCGGGCGGGCGAATGGGTCTCCGTCCGTTCGGGGTGGAGGGAAACTGCACGTGGGGGCTTTGCGCAGGGGAGAAAAGCGTTCTGCTAGGAGGGACCCAGTCCATCAGGGATGGCCAGCTCGCTGTCGCGAGGTCCCGACGCGGTGCTTCTCGCCGTGGCATCTTGCCACGCCTGGGCCGCCACCGGCTCCCAGCGAAGGGCGTCCCGGGCAGCCAGGAGCGGGGCAGTCCCGGTGCAGGTAATGTCCCCTCGCCTGCCCGCCCGCTCCCGTCCTCTGCTCTCTGCCTAACGCGTCCTGCGCGAGCCCTCGGGTGCTCCTGCAGCACACGCGGCAGGAACAGCAGCGATGGGCTTCTTGCTGGTTTTTTGAAGAATGACAATTTTCAGACGCTCCTGCTGGCAGCACTGCCCTGGCAGGGAAATGACCTAAAACGACCTTACGGCACTTCAGCTCCTTTGGCTCCCTGTTTCCTTGACACGACAGTGACTTTGCAGGCAGCATCCCGCTGCCTCGCAGCAAACCCAGACGACGAGACATCCCGGATCTTCGGCACGGCCGCGGGAACTGCCCTCTCGCGCGCTCACCGGCGGGAGCCGACGCCGCTGGAGCCAGGGACGCGGACCCGTGCGTCGGTTCTGTCCCCGTCCCCAGGAGCTCGGGGAGCCCGGGCCGTTCCCAACGAGCGTTTAGCAAAGATGTAATGACAGTGACCACGCAGCCTTCCCAGGCCTGGGCTGTCTTCACCTTCAGGAAGTCCTCCTCACACCCAGGAGGAATTTTCCTTGGCAACATCTGAACCCAGCACCTCCAGCGTTCCGGCAGAACCGCCCCGGGAATGTGGTCTGTCATATGGGACGTTGGAAACGGACAGCTCATTCCCACGCCAGGACCGCTGGCGCTCCGTGTACACCCACGGCCTCCTGCACTTGCCGTGCCCACCGCTTTCCAGAACGACTTCGGCTTTCTCCCGTTGCTTCAAGCGGGTTCCCACAAGGCGATGGGGCCGTAGAGGACATGGGTTACAATAACGGGGTCATACAGGACAAATGTGTCAGCGATTTGGCACATCAAGAAGCCGAGGTGAGTGCAGGAAAGAGGAGCCCCCCGGAGAGGCGACGCCGGCTCTCCCAGGACAGCCCTGACCTCCACGTTTCCATCCCAGCCAGCTTCCAGGAGCCCCGAGCTGCGCCGGTCCCTCGTGCGCCGCTGTAACTGCGGCACGGAGATATTTATGAAGTGTTACTTTCCAAAGAACACCGAACACCAGCTCTGGATTCCTAGAAATTCAGACATTCAGTATGAAGCACTAACATTCTTCTGGTTTTTTTTCCCTCTAGCGGTGTCCTCAATTTTAAGAAACAGATGTAAATTATATTTTATTCCAGCATCACCTTCTGCCTTCGAAGAACCGGGCTGCGGTGGTGAGCGTGTCCAACAGCACACGTCCACCGGCACGAAGGCACCTGCTGCCCTGGCGGGCGGCTGCCTGCAGCGTCTGCAAAGACGGCGCTTGTGCACGGATTTCCGGAAAATATCAGCTCCGAAGGAAACGAGCAAAACGCCGCCATCGCCTGATGGTTATTCCACGACGACACCGTAAGGACCGCCGTGTTCAGCGCTGGGTGTGCGCACGTGGTGAGCTAACTCCTCTCGGAGGAAACCTGGGCGCTACCGGGGAGGCGCGGGTCTCCGTCGAGAGCCCTGGCGGCGGGCAGGAAGCCCCGGCAGCCTCCCGCGGTCCCAGCGCTGCCGACGGCGCCCGCTGCAGCCGCAGAGGCTCCTTCGGGGAGGCCGCGGCCAGCGCAGAACTGCCGGCTCCGGCAGCCCGAGCGCTCCGGGACCCCGAGGGCACCGCACAGGGCTGCCGGCACTAGCAGTCCTCCTCGGTATCGTCCCGGTGTCGGAAGAAGAGACCCCCCCCCGCGCAGAAAACAGACACAGGAGAAACGTCCTCGGCCCGAGGAGTTTACGCGCAACGAATTTTGGTGAAGATGAGAACGATACAGCTGGAACAAAACTTCGTTAAAGCCATACAACTATAAACGGTGGGTAAAACCGGGGGCAGACTCACCTGGCCAAGGTAAGCAGGAAAACCCTTCCGAGGGAAGGGCACAGCCTCCTTTCACTGCTTTCAGTCTTTGCCGCACCAAAGAACCCAAAGCTGCAGGAAGCAGCAGAGAAAGCAGACCCGAACCCGGCAGCTCCTCGACACTGGCAGGGGAGGGGGTGAGCACAGGGAGAGCACGGCGATTTCAGGGGAAATTCTCTCTCTTCCCCTCCTTCATCTTCCAAGTGCCTGGAGAAACAATCGGTTTGCTAATTTTTTCAGTGAAAACAGACAGTGAATTTCTGATTAGGAATGAACATATTTTCAATATCCGTTAAATAAAAAAAAGGCAGAAAAGAACGTACCTGCTCTGTTTTGGCAGGGCCACGGGGCACGGGAGCAGTGCCGGCCTCGCCGGAGCGGGTCTCCGTCGCCGTCTCCGAGGAGCCGAGGGGACGCTGCAGGAGACGGGAAGGGAGCGACAGGTCTCCAGGCACCGACGGCAGGTCTGACTTGGGGCAGAAGCCTTCCTCAAGAGGCCTTTTCAAGTTCGTGAAAGGCGAGATTCTAGCTCTAACTGCAAAACAAAGCAAAGCAAGGAAGATGTTTCCCATTTTATTTTCAACGCGTGACGGCAGTTACTTCAGGGCAGAGGTAACGCTGGCTTTGGCAGCCACGCTTTGTAAGCACGTCAGCTTACGATCACTGAATGCACCATCCCTATAATCCCCCGCGCTTCACGTTGCACTCGCCAAACTCAGCCGCGCTCGCTCGACGTTAACGCTCGCTTCCTGAGACCGTGCCCGGGTGCTAATAGACACAAATACCCCCCGGTTCAACGGCCGCAAAGCCGAACGGCCATGAATCATTTTTTGGGACCTCGGCAAATCCCGCCTGATATACGACTGCTCGGAGCCAGACGAGGGGGAACTAACAAGCAGGTGGCTGGCGCGAACCGCGCGCGGGGCCCGCTTCCCCGCGGAGCAGCTCGCTGCGGAGCGCGGCTCCGGCAGGCGCTCGCCCGGGGCCGGGCCGGTGTCTCCAGCGCCGCCCGCTCTCCCCCGCCCGGGCACGGTCCCGGCCTACCTGGAGCCGCTGCGGACGTCTTCGCCAGCCTCCCCCGAAACCCGCCACGCGGCTGGGCTCCGCAGGGCGGGCTGGCGGGGCTGCGGAATAAAACGGGGCAGGGCAGCCGGATGAAGACTCGGTTTAACTGCAGATCCGACACTCGCAAGTCAAACAACAGAGTGGTCCCACTTGGAGCGCTCTCAGTTTTTAGTTTAATCGAGCAAAACTCTGGAGGTCAAATTTCAGCTTCGGTAGAAGTACGTCATCAGACTTCCAAGATTTCAGGTGGAAAAAAAAAAAAAAACAAACTAGAACCTGCTTCCTCTGGAGAATTGCACTACGATTTGATCGGGACTTTTCTCCTTGACACGTCACCCATTTTATTAACTTCTGCTTTGCTTTAGAAAGAGGCATCTACCGTTTTGCTTCCCCGAAGAAGCTCAAAACGTTATAATTCAAGTGTCAGGACAGATTAGGTTAAATGCACTGTGCGATTCCCAAAGGAAAACAAACTTCCAAACATACTCTATTTGCCTTGTTACATGTCATGGATTGCATTAGAGCTGAACATGTAATTCTGTCGCCTAATGTGTTAAAGTTGGCATGAATTTTATCCTCAGTGCAAGGTGAGAAATTACTTAGCTAACAAAACATTTCGTTTCCCCCTCTTTGCGTTCTTTCTTTATGAGATTCTGAATGTGACATTTTCACAAAAAATCCCTGCACTTATTTGTGAAAAATGTATATTAAAACCAAAACACATCAAATGGAAAGAAATCACAGATGGTTTTATTCACAACCAGTAGAATTAATGGCCTTCTCTACTCTTTATAAATATTGGAAGCAGATGAGTTCATTACTATTTCACTCTAATAAAGAAAACCTGCTTTATTTTGACAAGACATCTACTTATCTAGTGTTTCTACTGAATAATAAATCTATATTCTTTGAAAAATTAAGGAAAGCTTATCAATAAACAAAAACTTGCCTGGAAAATTTGTCAATCAAAAAAAAAAAACCCCAAATCTTCTTTTCTGATAATGCAGAAATGGAATTCAAGGGATTTTGAAAATGTCACTTATTTCCAGAATAGAAAGTTTTGAAATGTTTACTTTGTGGTCGTCTTAAATTTTTACATCTTTCAACAAAGCAAGCAGAAAAGTGAAAACATCTGAAAAGGCTTTTGAAAAGAAAAGAGTCAGCACAGGCTGGATAAAGCTGTGGGCTCCTTTATCTTCGAGAAATCTGCACACATGGAGCAGCGTTTGGGGTTTTTTTAGCTGTGCACTCCAGCACTTCCCAGTTCTGGATCCAAGCGGCGTCGAGTTTGCCAGACCTTCAAAGTGCTGCTGGCAGCCTCTCCTGCAAGGGAATAAAACATCCTACCCTAGGGAAGCAAAAGCTGAGTCATTTTTAACCCCAAACAACACTCACTGATGTGGTCATCTTGTTAGTCATGGAAATCCTGTGTTATTTCTATTTATGCTTCTTTCAACACTTATTAACCAAGAAGTGAGAGGGTTTTATTTTAAATGGCGAAAGATGTTTATCCTCTCCAGGGCCATGACAATCAGTTACGTGGCTGATCAATCATTTCAGGGAAAGGGAAAGAGGCTGAGAAACTCCCGGGGCGAGTTAATTTTTAAAGCTGTAGGAGGGAGTAGGGGAAAGAAAAACAACAACAAAAAAGCCACAGAAGGACAAACCCAGCACAGCTCCAACAGTCCGCAGCCCTTTGGCCGGCTCTCCCTCTCACTCCCGGGCCTGTTGCTTCCCTGCTGTTACAAAACGAGGACCATCTCGGGGCTAGAAAACGAGGGGAGACAATTCTGGAGACAGACGGCAGCTCCGTGGCCGGAGCACCAGCCCGGGCAGAAGGGAGCAGGCTCATTCCTGAAGGCGCTTCAGTGCGTCTCCTTGGAAAGCGAACTCTCTGAACGATGGACAGGATGGACCAGCTGAAGCCTCGCCTGGAAGCGCCCGTGCGGGATGTCCCCGAGGACGGGCGCGGATGGACGGACGGACGGACGTGCCGAGGCGGGAGCAGCGGCAGCAGCGTTGCAGCACTGCGCGGCCGCTCCGCGCTCCCACCGCGGTCCGTGGGCGAAGCTGCCGCACGCGGAGCACCGCGCGGAGCTCCTCGGGAAGCGGCAGGGAGACCCGGGGACGGGGTATTTCTGCTTCTTTTTTAACGTTTCAACATATACATCAAGATTCTGAGCAGCCGAATTAGGAAATGCAATGAACGGAGCAGAAGTACCGGGGTTTGGGTGAACCCTAGAGCACTTCAGCAATGGAGCAATCCCAGAGGCGCGAGAGCCGGGAGAGGCCCCTCTGGCCTCGGTACCGAGGTTCCTGCACGGGAAGGTCTCGTCCCCTTCGGCATGCTCCGGCCCCAGGCCCGTTGCCCTCAGCTCGCGCCGTGCCCGTCCCGCGACATCCCCTGGTGCTGCTGGATGCCTTCAGGCAGCGGCGCTCAGCAGGCGAGGGGCGAAGGGGGCCGCGCGGCCGGGCGCCCCGCGAGCACGGCAGCTCCCCTGCCACCCGCGCTCCCACCTTCAGAGCCTCCCCTAAAGCACGGCCGCACGCCGGGGACCATCGGAAAACTCGCCGTTTCCGCAGAACCCGTTCATCGCCCGGCACAAGCGAGGCCGGGGCACCTCCGAGCGGGGACCCGCGGCAGGATCCGGCCGCCGCGGCCTCCCGGGGCCTTGCAGTCGCACGCTGCAGTCGTGCGGTCGGTAACCGGGGGCCCTGACGCTGTTGATCCCCAGGCGGTGAACAGGTTGTTTCACCGAATCCATGGTCATTTGCCGTCCTGAACACGACTATTACTAAACTCATTTCGAACACACCCCATGTGACAGGCAAAGCGTAGATGTCACATGGGGTCCCTCACCCTCCAGAAAATGCTTAAATTGAGCTATTTTGACGTCTGGCTTTTGACCTTGCATTCTCTTTAACAGAGACATTTTGGATAGATTTCCCACAACTTCTTATGTATAATTTTCAACATTAAAAGAAAAACCAAAACAAAAGCAAATTACCTGTGAGGGGATCGTGTTGCCACCTCTGGAGTTCCGACGCTGGATGCAGGACACGGACTGCGGCTGCTTCGGTCGATGGGGAGAGTGGCCCAAACCACAGGCCCCCGCCGCTGCTGCCGGCTCCCACCGCGAGCGACCCTCCGCTCCCGTTTCACCAGCTCTCCCGAGCCTGCGACGGTGCCTCTGAGCTCAGGCCACGGCGTTCGCACCGTCTTTCGCCTTCCTGGGAGCTTCAGAGCGCAGGAAACCGTCTCCGGTCCCCGTTCGCACGTCCCATCAAAACCGCTCGTAGAGCCCCAGCCAGCCGCGAGCAGAAGCGCAGGGAAATCTGTCCAGCTGCGACAGAGAGAAAAAAGCACATTTTACAACAAGTCCTTTGCATTAAAGCCTGCAATACCTGTTCTTTGCTGAGGCTCTCCCATCCAAGTGATGATTCGGTATTTTCTTCCTCTTCATCAAAAGTAAATACTAGATGGGAGAGTAAGCAGCTCATCTCTGCAGGACACCACTAGCAACATCCATCTGGTGACGAACCCCATTTTTTATCCATTGACGAATGTTCGGTGTGGTACAAAGCCAAACGCCTTGCCGAAGTCCCAGACTATTGTAAGAACATCATTACCTGTATCAAACAAACATGTAATTTAATCAAAAAACAAAAGCAATGCCAGGTGCCACAGCTAAAACACCTATACAGCACTTCAGTCCGGAACAGGCACCGAGACACACTTCATTCCTCCTGATGCCTTCGGAATATCCAGCTTTGGGATCCGAAGAACGGAGTGCAGCAACGGTACAGACAAAAAGAAAAAAGGGTGCGGGACGGTCCCAAGTCCTGGGGACACCTTTCACCCCCCCGAGAGAGAACTGTGGCATTTTGCACTTCTTAAACTCCAAATTTAAAACACACACACAAACCACAGAGAATAAAGTGATTAAAACAAACTTTATTTAACAAATTATATTAAGAATACAGACTAAGTTATCACACAATGAAACTTCCCTTTGTAAAATACAGGAGGGTCATCTAAAATAAATATAAAAGGTAATAACATTCATAAGATTAATGCACAGTAAATTCACTTTCAATAACCCAACAAAATGCATAGCATCTTAAAAAAACACTTTGCAACGGCATAAAAAGTTTCTCTCTTCCACCGATATGATGACATTTAAAACTGCTGTCGTTGGGAAAAATTTCGCGATAAATGACCGGAACACCCAGACGGCCTGGTTTCCCTGCGCTGGGGGAACTGCAGCACCTCACCCAGCACGCGGCGAGCAGCGGGTCGGGCCGCCCCTCGCTGCAGCGCTGCCGGGCCCGGAGCAACCGAACCGGCGCCGCCGGAGGCACCGGGCCGCCCGGCGAAGCTCGAAGGCTGAGGTAAGGTTACGTGCGGTGATGCACGCGTCCTGCGTTACGTGCGGTGATGCACGCGTCCGGGAGGACGAGCGGGGGCCGCCCGGCACGGCCGCAGTGCCGTTTTTACTCTTTGCTTTTTTAAAACTTGCGGCAAGCGGCGTGCCGCGGGCACCGTCCCGTGCAGCTGCGTGCGCCGCTCGGGCTGGGAAAGAGGGGGAGGAGGAATCACAGCCAGCCCGCTCCGGCGCGTTATCGGGACCCCGGGATGCCCGGGATGCTGCGGGACGTGCCACGGGATGGCCGGTGGCCGGGCAGGGATGGGGAGCCGCCGGCCCCGGAGGCTGCGCCCAGCTCAGGGCTCTCCCCAGGCTTCCTGGTCCTCGGGCTGGGTTTTGTGAATTTGGGGACCGTTGGGGCGGGGGTGCAACCCAACGACCCCACGTTGCAGCTCACCGACCATCGCACCGCAGCGGGGGCCACGCGGAGCCTCCCCTCCGCAGCGCCAAGCGCGAGCTCAGCGACAGCCAAAGCAAAAAGCATCTCACAAAGCTTATTCCTACACAACTACGTCTATGGGATGCTCCCGCAGGGAAGACATCTGCTAAGTAACTCCACACTTGAATTTTATCACAAAGTTCACACTCTACATTACTTTCTGGACTAATTTCTTGCCTTTCCACTACTGACACCTCGACATTGCAGCCTGGCCTGGACGGCCCGGGCGTCATCCCAGTGTGCGACCTGCTCTCTGCTGCGAGAAATCCAGGAGACAGCGCGTGCCTACCGGTTCACATCAGGAGGTCTGTTTCACAGCAAACGATCCCCTCGCTGCTGCTTTTCTCTCTCAGTTGCAGAGATAAAGAATCTGGTAGATAATCTGGCAAACTAATTTCTCCACCAACCACAAGATTAAGCTACACAGTGTCTAGTTTTATTCTAGGATCAGAAGCAAGGTAGCCAAACACATCTGTTAAAGCTCTGCAAAACCACTTCTACTGCTTTCCATTGACTCATCCCCTCCCCTGACGCTCCAGAAGGCTCCTTCACCGCCAGACAACAGCATCAGGTTCCCTGAATGTTTATTGCCTGGGCCAACGCTAACACACTCGCCTTTGGGCAGGGAGGGAGGGAGATGTGGCGGGACACTTGCACTGGCCCCAGCACACACCAGTGGGGAGGACTAGCTGCGAGGATGCAAGGACCAGCCTTGCAACGACTTGCTCCGATTACAAAAATTAGGGAACAGCAAATGAAGCCTGCCTGCTGAAATGCTGACCGAACGCCCGCAGCTCTCAGGAATTCGGAAGTGCAATGAAAAAGCTCCCTATAATCAGTGGACTGAAAAGAAGACATACACAGTCGATATGCCTGTAACACAGACGTGCTGCATGTCTTGCTGTGCTTCCAAGCGCTGGCTCTGAGCCCTCCCATCTTCGGAAAAACCCGCAGAGGTTCAAGCTGTGGGCTTTGCCGGTCTGAGGGAGCACAACCGGCTTTCAGCAGCTCTAGCTCCTACCTGAAAACACCTCTGTTGTGCTTATACCAAGTGATCTGCAGCTGTACTACTCATGCTTGCAGCAAAGGGTATCTTTGCAGTGCAGAAGCACACTGCGAAGATCAAATTTCTCTTCCAAGTTTCTCTGCAGATGTACCCCTGAAGCAGCTTTGCTAAGCCACTGAAAGGGAGGGAAGAGCGAGAACCAACTATGCAAATATATCCCAAAGATTTCTTAGGAGTTTGTCCCAATTCCACGTCCTGTCAGCACTTGGAGCCATCCAGTGTTTCTTGCAAATCACTGAAGGGAGAGCTGAATTTATGATCTGTAAGGCTGAGAAAACATCACTGTTGCTCTATGTATTAAAGCATCAATTTTATCTACTGATGTTCTTTAAGCTAAATCTCACAGAACGGAAACAAAAGCTATATACGCACTTTTCCACCATTTTAGTTGCAGGTTTTTATAGCTCAGCCTACTTAACCTGGTGCTGCTACTTCTGACAAATTCCTCAGGATGTTGAGGGCCACGTGTTCTGCTCTCTGAGTTCAGACCAGCGCTCGGCACGCAGACCCTGGCCTTGCTTGGACATACCCAGGGACACACCCAGGAAGCGCGGCACTGAACGCGGAGCTGGGCAGCTGTCAGCAACTGCTCCACACCGAGCACTCCGATGGCCGTGCAGTGAAGTGGTCAGTCCTGCCCTCCAGCACGAGGAGATGCTGCTGCGCAGGGAGGCAGCTCCGTGCAGCAATCTCAGCATCTCCTCGCAGCAGCAAGTGCAGCCTGGACGCTGCAGACCATGTGCTGGCTGCCTCCGCGCCAGGCCAGCCGCTCTCACTTCTCCAGCAACGGGGAAGGTCAGCTCTCTGCAACTCCACCACCCTGAAACTATGCGGAACGCAGTGTTGCAGACAGCTTCTGCCTACCTGTCGTGCCCACTAAACCACAGGAGAAGCTACGAACGGATGCCACAGAAAACTACAGAACAAATTACAAACAGAAAAAAAGAAAGACAAAAGATGGATGAGATGGGCATACTACTACGGCACAGAGTGGATTTGAACTTCAAGTGAACCTGAGCCGAATGACCAGGCTGCCATGGTATGTTCATTTGTCGATGTCGGCATCATCAATCTAGCCTTTGTGAAGCTTGGCAGTGAGGTCTGGCTTTGCTTTCCTGCAGGATAAATAAGAACTAAAAATGGTGCTGCAACCTTCAAGTAAATGAGCACTTCCAGGAGGTCACCCAAGCCTCCAGAGCTGATGCAAACAATTCTTTTGCCCAAATATGACACACTTGCAACCAAATCTGCCTATGCTTTCAAATCACATGGCCTTGCTTTACAGAGGCAGTTTTAGAAAACGGTTACCTGACTGGGAGAAGTTGAAGCAGAGAACTGGAATTAGTCTCTCCTGAATATTACGATATTTTGTGTTCGTTATCCCAGCAATATGGTACGGTGCCTTAAAACCAGAAATGAATCTTTGGACAAGAAATACTTTACATATGTACAAATAAAAAATACAAGCTGACAGTACAAAATCTACTGTTAGTCACCATTCTGTCCTACTAGAAAATGCAAGATCAATCAAAAGCAGTGCAAAGCAGGTCAGGGCATACATACGACCCAGACTGAGAGCTGCAATACTGTTATTTGTTACTATGGCAATTGCATTTCAATAGGGTTAGGTAATCAGTATTTTACAATATAAAAAGTTGCACATTTTAACACTTACTTAAAAATTGCCATTTTGCTGCCATGATGTATCTTTGTTCTACAGCAGAGGCTTGAAAAAGCAGCACAGAAATCAGATGGACATTTCTAAATAACTTATTACAGCAACAGACTTCACCAAGACATGCATTTGACTCAGGAGCGAGCTAAGGTCACCAGTCGTAAGGAGGCTGAGGTCAGGGTTTAATGCATCACGCTCTCGACCGGTGGAAATAAGCCACTCTCGTCCTGCACTACGTCCGAGTTCAGCGCTTCCCTCCGTGAGTGCAAAGGGAACAGGCACATCTCTTGTTTTAGCAGCTAGCAGGGCAAATATTAGAAAACTGCCCAAAGTAACAAGTGGGAGGTGACAGCATCCGCGTGGTCAGCAGTGCCATGGCTTCGTGCGCAGGTGTGGCAGGGAGTCAGAGGGGTGTCCCAGGGTCGGGCCGGCTTGCTGTCGGCGTCCAACCCAGACGGACATACAGAGCGTTTGTCACTGCTCCCAGACAGACAGGCCGACACCTTGTGCAAAACAGAGGTGCTTCTCCTCGGAGACTAAAGCACAGCTTGTGATCTCTGTGATCTCCTCCACCTCGCCAGTGATTTGGGAGAGGGCCCAAAGCAGATCCAGGGAGTGATCCCGGCTCCACGAGCCTACAGCAAAAACAAACGGTTGCAGTCTCCGGTTCATCCTGGCCGCACAGGAGTCGTCGGGTGGCCTGGCCTTGCTGGAGGCCAGCAGCGGCTCAGCACAGCTCAGCGCTGGGTCTCCCAACCACAGAGCCGCAAAGGCCTCGGTGCGTCCGGAGCTCCGCCGCTCCGACCCCGCAGCGAGGAAGAGGAGCGGAGCAGCCAGCTCCAGGTCGGCTCAGACGGGACGCCTGCGGTGTGTTCGTAACTGGCCGTATCTTTCACTCTCTCACTCGCACCAGCAGCAGCGGGGAGCACTGCTGGGCGTTTCTTGATCGTCTGCAAGCTCACAGCTTGCTGTTCGCAGCATTCTGTTACAGCTTCGTGTTTTTGTGGCTATTCTGCAGCAGGGGTTATGGGAAAGGGGACCAAGGAGGAAGCTGCCAGCCGGGCTCTAACGAAGTACTCACGTGGAGAGACGGCCCCAGCAGCGCAAGAGGACGAGGGCGGTTGACAAGGGGTTACAGAGTCCGAAGGGGTGAGACGGCACGTACGGAGCGGGGTGGTGCAGCGCGGGGGGGGCGGCGGCCGTCAGATGAGCCGAGCCGCAAGCCGGGCCCCGGGCCGCGCGTCCCGCTCGGTAGCACGCGCGCACGCCGCTCCGCCGCCGGGCTCACGACTGCGGGAGCTGCTGGCACCTGGTGGGGCTGGGCGGCAGCCGGGCAGCCGCGCTCTGCTCCGTCCGGAAGCTGTAGTCGTACTGCGGAGCAAGACAAACAGGACAAACACGTGAGAGCGGCCCCGGAGCAGCCCGGAGCTGGCGCGCGGCAGTGCGCTGGGGTGAGTGCCGCCGCGTGCCCGGGCGTAGAGCGCTGCGCCCACGGAGGGCTGCTCCAACACCCCTCCGTCCCCAGCCGTGCCCCGGCTCCCTCCCGCTGCGTGCCGCCGTGCCGAGGGGCTTGTGCCGCCGCGTGAGGAGCGGGATGCTCCGAGCCCCGGCTCCCGGCTCCCGGCCGGAGCAGCGACGCGGCTAACGCGCCCGCCGCCAAAGCAAGCAGCTGCGCGACCCAGGTGCCAGGCTCCTTTCATCCGCCTCCCGCGACCAGTCTGGTCCTGAGGAACGCTGTCCTCCGAAGGGATAAACGGGAGGCAGTCCTCATTCAGGGCGCACACAGTCCCGCTAGCGTTTTCAAACAGTGGCTCAAGGGCAGGCTGCCAGGGCGACCTTCATGGGACACACACAACAAACTGAAAAACGAGATAAAAAGTAGGCCTGGAAGGACCTCGAGATGGGATCTCATCCACCCCTTGCCCATAGGCAGGATCACACCAGCACGGATCACACCAACACTGCCTAACCCTTTCCTAAAGACCTCCAGCGGCAGACCAGTAACGATCTCACATTGGATTAGTTCCTCTTCCCTAAATTCTAGTGTTAAGATAAACATGACCATGCTCATCCTCTGCCTGGACAGAGAGATTGGCCTGTTCACCTCTTTCTTAAACAAGCCTGCACCATTTTAATTAAAATTGCTTTGGCAAACTGGGTGCAGATCCCTACACACACATTTTTCAGTCCCAGTGTGGCTTAGTTCAGTTTAGTTTTGGCCTGTTCTTGATACATTTAAGCTAACCCAGAATAAGCCTGGTTTAAAAAGCAACAAGAGCATCCATACACACAGTGCCAAAAGCTAGTGGAGGACAGACCCAGCCGTGCGGCAGGACGCCGGGCCCCTCCTGGGCAGAACGGCTGCAGCGGGAGGGATATGCAGTGGTGCAGCTGGCCCCTCCAAGGAGGTCTGCAGCCCTGGCACGATGCTGCGCCCTTCCCTTTGCCGGAATCCCTCTTTGCGGGGCCAGCCGGGAGCAGTCTGCAGCGGTCAGCGCGGCCGTGCCGGACGTCCCTGCCAGTGGCCGGCCACGGCTGCAGCTGCTCCGGCGCCGCGCAGTAGCACTGCCATCTCGTGGCACGCCGTCGGCTGCACTCGAGCGCGCAGGGAGGCCGGCGACGGGCTCTGCACTGCCAGGACGTCCTGTCCCTCCCCAGCACCTCCCAGGAGAGGCTCTCGGGGAACAGCAATTCCGAGGCGGAGCAACGCACTGGGGAGCCACCGGCTCCCGCGGGAGGGCACCTCGCTGAGGCCGCGCAGACGGCAGCAGTGCTTTGCTCTTGCCCCTAGCACTGGGCTCAAATACCCGCGCCGTAACAGCTGCAGGTGCAGACGCTTCTCCCCCAGATCCTCTCCTTTCCAGCCCGACACCCATGCATGGGTGCAGGCACGACCTAAGGCCCTTAGAGCAGGATGTGTCCTGTCCTTCTGCTGCCGGTCTCCACCTCCGCCCTGCCTGCCCACGCTCCTCCTGACAACCGCGGCAGGGCGTTTCTGACCCTTGACCGGGCGCGTAATCCCGGGCTCCTGTCCATAGCCTGCCTCTGCATCAACTATCCACTCACTGCGAGTGTTCAGTGCCCATCGAGCGCAAAGTTGGTTTTTACCTAAATCTGAAAATGTCTCTCAGTTCCCTATTTGTGGCCCCTGAGACTGTCACCACCGGACCTTCCCCCTGCTCCTTCCTGACAGGCCCATTGCAACTCCCCTGAAACCAGGCCCGAAGACCAGGCACAGGCCTCCAGGCAGCAACGCTCGGGGGACCCAAAGCCTTTGCTCACGTCTAACTCGACCACCTGTGTGGGGAAGGACCCGCGGCGGTCGGGGAGCTCGCAGCGCACAGGCTGCTGCTCACCCACCCACGCTGCAGCCTTCCCGCGGAGCTGCGCCAAGGCGAGGTGCTTCCTGCCGAGGGAAGAGCTGGGTCTGCTCCGCCGTCCAGCTGCCAGCGGTTGGCCTGGGCTCGGCCTTTTCCGTTGCTGTCTTAGGTGGGACCAGCGCCGAAGCCGCTCCCCGCCCCACAGGCACCCGGTGCAGTGTGCAAGCAGGGCCGCGGAGGCAACCTCTGCAGTTCCCACCACGGTGCCGTGCTGCCGGGACCAACGCGGACCCGCCGAGCCCAGAGCACCCGGGACAACACCGCCAGCAGAAAGAGCTCGGAGGAGGCTCCCTGTGGGACCCCCCAAAGAGACCCCAGCCCAGAGACGCCCACAGCCCGGGGCAGGAGACATCACGCTTTTTGGTCACGTCACCGCTCTCACCTGCTCGCATCACGGTGGGGGCAAAGCCGAGGAGGTGCTGCCTCCCCGGCCAGGGCTCGCTCCCGCGCTGCGGGGCCCGGCCGGTGCCGACCCCAGCACCCCAGCCTGCGGGCTGCCGGGACGAGCGCGCCCGCCCCGGGCAGCGGCTGCAGGGGGGAAACTGAGGCACCGAGGGTGCTGGAGCAGGGCGCAGGGCGCAGGGCACGGCGCTGGTCCCCCAGGGCAGGGTGGCTGGCCCTGATGGAGCTCAGGTGTGGAAATGGGCTCTTCGGTCAGTGCAATAAAGAATTGCGGCACTAGAGGGGGCTCAGTGACCGCGGGTTGTCAGCTGCTAAAGCATCTTTGAAGTTAACATTTACTTTCCTGCACTCTCTCTGTTTTTCATTTAATACACGAAATATCTAAGACTAAGAATTTTTTGCTGCCTAGATAACTGAGGACTGGGTATCAATGAAAGACATACAGAACTTCTATTTTGTTAACTCTAACAAAAAAGCGTGTAAGTGCACACTTCACACGTTCTAGTGCAAACCGTGCAAAGAGGCTATGTCAAGAAGTCATCTTTTTCAAGACTGCCTTTTAATTGGCAAACGTGTCTTCATTAATTTTACCTCAATGTCATGATGTCACAGCTAGCAGTACCAGCCCCAAGCTAAATAAGCAATAAGCCTCATTTTTCAGCACACAAACACATAAAGATGTCAGCTCAAACTGTTTACTAATTAACACTTAAAAAGACACAAATTAGATATGCGTGGCTAAGAGCAATTATAATCAAGACGAATTTCTCTAGTCATTTGGGAACTGAAAAAAATGCCTAATTGCTGGAACCAATGTTTTAAAAACTGAAATCATGCCAGTTAGCAAATATGTTCATTTAAAGAACATTTCATGTGACTACACTCTGGAGAATTGACTACAAACATGAGAACAAGGAAAAATATTTCTGTATAAAATTAAAATTTTAAGCTCTTTTAGATTTACAACTTCTTCATTAAATATATTTGCAAAGAGCAGCCTATGAAAACTTGTAGCAATTAAGTGGTTAAATGAACTGCCTTCCTTGTCAATTTAAAAAGAATGATTAATATTAGATTCTCACTTTACTAATTAGAATCTCTGCAGACTTTTAGCTAAACGCCAAGTTAAAATGAAGACTCGGTGCGTTGCGTCAAAGTCCCACGCTGGAGAAGTGCAGCAGGCCTGCAGACGGGTCCGACAGCGACCCGCGCTGCCAACGGGACTCGCGCTCCAGCTGCGAGCTGCCCCTGCCCTTCCCAGCACCGCGTGCACCGCTCTCCCACTACGCCAGATTTTCGCTCGCTGAGACGTTACCGCAGCACAGAGCACCGGCAAGCACAAAATCCCCCGCAGCCCTGGAGCACAGACAGCAGAGCTGCTGCAGAGCGTCTACTCCCGTCTCTGCCGCATGTCCAGCTAAGCGACCTTGGGCAAACGATGCCCTCAGCTTTAACCCTTCTCTACCCTATGCAGTGTCTGTGCCTGCTACAACGAGATGCTGACTTCAGATGCAGCCTGAATGTGCAGTACAGGATTTGCATCTATTTTTACTGATTTTCCTGAAAGGGTGGAGTCCCTTAATTTGGCTCACTTCACAGCTTGGAGGATGGGAACATACATCTGCAAATGTGGTGACAGAGAATAATAACTCTTGGAATTCTTTGGGAATATTTTTTGCAAGGCATCTAGCTCCAGGGAAAATGTTCTTGCTGCTTTGGAAATCCAGAAGATTTGCTGTAATGGTGCTATTGCTTGCAAGGGAAATAAAGCCATACAGAAATTCACAATATTTATATGCATAGCTATCTATGTGCAGACAAGATGCTTCATCAAGGAATATGGGCTGCATAATTATACTTTTCATTACTCCTGAAACACACACAGCCTGTAATGGACTAGGAGGGTGTGGGGAGAACTGGCAGGTATCAACAATTCCTTTCATGGCCACATAAATAAATCTGATGCCTGTGTTTCCGCATTCAGCAGGCCTGTGAGGGGCACAATGAAAGGGCTCTACCCTCCGCGACTCCACGGCAGCGCTGCCCAGGCCTCTCCAGCTCCCGGTGACACGGCGAGGGCTGCAGCACGGCGCATGGAAACCTAACACGACCTGACACTTCCACTGCAGCAGAACAAACCCTGCTGCCCCCATGGACAACTCCCAGCAACACGCAGGGAAAAGGAGCTGGACACGCTTGGGAGTCACCACCTCTGAGCAACCCGTGCTCACGGAGCTGAGGGCCTGAAGCTCTTCCCACGCACCAGGGCTCCTCACCGCCCTCGGGGCGATCCCAGACAGGCGCACTGGCACGCGGGCCGGGCCCGAGGCAAGCCAGGCTGCTTCTGTCAGGGATTTCCTGAATCAGGCAGCATCTGCAGAGCTACTGTCACTGCTCCAGTCGGGCTGCTGGATGCCTGGAAATCTCTGGCAACCGACCAACTTCTTTTTCTGCTCTGACAAAATTTCCAGGCAGGAAAAGATAGATTTAGGAAAAATCAGGATACTCTGCAGCCTTCAGATACGTTGTTTTCCACCAAGGGTCTATGCCAGGTCCTCTGAGCTGATGGTGCCCTGGCTACGGTCCGACAACCTGCCCAAAGTGCGCTCTGCCCCAGCTTTGCCACTCAGGTGTGGTCCTGTAATCTGCCACTACGCCTGCCTGCCGTTCCCCAGGGGGGACAAACGAGTGACACGGACACGTCACAGACGCTGAGGTTTGCCCTGCCTGGTCACGGACTTCTGTGGGAAAGGAGGAACAGGGAGCTGCTGCAGGCAGTCCTGCCTAACCCATCCAGCTGCATCAGGAGTACAGCCAGCACTCACCCCGAAACTAAGTTATCCCTGAAGACTTCCCAGCTTACAAATAAAGTCCTTTTCATCATGGAAATAAACAGAGGAATTCCTACCTTCCCGTAAAACAAGTGTGAAATGGATAAGTTTTGCTTCTAAAGCCAGCTGTGATCTGCGTGTAACATTTGTGTTCCATTTGGCAACCTGTAACAGCTGGAACCGAAAAGCGCAGAGGCCACTTCTCTGTGTTTGCCATGACAGGCTTGGAAGTTTTACTATGCTGTATTCTTACTCTTTGCCTTTAATACAGCTGTCTTCATAACAGATGTTTGTAACCAAAGATGCCCAAAGAAACACATACTACTAATAAGAGGTCAATTTTCTTCACAGTCTTAGACATTCACCCCAAAGGAAGCTGCTCCTGAGCAGGTGGCTACTGACCATCCCGCAGCCCAAGTCCTGCACATGCCAAAATGTTCCTCCGGGAACCTGTGAGCTACCTGTTGTCGTAGACCGTACTCAGCTTGCCTCCAGTCTCCCGTCTCCTTCCTGAAGGACTCATGTTTACTAAAAATTCAGACAGCTTTTCCTGGTAACAAGTTACACTCACCAACAAACCGAAAGATTATGATGCAGTTTACCTGACACTACTTAATCAAGTTCAACTGTTTCCCAAGCTATGAGGCAACCTAACACAAACAGAGCCCTGCTGGTAACAAACACGTTTTGTTAATAAATGAGAAAAAAGTTTAAATAAAAGAGACATCTGGAATTAAATGGAGGGCAGGTGACTTCATCATTAGATCCGATGTTTAAAGCCTCTTAATCTGGCACAAATCACAGAGGACATCTGTAATTCCAAGTTTACTGTTTGACTTAACTTAATGTTGACTTTATCCGTCGTCAGTGACTTGGGAAAGACAAGCGAGACCTTTTCCATAAGGGAGGGAATCCTGCAGCTAAATGAACACAGATCTTGTGATGGTTTTGCTTAGAGCATGGCTGGGAACTTACCTCCTTTTCGATTTCTGCTAGGGTCTTGATGGTGATGCCCAAGAGATCAACTGGCTGCATCTGGTGAAAAAAAGAAACATAGAAATGTCAAATTTAGGGTTTTTTGTTTTGGTATTGTTTTGTTTTAAGTCAGCAAATATTCTATCACCAGAGATTTAGAGGTACCATCTCTAAACACAAGCATAATCCTGTTTCTCAGTCCACCACAAGAGCGTAAGAAGCAGAAGGTGGTCGACAGACAACAGCTCTAATGCCTCTCTCCCTGACTGGGGACAGCTGACACTCATCATAGCGTCACCTTAAACAGGTAAATCCTCAGCCATCTCCCTGCAGCAGGACGGCTGACACCGAGAGACACTTTGCAGCACCCCGTGGATTTCGCGCGGCCACAGCAGGCAAGCGTGAGAGGCCCTGGCGGGGGAAAGCCCTGACCAAACTGACCATGTGGTGGCAATGGTGTCTCAAGAATCCGAAGGGAGGATTAGCATGACCTAATCTCTCTGCATTTGTCCTAGCAGCAGGGGACTTCGGCTTTCTGGGAACACAAGTCAGCCTGTAAACAACCCTTTTCAGAAAGCAATGGCTGTGAAAAACTGCACCTCACTGTATATGCAGGTTCTGTAAGTAAAAAGGAGTGTGCAAAGCAGCAGCAAGATGTGAAAAATCAGATTCATCGGAGAGGTCTGTGTTTGCTGTAACAGCCTCTTGTAAATTGATTTTTAATGAGATATTGTTTTAGGGATTGGATGGATTAGGGGGCTGGTAATGGGATGTTGAGCCTTTGAGCTCTGGATCACCATCTTAAATTAGTGCTGGGCTGCCGATGCTCAGAAGTCATTCTGGACCCGGGGGAGCGGGGCGTGCCCTCGCCCCAGGACACCGGCGGGACGCCGTGCTGGCAGCCGAGCCCAACCGGGCGCGACGGGCACCCTCCTCGCCGGCTCCCCGTGGCGCCTGGCGCCCCGCAGCACAGGGAGTGCCTCCAACGGGGCACCCCAGCAGCCAAGGACAACTCTCCACCAGGACTAAATTCACGCCGAAACAGGCTGCGCATGAAAAAAAGCCTGTTTTACTGCTGCGCTTGAGACACTTTGGCTCATGCAACCTCTCGAGCCAGAGGGCAACAGGAATACTAAAATCATTTTTCTACCCATGTTTGTGTTTTCTGGAACCCAGCAGAGGTCCAGCTGTTGTATCATTAGGACATAACAACCTCTCTAAACTTTCTAGCCTGGAATTGGTAAACAGGACAGCACAGCCGCTCTCCATAGAGACTGGATTTCTGCCAGCGTAGCCATGGCAACCCCGCTAAGTTGGGTCGGCTAAAGTTACTTGCACTCCACGTGCAAAATCACTAGCATTTTTCAAGATTAAGCAGCTCCCTGGAAGACTGGGGTGATGCCAACTGTACTCAGTTAGCGCAGAGCCAACCCCGGGGCCCAGGTTTTCTGGGACGTGCCCACCAGCGCACGCAGCTACCGAGGGCGTCCTGGTCACCAGCTGTACTGGGAATGGCCGGCCGGCCGGCACCGCGCTCGGCTACGCCAGGGAGGGCGGGGGGAACCTGAGCCCCACCACCCCAGCCGTGCGTGCAGGCTGCGGCCATCCCTTAGTGCCGACGACCGCCCGGCCACCACCACTGCCTTCACATTCCGGGGTGCAAAACGAAAGCCGTCAGGCTGGCAATGCTGTGCTCTCTCTACAGCAGGCCAAATTTAGGAGAACCACTTATCTGATGTTTATCTATAGCAGGGGATTACAAACGTATCCAGCACCCGGAGAGTCGCTTGGCCGTTCCTAATTTGGTGGTGGCAGAAGTTTCACCTCCCCGGAGAATCAGAGCCATTCACACCCAACCGGAAAGCTGGGTAGTACGGGCAACCTTGGGTCATCTCAGGCACAGGTACCAATTACACCCACAAGAGATGGATTTCGGACCCTGGAGAACAACGAAGGTAACTCACCCCTTCAGGAGCACAGGCAAACTTCTCCGAAATCATAAAAGGCACTCCGTCCATCGCTGCAAGGGACAAAAGGAGCAAACGCGTCACCTTCCCAGCCGGTTTCTGCGTGCAGCTGCACACGCTCACGGTAACGCGCCAGGTACCCGCCGCGGGGGCATGGGACTGACGCGTCCTGGGAGCCATTTCCAGCCTTTTCTCCCTCAAACCTCCCCGTGGTCTCTGTCCAAGACACAGCGGGGTTAGCCCCCACCGCGTCAGGAGCTCGATGAACACCCCCCACCCTATCCATGTATATTTTTATGGTCTCAGTTTTGAGAATCTGTTTCCAGTCTGGTCCAGCCTCCAAACAGGACAGAATTTGAAGCTAAAAATAAATACAAATGCTTTGAAAGTACAGGCATCTATTTGCCACTACTGTACAGAGCAACTGGAGCTAACTTGGTTTCCTAGCAAGAGAAAAAGGAAAATACTTGGTTCAGAGAACTTTTACCTCCTCAAATACAAAGCAGTAAGTGCTACTACCTTGGTAAATTAAAAAATAGCCACAGCACTAGTGATAATGTGATCTCTCAAACCTGGAGACAAACAGCTTCCAGTGCCCGTCCACCGCCAACGAGCACTAAGCAGCAAACAAGGGAGCGCACACGAAATGCTAACCACATCAGGAGGACAGAGAGCAGTGAAGTATGAAGACGGACGCAAGGACGTGACTGTACATGGCACAGCCTCATGTCACAGCGCCAGGCGCTCTGTCTGCAACACAACCTTAATGATATCGAGGGGATTTTTTGCATTTATATTACCTTGTGTACTCTTCTTACATAGCGTAGCAATATTTGGTGCTCTTTGTCTTGCTATTACTATCTAGGAAACGCCACAGAGCGCCTGCCGTACGACACGTCAGTACAGGTGAGCCGCTTTATTTTTAAAAGATGCATCTCAGCAATTTCCGCACCAGGCTGAAAAGGGCACTTCCAAGGTCGTGTGCTGTCCTGAATGCATCCATTTTACTTCAGTTATACCTTTAACGTTTTAACTCTTTAACTTGCAGCTCTGAAAAAATAAAAACTTCAACCTAGCGCAAGTTTAGCCCCTGAAATGCCCTCAAGTAACCTCCAAATAGGCTTTTCTCTCACAAAGCATCTGCCCCCACCCTGCATTTCTTTGCTTGCTGCTTTGCAACTTCCATTAGCACCAGCAAGTACCGTGAGTGACTTAATAAAGGTTATTTAAGAATACATTTTACATTAGCTTTGTATATTTTTGACTTACAAAAAAATAATTACACCGGAGTCATTTCATTATCAAAGGTGCTATGTGGCAGCCACAAAGTTACACGAAACAAAAGGAAACGGATGAAAAGCAGCATCACAAAACCCAGGAAGTTCTGAAGCTGAAAGACCATCTGCATTCGTTACCCGACAGAAGCCTGCTTTGATCAGTCGCACACCGGCTTTTGTAAAGCAATTTAAGGAATAAGCCCCCAGGAGCCTGCGTGCGGCCCCCAGCCCGGGGGGGACCAAGGCAGGGCCCGGGTCCCCCAGCTCTCCAGTCCTCCCAGCGCACAGAAGTGCAGAGCGAAGCAGCAGATGAAAGCAGGGCGTGCCAAAGGCTCAGCAGCGCAATTAGCACTCTCCTAAACAAACGAGCTTCAACAGAGCTGTAATTAAGCAGGCCTGTAATTAAGTATATGCCCTTTATCATAACGATCATGCTTAAAAATGGCATGATGCATGGAAGTGTGTTATTAATGCTGCAATCCCAAAGCGAGCGGAGTGTGCATAGGAACTGGTGTGTCAGGCCCGTCACCAGGCTGCTTGTAAAATGCGTTAAAGGGAAAAACCAGAAAACAAGAAGCTCATTCAACAGTTCTTTGCATAGCCGGGCACTAGCAGTCAAAAGGATTTAAACACCCACCAATTCAGAAAACTTTACACAAATAGAGCGCGAAGCTGTCATTGCCTGCTCCGTCCACCAGCCTCACACAGTGCCAGGGAGGGAGGAAAGTTCACGCACCTCACCCTCAAAGACACGAACGTGGTCACCCCAACATCTGACACAGGAGGAGATTCAAAATCACTATTACCTAAAACTTTTTTTTAAGTCCAAACCCATGTTTACAACTTCGAGGGTGAAGCACCAAACTTCCTCATAAGAGTGTACTTCCAGGTGGTTACCAAGAAGATTAATAAACACAACAACAACTAGTTCCTCCATAATATTGAACCATTTTCAATTACCGTTTATATCTTGTGGACAAGTCTTTGCTACGCTAAGCCTGTCCGCAAGTTCAGAGCGTGCCTGGCATGCACGCTGTGCAGCGCAACAGTCTGAACAAAAAACACCTGCAGCAACGCGTTCTGCTGGCATCATCCTGGGTACATATATATGTACTGTATTCATATACACACACACATATATATATGTATACCGCGCGTGTGTGTATATATATACACACACATACACACACACGTCGTCTCCGTATTTCTCCGGCGAAACAAGGCTGTGCTGCGTGAGCACTAACGCTGTAATGCTGGGCGACGCAGAGGGCAAGGCGATGCTTGGCGCGCACACGGGTCGCACCGCAAAGTGCCCCCTCACTGCACAGCCGAATCGCCTTCAGCTGGCAGACGAGGGAACTACTTACCTCCAGGAACAGTCTGCAGAGCGCAGCGTCAGCAGGAGGGAGAGGCGCCATCGCAGCACCTGCGATCTGCTCGGTGGTGTCCGGCACCGCCGCGCCGACGTGGGTGCCCCCGCGCCCAGAGCACACCCCGAGATGGCGTGCGATTTACAGCAGCTAGTTAATTTTATTATAAAGTTAAATGAAACCAGAGCTGTAGCAGGCTTTTAATTCTACGTCCCTTGTTCTGATGCTGTGCTGTAAATAATCATCCTCATCAGCCTCCGACTCCTTCCCCCTCCCCATTGCTTTTCAGAAACTCCTGGCAATCGCCGGTGGGAAAGTGCTGTGCGGAGATTCTGCCCAGCAATAACGTTCCCACGGGCATTTCAAAACTCACCAGCAACTCTTGGGCCCGGAGCTTCAGCGCTTGCTTTAATTTGGCCCAAATTTGTTCAACATTCACTAATGCCAACCTGAGCTACTTTCAAGACCGGCGGATAGTAACATAAGGGATAAAAGGAAGTGGTGCCGATGAATGGTAAAGTAAAACTCTCTTTCCAAAGGTAAAATAAGACTGATTCAGAACAAAAAAAAGTGGGAAAGGTCCGATTTTTATAGCATTGCTACAAGCAGCATTCTCATACACTCACCTAAGTAAGATCATCCGATAACATACATGTTTTAACATCTTTAAAAGGTTGTAATTTTCAAATAATCTTAAAGACCTACAAAACACACCTTGCACATTTCACTTAAAAGCCTCTTAAATAAGCAGGCAAAGCTTTTCTTGCACTTTGCTGCTTCTACATGGTTTGAGGAATTTGGGCTTTGGTGGCACACACAAGCCTTTCATGAACCTGCATCTCCCGCAAAGTGCCACCTCCATGTGCCCTGCTCCCACAACCACGCACTCACATAGGTTAAGGCAAAGGCAGAGGAAGCAGAGCTTGTGAAGATACTCCTTATTTCAAAGGGTATGAAAATTTCTTGTTGAAACACTAGCTTTTCCCTTGCCGTATTTTGTGCTTGGAGAGCTGTGCGCTCTGCCAGGGCACACTCAGGTCCCCACGCCTCCTCGGCTAACCGCTGTCAATACCTGCCTGGAAGGATGTCAAGTAACAGCTTCCACACGTCAGTCACCGGGCAGCCTTCTGCTCGTTTTAACTCGTGAGCAGCAGAAGAGAAGATCTAACAAATTATAAGTGTCAGCCAAACGCTAAGAATGCATTACTGCCCAGGACTCCTGGATGCAACCGCTGCAGCGCTCAGCGTCGCGCACACAAAACAGACCTAACACCCAGCCTCCGTTTGTACCCGCACACGCTCATTTCTTCACTCAAAACCCCAACGGAAGAAAACACCAAGACCCTGGAGGCGGTTTTGGAGAGAGGCTGCCCAGCTCGCCGCACTGACCGCTCCAAGCGACAGACGGTGATGCCCCCATGGGGGACACGCTGCCAGCAGCCAGCTCCGAGCTGCCATCCGGCGGGATCAGATCCATGGCAGAGCACCGCCGCCTGAAAGAGACTCCTTGCCTGTTACCAAAATCATGCTCAACACAGTAAAAATCTCGCCAGTCGGGCACGACATGGCACGTGTGGTCCCGTGCCACCTCCCGCCCCGCTGCGGTCCGGGTCCCACCTGGGCAAGCGCGAGAGCGCGGCAACGCGGGCCACGCGTCACGGGAGAGCAGCAAAGTCCCGCAGACTCTCCAGGCAAAAAAGGCTCCTTAATGGCAAAGGTCGGCAGAAGGGCCTGAAAGAAACAACATCTTTCTCGGGTCCCTTCGTGAAGCAGTTGCAGACCTCAAACAATTCTGTTTCACAGCTATGTGCGTCACTCTGATGGGGGGAAAACTCCCCCTAAAGCTCGCAGGGCTCCAGCTCCCAGGGCTTCGAGAGCACCGTTACTGTGACACGGGATGTGAACGCAGAGAACGTGCGATACCGGAAAGCAAAGACAGCAGTTTCCTCCCCTCCGTGTAATTACATCTCCAGCATCTGCAACAGATTAGGGCGGTGCCTGCACTGTTCTCTCTCAAAAGGGAAAAAAATAAAAAGGGATTTCAGAAAGAAAAATATTTTCAATGGCTGTTTATTGTCTCTGAGGTGCAGCTCCTCCCTGAGGGTCACATCCAATTAGTGCATTCACTGGAATTAGATAAAAGAGTTAAAAGGAGCCAAAAGCCAGAACTCCACTCCTCCAAAATCCAAGTGCAAAGGAGCGAGTTCCCTCCTAAGCAGGCGACTGAAAGGAGACCAGATCAACACTTCTTAGTGGATGCACCAGTCTTTATTGGGTTGCCACTCCTTCATTATAAATTACTAATATTTACTATTAACCTTTAAAGGGCATGCGACAAAACTATACTCTTGTTATATAAATATAAATACAACTTGTTAGCTCACTTAGAAATTCTCTCTTTAATATGAAGAAAGTACTGTCATCCTCCTCTAAGCATACGATAGATGCTGCCTTCTGCGCTATAGACTCCAACTGAATCTCAGTTGTCAAATTAGTAATTCATCTTTCTAGAATAACTGTATTTTTAGCAAAGCTACCAGATTTAAATAATCAGACCTGCCAATGCTACCCTAATTTAAACATGCTGACGAACTTTCATAGGCAGCATCAGCTAACATAATGAGTTTCTGGATGACAAAGAACTTAAGACTATAGTTCTCTACACTACCCAGTATAATAAGCACTTGTTCTTTTCTACAATGTGCACATAAAAGAGGAATCTAAATAATAATTGCTGTAATTATCTTGAAAAATATGTGGTGATTAATGGTGATTATGAAAATCTGTATAATTGTTCATTGAAATCTCCAATGATCAGATGCTTTCTTGAAACAGCCATTAATGAAGAACTTAAGAACACAAAAAGCATCAAAACTCAAGCCAAGCTTCTGACCGTTTGAAGCGTGGCGAGGATATGATTTCAAATACACTAGGCTCAGTTTTAACCCCTCCTATGAACTCTCCGCAAGAGGCTTTAAGATGTCCATGATGTGATGCATGTGTCATTGTGGTTCAAAGCACGAAGTTCAACCTGTTATTTATGCAAATAATTAATTACTCTTGTACCCAACTAGCAGTTTGTCATGACACATTAATGACTTGATAGACTTCTGTGAACTAGTGAACACAGGACAGCAGAGCGCTTTTATCGTCATTTAATTTAAAAACGATCCTGTGTGAAATTATCTAGTCGTGAGTGATGGAAGCATAAAGAACAGACTCAGCAAAGCTTCTTTTGGATCATTGCTTTATTAATGGTAACGTCAGGGAAATGAAAAATGCTAACATTGTCATATTTAGCTCCTGGGTATAGATGAATAGCTGCCTCAGTGCTTGGCGGGTTCAGTTTGCACACTGCAGTGAGCGCTAATTCTTCACACCACTATTGTGGGGATACACAGCCATGGAAGAGTTTATATACCTCAACTCCCAAGGAAATAACAGCTGTTTCTGCATTTAAATTCTCACCATAAGCTTTTATAGCTTTGAATTTCTTTATTGCTATTTTTGCATGGCCTTTTACACTTGAATTTTCAATTGCTGATATTAAAAACATTTAAATAAAGAAGTGCCTTGCAAAACATTCCTCTGTATTACTTTGAAAATTAAGCATTGCTAAACCAAAAGAAAAAAAATGGATATGCTATTACCACCTTTAAAATTTGAATGATCTTAGATTTTAGAAATAGCTTTCTGTAATATTGGAAAAGTCTTCAGATTTTCCCCAGACCTGAAATGCTAGCAGAGTGTTTATGTTTCACCAAGATGAGCATCTCATAAAACAGCCTAAAACAATATCATAAAAACAGCAAAGCTCACCTGTTTAGAGAAAACTTAATTTTCATCTAAATGACACCAGAGGAAATAATGCCTCCACTGTTTTCATCAGGAACTTGGAAATAAGTAAGAATAAGGGCGGGCTGGGCACAGACTACTGGCACTGCAGTGCTCAGATCTGGCAGCTATCCAAACAAACCAACAGAAGCCATTGTTAAATTAAATGAATACACTGAGAATCAGACACCGTACTCTGCGGACACCAAGGACAAACACTAAGTTTGCTTTCCCATCCGAGGTACTACCAGGGTAACATGAAAGCCCACCCTTGCGAGGGCAGGACACCTCGCACCCCGGGCAACCCCGCTCAGCAGAGACCCGTCCAGCAACGCAGCCGCAGCCCATGTGCGATCCTGCCCTCCACGGCAAGGAGACAAGAGAGAACTCCTGCAGCCAAACGTGATGCCATATGTGGGATCAGGGCGTGATTCAGCCATGGAGCCTCTCTGTCACAACTGATTACGCTGGAGATATTTCTCCACCTGGGAACACCCACTCTGCACAGCCGTGACTATCAGCTTCGGGTAACAAGTAGGCCAGCTCCTTTTCAAGGTACAGGATAGGAACTTCTCACTTTCAGAGCACTTGCAGACTACCGAGACCTACGTATACCTGGCAAACCTAGCAGGAGGGGAGCAGAGCCTGCCCACCACCTGGAGAAGCACCTGCAGAGGGAGCGGACCCAGCGGGACCCAGGCAGGGCTGGGAAGCCCAGCTACTGCAGGAGCACGCCTGCCCGTGGAGGCACGTCCACCCAGCCTGTCCAGCCTGCACCCACCCAGTACGTCCAACCCGCATCCGCCCAGCCCGGCTGCTCCTGCAAATGATGATGCCGGGAAAGCAAGCAACCTCTTGCGTTGCCACCTGGATCGGTGAAACCAGCTGCACAAACGCCAAGGGGGAGCTGGCGAAACAAGACACGTGCCACCCTGCTCTCCAGCGCTTATGCACTATAAGCACTTCGGACCTATGCGTTGCATATGGAGGAGCCCCTCAGAAACAGGCTCTGAGGCAGAGAGCACGAGAGCAATCCCACCCTGCGCTTCATCCTACCCCTCCTGCCTGCTGCAACTGCTTAAGCACTTGCCATACGTTCAGCGTGCGTTTCATCTTCTACTCTACTTCTACTACTGATTAGTGCCTCTCTGCTTCCCACCGAGAATCTGCAGAGCAAGCTTAGCGCGCCTTGAGTCTTTATACCAGCTTGTAGGAGATTCTGCAGAACACCTATATAAAAAATGGGAGGAATGTTATGTGATCTCAGTACAGAGGAAAGTTATTCAGAAATACGGAAAAAATGTTTTACAACAGTCTGCAATGCATCAAGAGGAAGATGCAAGCCTTTCAAAATAAACCACACTCTTCCTGATGTACAGCTAAGCCTCCTACTCCTGTATTTCTGTACATAGTAATTTAAATAGCAGCCCGAATAGTAAACATGTGTGTGTTCTTTCCGAGCTACTGTGCGCCGAGTCCCAGATGGAGCACCACCGCTCTGCATTTCCCAATCACTAATGATAGCAAAACCCCAAGGGGAAAACAAAAGCGAACCCTCCCCGCGCGCGCTTGCCAAATCCTCCGCAGTCGGGAACGCCTGCAATTGTCAGGGGCTGCGCTCGCCAGCTAAGGCCCCCCCCGCCGAAGGCACACGCTTACTGTTTTAATAAAGAGAAGTACCAAATACTAAGCAAATGACCGCTGTTTCTCCTGGCTCTTCTCCAGCTTCTTCTGCAGCCCACCAAAACCAGCCCTACTATAAATAATTTCTCAGCCTCGGAGCGGGGGAAAACACGGTTCTCCCTAACCCCATCGACTGCCGCGACGTGACAAATCAGCGGCAGCCTGACGGCGTCTCCGAGACATATTGCCGTTGACTCTGCGGCTCGGGCCTGCCATCTGTGCTGGGCGAGCAGGCCGCTCCGAGCGTGCCCCTGCCCCTCGGCCGGCCCCACACGTCGCCATGTCGGGCCCTGCCAGCCGCTCCGAGCGCGCCCCTGCCCCTCGGCCGGCCCCGCGCGCCGCCATGCCGGGCCCCACACATCGCCATGCCGGGCCCCGCCAGCCGCTCCGAGCGCGCCCCTGCCCCTCGGCTGGCCCCGCGCACCGCCATGCCGGGCCCCACACGTCGCCATGCCGGGCCCCGCCGGCCGCTCCGAGCACGGCCCTGCCCCTCGGCCGGCCCCGCGCGCCGCCATGCCGGGCCTTGCGGTGGCCCCGGCCCTCCGCGGGGACGAGGGGCTGCCGAGGCGCGCCGGGCGCCCGTCCGGCCGAGGGGGCCCCGCCGGCAGCGGCAGCAGGCCACGCGCGGAGCGGGCGGCTCCGAGGGCCTTGCACCCGAGAGCCGCCTAGGGAAGAAGGACAAACAGCGGACGCCACGTGCCCGGGGAGCATTCCCAACTCCAGCGCCTCGACGCCGCGGGCTCGGACAGGACAAAACCCAGTGACCGCGCGGCGCTCGCACCGGTGACCGGGAGGAGCAGCGGCCTCCCCGACTCTGGGGAGAAATGTGAACAACGAAAGAAGTTTGCAGCTTCTCTGTTTATCTTGAAATGACATTGATTAAAAAAGCAGACATGGATTAAATTTTCGTTTTTGCTAATCTGATTGTCAGCCTTGATTTTCTCTATTTCCTGCGTAGCTCATGACACAACGCAATTAACTCTTTACTGCTAGATCAAGCCACGAAAAGACTTGAGAAAATACTCCTGGTTTTGATTATTTTCTTTTTTTAAATAAAGTTAACCTTAAGTACTGCATGGTAACAGCTAAATAGTACCTCGGTGCTGCGGCTGTACCGGCATCAGAGAACATGGAGAGACTTCAAACGGGCTCTTCAAATTGCAAGTGTTTAGGAGCTCTTGATTTTATTATTTTTTAATAAAACGTCTCCTTTGAAGTCTCCGCACTATACTAAACTTCAAAGATCACACCTAAGCATGTGCTACTTCCAAGCAACAACCCTTAATTAATTAGCCCAGACCAGATACAAACCAGGGTCTGGGTGCCGGACTGTCAAAGGCTTTGAGCAGGTCTCAAAGGCCAGCGAGCCTCTCCCGCCGCAGCGCGAAGCTGGGGGGCTCTGTCGGTTGTTACCCGGGGTCTTTGCACTGAAGAGAAACACAGACATTTCTCAATTACTTTCAGCTCTAAATGTAATGATAGACAGACTCCTTGGAACTCATTAAACACGTAACGTCTGTCTGCCGCAGAGACACATGGAGACGCAGGTATGCAGCGCTCGGTCTTAAGCAAACGGTCGCAGAGAGCGTATCAGGAAGCGCCCACAATAGCAGCAGTGTTCCCGGCCGGCAGCTGTAAATTTCCCCCGCTTGATGAGAGAAACATCCTGTTCGGTAATGGCTGCTTCCTTCCAGCACTTGTATTTTTGCACTTCGGTCATTTTCAGCGCTGCAGGTTAGGACCTGGGTATATTAAAGAAACACACTGCACTGTGTTGCAACAGCCGGCCCTGGAAGCTTTGCTTTTCCTTTGCTGAGACACCTACGGAGGTTGTGTTTCTTGTAAGACTGGGGTGGGGGTGTCGCTGCCATTACTAGGAAGACCCGGGTTGCCTTCGAATGCAAAACCTCTCTGCAGCCCGGGGCTGGTCCCACCTGGGGTCTCGGGGGCTCTCGGGTGCAGGGGTGGCTGCTTGCCACCCGGCCCCGGCCCCGGCCCCGGCCCCGGCCCCAGCCCCAGCGCGGCACGATGGCCAGCTGCACACCAAGCGAGCAGCGGCAGACCACTGGGCTCCCTCTGGCAGCTACAGGTGCACGCCATCCTCCTGTAGCACCATTTTCTTCCAAAGGATTTTGTTCTTTTTTAACATATATAGTGCTTTTTGCTTCCAATAAAGGCAGGGGAAAGCTGACAGATCCGCTGCCCTGCAAGCGTCATGCTTTCCATATCAAGGACATCCATAAATACAAACAGAAAGCAGAAACAAATTACAAGCAAGGCTACAAAGGCACCAGGGCTCCCATCTCCTCTCCGGGGAGCTCACCGATGCCATCACCACAGAGTGCTTGCTTCTAAAAATACGTTTTCATACAAGTGATGTAATACTCATCAACCAAAAAAGCCTTGACAAGGATCCAAGGCCACAGTCTCCAACGCGGGAGACAAGACGCCAGCACGGCAAGGGCGAGGTCGGTGCTGCCCGAGGAAGCGCTCAGCCGCCAGAAGGCTGTGGTAGATCCGGGGCTGGGGCGCGGGAGAGCCGGGGAGCTGCTCCCTCTCCTCCGGACGGCCGGGCCGCCGTGCTGTGCCGGCAGCCCCGGCCTCGCGCGCACCCGGCACCGGGTGCCTCGCTGCGGGAGGGGAGACATCCCAAGCGCTGCTGAACGGCAATCCAGGATTTGAATTCCTAATGTAATTCAATTTTTAAGTGTTCAGAGTCATTAGTGGAGCCACATATTTCTATCAGGTAAATTTCATTTGCATATGCAAATGATATCTAAATACACCGCACCATTAATATGATCACTAATTACATAATAATAGTCACCAATCTCCACACAGATCAAACTTACAGTTTTGTAGCTATTAAGGAAATTGTGCTTTGTAATTAAGATAATCCTCATTTCCAGATGCTAATTAACTATATAATAATTAGCTTCTTTTGCTAATGCAAATTAAGTATTTTCATCCTTATTGGTAAAGGAGTTGCTTATCACTTAAAAAAGAGACAACCCAGAAATAATCCCTCCTCCCCTTTAAAGGTGAAAAGGTAACTCCATTTTTATCAGTCTCATTTGTGAATGCAAATTAGCTTTGATTAATCAAGTCACAGATAAATGCACCCATCTCATGGCATGGATGGTGGCCTATAGCTTCTCTCCTACCCTCACAGGAAAAAGAACATTCACAGCCCACAAGAATATCCCAAACGGGTGCAGCGATCCCTCTCCCAGTAAGGGCTTTATCGATTCCCAGCAGCATTTCGGTCCAACACCTTCCACCACTCAGCACCCCACGGCGGGTCTGAAAGTCATCCTGCTCGCGGACCACGCGGCCGAGCTCCCGGCTACGGACGAGGAGGCTCCGGGATGATACTTTAAGGAAAGCGTGACAGGGCAGCGGCTTATTTTATTGAGTTTTCTACGCTCAAAACAGCAGTGAATATAAACTGGCACACTTGCATGGTGACTAATGAGCTCTACCTGCACAGAACAGACGGCTGACAGCCAGCAAGGCCTACTTGGCAGCATTCAACTTAGGCTGCAACACATTCATCATCTACTAAACCAATCCACCAGTTCCACACCACCATTTGTCATTAATTATGCTAATCAGCAAACCATTACTCTCTGATGACACCACAGCACTTATTAGCTAGTTATGGCTTTTCAAAAGCACAGCTTATTGTGTATGCAAGTGCTGCGCATACATTAGCCTACAGGGAAGAAATGTCCAATTATGAAAAGAAGAAATTTGCTATTATCTCCTTCTAACAAACCAATTTAGTAATTACAAAAGTCTCTGAACTCAGAAGGATTTTTTAAGAAGAGCTGAGTGATGAAACCAGAGAATTTTGTTTGCAATAACTTTCCGAGTTGGAACTAAAGTGACAATAGGGGAATGAACAGTTTTTATTATATATAATTGCAATTCTTGCATCTTAACTTTAAATGATCAAAAGTAGAATTTATCAAAAACCATGATCATGTTTGGCTCTTTCCTTAAAATATCTAATTCATTTTAGTAAATATACAATCAAATATGTGTAACATTTTACAGATTTTTACAGCAGGTCTCGTGTATTGCCATAATGTGATGCGAATGCACAGTTCTTTATCATACATATGGTTATACAAGCAACAGTAATCTCTCTTAACCCTTTGCACGCCCAGGAGACACAACATATGACACAAAGGTCCGACTGACCTTGTCAAGGCCACGTAACGTACGCTGGAGGAAAGCACGAGAACACCGAGACTGCAGTGGGGACACAGCAAGACGTTGATGGAGCTAAGCAAATTCAGGAGGGTGTCTGAGGACTCAATTGAAAAACAGCCTTGTTGGAGCATCCAATTCATTTACAGTCCCTAAGTTGTTTTGCTCACTGTGAGAGTAATACTACTAGTTTTAGAAGCTTAATATGTGTTAAGAGCTCATTAATATCATCAGAGTAAATGGGCCTATTAAAACATCTTTAAGCAATATCTGAACATAAATCTCCCTAAACTATATTTAATGACTGTACTTAAGATACATTATATGCAAGTCTTAATGAGACATTAGATAGCGTTTTGAAGATTAAAATTAGAGAATCCATATAAAGTCTGTCCACTTAATGTAGCCTTAAGCTACACTGATGAAAAGCATTACTACCAAATTATTACTTCATTAGAACAAATATTTTTTAATCATTTCTGATTTATGCCATTAGTCCTCTCCATATATATTATATATACATTCATAAGAGTATACACAAAACAATTTTCTAGTTCCACAGGAGACAAGAGAAATTTTGAGCTTTCTAATGGCTGAGTTAATTACTTGTCTTTTTTCTATTGAGTTAAAAATAAGCACTCTTTATAAAAGTCCATTTACTGTATCCCCACTTTTCTAATTTAATTGGAGATTTTAATTCCATTAACTACAAGGTCATTTTTTAAACATTTGCTGTTTTGCTTTTCGAAGATTAATAAGATGTATTAGAGTCAGCCCTTGACTGTACCTTCAGCCTCTCCATAAACGTCTAAAATGCGGCAGTAAAGACTTCAGGACAAGTTTGGCCTGGGTGATGGAGCATATTACCTTTACACCACGCAGCCCCACGCTGCCGGAGGTCTTTGCTGCCCCAGCCGCAAGCGGACGCCCTCCAACCGGGTGCTACCAAGGACACTGACGCTGAAGCGGTTTGGTAAAGGCACGGCGAAATCCCCAGAACTGGTCAAATGAAGGGACATACGAGCACAATCACATCAAACACAGCAGAGGGCAATGGTGTCAGCGCTGTTAAGGAAGAGAAGTTCACGCGTGCCTGCGGAGGGTATGACAAATGATGAGACGTAACAAGAAAATTAAACGGGAGCTGACGTTACGCCGACAAACCCGCGGTAGCTGACAGCGAGCACGAACGAAGCCACGGGCATCGGCATCACCGCCGTGACTTCCGACGCCGCTCCGGCAGCCCCAGCAGCGTCACGGCCCGCGGGAGCCCGGCGGCCCGCGGCCGAGCCAACGTTCCAGCGAGTCCCAACAACCTTATTAGCAAGCGGGTTTTATGTGTGGTTTATTTTGTATAAACAGCTTTTCATTAGATAAATGAAGCCCAACAACCTTTATAAATGTTTTTCAATTATGAAATTATGCCATTGAGATATCCGGATTACGATAATCAGGGAAAACACCAGTGACACCTCTTGATAGGAGTCGGAGCTTGCTGCCTGGATGACTGCTCCTACCAATAAAATACGGTTTAACCACGCCAGCCATTTAAAAAAATCCTTCTTTATTAGATGAAATCTGTAGCAACAAGACTATTTTCATTTATTCTGCCCAAGTCTTCTATCCAAAAGAGAGAACATCTCATTGTAACAATTTTGCATTTTTAACTGTGCAAATTAAGCATTCTTCATAAATAACAGCCTGGTTTTCTGCACTAGAACTCCTTTTTATTAGCAGCACAGTAACGAACAATGAGCAATGTGTTCTATTATTCTTTGTCAAATCACAAAATGCTACATTAGAATAACTCTGCTGGTCAATGTAATATAGTAGATTAAATTCAACTTCTGTGCAAAAACCACTGTAAAACAGCATGATAAGAAGGCTATAAAAAATTTAATTTTACTCCAAACTCCATCAGAAAAAAAAAATGGTGTGAAAAGTAATTTTGCATAATCAGTACACGCCATCTGGAACAATTAACCGATTTCTATAGAACTATGAGGATCAGTCATATCTGCTTATTAAAGATCAGAAATTATACAAGTAATAAATCCTTGAAAAAACTAAGCGTACTCCCGCCTGTCAACGCTATTTTAACTTCAAATACTGAAGAACGCCTGATAAGGCTGAAAAGAAGAGATTAATATATGCAAATTACATCCAGCATTTAAAATCCCCAACAACTGTCTCCGGTTTTCTGTCCCTTATTGCTGCCTTTATGTTTTATTCATACACCAACTCACCTGTCACTTCATAAGCTATAATATTATGGGGGTATTATTAAACAGCATAAAGCCGTGCTTTAATTGGAAAGCTTCATTGCATTTTCCAATTATTTGGAGTAAATTAAAAGCAGATGCACATAGTTTAATAAGGAGTCTAATATCAGTTCCGGGAAATCAAAATTCATTGTCATTACTATGCTGTGATAGTTTTGCAAACTGTACTCCATTTCAGAGGTTTTGAAAAGAAAATCTGTCTACGCAATCTGTTAATTGTCATTCGGTTAATAACTGTTTAAATATCCGAACTACACAGCAGCTTCCTATCTAAAACAAACAAACAAACCAACCAACCAACCAACCAACCATGGCACTCGAAAGCAAGATGAACCCACAACAGGGTTCCTCCAGGGGCTCCTTCCCGGCGCGCGGACAAGCCCGGATCCGCACCCCGCCCCGGCCAAGCGCCCGAGCGAGCGGCGCCGGCCCCGCTCCCGTCATCGGCACCGGCACCGGCACCCTCAGGGGCTTGGGGCAGCCCCGGCTCCGGCCACGCTCCGCTGGCACGTGGGGCCTCCCCGCCGCCCGCCCGCCGGCCTCCGCGCCCTGCCGACCCTCCTGCCCACGAGCTGCCCGCAGACATCCCAGGGCGAGGAACCGCGTGGTTCTCTGCACGGAAATCAACACGCCGTTTCCTTGGCAGATAACGCGTAAGATGGACAAAACGGATGAAGACTGGAAGTGTGACATCTTACTGCAGAAGAACATGAAAGTTCTTCACATCAATCTGCAGCTTCATGAGATAACTCAGACTAAATGCAAGAAAAAGATGAGCAAAGAGCAGCACTACAGCCAAAACCTTCATACTTTTGCACAACTTAGCAAAAAATGAGATGATTAACAGAGAATTCCTTTTTGGACTATACTAGGCTAATCTGAAAGCCTACATGCTTGAAAAAAATACGCAGGCAGCAGAACTCATGGCTTCACCTTACGCTGCTTCAGCCAAGGCTCCCCGAGCGGAGCACTGGGAACATGGGATGCTACAACACATCAGCAAGCATCTGCACAAAATCTGCAAAAATCTGTATACCACGGATGAACTGAATTGAGTTTTTTGAATCTCACTAAACACAATATTAAGTAACACTTACATTTCCCTTTCTGAAATACGCAGCTGCAGCATTTTACTCCCTGAACTGCTGGTTATTAATAGAGCCTTTTGTATTCTGAAGATTATCCAGGTCTCTATATCCAAAGACTGGAAATTGCAGTAGGGCAAAAGAACAGGCTGACTTTGAAACCTCTTTACTGGGCTAAGATTAATGCAGAATAAAGCTAGTGTCACAACTTGTCTGGTTTTTTTGGATCTTCCTGATTAAAATTCAGTGTCACAAAACATAAATTTAGTTCTGCTTCTATTCTTAAGAAGTGCAATGAATGTAAGCGTAGGAATCTGGATCGACAGCAAAACGCAGCACAGGGCCTCCCCCTTCAGAGGGTGGAGCGTACTAAAATACTCGAACATAGGAGGGTATTGCAAAACCACCAGAAACTACGCTGAAAGATGAAGATAAAAGCAATTCTTGTGCAGTGATCCAAAAAATAGCATCTTTCTTTTTTTCAAAATTACCTGTTTTAATAAAGCAGACACACTGTGCCAAGCGAACCATTTAATTATCTGCAGAAATGATGAAGCAAAACAATAGTTTGCAAAAATAAATGACTAACCTCTGATTAAAACGTCTGTCCTCATTACATACAGATAAAAGATACAGTATCTTTTAAAAGAAAATGTACATTGAAGAGAAGTAAGTGGCAGTTGTGGTATAGATAACCTCACATTTTGCAACAAGAAAGAAGCCGACATATGGGCACTGAAATGTAATGAAATCTTTAATTTTTCCTCCATTTGTTAATCTAGAAAGACCACTGAAAGAGATTACTTCTTTTATTCTTTTCTTTTTTCTAAACGTGGCAAATGCAACAAGGTATTGAGTCAATAGCAGCAGCGGACAAATGAAGCTGCCAGAGAGCGAAGCAGTTAGACCGGCTCTCTTTAGACTCCACATGGTGATCACTGCCGTGGGATCCGAGCCAGACTCCATGGCTACACGTTGGCAAATTCTTACAAGACATGTTTCAGAGCAAAAGAATATCAAACTCAAAGCCATGTTGAAGAAATCAACTGAGGCTCCAGAAAGAAAGGGGGAACGTGGAAGCAAACTGCTACCATAAGAGCAACGTGTGAAATAAATGCTTCAAAAATAAAGCTATGCAGACAAATTATGATTTCCCTTTGCCAAGATCTTTACTGTCCAACACAGGAAAGCAACTTGGTTTCTTTTTCAGGAATCCACTGGCTTTGGTGTCTTTCCAGATCATTAGCATCAGTTTCCATTCTCTTTGCTGCCTCCAGGAATCTGGATTATAAAGCAGTGTCGGAATGAACACCATTTACCAAATCTGACTATCTGACCCTGCTTTCTACAGGAGCAAAGGAACACACTTTTCTCCTTACATCCCAGTTCCAGGTCATGCCTTAGCAGAAACTCTGACGATTCAGCATTAACAACAGGCTGTGGCTCGCGCTCTCTGTGATGCCTAAGCAGCGCTCCGCGGTAGAGAGGGTCACAGCACCGCGTCCCACCACTTCTTCCCCAATGTCAAATTGTCCTGCTGAGATTCTTCTCCTACTTCAAAGCCACTTAACGCGGTACAAATTTGCCTCAGTGAACTCCATCGGACCTATTTTACGCAAGTTTTTCAGTCTACAGGTTGCTGCCCAACCGTCTCACTTCATGAAGGCTACCGCACCGATCACTGGCCTACACTACGTTGCTACCTATGGCCCATCACGTAACCACAGAGAAATCATCCTGCCACCCGAGCAGACCATGCGCAGGTCCACAGGAACCTGCTCTTTCCAGAGAGAAACCACGTGCCATCGCGTTCTCTGGTGGAGCAATCGCCAGCGCTGCTCGTCCTCCCGCGCTCAGTCCACTTTCTCCGGGAAGAACGCTTCACTCGAGTAACTACGTTAACATTGCAGTAAAAAGTCACAAAACAGCACTTTTAAGATAAGAAATATGCCCAAGGGCATTGTTGCATTAAATAACTGCTTCCAAAACGCGTTGCTCCTACGGAAAGGAAGGGCAAGTATTGCAGCGCTGCTCAAAATCACGAGCGTTGCTTTATCAGTAGATTGCTGGGTCTTTATGCTGCACAACAAGTGAGGCACACAGACAATTGTTCACTGTCTAAACAGAGGATCCCAGGCCTGAAAAAGCCTTTTTCCTTTCATTTTCTTCTAGACATTCACACTAAACATTTGCAAAGTAACAAGTTTCTTTCAGGGCTGTGACATCTAAGCTGCAACCTAGAGGACACAACTTTTTTCTTTGAAGGAGTAGGAAAACCTTCATCTTCAGCTCAATACAAGCAAAACTTAAGAATTCTAGCATTTTGAGCAAACAGCAGCCACAGTTTAAGGATGGAGACAAACATGCAAGAAAAAAGGAGTGTGAGAAAAACGAGCACACATACTTGAATGACATACAACCAAGCGCACGAACAGTGTGCCATGTTACAGCCAGGCTGCACAAAACGCTTCAAGCGAAAGCTCTGGCAGCAAGTGCGTGGCAACAAGCCCTGCTGCTCATTCCCGGCAGCCGAGAGCTCGTGCAGAGGCAGCTACAAGCACAGCTCCACAAAGACAGTGCTGAATGTTGGCTCTGCAAACACCTTCTGAAGGATCTGTAACTGAGCTGAGAACTCCTCAAACAATATGAGAATCTTAAGCATATTTTAAGAACCAATTCAGTTAACTTTTATACAGTACAAATAATGTGCTTCTGGATCCTGTTTTATTACTATGGATTAACACCACTTGAGGTACCAGACATATGGGTGGCATATCAATATGCCAAGCTAACATCAACTTTATTCCTTTTAAAGTACTCACACAACTGTTTTAATTGTTTTGGGCTGACAGCTGGCAAGGACTATTTGAAAATACTGTAAACAACCATATATCAAAGTATGCTCTGCTTTTTTTCTGTTGCTTTCTCCACACAATTTTCATATTTAAGTGCTCTAGAAAATGAAACTCGGTCATATCTGAGGGTAATTGTGATCATCTTGTTATAGCCAGGTTTCTGCTAAGACAAAAATCCTTAGAGATAGGATTATACTACTCAAGTCAGATTTCTGGCTAAGAGATACTGTCAGCTGTAGCTGCAAATGCATCCACTTACAAAAATGTGTATAAAGAGGTTCTAATGACTCTGAACTGATGGTGGCTGTGCAGAAATATCTGATACACTTCACAACGCGATTTCTATCTTGACACTCGGAGCATTCAGACTAGAACGTAAAATACTGACTTTTATACTCAAAATATAGACGTTTGTGTGCTATGAGAGTACTTACAAACATGTCTTTCTGCAACATGACTCAGAAGTTGCTTCAGTAAAATTTCATGGCAAAAAAGACAACCCTACCTAGTAACGCACAGTGTCACACACCGAAGCCAGTGATGGCTTTGCCCACCCTGACATGAGCAGAGAAAACCCCACTACGGGGCAGCACACAGCTTGGACCAGCTTCGATTTTCTGGAAATCACAGGTGACACTGTAAAATGCCCTTTGGCAAACTCGGTCGCTGGTTGCTCATGCAACATCCTGCCATGTACTCTGGAAGGTATGTTAGACTTTTTTCCAACCCTAATCCTTCTCCTGAGACCACAAGTTGGCTGAGTATGTCTCCAACTGGCAGGTTAAAGTGATTCTGAAAGCGAAATAAAATGTTAGAGCTGGTGCGGCTGCGAGGAAGAGATGCAAGCTCCGAAGGCAGAGTGCCGTCTCCCCGTGGAGGGGGTCTTGCACGGCTGACTGTGTAACCTGTCCTGCTGCTGGCCTCATCCTCAGACAGGCAGACAGCTTCTGCCGGTAATCAGTATTTGGAGGAGGCTTTCTGTGGAGGATCTTGTAATTCAAAAGGTTTACGTTTCAGTGGCACTTACACAGCAGAAAACTTATTGGAGGCAAGATCCCCAAGGGGCATCAACATACTGGTCTGAAACACACTGTTTATTAACTTCAGAGAGAGCTACAGTGGTATTAAAGCACATCCAATTAGTAAAGCCTGCAGGAATATTTGCACTCCTAAATCTCTTGGTTTCTGAAAGGGTTAAAGCTTATTATTAGCATATAATTTACAGGTCCTTTCTCCCAGGAAAGAAATAATGCACAGTAAATGCCACATTCATTTTAATAATACATGTTACAGTCTGTGCCCAACATCTGCACAAAGGTAAAGCAGACAGATTTTTTTGACATGTCCCACTCTGCCATCCAAACACAGGCTTTTTGTTTCTTAAGTGACGGAAGGTTTAATCAAGAAAGCAGGCAATTCATCAATCGGAACAAGGCTGCTCACACCGCCCTGACAGCACACACATGGTTTTATACAGAAGAAACCTGGCCACCTGTCAGCAGCACCTTTTACATCAGGATATACAAATACACTGAGTGATCAATCCTCCAGCTCTTCCTATTCATTTCCTCATTTTCTTATTATATTTTTCTTTATGCTAGATGTTGCCCTCATTCTCTGCAGGGATAGATGGGAGACAAGGCAAGCTATGGCTGTTTATACACTATCATAAAAATTTATATACCCTTAAAGTGACTTATTTCCCTTCTATTTGAGTACCATTATTATAAATAATTTTTCACTTCATTCAGGAATTTTCCCTGTATGTTATTATCTGTGGCTGCCTGAGAGGGCTCCCTCTCTCTCACTGTCCTTGTAGCTCTGATAAGCCAGAGCAATATGCAGCCACAAGATGCTGAAGTCTGAAATGAAGGCAGTATGTAGTCACAACAACATCTTAATTAAGCTGAAGGCCATGAAGGAAGACTATGCTGTGAAATGCTGAGCTGTTTGTCGACAGGTCTGTCTAGAGCAAGGCATTCTTCTTCCAACAGTTGCCCATTTGAACGCATATTAAACCTGTCAACTCCTCAGTGCCGTGCTCCCAGCAGCACCCAGAGACCTTTAGCAGACCAACCTGTAAGTAACGCTGCGTTTTGGTCTTGCAGGTATGACATGGGGTGGAAAGAGGAACCCTGCTGAATGCAAAAGAGCGCTCTAGCAGCGTAAACGCAGGTGCAGACCTCAGTACTGCAGTAGAGCAGCATATGGCAGTCCCCCTTCATGGGACTGTGAGGTCAGGGCCATATTTTCCTATACACAATCTGACAAAGACTGATTGATTAGTTTATTGTGCAATCAGGAATCTCCCTAACTTTCTGATCACCCAACATTTAATTGCCAAGACTGGAAATGACAAAATGCTGTTTAAAAATTGTAATTACTATTTTCAGGACCATCTTCTCCTTGACTCCAGCTTTGCAGTAATAATTACATTACATGCACAAAAGAGTACAAGACAGATCCAGCGAGGATATGGCAATTTCTATCAAAATATATATTCAGATACAGCATAGGCTCCACAGCCAAAATTCATTTCACCTAGCATAAACAGGCTAAACATCAGTTGAAAGTGTCCTTTTCATCGGCTGCTGAGGAAATTTCAGGTGCCTATAGATAGATGTCAAGAACCTGGACCATGCTGCACTCTTAATTTTACCCTCCGTTATATCCCTCCCTCCCTGAATATCCCATCCTGTTCTCACCACCAAGATGCAGATTTGGGGGATACTGAAATTGGAAAATAAGAGACTGTTTATAATCGCTTTTGTTTCCCTGTGACAGTATCGGGAAACCTTCCATTTTGCTGAGAGCCAAGAGAGGGAGCCAGCAGGCTTGTCCAGAGATGGCCCCGACCGCCGGCACCAGGGCTCTGCATCCGCAGGCCAGAGCCTCCCGCTTGGCGTCCCGGGAGAGCAGAGTCTCGCACCGCCTGGAGCCGCGGGGCGCTCGGGACCCCTCGCTGCCGCTAAGCACGGACGCACGCACATCTGCCGCGCGTGCATCCGCCTGCATCGCGGCCGGAGCTGCTTCTGACAGCAAGCGGCTGCCGGCAGCCCTGCGTGCGCTCACGGGGCCCCGCGTGCAGCCTTGCAGCCCCCGGTGCGCCCCGCGCTGCTCGCACCCAGAGGCCGTCCCGGCTCTCACCCGACGGGCTGTCAGTGCCCGCTCGCTGCGGCGGCGAGGCAGCGTTTTGGCGACCCAGAGCAGGAACGGATGCATGCCACAGCCCTGCAAGCACCCGCGCGTGCTGGGGGAAGCGGCAGCAGAGCCGCGGCACGCACCCGGCTCGATAGCTTCTCCCTCGCCGCTACACAGGGGCAAGCGCCAGTTCGGCCTCCCCAGCTTGGAGGGCTGCAGAGGCTCCCGCGGAGCCCCGCATCGCTCCCTGCTCCCAGGCACAGCCCCCACGGCACGCCACAGGCACCATCCCACCCAGCAAATCCAGACCCCAGCAGAGCAGCAAGGCGACGAACATTAGTACATTCCCTGCTACCATGGCTCTGCCGCAAGACACTGGCGTCGTAGCAAGGATAAAACAGACCGAGTGCAAACTACATCGACATAGCAGGCAACTTTGGAACGGTTTTCATGGCAAGTCTCAGGGTTAACCTACCTCGGTAAAGTTAAAACACGCAAAGGGAATTGTCGCAGCACCTAATCATAGCTGCTCAAAAGGCAGCCGTGGTCAGGAGCTACACAGGAAGATCCCTGCCAATGCACAGGATGTTTCGTATGACAAGACCCTTTCTTCAGAAATGCTTCACAGCTGCAATAGCCATTACAGACCATGTGTGCACAACAACTTGTGTAACAATGTGTCTGGAGGAGGATTTGCAGTTGGGAAAAAGAAGTTATATACTCTGAATGAAATATGCTTGTGCAAATGTGGAAGACTAATGCTATGCCCAGTTTTACAAGCCTGTTTTGTGCTCTGCCTATAATCACCTGGTAAAATATTCAGAATCTTTGCAAAATAGGTCCTCCTTCCAGGTTCGTTATGCTGCAAGCAGGAGCAGTCCACAGGAATTCCTGGAGCAGGGTCATTCTCAGTAACATTCATGTAGAGTTGCTGCTTCTCCATTTGTGCGTTTGATGTTTTTAGCAAGAGGGAAGCTGCAGCTTTCCCATCCGCCATGCAGGACTGTCTCATGTGAACACAAGAACATGCTTTCCCTTGCATTTCTAAATCTATTAGGGCAGGAGAGTAACAAGAAAAACGAGCACTGACAAGAATTATGCCATTGTTATATTCCATCTATTTAGGAACCTGAAGCTGCAGTTTCAGTCAGAGATTACCTTTTAAATAACCCTTTGATTATGGTACATGAATTAGTGCCATGTTCCCATGTTAGAAGTGTCACTCACTATTAATAGAAAGAACCTGTGAATGGCACATTTTTGCCACCTTCTCTTCCCTGATTATGCACAAGCACTACCTATTGTACAGCCTACTGAATCCACTGCTGCTTTTTCTGGGTTTCCAAACTGTCCTGAAAACCTACTTCAATCACATGAAGGGACTGTACTTTTGTTAGATTTTGACACAGTCTGGTTTAAAGCCAGCATTTTTCTTCTCTTGCAAAAATGGCATAACAAAGAGAAAACTGTAGCTAAATGTGTTTCTACTATGGCTATCATAGTATTTGTTCATGGGTAATATTACTCAAAAAGAAAAAAAAAATCTAAGGAAAAATCTGTTGAACTTCAGCAGTACTTTGAACCACAGCTGAAGTCAGGGAATATGAAAGATACCCATAAGAGGACATGCAGGTAAAACACACTGTTGTGCCACACCACCATGCATAACACTATTCTTCAGTCTGCAGAACCAAAAGTCCTTTTGTCGTGCTTTGTAAACAGCTTCCAGACTACGCAGGTCTTGGCACTGGCAGGAGTGACAGACTTCACGGGGTACAGCTCTGCTGAACACCCCTGCCTCTCCCTCCCAGATACACTCTCATCCTGGGACCTGAGAGCCAGGTTGCACTCTTTTAGTTCATTCCTCTAAAATAAGACCTTAAAGGCAAAACTCCTCCAGAAGAGCAGAGCTGTCAGGGACAGACCAACAGGGATGCCAGCACCAAAATGAACCGAGTGTGTGGTCCTGGAGCACAGTAACAGAGCACATGTATCTGCAGCGGTTAATGAAGGGACTCGATCCTGACCACACTATTTAAACACACATATACACTGCAGACTAGAACTGGTTAAAAATAAAAAACAGCAAAAATATATTAGCAGTTTTTTTTCCACATTGACATCTGGAAACTATAACTAGTTCTAGCACTTGCATACTAGCCTGGAATGGCAGACAGAGAGAAAGAAAGCCACAGCTAGCAAGAAAGCATGCATACGCAAGTGTGTGCTCCTTAAAAATAAAGCAGAACACCCCAATCCCCATATCCTAATATCTAATTTCAAACTTGCCCTAATATTGGGCAAACAAACCTAAGCGGTGCCAATGTTCAGAATACAGAAATGGGAAAGAGTAAAGATATCATCCATTTTTAACACGTATGTTGAGTGCAGCAGAGAGGAGGAGGACGTGTATGAAGCCCATCCTTGTTAGGCAGGTAAAAACTTACTCTGAGATGCGCAGAGATGATGTGTCTTATGACTTACCTGTGCAGATCATGGAAGCGATGAAGAGCAAAATTTGTGTGTTACTTTTCACCACATCTCTTACCTGGAAACCCCGTGGGCAGCAGCATCGCTCCCTGAGGGCTGTGCTCTCCCACTCACCAGCAACATTCACTGTCAGTAACACTTGTGCCTGCACATTTGCTTTTCCCGCACCCCACGTGCTCTTGACACTTAAACAGCACTGACAGACAACCTGGAGGTATGTTTCACGGATACCACACATCTGGCTTTTTATGCAAACAGGGCTGTTTTACTTGGTTAGACTTTTGATTACACAGAATAGTCGAGAAACTACCGCGTGCGCCAGCTTACCTGATATGGCATACAAATTTGAGTGCTGGTGTTCCAGGTCCAGGCGACTGCTGTGACTTTTGCCTCGGAAGCTGGCGGGAAGTGTTAGAGATATATGCCTAAAGAGGAGAGATGGGGAAATGGAGATGACATTATTACAGAGCAGAAGATGTTGCTGCAACCAGCTTGTTCTCACCTGACAATTCCAGTCAGGTCAGGCAGCAAACATCAATTTTAACATTGCTTGTAAAAGTCAGTGGGCCTCAAATAACAGGAAGGAGACAGAAGTGGTGATTCTGTCATTACAGCCAAGGGTGGCTCAGCTGCTTTAACCCACGCTCAGTCCAGCTGTGAGCGAGACACAAGTCTAGGTCCTGGCATATGCCCCCCCACCCCACCGAACACCAACAAACTCAGCCAACAATCAAAATACTACACAGAGGCACCAATTCCTCCTCTGCGGGGGGATCCAGAGCAGAACACAGCAGCTCCTTCACGAACTGGCACCCTGGAAAAGCCTACGCTGTGGCTTACGAGAGTGATCTTCCCCGTATAAACCTAACTCTTAACCCAACGCATCAAGAGCATGCCTGAACACCCTGCGGGACTCAAACGAACGTCCCCCAAGGCAGGAAGAGCTAACAGCACGCGAGTCTGGGTTTGTCTATACCAAGAACTCCCGAGTACATTCATAAATAAAATCTCTGAAGCCGTCTTGATGACTGACTGCTCCAAACCATCACTGGGCATGCTGCACTCTTCCCTGCTCCCAGGGGCAGGAGATGCTGCACACACCAAGCCAACCTCCATCTGGCAAGGAAGGGAAGTGAGGAAAGGAAGGCAAATTTCACTCGTCACCTCCTTCTAGCTGCACGAGTAAGGGGAAGCTCTGCCTCCCCGCAATGCTCTACGTAGCATTTCCTGCAGCACAGAAATATTTTTCAATCTTACGTTAAACTCTCCTCTATTTAGTGGCTATAAATAGGAAAACCAGGGAGCTCATCAGGCCTTAGGGCCAGAAAGGTGGTCACACAAGCAGCTGCTGGAGTGCCCCTGCCACAGCGGTTTGGTCCTGGGAGGATGGACCCTGCAGCCATCCGGCAAGGGGTAACACCAAGGGTCAGCTCCCAGGGTGAGGCCTCCCCACCGCTCTCCAAAATCCTCCACCCCAGCACGACGCAGCCCAGGAAAGCTGCCTGGAGACACCCCAGAAGTCACACGCCTGCTCAGATTTGGGAGAACGTCAGAAAGTCTGCTCACAATTTTTTATGCTACCCAACCTACTAATACAGGAGAAAGCAGACTTTTGCCTCTGAAGTCATGCTGTGATCACCAAATCAGTCAGTATAGCTGCAAAACTCAGCCAAAGAGCTCCACCGAAGCATGTCACGACAAAATGCTTTTTACTAGGAGCTGTTATTGATAGCCCACAGATTTTTATGCTTTGATGAGAGATTCAGGCTTTTCCCTTTTAATTCATATGTGTATTTTTCTAATGCTAATCCCAGGTCCCTGTGTGAATTTTTATAAAATGTTATCACTGATCTTCTGGACCCCATTGCCATATGTAATGAACATGCTCCCTCTTCACAGCAAAGGCTTAGTCTAGCATGAAAGCAAAGGCAGCAGCTACCCACTTCACACGGTGAAAGCTACCTGAATACGGGAAGATGCTCTGCATTGCCCTTTCGCCAGAAAAACAAGGCAGTCTGTTTCCTGTCACAAATGCCACATTTGCAACAAAGCCCTGTGTATTCTCCAGTAGAGTATCAAATCCATTTTCTTAGCTAGCAGATTTTATTTATCAAGCAAGTCAGCTGGAAATTATCTGCCTTTAAAAACTGGACACATTCTGTGAAGACCTATATATTTTTAGACCTTGATGCAGTTGATGGTGACGAGCAAGAATAATATGGGAAAAAGAAAACATCAGTTTGAATGTTTGTGCTTCCCAGAGCTATTTCTAACAAAAAAAAGATGGTGTCGAAATATTTTCAAATTTGGCTAATAACAGTCTTCTGTTTAAAACACGATCCATATGAGACTCACTTTGCCAGCACAGGCAAGTCTGTCATGAACACACTTTAAAACTGAAGACCACTGCCTGTAGGCATTACACACTTTTCATGTGTTTTTTAATAAAAGTATCCAAAAATACATTCTGAGGCATCAGAACAGCTAACAGCTAACAGAGAAAGACTTTTGAATTTCTCCTGCTTGTACTGCGGGCTGTTTTTTTCATCCCTACACAAAACAGCAGGCGATGTGTTGGAAGTAAACAAAGCAGATCTATTTAAAAGGCCCATTTCTGAGCAGAGTATTTTAAAAGGTTATACCAACTTCTGCTGCAAGAGAGTCTGAATCTCTTCCATATGGACAATTCTTTCCAGAACCACCACCACACACAGACCACCTTGCACTGCCGAGGCAGGTCACGCACTTCTCACCAACCAGCGGGACTGGGAAAGACAGTTCCACAAGTTGTTCATAACACGCATTGTGTAAGCAAAATTAAGGAGCTGTCAGGTCTACAAACACACACAATAGCCTTCGAATAAAACTCTGAATTCCTGGTTTGCAAAAGACTTTGTGAGCTAAGTCCCCAGTCACTACCAAGTATGCCTGGCAGTTCACACAAGCACCAGGTTTCACAAGCGCCATATGCTAAAGTGCTGTATGCATTCCATGCGTGTAATTAAAATGAATTGCTCACACTCTAATGGACTCTGACCGTATACACATAAATATGGCAGCAGAAGATCACATATCCAGACCTTGCTTCCTAACTCGGCACAATATCCTATTTGCTCTCCGTTTCAAATGCATCAACATTAAAATACATACTTAAACGTCCCCTTAAAGCTAGAGAGAATTACAAACACTACGGACGGGGGTGTTCTTCCAAACTTGCTTTTAGTGAGCATTCAGTCCTGCAATTGCTCTTCTGGAGTCTGTGAGCCAAAACTGCCAATTTAACTGCTAGTCAGATCAGGCTCCCAACAGTGGGGGTCTTGAATGCTGTCTACTAGGAGGGTAAAACATCTTCCTTTCTGTTCCTCCACTTCCATTGTCACTTTCCATCCCCTGAGGTAGGACAAACAGGTATTTTATCACTTCTACCAAGCCACAGTATGAAGAGCTAGGTCTCTCCAAGGAGAGCATTCAGCTGCAAGACCACAAGACAGAGGGTAATGATTGCTAGAATGAGATCAGTTTCCACCACCACCCTTTTTTTGTTAAAGCATGACATTGTAGGGAAAAACAGGAAACAGTAATTTATTTTAAATTAATGCAAACTTTGGCCAGGATCAATATAACTTATACCTACTAAGTTGATTGCATAATGCATTTTCCTTATGGGTTGTGAAAGCCAAATCATTTTGCATCGCAGAAGACAAAAAGAGAGAGAGAGAGAGAGAGAGAGAGAGAGAGAGAGAGAGAGAGAGAGAGAGAGAGAGAGAGAGAGGCTGCCACTGAAAAGCAAGAAAATCCCAATTACAAAGTCCCCAAGTTCCTAAACACATATCGTGAAAGTATGTGCAGCTCTGCGGCATATGGCAAATCAATTACTAGTTTAAATTTTAAAACAAAAACATGGTAAATGTGTTGCAGAAATAATCAAGAACAACGGTTTGGTTTAGATTACAGCGGCCACTAGAGTTTTGAATACAATTAATCATCATTCCAGGCAATGGGAAGCCATATTGACACTTATTCCTAATTTGAATATTTAATTAGGGTGAAGTTCTTCATCAAATTATCACAGAACTGGGAGGAAAGCCTGAAAGATTTAAACAATTACTACTTTAACCCTTGATCAACTGCTCACCTGCAAGCACAAGCGTCTTTTCCCAATTCTGCAAAGCAAGAACACGCTCAGCAAAACAAGCAACAAAAAAGACAGTATTTGTACGACATTAGAAATATCTTGGGAAAGCTACATGGACATGCGGCGTCCTGCAGCGTTTGCTCAGATGCCGGACTGGCAGAGGCTCCTGACTACCTGTGCTCCTCCACCTCTTCCAGAGCAAGTCTTTCAGGCCAGATCTCTATCTTAGCATCAAATGTGGTTTCTAGACTTTTTAATTTATTTATTTTTAACAGAAGAACCTGTTCAGGATGATGACCCTTCCATGCATGGGGTGGGTATCGCTTGGCTTTGACTGGAAACCCCAGTTTTGGCTAATTCCTGGCAGGCAGGAACAGCCGAAGCTGCTGGTTCGGGTGGGATTTCTGCTTCAGGGATGAATCGGGGCTTGGCCCCGCTGCGAGGGGAGCGGGGCCGCGGCAGACGGGGCCGCGGGCGGCTGCTCTGCGGTGCAGCCTCTCCGGCAGCTCCCCGCTCCGCAGGCCTCTCGCGCCCCGGGACAAAACCCGCGTTGTGGCGCACCGAAACGACGACCCAGCACCGCCTCGCTCCCCTGCTTCCCGCCTCCGCGCGCGGCCCCTGCAGCAGGAGCAGGCGGGACGGGCTCTCCGGAGCTGCGGCTTCCCCGGCTCCACGCGCACCCGGCACCCGGCAGAGCGGGCTGCCCGGGCAGGCGCCGCCCTGGACGTCCTCCCTCTCCGCAGCTCGAGAACTTTGAAACCGCCCTTTATGTGCTACATTAATCCATATAAGAAACTCTCTTTTAATGAGGAGTGATATAGTTATGAACTCTCTAGAGCCATAATTAGAGCAAACTAATTGAAGTTGTGTTTTGACACACTTTCCAAATTCACGGGTACTGCATGACATATTCACAACACTACTGCTGCACAGCCATGGCGACAGCAAAATCATTAGGCTAATAACGCTTATTTGCATTCTTATCATGCCAGCAGCATGCCGTTAAATACTGTTTCAACCAGTGCTCATTTACTATGAAAGTTTCCACTGAAAGATATTAACAGTAATTATTAGTACTTTAGTGGAATCTCTAATGTTAAGGAATGGCAACTCGCATTAACTAGCCTAATGCCAATTATTTTCCTTTCGAATTGTCACAAAGAGCGGGGTTTCCCCCCCCCCATTGAATTAAAGTGACAAGTAGATTTGGTGCTTTATGTCCTTTAGAGAGTAAGGAAGAAGGCCCGCTCCGACGAGACTAGATGTTAGGATTTCAGAACCGCTCTCTCAAACGCTGAAATAGAAAACACATTGTTTGAACAGAGGTTACGAGATACAGGACATTCAGAAAAATATTTTTCTCCAGCACACTATAATTTCCAGACAATTCAAGATGAAACAACCACAACAGCACAATTCAGGACAGGTTAGATTTAATTACTCTCTTATTTTTAGTTATTCTTTTATTCATTAAATTTCTGAAACAGATCTACATACAACAGAGCAGAAGTAGCAGATGACGAGAGAGATCCTCCACAGCCTAGTAAAGGAGGTTTGAGGTCTGCATACATTATGGCCACTCTTTGAATGCTTGTTTGAGGAAAAACTCACATAGAACAGGTCCAGGAATGCCCGAGAGTTCCAAATAAGTTATTAATAAACTGTCTGCACGAAGGTGATGGACCGCTTTTGAAGTTAGGGAGCAAGCACTTATAAAAAGTCACAAAGAATCACAAGGGGGAAATGCCAGATATCAAAGGATGCTTCATAATTCACATAAAAATATCAACAATGCATAGCAAAAGAACAATAAGAAGTTTTTAGTTTCTGACTAGATTTAGAAAATCAGAGAAATTAGTCAAAACATATAAAAAATGCCCCACTTATCAAATTATTAGAAACCATACTTCATACTGCAGAACTGGAATTATACTGTTCTTTGATGTACCGCAGTCGTGATTGCAATTTATTTTAAATGAACTGAAGAGCAGTGCTGAAAAAGCTGTATAGTCCCATAGGAATACCTTGAAATAAAAAGAATCATATCTTCCATAATCAGTGAATTATACAAAGATCATGCCTCATGAAAAACTGAGGATAGAGCAATTAAATAAATACTAAGCTGTAGAAAGCTAAAAGCACACCTACAAGAAGTAAATGTCTGGCTGCAGTTTTCAAGAAATGTAATCCAGCTTGAAAGCTTTGCCTATGGACAGAGGAAAACACACATTTCCAAGAAATGAGCTGCTAGTGCTTCTCTGATAGAAATCAGAGGACCTTTCAACAATTGCTCATTTTTCCAGAATATATTTTCCAAATTGTAGTTTACAGAAAATGCCATAGCGGATACCTACAGCTTTAGCAGTGTCCAGAATCGCATCTACAATATCTGTTCACAGTCCTGAACCACTACTGTGCTCAGGCATTGTAATGCCAGAACACCTACCTCATACCCAAAAGAACTGCAGTGAAAAACAAAACTGTTAGGCAAGATTTACCTTGGGTAACGGACTTCATTCCAGACAATCTATTCTAATCGTGTAAACCAAATATTTAAATACCTTCTAAAACCTTACTGACCCTTTGCCTAAAACAAGCAACATATGGGCTTTGCAAGCATTTCATCTCATTCCAAACTACTAAAATATCCTGTTTCCCAAAAATCAATGGGAGCTGGTGGTGCCAGATTCGGATTTTATAAAAGCCCAAATGCGTGAGAGAATGAAAAAGGGAGTGAGTGATTCTTTCCACTTTGAGATTTACCCACTTAATTTTCTCAGCTGTAAAAAGGGAAAAGGCCTGCCCACAGCATGCGCACTGCATGCGTTATATATAGTAGCACGGCTCTGTGCATCCCCTTCTGAAATGACCACGCCTCGAGGACGAGGGAAAATGATGTTATGCTATCCTGTCAAAACTAAAGCAATCGCCAGCCGAATGGAACAAAACCCAATCATGCCAACAGCGGAGCGTGATCTATTGCAGACCAACAGCCCCAAATGTAAGGCTTAATGCAGAATGAAGCTCCTGCAGCTTCCCTTCTAAGGATTAATTTAGATCAGAGAGTTTAAGTAACCAGGACAGAACAGCTGCCAAACAATGGAAAAAAATCCCAACAAGTTTAATTTACACCGCTTGAAAGTCTGAGCCGTAGCCCATTAAATTGTTATAGGCTGAGGACTGCATCAAAGAACTAAGACCTCATACCGTAAGCATGAAGTGCTTATGAAGTGGTTGTCTGAGATGAACAGCACAGTGTCTCCGGAGGCTGCAGCGGGAGGAGAGTCTAGCTTTCCACATCCTTCACTAGCTACTCTCCAGAGTCAGGAGTTTTCAGATAATGAAGCAGTAGGGAAAAATTGCCAAACAGCAGAAATACTCCAGAAAGATAAATTACACACGGCGTAAGTTTCCTTGGTTAGGATTTTAAATTCTGTCAAATTAATCAGAACAACAAAGCCCGGGCTCACAAGTCTGACTGAGAAGCATCTCCCTGCACCGAACGCCTTTGTCTGCGGCGTGCCGTCGGTCTGCCGGGGAGCGGCCGCGGCGGGACCGATCGACGTCAAGGCAGAGCATCCCACAGAACTAGTGGGTGCTGCGGGAACAGCCTCTGGCCCGGGGGAACAGCGGCGTCTCCCCCACCAAACCTGTTAAACAAATATTCCACATAAAGACTCATTTGGGAAGAATATGTTGTCAGCACTTTGCCGGTAATAAATAATGACAGTCCAAACACTTCACTAAAAGCAATAAACTCGAGAAGTGTTTTGGAAAATGGTGAAAGTGATTGATTTAAAGAAGGAAATATCTGAACACAACCACATGCACTTCAGGGTGAAAGCACAGATTACAAATCAACAGTGGCAGAGATCATATCAAATAGCAGACAACACGGAAGTTTTAGGGAAAAAATGCTCAATTCCCCCACAGGGCTTCTTTAACAACCGAGCATACAGCTTCTTTGAATGAGTACCTGCAGTTTGTATTTAACGACCCTATGCTATGCCCTAAAGAAAACATGCCTCCAGGAATATTACTATACCAGGAACAGGGTTCTATAAAGAAAAACGATTCTAAGGATATTGAAGCCTCTTCACTCAGAGCACTCCCCAAAATTTTTCAATGCCTCCACAAAATCAGCTAAATCAATCAAACTTCTAACCACAGTTAACATCTTTCTTTCTCAGTTGCTGCAAGGGATCCTTGTGCCTGGAAACCACTCTTATTGTTTAAACATTTTTTCCTAATCATCATTTTCTACCACTAAAACATACTGGACGGTGACCAATTTTTGCACGTCTTCATCCAGCTGAGCTGGCTGCAAGCCATATGGTCACTGTAGTTTCATAACAAATTCCTTATGGGAAACAGACTCGGGATAAATGTATGCCAACACCCCTTACCCACTCAGACAAACCACCATGTTCAGACATACACAGTCTATGTACATTACATGCATTTCATCCTTAAATTGTGCTTTTACTGTACATACAAACTGGAACAGGCCCATGGAAAACACTTCCGCCAAGCTTCAATTCATTGCTTCGGTCTCAGTGGGGGTTTTTTTAATATCCACAGCTACCGTGATGTGAACCCGGCCATTATGCCATCCTTGACTTCTTTTAGAGTAAGCCATTTAAAAACTAGGAATATTTTGCTGTATTTCACAATAAGAGCGATTTGAGTATTCAAGTCAAAGAATGTATTTTACTAGGTGTGAATCAGAAAGTAGTCATACCTCAGAGCTTTTTTTGATGAAACATATCAGAAAATGCAGCTTCATCAAGAGAAAAGCTTTCTGTAAGCAGGCATCGGTCTGGCAGAGCTTTCACCGATCTCATGATCTCAGCGTGGTTTCTAGTCAGAGCAGAAACATCCACCCCAAAGCACTCCTCCTTTGCAGCCTTTGTTTCAGGTCGGGGACTTCAGGGTACACGCTCCCCCCAGCCTGCTGAAGCATCCTGCCCACGAGGCTACCAGCGGTGTCCGTCCGACCCACGACAGCTTTCTGAAGTCTTGGCTTTGCTCCTCACCAGAACAAAAAAAGTCAAAATCTTGGAACCTTTTGCTCTACAGACTTCAACTCTATCAACTCCATTTTAAATGTCTTAAAGAAGAATTAAAGATATTGTTACTTCTAAATAATACTGCTGCTACTTTAAAAAAAAAAATAGGAAAGGCAAAAGGCTTCCCATTTCTCTTCAATTCACCCGCTGTACAGAGTAGGACTGGCTTATCACCAGACCGGGTTCAGGTCTCCAACATACACATTTGCTGGTGCTGCTTTATTAGCTGCCGCCTATTGCACATCATCAGCCTCCAGCAGAAAGCCACACACTGATCACTTTCCAAGCTCACACGACAAAGTTCAAACACCATTAATAAAAGAAATCAATTCAAATTCAGACTTCTCTACCTAAAAGGAAATCCTTACACTCCTTAACATTAAACTCCATCGGGAGCAGAGGAACAGGAGCAAATCATTTCCCTTTTCTAAGAAGGGGTAACTTAACTATTTAAAAGGTAATTGGGAGCATGGGAGGAAAATTTACACATCCTGCTCTTGTTTCAGAGGTTTAAGCCAGACAATTGCTACCTTCTTATCAAAGCCAGAACAGCCCTTCCCCAGTGCAACGCTGCTGCCAGACGGGTACCTCCCAGCGCCGAGCGCGTGCTGCTCCCAGCGCCGAGGGCACCGAGGGGCAGGGCTGCCGCCACGCCGCGAGCTGCCAGCGCCCACGCGGCTCCACCGCGGCCCCGGGCCGCCAAGCAGCAGCCTCCGCTCGAGGCTGCCACGCCGCGGGCCGCCGTCGCTGCCAGCCCGGCGTGCTGAGCCAGCAGGGAGCGGTGCCCGTTCTCAGCCCGGGTAGCTTTGCTGGCTTAGGGCCGTCCCGCTCGCCGCGGAGGCGCCAGGCCCATCTGCGGTGGCCAGCAGTGCCCTGCGCCCGCCGGGAGACGGCCACCCGCTTCCCACCCTGCTGTCCCATGCCACGGCACCGAGCTCGCCGTCAGCCGCGCGCTCTGCAAACCGATGATCCCTCCTGCTAGCTTCCAAAACTGCTCACACCTAACTGCGCTGGCTGCCCCCAGAGTAAGAAACGGTGAATAAGCTGTTCATCGTTCATGACTTCCATCCCTGCCGCACCAGCTCCTTGCCCTCTCCCTCCGCAGTGGCACCGCTCGGGTCTCCCTAGTCTCTTGGCCAGGACAGAGGACACATCGCAGGGCCTCCGCCACCCTTCTCGTTCACCAGATCCCGCTTGAGGTGCGGCGGTCAGAGGCGATGGAGCTGCACAACGACACTTTTTGTTCGCTGCTCCGTAACCACCTCCAAGGCCCCGTCTGCTTCTCTGCTTGGTGCGAGTACGGGGCTGCCGCATTCAGCGCGGCGACGGCTGACTCCCGGCTCTGCTCCCAGGACGGTACCTGCAGCGCACGTGCAGCTCCGTTCGGCACCCCACCTCTCAGCACTGTCCTGTCCTCTCCCCTCACCTGCCTCTCCGGTTTTCAATTAAAAAAAGAGAGAGATGTATAACAGACACCCCGGAAGGCAGGCTGAAGCAGCCCAATCTCCATGGCGGGAGGAATTCCACCCTTCTGAACCAAAATGCTGCGAGCCCGGCCACAGCAACACATGATATGAGCACGAGCTGGTGGCAGCAAGATCTTCCTTCTCCCTAGTAAGCCATTAACCTTTCAGATGACAGCCCTGCAAACTAAATGACTGAACGATTCCCAGGGTCAGCGCGAATCTACATTTTCAAAACCTGACATCAACAAGTAAAAGTTGTGACTGAATCCTGGTCTCTCCGAGAGAAAGATTAAACGCCTGTGACACATCATCTGCAATCAGAGTGCTCCGTTTCCCAAAGTATCTGTCACAGATTGATAACATCCACGCAAAAAGTTAAGTGCAATTATGTCTGTCACCGTAAAACACACTTCAGCAGCACTGACTGACATCTTGCTTGCCGCTGACAAATTGTGAGAAGGCTGCTTGAATGACGGCGGTGGAGACTCCCGCAGCACCTCGGGAGGGGATGCGAGATGCACTCCCCAAGCAAGGGCAGCACACGGGCGCCCAAAGCACCGCAACCGCAACAGGAGCCGCTGCGCGGGTTGCTGCAAGGGAGAACGGCTCAAGGTGGGCCGGCTGGTGCTCACGGGAAGCCAAGGACCTGCTCCCCGAAAGGCTGAGATTAGACTTGCGGAGGGAAACTTCTCACAGAAGCTCTGCTCTAGCCTATTCCCAGGCAGAACTCGAGTCAGGGAGGGGCTGAGCTCTAAAACACTGCGCAGATGCTCACGACAAGCACATTTCTCCAAACCCCAACACATGCGCTGACAATCACTGATCCATAGCCTGGATGAAGCAAAGGTATTCAAAAGGCCAGATGAATTGCCCGTTTTTAGCATCCGCTTTTGCGGCAGACAACCTACTTGTTCCCCAAAGTGAGGCTATGACCATGTAGCATTATCACCAGTTTGTACTGGAGGGGCAAGCCTTGAACACAAAGTCAAGGAACTGAGAAAGCTGCATTATAGTCTCACTGGAGACTCAAGTCGACAAAAGCAGTTCTTTAGCAGCAGCCTTCTAGGATGAGAAACTGCAAGTGCATTTCTCCAGGCTGCCATTAGTGCCAAGAAGCTGTCACAGAATTTGGAGAGGAAAGACACTAAAGCAGCGTGGAGCCTCGCACGAGGGCACAGTTGCGTTCCACGGCACAGCAGGTCATCCTCACTGGTGCATGTGAGGGCTGCAGTTAGAGACCATCGCGCCAGATGCCTGCAGCAGGAAACACCAAGGAGAAGAAACAGCTAAAAGATAACATATGCAGTCCAGCAAGAACACCAAACAAAGCTTCTCCTTACGCGGTTCTGACTGCAAGTCGTAACCCCGCGACACACACAGAGAAGCAGCGCTGCTGATGCGCAGCAAACGGTGGTGCTCAGACCTCTGACACACGACAAAACTCCCATGTGCCACCATCTACTGCCATCAGGAACTCACATCACGGATCAGAGGAGGAAATGTCTGGTACAAAGATAAAGATCTCCCACAATAAAAAGTTCTTCCATTTAGAAAGGTTTTGCCACACAGCAGCTCACCGGTATGTTTTACTGGTTTAGTTTATATCCAGCGTTAACAATTGTTCTGAAGCACCCAAGCGTGCTGTCTTGATTTAAATCTATCTTACAACATTAGCCGACGACTCAGTTTGAGCTGAAGAGAGCGGCTGGGAGAGCTGGCCAGCCTCCCAGCAGAACCTCCACAGTGCTGTGCTCTGCAGCGCTCACCAGCTCTGTCTTAGCATTCACTGCAGCATCAAACGATTCGTTGCTGTTCCTGTCAGAATATATCCACACAGAATAAAATGGCAAACTGGCTACTAGTGTAATCTCATATCTCTACGGTGACATAAAAATAAGAGGTTACTTGCGACTACAATCTTCCACAAACATTAAGCTTGAGTAACTTACCACACTGCTGATAAAGTATTAAGAAAAGGCTTTCCGAGTAGCATGTGTTTCCTGTAATAATGAAATATTTGCAGGATGCATTTTTATATACCTTTCTATTTCTTAAAAAATATATTGGATAATAAATAATCAGAGTAAAAAACAGACATGAAAGATGTTTTGAATGATCAGGCTGGTGGTGTAAAAGTTACCTGTAAATCATGCACAGGGCATGAGAGTAGAGCTGGCTACAGACAGGTGGTTTTTACTAGGAGGCATTAATGTAACATTCAATTATTCCACTGCATACTGGCTGTTTTAACTCAGCCAAATTAGAATACATTTTATATTGACTATTTTGACATTTGCTTTATTTGGCAAGTAAAACAAAACTGATCCAATTTCCTTGCAGCCATTGTAAACCATAAACTGTACAACAAGAGGTTATAAAATATATAAGCCTTGTAAACACTTCTTTTCAGACTGTCACTGATGCTCTGAGCTCTAATTTTGGCCCTGTTCCCAATAGCTCTGAAGCTGTTCTGCAGCCTTCCCTGTTCGGCCATAAAGTGACCCTTCCACACTTAGTGATTAAGGACTGCCATTGACATTCTCTTGCTATGATAATTTTTCTCTTTATTGTGGAAATTTGCCCAGGCAGGAACTTCTTGCAGACAAAAAATGAAGATCTGTGCTGTAAAATCAAGACATCTCTTTCTCTGATCTTGCATGGCCTTTGCCAGCATGTAATTTATGTCCAGTGGAATTTCAAAACAACACAGCAGCTCCCAGTGAGACAGGCTGAGAACTCCAGAAGTCTGCTGGCTTCTCATCTCTTTTGCCTCCACCTCCGTTTTAAGAGCGAGGCGGTATCAGGTACAACTGACAGTCAGTAAAGGACAGCAAGGAGCATGCCAAGGTATGCCAGGTACCTGAGCAAAACCTTCAGTGAGAGATGAAGACCTAAACTATGCAGAGAGGTGGAAGAGCCACTACAATACAGCAGATATAGATTTATATATTTTTTTAAGTGTTCTGTGGGTCATGGTTGAAGGCTCTAATGTATGCACCCATCTCAACAAGTTACTGGATAGCTCTTTCAGAAATTATTTACAGCAGTTTAAAACCATCAACTCTGAAATGACTTGTAAATCAAGATTTCAAAGGATATGAGTATTTTCTACCCACACTATACAACAAGCTTTGTATATATATCAATTTCCCAGGAATTCCCCTCTGCTGTCACCTTTGAAATTTTAGCTCTCAACAGTTACTGGGATACTGTAAACATATCTGCAGCATACCAAATATCTAATAAAGCAATGATGCAAAAATATGTTTTTACTTCATTAAGCAAAAGCCAAAAGGGACCTGTAAAGAATGTGCTGCGCGCTGGCAACGGCTGGGCCAGGAGTTCAGTGTGAGTATCCTCACCAGTAAGAGCATGTCTCACATCGGATGCTGTGTTTTCATATCTATGCCAGGAATATAAATTGCTCAGCTCAACCTGCCTGTTGTTTTGTCCTGAGAAATCCAGTAATTAAGCTATCATTATAGGGCAGCTGTTATATGTAAGTGTATACACACGCACACATATATATGTATATGTATTTATGTTAAAAAAAATAGAAACAGTTATGGATAACAGTTATGGAAACAGTGGACAGACACTACGCCAGTGTCTGCCCAAAAGCTCTGCTCCTGTATTCACTGCACGATGAGCAGTCTGTTCTGTGTATTCACTATCGACTGCAAGACTGAAGCTTAGTAGACAGGTCCAAGAAAAGTAAAAACAGGGTCAGTACTTCAAACCATGAGTGGACTAATTGTGGAGAGTAAGGCAAAATTGGTCTCCCTCTGCATTAAAAAACGTGTGAACATTTCTCCCTCCCTTTGGTCCTTGAGAGAAGTCAGTTTAGTGACAGTTCTGGCCCACCTTCCAGAGCTAACCAACACACGCTCGTTAGAACCTATGGCATCTCACAGAGTTTAAAGCAAAGAAAAGGTGTGACGAATATTGCAATGTGGCTGTAAGTTCACTGCCTGTTTTCCTTTCTTTGCAGGCTTTTTATTTCTTCTATTTCACCTGTATGTCTTTATACAGTGGCAGCCAAAGGTGCTTCCAGAAGTGCAAATACTTGGAAGAACAATTCATTCCCTCGTTATCAGGTCAGGCGATGTAATTATTCATAATAATGTGGTACCCTGATCTCAATTCCACCGGGCTAGCAGCTTAGTAACAATATGCCATGCAGCGTCAAACAGAAGAGGCTGGAAAGCAGAAAACTTACCTAGGCAAGTTGGGAGCTGGTGTTGAAGACGGTACTTGGGGAGAAGGAGTCGTGGGCTGTGAAGATTCATGGTTTCGTGGAACTCTGCCCATCCGGTACCAAATGCCCATGTTGTTCAGTTCCCTTTGTAATCAACACAGAAGACATGAATGCTACAAGCAAATGCTACATGTGTGCAAGAACATCAAGCACAGAGGTGTTTCCCAAACACCTTGGTTAGTTAAGAACCAGTCTAATTGAAAAGATGTTTAATTGATTCCTAGATCAAGTTCAGCAAGACTTACACAGACCTTTCAAATTCTCTTATAAATTCCTACTTAGTATTTACAGGAAAACAGGGTGCTTAGCCTTGGCATATACCATTCAACGGAAAATACAAGAGCAGCTTCTGGAGTGAGGGGTACTTACCCTATGAATGTGTATTGAGGAGGGGCTTGTTTAGATCTACCCAGAATTCGGATATCACAGATTGCTGCCTCTGTAGAATCTCGAGGGATGAATTTAATGCACAGTCTCTTCTTTCTGAAAGCTACCTCTTCTGCAAAAAACAACCCAGGACAGAGGTTGGTTTTTATGCAAGATCAGTGTGCAAATGTTATTTGTTGTCTCTCCAAATATTAGTCCGATAATTATGGCAGTAACTGGAGCCAAAGAACAGATATATGTCAGCAAACCAGACAGTGTAGTGCATTCAGTGACTGAAGAAACTTTCTATCAGGAGCTCTCTGCACAGTGTGTGAGATTTGTTATTAGGCACCGCAATGAACCAATAGTCCATACTACCCTCTAAAGAGAGGATAAAACATCAAGCATGCCACAGAACACTGCACCAGAGAGCAGAGGCAGCAGGCGATTTTTTCACTTCCATATACTTCTCATATTCACTTTCTCTTTCTAAGGTAATGTTTGCCTTACTGGCCTGGATAGCAATATCTAAGTATTTCTGCTACAAAGGCTGCTTCTAGGAACATACATGGAAGCTGCTGACATAACCAGCCGGTTTGTTCTGCCAAGCGCTTCCAAGCAGCCAACCAAGCCCAGACGAAGAGCAGTCAGAAAACAGACTGCCATGTAGAGTGGCTAATAATAAAAGTTGTCTGTGCAAATCTCTCAAATCCTAGGAGTTAATGACCTCTCCTGATTCAGCCCGCTAACACTAAAGTGATACTCTCACAGTAGTTGTCCTGGTATCTTAGCAGGGTTAAAACCAGATTAACAAAGCAGTAATTGCTAGGATCCCCCACAGGACAACTGGGCAAGCTTGAACTGTGTTCTCAGGGTGGATGAGTCTTCTGCACAGCTCCTCCTTGCTATGCGTCACAGAGCAACTTCACTTGTTTCCACGTTATCCACCATGAAAAACTTAAGCCCATCAGAGTTATGGCCCATCTGCGCGACGGATTCACGCGTGTGCGCTGTCTGTCTGCATACGGATACAACCCACGTTCAGATACGGGGCGGGTGCATGAAAACGTGGTACTAGCATGCAGACGCAGGTTTGCGGTACTTGGAAACCATTGCTCCATCTCACCCTGAACAGACTGCGAGAGCCTGAATGTGAGGAAGCTGAGGTTTCTATTGTCACTGCAGGCACTTGAAAGGCATCGCAGAAGTTTACTGATAAACTGAAAATCAGAAGCACAGACACTGAATGAAAAACTGAAAGCTACCAACGAGTACAAACAAGCCCCTGGAAAATAAAAACCCTTCGGTTTAATATGAATAAATATCCTTCTTCAACAGATGGCATGCAGCCCTTTCTCCATAGGCTCCTCCTGTTTTGTAATCTGTATCTTTGTGATAGCAATCCATCTTGGCCATTGAAATACGCTGTCGGACCAGCACCAACAAACGTCCCAGCAGTGCGAGGTGAGTCACACTTCAGCATCTGTGCATGCAACTTTGCATGTATAGCGCTGCTTTTTAGAGATGCTAAATACCTATATCGCTGAACTCTAATCTTCTCCTGCTTTGGAAAATGAGGGCTTTCATATGAAATGCCCAAAACGGATTTTAGGATCCCAGGTTTTAGATTTTCCTATCTGAAAATTTTGTCAGAATCTGCTAAAGACTGCTATATTTAATACATTTATTACAGGCCAAATGTCACTTAAAAGTGAAGAGCATAACTGGAAACGTATAACCACAAATTTAACTCTGAACAAAATCAGTGTCTCTTATTATTTGACTTTCACAATAGAACAAAGCTGACTACTTGCTTTTGTCGTCTATCTCTTTCACACTTGGCTAGAGCCTGTAGTCTGTAGCAAACTTGGTTTAGGAGTTAGATCCATTAATTACACATGCTTAACCAGAGCTAATTTTAAATAAACATATTATGAACAGTCAATCGAAATGCGTTTAGTCATGCTAATGGAGGCAGGGAAATGCACCACTTCATTAATAAAGACAGTGCCTCTGCTTTAAAGATTGCATAGGTTGCAATTCAATGCATTTTAAATTAACGACAAAGTCCCCTTTCACCTCTCCACCAGGACTTCTACACAAACAACAGCAACACACGACAGATAACTGCCCTGTACTCCCAAGGGTGAGCCTGATAAGCTGATGGCTTTCCTCTGCCCCACGTGTTGTGCAGTTCTCTAAGGGAAGGGGGATGCCACAGGGGAAACCAGTAATGGGTTACAGAGCCTTGCACTTCTAGGTCACAGGTTCAAACCAGAACCAGGTTGGTAGTGACTGAAAAAATCATCCTCATCTGCTGCAGACCCGGATGAATTATTCCCTGCAAAGGCGGCTCATTTAACTCCTTTCTATTCATAACTAGTCTGGACTTCATTACTGACAAGAGCTGGTACCAGCCAGCTCACATTCTTGAGCAGCAACTGCACCCGCTCAGCATCCTGCAGCCCTGCACAGTCCGCTCCATGCCGCTCGTCCCCAGGCCCCTCTGCAACGCAAGCCAAAAGCGCCTGATGCCGACTGCCAGCCAGGGCGCTGTGTCCGGACTCGGCTCCAGCTGCCCTGCCATCCAAAGGCATTGTCTGGGAACTGCTGGCTGAAACGCTGCAGGAAGCCCGGCCTAAGAGTAGATTACACTCCCCCCTTTTAGCTATTCTCCAGAAAGCCATTTTTCTCCTGCAGAAATCAGGATATTTTCCCTGGAGATTCCACCTGTGGCTTCTCTCAAGCACAAACGTATCACGCCATCCCCAGCACCACCTCCCGAGACACGGGCCTTCGTCTGCTCGTGGCAGGAGGTGTAAAGCTTTCACGAACACAGTACTACATGCACGCAGCGTCCATACCGTATACATGTGTGAACACTGCCTCCGGCACAGCAGCTAAGTTGCCTCCCATGCCTAGTCCACCCTTGCAGAATGAAGGAATAAACTATTCCTTCCTGCTCAGGAGCTGCGCTACTCTAGCGGGCACATTGGTGGTCGTCAGGGCAACAGTATTAGAAAACCTGAAGAGTACAGGAAAACTGAGAAGGCTGTTTCATTCCGGCCTGGCACTGTCCCCAAACACGCACACGCCTCAGACAGCAGCAGTGCTTAGAGCACCCCTCTCCTGGCATACAGCCTCTCCGTTACCCAACGGCACAGGCACGAAAAAGCAGCTGCTCCCAAGACACGCAACCGAAAAAGCACAGACACCAACTTACGTGTATCAACAGTCTCCTGGATGGGGATGAAGCCCACAGGTAACGTGTCCTTGATATCAATGAGCTTCATATCAACCAAGACATTGCCTAAATGACTCTGAAGAGAGAAAAAACAGAGTTAACTATGACAACACAACTAAATTCAAACCCACCTTTTCTTGCCCATTGAACCCCAAGATGAACCCCAATGCCTTGTCATTGCATCTGACCGCTGACTGATAAAAAGGTAAGCAGGTACCATGCCAACACTTCAGCTGTCCCCTCTGTAGGAGCTACGCATGATCACTGAGTAAGAGATGCTGGACAACTCCCTACATCTACAGATTCTTACATCTCATCCACAGCCGTAACGTCTGGAATCTCAGAAGAGCAACCAAATTCTTCCTCTTGAAATCATGGCAGTTCCAAGTACCACCAACAACCCATCCACTAAGCTGGTCCCCTTAGTTCTCACACACTCTACATCTACAATAGCAACATAACGTTTCTGTGACAGTAACAGCAGGAAGCATTACGGGAAGACGGTTCATTTAGACACAGCCAAAGTTATTACATGCATTAGCTAATTAGTACTGAATACACATGGTTCTAGCTCCAAAAGCAGGCAAGCTCCAAAAGAGCACGCCATTTGGAATGATAAACTTCATTTGGAATCCATATGAATTCTGAACTGATGCCGTGTCCTATTAATCAAGGCTTGAAAAGCTAAAAACACAATTTAGAATGACAGCCTCGGCTATTGTTCAGAAACCAGATTTTCTTTGCAGTTCTCGTTAAAGCCAACATTGCTGCCAATAATCTGGATTCACGTATGGAAGGAAAACAAAAACACTTTAGTTACTACACAGCCTTTATAAACAGAAATGCAATACAGAACAATTAAAATTTCATCCTAAGCCATCAAACCATGTCAGTGTGTTTTACTGTTACTTGTTGCTAAGCACCTCCCATAGTCTGAATCTGTCAGGAAAAGTATTTCAGCCAAACCTCTGCTCTCCAATTATCGCACTGAACTACTTTAAAATGCATTTGAACCTGCAGCCTTTGAAGTAAGGGCTGACCAGTTCTGAGCATTTCCAGGTGATTTTTTTTGAAGTTCTTCACAGTCAGTTCCTCACGAGCAGGGCCACCACGCCGGTAGCCCTGTCCCCACAGCACACAAGCCCGGCACGCATCCTTTGCTTGCAGGAACGACGGAGGCCGGGCAGCCCCGCGCTGCCTCCGTCCCCGTGCCCAGCTAGCTGACCCCAGCGCGAGCCACGCTGGATTCCGTGAAGCCTGAACGTGTCGGCTAACATGGTCCTGGCACGGCAAGTGTAGATAAAGTGGTCTTTGCTGATTCATCTTTCATGCTTTATTTATCCAGACTGACTGGCTGTGCTACATTAGCATGTAACTTCCAGCTGAACCAGTGATCATTCCTCCATCAACAGCGGACAGGTAGAAGAGATGACTTTGCTAAGTTTGTTAACTATTGAAGACTCAGGAGTCAGTACTGATTCTCTGGCATATAGGTGAGAGAAGAGGGCATGAAGCCTCTCCATTTGTGAGGCGTGTCATTTAGGGCCTTCTAGCTATGACGCTTAAGTACCAACACATGGAAAACATCAAAGTTTTTGATAAGTTATGACCTGTCAAACACTCCAAGCTGTTGAGAACGATCATCCTGAGAAAGAGATACTTACAGACCATCTCCATTATAAAGCCAGTAACTCAGGCGGCTTAACTCTGCTAACTACAAGCTTTTCAGGACAAAATAGTTCCCATTGTTTTGTTAAAAACAAAACATCCCTGTGCCATAAAAGTTCCAATGCAAAGAGCAGCAACACATCAGTGTCCAAGGAGACAAGTCAAGAGCCCTAGATCACTGCTGAAGGTCCAAGGCCTTTTAACCCTCAGAGGTCCAAAGCTGGGCAGCACATCACACCCCTGCGTGGCCGGAGTGGCCTGGGAGGGAGGGGAAGCTCTTGTAGCACCAACCCGGGACCAGGGTGCTGCTCCCTGCGCAAGGGGAAGGAGCCGTTCCCTCCCCTCGCTCCCCTCCTCCTCCCAAGCCTTTAACCTCTCTCCTGCCTTCCTGCAGCTAGAGAAGCAGAAGTGCTGATCAGCTCACAGATGCCAGCAGACCGCTATCAGCATCTACTGATCTCATCTCTGCATCACAAAAAAGCGCCCTTGCATACACAAAACCTACAGCCTTAAGCAGCACCGGCTGCTGTTCTGTTTAACTTGAGCAGCAGAGCATCATCAGGAAGGAACCCACCAGGCAGTTTACCGAAGACTGACCTGCTTTTGGAAATCCGTCCTCCAAAAAGACGGGGAGGTTTTCCCCATCCATGGGGGTATGCCAACAGTGCATCACGGGAGCAGGCGCCCCACGCCAGCGCTCAAAGCCTGGCACCGCGGGCTGCCGCCCAGGAGCTCGCTCGGAAGCGCCCGTAAGCCCAGCAGCTGCCGCCGGCACAGGGCTGCGAGGCAACGCCGGGGCGCGAGATGCAGCAGCTCGTGCCACACCTCGCACATCCGTCAGCTGCACAGCTGAGACCCCGTCAATCCTCCTCCCCGCACTCGCTTTAATTCACTCCTCATAAATATGAAGAGCGTATTCCCAAACCTCGCTGAGCAGATGATTCATGCCAAAAGCCCAACAGGCACTGACTGTGGTATTTACACTGTCTCTGGTAGCCAGTATTTGCTACTACCCTATAATTATTTCTGACAACCTTGCATTTAAGGTAGCCACAGATAAATGTAATACTCAAATGATCACAAATCCTTCTGTTTAATATCTTCCCTACCTAATCTGGGGCTATTATTACTGCTACTGCAGGTACTCAGGGACAAAAAGCACAGTTATTCCAGGAAACAATATTCCCCTCAGCTCTGGAGGTTCATTTTAACCTAAAGGAAGGCAGAAAAGCAGAGGGAATAAAGGTCAAATGCTGAAAATTGGCAGGTCCCTTGGTTTTCCTGTCAAGATCCATGATCAGCAGTTGCTTTTCTGTTTCTGTCATTGCTGAAAGCACAGGTACAAAATGGTATTCCATACTCCTGACAACAGAGTCACTGTGAATATCCAAAACACCAGAGCAGCAGAATTACCCACTAGATGGAGTGCATTCATTGTAGAATTAAATAGTTCCTCCAGAAAAATGGAAGTTTTCACACTACCCTCAACTGGAAAATTAAGTGAACACAGTGGAAGGCATCAGGGTCTCACTGCATGCGGTCTCTGGAGATGTGGGCAGACAACGGCCACCGATCAGATATGAACTTGAGCTCACTAGACACATTACACAGAAGTACAGAGCAGCATGTGCACAACATGGTCAAGTTTTCAAGAATCAGCAGAAAAACAACAAAGAATGAAAAGTTAATGCTACAGAAAAATACATATTATGCCCCTGGATTCAGAAACTAACATTTCTTTTGTCAATATTAGCTACAGCATTTGCTTCTGTATGTAATTAAGAGCTAGAACTTAATCAGATTTGCTAGCACTCAGTGCCCATTGCTAGAGCAGGAATGCAAGGGGGTTGTTGAAATGCAAACATTAACTTCTCTGCTGCTTTTATTGCAGATTTTGCCAGTGGTTTCTTTCCATGAAGAAAATAGACAAAAAAACCCAAATATCCAGCCATTGCAGTTTGCCTCCTGACTCACCCAAACTCAGTGAAATGCCTGCCTGAATTATAATTGGCTCCATAAAATGAATCATCTTATGGATAGGACCGTATCAGGCACAGATGCAAATCATGCAGACACTCAGCAAACCAACTCACATTTTCTTTTGAAAATGATCTCGTGAAGCACAGGTATCGTGTGACCTTGGATTTAAATAAACCATCTTTCCAGAGGTCAGCATCCAAGCCATCTGCTGTTTGTGCAACCTGGAAAGAAGAGACAGAGGGAGAGAGGGGACATGTGAGCCAAGATAAAGTTAATATATGTGCAGTACTTCTTCCTCAGACCTATTCTAATTAACAGTAGCCCGAACTCTCACAGCATCTCATTAGTTTCTTTTCACAAGGTGCAGTGCAAAGAACTTCCAAGAGGAGGTATAAAAAAGAAGTTCTAAAAATACTGTCTCTAGGGAGTCCATTGATTAAAGATACCCTGACAAAAGCTATTCTAATGAGGAAACAGCAGTTTTGGTTACAGTATCCAAACAATAGTTTGGAAAAGTCAGCATATTAAGGCACTTATTACCACCATGCATGCAAGGGCACGCTATTTCAAGCTATAAGGAGGCTCCATTTTGACAAAGCACAGAAGGACCATCTGCAAAGCGACCACCGCATGGACGCGGCCCCAAGGCAGACCAAGAGTTACAGCCACTTGTCCTGCTAGGGGACAAGGCGAGAACAAGTATTTCTGCAAAGATTTTTATCAAGTCTTTCCTTGTGATTTCACACACCATTTTAATTGTGTTTAAAATGTCACTTCCAAGCAGCAGCGCAGCTACAACCGTTACAACAGATTGACAAAGCAAAGCCTTTGCGTTAGTCATCTTTCCAAAGCAGGGCTTGGGGCATCAGCACCAGAATCGCTGCATTTCACTCGCTCAGAAAAACAGGACACGAGCTCAGGTACACCCTTCTGAATTTCCCTCTCTCTTATGAAGTCTGCACATGCAGCTGAGCTCTGGAGCAGACCCAGCACTATGGACTAACACAACCACTTTTCTCAACACACAACAGAGCGCATCTGTTACTTCCCCAAGACCCACAGCTTCTGCAGCTCCTTCCCAGGCCTACTGGGATGAAACCTTCTAACGCACCAGACCAAGCTGCATGCATTGCCTTCAGCTTATTCCAAGACACTGGTGTTTTCCGGGTTAAACTGGGACACAGCTTGCCAGCTAAGCCAACAGAACATACACAGGATCCCTAAGAAATTAACCCTTCCAACAGCGGACACTGGAAACATCTCCACGGCGTGAAATCAGTTCATCAGTCTACAGCTCCCACAAACTCTTTGTAGAGGCATTAGAGGTATGGACATTTCCAGGACTGGCCTAAGGGAGAAGCAAAGAGCAAACCTCAGGACCCAGCACCCAACAGCACCAAGAGGGTCCCCTGCAGCACTAGATATGCCAACCATTCAAGACCAACAGAGAGGCTTCCACTTCCTAGCAAGCGTCTCAGGGAATGGTTTTCTAACAGCCAAAGCTCTTCAGTTCTTTCCGTAATTTAGATCAACTCATTCTCAGCCACTGAGGCTCTGATCAGGTTTTATTTTTTCCTTATTCACGGATGACAAATCTCACCTAACAACATACAACCCTGCCATCTCAGGTCAATGTCTGTTATGTCACAGCTGGTTGGGGACTAGATCCAGATATTCGGCACTGCCAGGACAGGCGTCAAAGAGTAGCAGCTTCAGGATAATCCTGAAGGATCCCACATACTTTTAGAAGCCCTAAAAGAAATCTCCCACAAACTGCTGGCTCTGACTCAGCGGGGCTGCAACAGGCATTCATCAGCTCCGCCTGCCCCTCGGGGCAAGATGCCCAGATCTGCGGTACTGGTGGGGCACTCGCGAGGATGAGACAGCTCAGTCTCTGCAGGGGCAGGCGGAGAAGCCCTGGGAAAACACGATCCACCTCCGTGTCCAGACTCTGCACACACACACACCTCCGCCCCCCGCAACCGACCCCTACTTCGAAGCAGCGGGAACGGGGGCAGGCGGCCCCAAAAGCCACGGCTCGACTTGCATCTCGCTGTCCGTCATGTGCACAACCACGGAAGCCAAACCGGGGAGGAGTGAGCACCACTGCACGGCTGGGCCTTTCTCTGAGCTGTCTAAGGGGCCTAAGGAGTTAATAATGCTATAAGCACCTATTGCTAAGGAATGCCTGTAGCAGCATTATGTCCTAAGGAGATAAAATGCCGAGCATGCAGATGGTGCCAGGAAAGTAAATTCCAATGAAAACAATCTGTTGATGGCCAAAAATTCGGTAACACAGCACAAGCTGCGAGTACTTGCAGAATGCTCCGAGAGAACCATGTGATAAATGACTACAGCAAATAGCCTGAAGGAGTTACAAAGGGACACATGTAACTTCAGGGACAAATCTGCTCAGACAAGCTCAGGAAACTGCCTGATCTCAGTATTATTTTCACAGAAAAGCAATAGAGGAATTCTGGTCTCCAGGCGAGAAGCTGCTTCCACCAGCCAGAAGGCAAGGCCTAGTCGCTCACGGATGTTAGCAGCAGTGCCCTATACGGACGTGCACACCTGCACAACATCTGTCCACTGTCCTGTCTCCAGTTCAATCTTGCATTCAATTAAATCAATGGCAAACACCACACTGAGGGCAAAGAAAAATCCTAGGTCCTCCACAGGAGAGACAAATGCATGCACAGGGAAAGGGAGGCAGGAGGAGATCCCACCTCCAAGGCCATTCGAAGGGGATCAGCACGAGGCAGCACTCCCTCCTAGGAGAAGGGGTGCTCTCCATTAGCAGCGGGGGCAGCTGCTGCTTGGTGCAAGCTGGTGAGAATCCCTGCCCCGAAAGGGTTTTTGGCTAAGGGAGGAGACAACAAGACAAACGCAAGGAGAAGGGTGGCAGAAACCCTATCACCCATCACACTACTGCCCGGCTGACGGCTCCCAGCAGAAGACTCTAACACGATCTGAAGCTATTCAGAAGCACAACCGAACTCTGTTTAACGCCTTTCAGACAGGGGCAAACTCTTCCACCGCTGTTCTTCCAAGTCTGCAACATCACTGAATTGAGTAAGACTTTGGCCCCAGAACACTGATAAAAAAGCAGCTGACATTTTTTTTTGCCGTTTGCACCCGTGTTTTGTTGAGCAGAGACTGTGTACGGAGCGCAGGAAGCAAGAGATGTGTGCTGACAAGACCCTCCAATTACCCAAAGTGCGTGAGAGAAAAGCATGTTTATCGTCTGATCAGCAAAGGGAGCAAAGCGCATTGGCTGTTCTCTGCATTCAGGCAACTCCTAGTCACAAGGCCCTGCTCAGCTCATCCCCCCGCATGACACACGTGCGGCTTTTGTGGTCAGGCTTCTGCGAAGAAAAATGCAACAATTTTAAGTGGTAAAATTTTAAAACAGGATTTTGCTTTTTTAATTTCTTCAGTTCAGATCTCTCTCTTAAGGTGCTTGTTTGAGGATATATAAAATCCATATGCACTCTCTCCACTAAGGGTAAGCCAGTCCTGGTAAAAAGATATTCTGAGAACGGACTGTTTAAAAAAACAGTACAATTTAGTGGACGTACAGGGACCCTCAGCTCGAACTCCAGCCCTTGTTAGAAACAGTTGGAGAGACTACAGCCAAATGCAATCACTTTGTTAAAGAATACAGTTCGAGTCCTGTGTTTTAATTTTTCCCATGTTAGCCAGTTTTCTCTTCTTTGTTCCCACATGGAAGGTACTCAAAACTTAACAGGTAACAATAGTCCTAGTCTGAAATTGTAAAACGGACGATACATAAGTTGCTGTTAAATGCAGTTTTTCATCTAACCTCTAAGTTTTAGGAATTTTATATGATACTTACAGCAATACTAAGTAATTTTTTAAGGTGGAAGTGCAGTACTTAAGTTGATACCATCTCGCTTAAAACTAACTGCCCAAAATACGTCTGAATCACAGTTAGCTGAAATGTAGGAGTGTCCCCCAGGGCAGGCAAGCAAACTGCAATCCCAGCCTCTTCCCAACAGCAAAGCCTAGCAGCGTTTAAACCTTGACTTAATGATGCCAAAAAATCCCTTTTAGGGAACAACCTTACCTTCTAACTAGTCAAATATCTAATAGAAAGACAAGTTAATTTCCCAGTAAGTCATGAAATGAAGCATTCAATTTATCTTTAGAGACTTGGGAACATTTCACACTACTCACTAGAAAGGCAGCTCCCAGATTAAACAGGGAGGTTTTCCTCTCGCACAATCCCACTTGCTTCGTGTTCTTGACAAAGCTGAGCAGAACCTTCCTTGCCCATGTTCGCCCATGGCCGCGGAGCACAGGGCAGCTTCGTGCGTGCCGCGTCTCGTGCCACCCGCGCGGGCGCACGCAGCAGGGTCGCAAAGCCGGCGCTTCCCTGCCAGCAACCCCGCGGCACCCACGGGAACCTCGGCCGAGGGCGCAGCTGAAAACAAAGCCGCGTGGGACGAAGGAGAGGGAGCCCTGCCTGCAGGCACCAGCACCCGAAACAACAGCCACCTCCGCTTCTCCTCCCTGGGCCCTGGGCTCTCCACCCCCGCCCCGCCAAGACCCGCGCGAAGCACAGGGCACTTGGAACAGGACGCCGGAGACCCAGCGCACAGCCCTGGACTCAGCAAAAGGGTCTCTAGGGAGAAGCAGGTCAGACCCTTGGGGTTCTCCAGACGCTTCTTCACCGAGCTGAGCTGCTGCCTGCTTGAAGCGCTCGCTCCCCTGCTGCCTGCCCTGGCCACGCACGAGGCAAACGGCAATGCTACTGCAAAGCCGTTCCAAACAACGCAAGCAGCAGAGCAAAAAGCAGCTGCGGTAGCACCTCACCCAGCTCCAGGGCCCCACTGAAACGCCAAGCAGAACCATTCCTGCTTCTACTGAAATGGAACAGTCACAGGCACCAACCGCAGCAGTTAATCCTGTATGCAGTGGCCCCATATCATCCTGCTGAAGACTTTCTCCAAGCCTGGAGAATGTAAGCATGCACTGACTTGTCAGAAGACTCATGGGGAAAGAAAATGGAGTAACATAAACAGGAAGCTTCTTACATCATCTGCCGGGCTCCTGCAGGCAAGGAGGATCCCTGCTGCCCTTCAAAGTGCCTGAGCAGCCGAGCACTCCTTCGCGAGGGGAACGTGCCCTCGGTGCGGCAACGCTAGAAGGGAGTCTGCCTGCAAAGAACGAGGCAGACCTGTCCTGGCAGGAAGGGCACCAGACAGCTCCAGCTCACCATCTTCTGTGCTCGGAAAGATGCAAGGAACATGCAAGACGGAGGAGACAGCACTCAGCACTGAGACACCGGGCAACCAGTGCTGCGAGCACACCTACACCTCCCGACCACGCTGCAGCGGGCAGTGGGGTGCTATTCCCCAACACCAACTGGCTCTGGTTTGGCAACTGCATCCCGACGCTACGAGCTAAACCCAGCCTGCGTCAAAATCACAGCCACAAAGACTGCGGGAACAACGCGGGCTGAACAGCACCACAGCAGAAGTGTGCCGCAGGGAGGCTTGAGACCAGCAGCAGCTGGGCTACTTCCAGCTTCTTCCCACCCCCTCGTCTGCCCCAGGTACCAAAGGTGGGAGGAAATCCCCGCACTCATGAACCCTCCAAAAACATGACTGTGAAGTGCAGCAAGATGCTCTGCAGCAAAACACAAGCTCTATCAGTTTACAGTCTGTGCCAATGCTGCATGGTTACAGCTGGGCCCAAAGGTCCCAGGAGAAAGAAGGGACACGAGAGAGAGCAGCAGAGGAGAGGGTCAAGGAGGGGTGACAGGACAGTGAAGCAGGAATCTGGACAGCCAGGCTGACCACCCTTTAGCAGCTCACCTGGCACACACCCAGTATTGAAGACAGACAATTCCTTGTGGGGCTGGGAAGGAACAGCACTTTCTCCTCAAAGAGCTGGAGACTTCTGGCATTTTTGCAGCCAGCAGTCCAGCAAAGACATCCCTCAAGCACGTGATACCAACAGACTTGGCGAAAGTGACCCCCAGAAAGGAAGGCGACATCCCCCAGCCTGCTTCTCCAAGCGTGGAGCGACTCAGCTGCTGCCCAGCAGCTAGCGTGATGGAGCTGGCAACCGCAAGACGGTCCTTTCGCCAGCGCTGCCCTGCGGGACGGGCCTGCCGCGGCCACGCGTGCCAGGGCAGGCAGGCGGCCGGCTGCCGAGGCACTGCCCGCCGAGCCCTAGAGCAGCCCCCAGGCCGAGGGCACTCTGCCTTCCACCCGCGGAGCGGAGCAGGCGGCCAAGCCGGCTGCCAGCCCTCCGTCAGCCACGCTGCGGCGCGGAGCCACCCCGCTCCTGTCCCCAGGGTCCCTTCCGCCCACCTCTCCCCCCTTTCCTCCCCACCCATACGCTCGGTCTTGCCAGTTTGGGCAGATTTTCAGGAATCTAAGTACAGACACAGTCTGTATATTTTGGCAAAACCAAGTCTTTACTGCTTCAGCTATTAAAAGTACCGGCTAGTCACTGCGAGCGTCAGTAGCTGTTTTCTAAGCAGACACAAAGAGAATAGAGATCGATCTCTGGATAATCAGAAAACTACTGGGGGGAAAAGCCTCCCACCCGTTCGCCAAGATCCCCACGGGTTTGGCACCTCTGCCCTCTGCTCTGCAGCACTGCCCACCTCCAGCCCGGACGGTACAGCAGACCTGCAGGGCTCTACGCAAGCTCGGCAAACGGACCAGGCCGTGCTCCCAGGCAGTTAACATAAACCTTGGCCATAGCACGAATGTCCTTGCTTGCTGGTTTCAAAAAGGAGCAAAGGGAAAAAGAAGGAAAACAACATTGTAATGTTTGTTTACTGTACAAAGGATATGAATGAAAGGAAAACTGGACAAAACCTATAAATAATATATCTGTCTCAGAAATGGAGAACTGGGTACTTCTCTTCACCGTCACAGAGCTCAAAACCATCACTGAAACCGCCAGATGTCAAACTGAGGTACTTTCCCACACAACTCTGAACTCACCTGTAGAACTGAATGCTGCAGGATGCTGTAGCAAAAGGCAAAGTGATCAGATACCTACGGAGACTGCAAGAATATCCCAAGACAGACGGGCGTTAACACTTTCCAAATGATGTTGATTCTCCCTTTCAGGGTGCAGTCCGAACCTCTGGTGATGATGGCTTTGCGAAAAATACTCCTGGAATGGAGCTGCCGCAGCTGCCTTCGTCCAGGCTTTACACCCTGAAGTGGCAAGCAACTGCTAGTGTCTCACCAAGGAAATCGCCTATCTGGAAGCACAGAGCCTGCGACTGCTTAGGTCCACGCGTTGCCCAAGTCTCAGAACATGCCACAGACTTTTTCCACTGCACTTAGAAGTTCACTTCTGCCTATCTGGCTTCATGCCTTGAGAGAGTAAGGACTGGGTCTCATAGAGGTCACGGGCAAGTGGCAACCCTGCATACCACGTACAACTACAGAGTCCCGACTCGTGCGGAGGAGCACATTCCCAGACACCCAGACAAGAACACAGCCCCGCGTGTCACCGTCCTCTGGGTTTCGGCACAAGGGCGTCCCGTTACGCCACGGTGGCACCTAGAGCACCCGTGGAGATGCGGCTTCTCCCAGGTGGAAAGGACACAGACTGCAGGTTGCGAGGTCCACACAGCATCCAGACAGAGTTGGACTACTGATGTGCCACACAATAAGGCTGGAGGAGAAAATGGGTGGAAGTCAGGCACAGGGTACAGCAAGTGCGGACAGCAGGCGCTTCACCATTGCCTAGAGCTGGACTGCTGGCCCCTGGGCCAGAGAAGAGCTCGCTGCAAGCACGCGGGAAGAGAGAAAATCCGAGGAAAGGCAGCCTTCTCTCTGTGCCCCCTCGGAGAGCGCGACCCACATTCACAAGCATTATTACAACACCACCGTAATTGGATTAAGCCACCACAGGAAGAACCTTTTATCTTGTTTAGTGTGAACTGCGTTCGTTCTCAAGCTCCCTATTAAACCATAGGCAGGCCGTCTGGGGTGAGCGCTCTCTCTGCCCAGTCATTTAGGCAGAATGCAATTCCGTTATCACAGCTCACATTGTCCCATGCTCCTTTATCAGAGCAAGCAGCTAATTACACAGCCCGGCTCATGCAGGCAATCAGCACTCAGAAAAAATGCAGTAAATGCAAAAAACCTTCTGGGTCTCTAAGGAGCCTTTTCACAACTCTCTCCCACAACATCCTTACTTGAGCCTGATCCATTTTCTCCCCTCTCACACTGCACAGGCTCTGCTATGACCCAGAGCTGTAAAGGTGTGAGCAAAGCCTCAGTTAGCTGGCTTCCACACCTGACTACCCAAGTTCCGTTGCAGCAAGATACGTAGAAAGGTAAGCAGATGGACTATAGACCAAATCTTCACATAAAACTCTACATGATTAGTGTTTTATGATGTTTCACTGGTTGGGCCACTAGCCTATTTGGGCGGGGAGGGAATCATGCTATTTGTTATACAGCAACTTATCCAAGCAATCCAAGGAACAAGCAGATGTTAAACACTGACCTCCATCTATCCATTCAGATATGTTTATGCCTCTCATCATCTCTACTGTATCCAGCTGCCTTTCCTTGCTGCCCAGCCTCCCCCCAGTGCCTAATTCAGGGGTTTGCATTCTATCCATCAAAACTGTCCCTGCGATTTCAGCTGATGTGAAACTCTGCTTTCCATTCTGAAGCTTCTCATCATCACTGTGCAGTGCTGATATGTGGGATTAAACAGCTGATGCGGGATCCATCTATTCAGAGATATAATTTGTGCAATACTTACGAATCCTTCAGGATGAATGTTACTAGGATTATTAAATTTGCATGCCACACTGGCCAGCTGTTTCTGAAAACCCCTCCTCCAGGTAATTACGCTCCTATGGAGTAGCACAGATGAAGTAGCATGACTGCACCCACAAAACTCCGCGGAGGGAAAGCACTGCTGTGGGCTGAGAGGTGGGCAGCTGTATATAAAATTAGTTCTTAAAACACATTCCTGAAGGTACGCCCTCTCTGGAAATGAAGCTATTCCCAGCAAAGTAAAACCTCATTAATACAGAACCAAAGCTTTAGCAACGGCAGCTGAAATAGCTCTACTTACTACATCATAACCTGTCGGTGCTCGGTTCCGGGATGCAACAACGCCAACACCTGTGATCGGATCCATCGGCAAGTCAGGCAAAGCATCTGAAAGGTCTCGCACTTCAGGCATTATGGACTGATCCTGAAACAAAAGGAGCAGAATTAAAGGGCTGCTCTGCAGCATACCCCAGAAGAATGTGCAGAGCACTGACAGCCTGCATGCATGCCACCGTGCCTGTGCTGAAGCACAGCGACAAGACTGCCAAGTTAAACACAGGGTTAGGCCAGACACACCTTCTGCATTTTCATTTGTTTTTGATAAGTTACATTTGTGCAAAGCCTGATAGGTATGGAATTTGGGCCAATAGCCTCTTCTGAGATTAATTTTACTGTTTCCAGAATATTCAGCATGGGCTGGTCTCCATCTAGCAACAGTAAGAAAACCCAGGCTCATCCCTCCACTCCCAATAAAGAGCAGATTTCATCCCTGAGTCGGGCTGGTTAAAGTAGCTCTGCCATTTTAAGCATCACGAAATCTGCTCCTACTAGCTTCATTATGAGGCTCCCCATCCCCAAAGGTGTTAAACAAGCCGGGGTTCCCCCATGAGGCTTCGGTCCCATCACACCCTCCTTAACAAGGCCATTTTCACGTAGCAGCACAGATGTATCTGGCGCTGTATGCAAAACTACGCTTGCTGCAAAGAGCCTGAACACCAGGGAAACACAGATGAAGCAGCACAGGACGGTCTGATGCAAAGCAGACAGAGGCCTTGAAAAAAAGCTGAGCATCTTCCAGGAGGAAAGGGAGGGCATCACTAAATACTTCGGGTGAGGGAGATAGGCAAAGGGGGTAGAAGAGGACAAAACTAACTCAATTAGCAGAGATGCTGTTGCAGGAAGCAGGAGGAGAGGGCGAGAGCACTGCTGGGGAACTCGCAGAGGAGGAGGAGGAGGAGGAGGAGGAGGAGGATGGGGAAAGGCGGCACAGCCTCAGCATGTGGTCTCCTGCCGAGGCAGCCAGCCAGGGCAGGTCTCCGCTGGCTCCCAGGCAGGACCGCCCCGGGAAACCGCCCCCCACGCACCCAGATACAGGGCAGCGCTCCGCGTAAACAAGCGTCACTGCTGAGCAGCCAGACAAGCTGTGAACCAGAGCCACCTAATTCAGCTCCCTCTTCGCAGCAGTTAAACCCCAACATTTCTAGGCCATGAAGATGGCTGGTTACTTACTGCTTCTAGAAAAGGCAGAGGTGAGTGCTGGTGCCAGTGGGACCTGGGTTTACACTTCACAGTGCCCAGTCTGAACAAACATCGTGCTGCAGGCAACAAAAAAGAGCAAGTCTGGGCCCTGTGTAAACAATAATACCACGCAAACAACCAGGCTGTCTAAAGCATCCAAACCAACAGAAGCCAGTGATCAGTACTGATGAAAACACAATTGCCAATGAACCAAATTCAGGAGAGAGTTGCTTCCTCACCTAGACGAGCATCCAGAAAGCCCAGAGCCAACCGAGGTGGACCCACTTTGTCCCCTGCGCAATCTAACTCCCAGGGCACAACCACAGGGGCATCCTGAACCTTACTTGCCCATTCCCCCTCCTTCGCAGCAGTGTCCCCATCCCCAGCGTCCGCGAGGCACGCGGAGGTCCTCGACCCCACCGCAGAGCCCGCACAGAGGACACTGCTCTCACGTGGAGCTAGATGCAATTCAGACAAACTGAACCCCGCTGCATTCCCACACTGCAGCCCACGAGCTCCTCAAAATACCTTGCAAATAGTCCAGAGAGGGCCTAAAATACGCAGGACTGAACAAACATAATGTGAATTTAATAAAGAACTTACAATCTGTTCCTTGTATGAATGCACGCTTTCTGAAACTTTTCCAAGTTACTCACAATAACTTGATGACTTGTTATTACGCACTGGGAGGAGCTGGGAGATAACAAACGCTGATACTGGCTTCTGCGAGGTCATTTTGGACTGTGCTACAGGTAACTAATGCTATTCCCTAACGTACTGAAGAAAAACCCACAGCAGATTTCAGCATTATTGCTGCTGTACTGAGGGAAAGCAGATCTATTCTCCAAACACCTCCTACCACCAGCAAACGCGTCCTCCGGCGAGGCTCCCTCTCCCGCTCCCTCTCCCTCCGCGCGGCTCCGCGGGGTGCCGGAGGCAGCAGAGCGTGCTCCCAGAGCGGCACGGCCGAGGCGGCACGCAGGAGAGCAGCGCTGGCGTGTGCCCCGGCAGCACGACCATTTCACCTCAGACGGGATCAGAGCGCCCCTGCCCCTTTCCAAAACCCTGGAACCACCCAGACAGATGGGAAGGAAACACCCTCTGCCCCTTCCCTTTTGCAGCAGCGCTCACGGGAACAAGGCTGAGGCGGGACGCAGACTCGCCAGGGGATGCATCCGCAGCCCAGGTTCCCGGGGTGGCTTTGGGGACAAGCCGAGAGCCTGCAGCAAGCCGGGGCCGGCTGACGGGGAGCGACGGGCCACGGGCTGCGCCCAGGACGAAGCCCGGCCACGGCGGGAGGTGGGTGCTCGTAGCGGCACCCCGGGGACAGCTTCGCAGAGGTGCGTTTCTCATCCTGACACGCATCTCCCCGGGCTGAGGGGAAGAAAGGCACCTTTGTGGACGAGGTGCCACGCAGCCAGCAGCACTAAGCTATTTGTGGGGGCCTGACTCAGCGCGGCAGGGGGAGGGGAGAGGGAACTCCATCAATCCTCACTTTGTCACGGCTCACACAAAGCCTTTTTATGGCGGTAACAGCAGAGGCTAAGCACGAACGAAACAGGGCTTTCTGCCTGGAGATGGCAGAAGATCGAAGCTGCAGATGTGACGGGCCCAGAGGGCAGCGAGCGGGTGACAGGCAGGGGCTGGGCTCCTCGCGGCTGCTCCCGCTGCCCAGCTCCAGGCACGGTCGCCCCTGCTCAGCTCCAGACCGCAGCCAGTCCCGAGAGCCAGCGGGGACGGGGAAGGAGGGCCTCTGTTTGGAAAAGTAACAGCCAGACCTGTGCGTGTGGCGTGCACCCTGGTCCTGCTCTGGACTGGGGCAGCAACGGTCCAGGCCCGCGCCCCTGACGCCGGCAGGGCCCGTGCGCCCCTCCTGCGGCAAGGCTTAGGGGTGCAGGCCGGGGCTCCCCCGCGCTAGGCGTGTACAAGCGAGCTGTGGAAACCTGCACGTGGATACGAGCGGTCATCCACTAAGGACGACTTCCCATTTTGCTGATGGTATCAAGCATGCATCTGGAACAGATGTGAAACAGTAGAAACCAGTTTGTACACACAGATGAATGTTTCTGTGAACTCTGCACAGGTTAGAGAGGAGTTTCTGGCTGGGCAGTCACCCAGATGAGGAGCTACACTTCACTTCTCCCTTGGAGGCATCTGCAAAGTTCAGTTTCTCTTCTATCATGTCTTTGAACTTAAAGTTTAAAAACAAAAACAAAAAAACAGTGAAATAACAGACTGCATTAAAGAGCAGGATTCAGTAAACACTCCTACTAGAAAGCCTGTTATTTTAATGAAGTTCTCTTTAAGCAATGCAAGTCTGACCTATCTGCCGGCCTAACACCACGGTGGCCGAGAGCTCAAACCAGCCGAGCAGGAGACGGCCTTCCTCTCGCCTCCGTGTTCACCCCCGTTCCACCCGCTGCAGGGCTGTCCTGGGAACGGCCCGAAACGGTCGGAAGAACATTCCTGCAGTTATCTGGGGACATGCTCCCGGGAGGTGGTCCTCGGCCACCTCCGCTCACAGCCCCCAAGGCAGGAAGGCAACCGGATGCAAGCCCCAGGGCAGGAAGAAGCTCCCAAACGCTGCGGGGCCACTCGGACAAAGCGAGCGGGGAAAGGACGTGCCTCCACCAAAGAAAATAACTGCCTCGTGCTGTTACGAGCATCCTGCCGGCAGCCGGGGATGCCCTCGGGACAAGAAGCAGAGAATGGGCTTTTGATTCACAGTGGACACGTGGCTGACTTTATTCTAAACATCTCCTCCGACTAGCTGCATTTATCTGCCTCCTCTCCTCCCGGCACCAGCCGGGGAGCGCAGGCCGCGATGGGGGCTACGGGGATCTCGATCCCTGTCTGCAGCAAGGGGATCGCTCCTTGTGCCACACGTACAGCCGGAGCCGGCTCGGCCCCGCAGCGCTGGGGAACGGCCGCTCTGCTGAACTCGCAGCCAAAGGCCTCCCCCGGCACGCAGCACGCGGTTAGGGGAGCCGCGGGGACTGCCTTCGCAAGGCTCTCCGAGGAGCCACCTCCGTCACCTCCTTCTCTTCACCCTCTCCCAAGATACCGGCCTTAAATGCTTTTCCCCCCTCTCCTCGCTCTGCGTGGCACCAATCCAGGCCCGGCTCAGCAAGGCTGGATACAGCAGATCGGGCATCTTTGCAGGTGTATGGCATAGAGAAACCTGAGCTGACTTGGTACCTCCCCACTGCCAGCAACGCTGCCCAAACAAGCTACATCTGCGAACCCCTCAGTACCTGGCCAGCGCAGTGGAAGATGGATCTGTAGCCTGAGAGGCAAACAGATGGGTACATACTCTCACGCTCTTCAACAACAGCGGGGAACTCTGTTTGCATCAGCAGCAAACTCTACATACGGTTGCAAATTGTTGCACTTACGCCAGTGTTTGATCTTCCTTGTGGTGACCCGAGAACACAGGAAGATTCCCAGTCTGGAACGACAGGCAGGAATAGCAAGAATGGACTTTCCTGGAGCAAACGCAGGCAAAACCGCCCCGGTCCATCAGTAATGAAGCAAGGACCCTTGTTTCAACACAAACGCAGACCGCTCTGCTGGCCACGCTGCACGGAGGCTGGGTAGCAGAGGTCCGTGTCAGACGTGCCTTGCAGCGAGCCGAGCCTCCACGCAGAGCAGCTAACCAGCTTTCCAAAAGTCTTTGCAGCAGGAAGCTCTAGGCCAACAGATCCAGGGCCTTTTACACAAAACAGGGGAAGCGGCCTTCTGCCCAATTCTGCCACCTCTGACTCCAGAGGCTTTGTCAGACTACGGGCAAACGACGGGGTATGGATAGGGGGAGGAACGGCCCAGGAGCTGATGCAGACAGCATGCAGCGATGCTTTGTCAGAAAGCCACACAAGCGTAATCTAGCCACAGAATCTGGGTTTGATCCATCACCACACAACGCTCACTTTTGTTCAGATCCGGGTCCACCTACCTGCACAGTATTGACTCCCAGCACGCACACTGGCTCTGCTCCTGAGACGATCTTCTAACACAGGGCCCTCGTTTCCCTGCTAGCGCAACACACACTGCTGACTGTCGGAAGCGGGAAGCTCCGGGTAGCCGCCTCAGCCGCCCGAGCCTCACGTGGTCCCAAGATGTCAAAGTCTATCCTAGCCCATCACCCCGAGGATGGCCGTTCTGCAGTCCGTGCCCGCAGTTACACATCTCCCCTTCTGCCTGGCTTTTGGGACCCCCCTAAGATAGTCTGTTTACTTTTTTTTCTTCCCTGCACTCTTGCATTCCTGGATTGTCTCTCACCCATTTTCTTGCTACCTCATCTCTGCTTTTATTAGTTTATCCTACGCATATTTTTTGCTGGCTCCGCTGTCCATTTCGGGTATTCCGTTAGGGTGCTCTGACCACACACACTGCTGTGCTTTGGCTGGGACGCACACAGCAAAGGGATGCACTTTCAGAGGTGACTGCGCTATTTTCTAGAGCGCTTTTCCTTCCTGGCATTCCATTCTAACAAATCAGACAAGCTCACGAGCAGGTGGTGCACGAGTGGATCAGGCCTGATGATGTATTTGCTAAAGAAACATCATGCTGCCAGCAAAACAGGTCAAGTTCTGAAGCTAAACAGCAAGGGAGTTATAAAGATAATTGTTGTATTGTTTCTTCCTCCAACTACAGCCCTACACTTTGACACTCACTTGCTTTTCCCACAGGCAGAAAAGTATGAGCTGAGGCAAGACTGGAAAAAATCATCAATTACCTCACTAAGCTCCTGCACCCTATAGGAACTACTTCTATTAAACCAAAGCAGACGCATTGCTAAAACCTTCATTCACACGCTCAGGTTATCCCTGCATCATTTTAAAAACGAGGTAACTACTACTGGCACAACGTGGCTTGCTTGGAACTGAAATGGATGCGTATCTCTGCATGTCCAGTCCACCCGCCACCTCAGCGTACGCACGCCCAGGCAGGACATAGCCCCAGCCAAATATCCATTTCCGTTCACTGAGTAGTTCAAACCACTCAGTTTCGATCAGAAGAGCTGGAGACCAGGACTGGACATGCGGTCCGTGCTCTAGAAGCCTGGATGATCACGAGCACCCAGAATTTCAGCTTCCTGTTTCACCTAAAACCAAGTCACCTCTGAAATCACCTCTACACCAAGCTAAAGATGCACTCCCACCCCTGAGACAGCTGCCCCCACATCAGTTGCAAAATCTCTACAATTTGAGACAGAACTGAATGGAAACAGGAACTTAAATAACAGAATTAGCCAAATTCAGACCTTGCATTACTTCTCAGCAGTTCTAACTATGGACACTAATTTGTGAAGTGTCCTATTTCAAACCAAAATAGACTTCCCTACACAGATGACCTTGCACCAGGGTAGCAAAATTTAAATGACATTCAGTTCATACACCTGCCAGGATAGAAATAACTGAACAAGTCCCTGGGGGTTAAAGGAACCCTTAAGCCTGGGATTCACTTTGTCAGAGAGAAGTGTGCACTACAAAACAGAAATATTTTGTGATTAGTTTCACACCTCCAGAACCTCAAACTAAGCTTTCACCCCAGTAGGCTGAGCAAATCTAATGGATAAGGCTATTTCAGCTAAAAATTACAGGGACGATGCTGAATCGCACTGCTAACTTGCCACATAACATGGCAGGCTAGACACAGGTATATATTAGCGTGCTCTAACTCAGCTGAAATAAAATACAAGATGGAGAAAAGCAACTCTTAACTTGACCAGCCGAGCACCTGCTGAAGCCCAGCTCGCCTTTCAGCTGAAGCACTCAGAACTTGTGCTAACACCATCGAGCTGTGAATGTCCCCGCCTAAAGAAAGCCCAGAAAATACTGAAGCTCAGTAGATCGTTATGAACCTTTCCAAACACTAAAGTGAAAATTCATGTCTTCATAACAAAAGACATGACACAGGCAGATCGGTATCATTGCTCTGGTTAGCACACGCAGAGAGAAACAACGCACGTTATCACCTCGGGCTGTGCAGAGACCTCCGGGAACAGGTGGGGAAGATGGGCAGTCAAGTGAATCCATATGAGAAATACTTGCAGCACAAAAACAAAACGAAACAAAAAGCCATTTTTTTGTTATTTCCCCTAACCAGTCACTAACAAAGCTCTCAATGAACTCTTCACGAGGTCAAGGTCGCTAGGACTTCGTCACATGGCAGCTCGGTGAAGCTATTCCTGCAGTGACCAACAGACCCAGTGAAGTTACCTGACCTTACTTGCGTGAAACCAAATAGCTCAAGACCGAATAACGCAGCCACCTGCACACAAGGCTGGCAGTGCTGAAAACAAAGATTTCCTCCGCAAAATGCGATTCTAAGCACCGAACAAAGCACCAAAAGCAACGGGCACCATGGTCTGTGCCTGATCGCAGGGCGCGTGGGACCAAGGGGGAAACGCGCCGTCGCCCGCCTCGCTTGCGGCTCCGGCCGCTGCTTTTGCGGCTCTCAGGAAACCGAGGGCCCTGCCCGCCCGCAGGACACGGGTCACGGCCCGCGGGCCAGCGCCGCTCCGGGCACGCAGGGCGGACCGGGCCCCCGGCGGAGCGGAGCGGGGCGGCGGGGGGGGGAGCGGCCCTCGGGGTGACCGGGCCCCGCCCGCGCCCCAGCGCCTCGCCGCGCGGGGCAGGCGGCGCCGCCGAGGGCCGCCCCGAGGCGCGGCAGGGCCGGGCGCGGCGGCAGGGCCGCGGCGGGGCCGGGCGCGGCGGACACTTAACTGTTGCCCGTGCGGCTGGCGGCGGGTCGCGGCTCCCCCGGCGCAGGCAGAAGCAGCTCCTCATCGCCGGCGCGGCGCGGCAGGGCCCGGCGGGAGGCGCGGCGGCGGCGGGGGAGCGGCCTGGGCCCGGGCGGAGCCGCGGGGGGAGCGGCAGCCACCAGGCCCCGGCCCCGGCCCCGGCCCCGGCCCCGCGCGGCGCCTCACGCGGCGGCGGCGGCGCTGGCTGCGGCTGGGCCCGGCCGGGCGCCCCTCGGCAGCGGCGCGGCCGGAGCAGCCGCAGCTCGGGCGCGCCCCGCCGCCGCGCAGGCCCCCGCCCCCGCCCCCCCGCTCCCAGGCGCCGCCGGCCCCGCACCGAGCCCCCCGCACCGGGGCGCCGAGCCGGCTCCGGGCCCTCTCCAGCGAGGAGCGCCGGCCCCCGCGCCCCCCGGCCCCCGCTCACCGCCATCCGCCGCCCCCCCGGCCGGGGCCGCCGCCCGCTCCGAGGCACCGGCCCGAAGCAAAACTCGCACCGCGGGCAAAGGGGAAACTTGATTTTCCGTTTTCGCTGCCCGGCCTACGTCAAAGGCACGCAGGAAACGCACGGCGCTCGTGGGAGAGGGGACGCGAGCTCGGAGCTGCAGCACCTGGAACTGGACCGAGTTCATAAAACCCCTGCGCTCCCGCGGTACTGCTGGGGCAGCGCTTCCCTGAGGACACCCGCCTCCCTCTGCAGCACCCTACGTTAACTAGGAGAAAAAGCAGGACTCTACCTTTGAGGGAAGGTGAAGTACAGCTCTTATGACCCCCACACTGCAAAAAAAATACATACACTTTACAGAGAAAATGATTAATCTGTTGACTTCCACTTAGCTGGAAATCTCTGTACAATTTCTCCTGGTTAATGTTCTGCCCAAGTCACGAGCTATGGTCTTTGAGAGCTTTTGGAAGATGGGTGACATCAGAAGGAGAAAGAGCTGAAGAATTATAATTCAATCAATATAACCTCAATTATCATTCTGAAACAAACTACATCTAGGAGATAAGTAGCAGCTGTTGTAGCCTGATGAAGAACAAACTGTGTCAAACCAATCTGGTTTTCTTCTTCAACAGAAAACAGCCCCTGTGTTTGGGGATAAGCGGTTCTGAGAGCTATCTTGACTCCAGCAAGATACTGGATGTCGTCTCTCACTGTGGCCTGAAAATCAAGCTCAGGAAACATGGTCCAGAGAGTTCAGTACTTGCCAGGCGGTTGGATAGCCAGGAGTCATTAGCGGTCCCCCCTCAGCGTGGAAGCTGTCTCCAGCTGGGGTTCTACAGAGCTCTGCTTGTTTGGTACGGTCACATTTCAGTGATGAAAATGAGAACATACTTACTATTTGCATCATCTGCTAATTTAATAGCATAACCTGGAACGGCAGCATAGCCTATAGCCATGTGAACAGCTATACTGCAGCCATACTGCATTCAGTTTTGGGCACCTTACTTCAAGAAAGATCAAAGATAATCTGAAGAGCAGTGAGATAGATGAAAACACTGAAATCAGCAAGACTGAAAGTGCTGGAGTTGTTAATCTAAAGAAAAAACCTGGGGAGAAGGATGAGTTAAAGGAGGAAGGGAAACAAGTTAATTTTTAAGTACATTAAAGAGGAGGGCAGCAACCTGTTCTCCGTGTCCTTTGTGGCTAGATTAAGTGGTGGGTGTGACGTAGTAAGATTCTGCAAAGATACAGGGAGAAACTTTACAATGGCAAAGAAGTGAAGCACAGCTTGGGGAGTTTTTAATCACCGGGCAAGTTTAACACCCTCCTAAAAGCACCTGTCATGCATCACAGTCATCCCCTTGGGGCAGGGAACAGGCAAGATGGTCTCCTAAGGTCTTTCTAGCACTGTTTTCCTGTCTTTTCCACTGCACGGTGACTGCTTAGAGCCATGGTTTCATTCGTCCTGGAAACAGGGCCTCCATGAGTTGAGGAGAAAGGTCTCACTCAGATGTTGTCATGCAATTTTCTTCCCATTTGTCCTCAAAAAGAGAAGTACCATCTGAATGGTAGAGCATTTAATGGATGGTCCTTCTCCATTGTTACAGGGCAATTCCTTCTCTGATATTCTGCCTTTGATTACATCACTAATTCCCAAATAATTCCGATTTTTTCCCTTTCTGATTTGTTTTTGCTTACATACGCTCATCTCTAAGAGCTCTTTTGAGCCTGCTCTTTTCCCACCTAGACAGCCATTTGCTTTTTCAGTCTTATTTAGACCCTTCTGTTTATGCACGTCCCTTTAGCCCAGCTGAACTGAGCTCTTTCCTTGGGTGGGTGTCTCCAGGCTGTTTTCACACCCAACTGGCTTCCTGCCTACCTGAGACAGGCAGAAGCTGAGCTGACCAGGAGCTTCCTAGAGGCCCAGCGTGGCTGGTTTACAGCTGTTAGAGATGACTGCAGAGCTAGGCGCATGCGTAGCGAGCTGAGAAGCAGGGGAACTCTTGGGTTTGTTTCTCAGGCTGCTACAGGGCTGTTCCATGTCCTTCCTCTTTATCCTGGTTTGATCGCACTCACTTACCAAGAAAAACACTAAGAACTTTAATTAGTGTATGAGTCTTGTCTGAAAAGCAGCATAAACATTATATTCCTGTCAATCATGTAAACAAGACATTCTACAACAGCAGAAACCCTGCACCCCTCTTCCTCCTGGATACAACCCTGGACTCGGACCAAAACCGCCCCGGTTCTGGTTGTTACTTCCCTCTGGTAAAGGATGCTGGACTGGTACTTGCTGAACAGTGGTAATAACTGGGTATTCAATACATACAGGTCTGTTCCCTCACTGTTCAACCCAGGCCCTTCTAGCTTCTATGGGATACAGCCCTGATGGCTAGGAGTGGCTTCTGGGCCCAAAGATTAAAAATATATATATTTTGAGTGGTAAAGAATACAATGCATTTTTTTGATTTGGAGAGTAATTTAGAGAGAAGAAAAGATGATGCCTGGTGGAAATGAGAAATATATGCCCCATACATAATATATGCCCCAAATGCCCCATTACAAATACAACAAGATTTCCTGAACTGGAGAAGTTGCTACACATTACAGTGTGTTAATGCTCCCCCATGGAGATGCTGATACTGAGAGAGTCTTTAGTGTAATAATATTAAAAATCCTAGAGTTTCAATAAGATCCTCCCTGCCTACCATGGCAGTGTGAAATGAATTGATTCCAGAGGAAAACTCTAATTGCTGCTAAGTATCCAGGAAATATTCTAAGATACACTGCAAACATATATCCCAGTGTGCCTGTGGCATGATCTGCAATAACATTTTTTCCAAAGAGACAAGTCACTTTCCATGCACCAGGGAAGGAAGACAAGCACAGCTCAGTTGCTACTTCAGCTTTACACTCAGGGAAGCTGCCAAAAGAGAGTACTATAATGTACAAGAGAATGAATTTCTCTGAGCAAGGGGAAGGCCCATACAGCTCAGTGTGAGGACTCGGAGCTTCCATATATAGAGACCTTTAAGCCTGGGCAGATTTCTGAGACTGGGGAAAAGCACAACTGCACTCTTTCATAGAGCACAGACGCAGGCCCTGAATGAGCATATACTTGCATGGTTCGCTATGCTGGAGCTGGGCTGTTCAGAGGGACTGTGAAGGCTGGAGAAATGGGCTGACAAAGTTCAACCAAGGCAGATGCAAAGTCCTGCTCCTGGGACAAAATAGCACCATGCAGCAGGGCAGGCTGGGGGCCATCTGGCTTGGGAGCAGCTCAGAGAAAACAAGCTGGTGGTGGGCAGCAAGTTGAGCAGGGGTCAGCAGCATGCCCTCACAGCAAGGAGGGCTAACAGCATCCCAGGCAGCACTAGCAAGAGTGCAGTCAGCAGGTTGAGAGATGCGGTTTTCCCCTCCGCTCAGCACTTGAGACCCCACACCTGGACACTGTGTCCAGCATCAGACTCCCAGGACAAGGCAGCCATGAGCATCCTGGAATGACTCCTGCAGAGGCCCTCAGGACAGGCAGGGGCTGTCAGCAGCAACATCCCCATGATATGAGGTGCAGATTGAGGTTCAGCTGCTACCTAGTTTTAAGCTACCTTGGACCTGTTTAACCTGCTGTCATTTAACTCCATGCAACAGTGTCTCTTTGTAGCTACAGCTTCCCTTTATATTTCTATTTTATGCCTTGATTATTCAGAAAGGAATAAAAAGACCCTCTTACATATCCTGTGCATGTTTTGATTTAGGCATCTCTGTAAATGGGAATGGCATGCTGTTAATATACATCTATCCCCACACATTAATCTTTCTCAAAAGATAGGTAGAAGGATGGAAATATGCAGGTGTGGGCTAAGCATGCCCTGACAGAGGGTTCCAGGTAGCTATAAGCTGTAGATTGACACTGGAAGAGCTAAAAGGCCATTCCTTACAATAGTGGCAAATTCTTAGCTAAAGCAAATGGTCCATTCATAGAAGCTTTAAAAATACCTGCAAATTCTGCAGTAGATGACTGCTTTGTCATGCAAGTTGCTTTTTGAGTAAAGAGATCCCAAAGCATTTCAGATAGCAGCATAATGCTGAAATATAGCTGCATCTCTATTCAGGAACTCACTGTAGTCAAAGATCTCCAGACCACTCACTGGATTTCACAGTATTTTTTTAAATTCAAATTAAAATGAAATGCATGTTTTTATTATCCAACAAGGCTGTGTACTATTTCTTTAGGAAAATCTTAGGTTTGATGTACCTTTGCATGCATTAATGCTGGCAGGCCAGGCTGCAGTCTGCAAGCAGAGCTCAAGAGACAGATGAGCCATGCCATGGCCCAACAGCTACTTTGCTGAAAGTCTGAACACCTAGTTCTCAGAGCTGCTCCAGCAGAGCAGGAGCTTTGGTTTCCTGCCACAGCTGGGACACTTCTGTCTGTCCATTTTGATTTGGTCCAGCCATGACACTGAGGAAGAATGTGGCTTCAGTCAAGGTTAAAAAAATCACTTCTGAATTTAAACTTCCACCATATTCTTATGTCATCTCTGTGCTTCATCACTGAAGATGATGCAGTTGTACTCTCCTTCAAGATCCTTCTTCGGCAAAATAGCATGCAGTATCACTGGACCTCTGGTTTTGGGCAAATGAAAGTTAAACCTCTACCTGCAATCCAGTGGTCTGAGCTGGCAGCATGGCTCCTAGGACTGCTACTGGCTCAGTCACTAAAACTATCACTGCATATATCCACACAAAATCACTTCCAAGCTCCAGTCTCACCTTTCCCTCCAACCACAGCTGTGGCAGGCTAGTGGCATGCAGCTTAGTCTGCTAGGTGACCCCAGTATGGGGTGGGAAGTACTTTTTGGAAGTGCCCAGTATCCATGTTATTACATGGCTTGCAGGCACACATTTAGCTGGGCTGTTTTCAAGAATCCAGGTAGAATGCACAGGCCTCTCTTCAAAGCACACAGAAGCAGCAGCACTTGGCCCACTATTTATATATTATGGAACATAATATTTAAGTGGCCTGGCTATAACCCTGTAACAAGTATTCCCTGACAGAACAAGTATTGCTGAGCACACACTAACAGCTGTCTGTAAAACACATTTATGAATTGTTCATAAATTTCCTGACAGTTACAAACACTGTTTGGGGCCCCAGCATTTGCTTTCCTGAACCTTCATGCAGGCTGGGTGCTTGCAGAAGGTCTTCCTCCTGTCCCCAAGGGTGATCCCGACTGCATTCCTGAGGGGGTGAATTCAGGCTGGCTCCAAAGAATCCAGGCACTTTCAAGACAGCTACAGGAGGTACATTAAATTAAGTGTCATGATAGCGATTTGAGCTGACACAGTTCTCACCCTATCCATTTGTTGGAGAATATATAACTGGAGTAGACTGGGCCTGTCATATTTTACCTTAAAAATATGAAACTTCCTGTAGCCGCATCAAACGCTGCTGGGGGTCAAAAGGCAGGCCTCGGAGGGCCCCTCGCCAGCCAGCAGAGAATGAGTAAATAAGGAGAGAGGCATATAAACATGCCACTTATTCTAGCTGATAATTGCTTTCAACCACGAGCAATATGTTAACCTTTCCAGAACAGAACAGGCTGAACTGTGAACAAACCAAGGACAAGGACTGGGCAAAGCACAAGGACAAAAATGGAAGCATTATATCATAATCTTTATGTATTATGGACCACAATAGAGAAGCAGCCTCCCTATCACCTTGTAGCGAGTTCTCCCTGACAGAACAAGCATTGCTCAGCACACACTAACAGCTGTCTGTAAAACACATTTATGACCTGTTCATACACCTCCTGACAGCCGCAGCACCAGGCTGGGGCTGCACCTCTCCGTGATGTGTCCCTGCTTGAGGGCTGGCGAACGCAAAAGGGGAGTGAGGCAGGCGGGCTCTCCTGCAGGCTGGCATCACGAGGACAACATGAGGTGCAGAGAAAAATTTCAGCCTGCAAGCCTTGCCCAGACAAAGCCTGGGAACCAGCATGTTCCCAAAGGGGTTCACCAGGCCAGAATACCAGTGCAGAGAGATGGAGCATGGAGAATAAATAGCTCCATTCACTGAGATAATGCATCTTTCTTTAGATGTAGTTCTGTTCTGATTTCTGGCTGATTTAGTGGCAAAGATACCCTGGAGGTAGGAACACCATGCAGAGTGTTAATGGTGGGTGGAACTCCATGTGGAATGTCAATGGTGGGTGGCACATTCTCATGGTCTGTCACTCACTCTTATTTTGCAGTTCCTACCTCCGCTGTTGCAGAGTCCTGGCAAGATGTACTGCAGCTCATGCTGGAGCTTGAATACAAAAGAAAAACATTGTATTTAGTGTTATCAGTTCCCCACTTAGCCTCAATTCAGCAAAGCACTAAAACAGATATTTAATTTTAAGCATATGCTTAAATAGTTCACTGAATTAAGGGAAAGGCTGTAGGGTCAGTTACTCTATGGCCAGGCCAAAGAAACAAGCCATCCCCTGGACACTCAGCTGCAGGTCAGGCAGCTCAGAGGCTGGTGGGTGTCAGGCAGAGGCAAGCAGGGAATCAAGCCAGCTATGCATGCCCTTGGGGCAGCTGGCTCTGCCTGCTCCCCCTAATAAGTGGCATCAAACATCCCAAAACAATCTTGTAGGTGCTGGGTGGCACTTACTTGCAAGGTGATAATCAGCTCAGTGTCCTGCTGGCACTCGCAAGCATGCTTCCAGGATTGTGCATGTAAATTGGCTTTGACTTATCAGCTGACTTCCTCCATTCCCACCCCACACATTTAGGAAAATATTGTTTGCAAGTGTATTCACTAACTGGAGCATCACTCGCAGGAAATGAGCAAGAGTAATGCCTGGAAAATTACCAAAATAGCCTTTGCAAACAATTATTCTGAACATGTTTCACAGTGGTCTACTCTGGAACAGATAAAGCTAACCTGGAAAAGGTACTATATTTTACATTTATTTTCTATTTATTTTCCCATCCTGTAGTTACTAAATAGCACTGTTACTGTATTTGCAAGTATAGTTAGAGCCTGACATTAGTATTATTTCCTATTGCATTTTATATGTCATAAGAATAACACGTAATATAAATATGATATTATACAATACATATGATACTGCTGCTGATAATTGAGATTTATATAACATCTAGTGGCTGCTACAGTCAGGGCAGGTGTTCAGCCTTATCTGCTATAAAACTGGTTCAGGGAACTCCTCATCTGAAGAGATGGTCCAGGAAAAGGGGACTTCCATCAATTCCATTCTGGAACAGAAACTGAGGTCCAAAGCAATCCTGTGATTTGCCCAGGGTTGTACAGTGACTGGTTGCAATTTTACTAGCACAATACTGAACACTGGATTCTTCAGATCTCTTTCAAGGCTCCATAGCCAGGACCAGGCCTTATTTGACCTGCAGAGACATCCTGGGAGCAAGGTATAAATGTATTTTTACCCAGAGGGCAGAAAAAGCCCCACATGACTTAATTGCCAAGGATAGCCACACATCCAGGTTTTCAGATTATGAATAATAACTACAGCAAGATGGAAAGTTTTGCTTGAATATTCTTGAATGATGAATATATTTGGGGAAAGTCATTTTCTTTGCAAACCTTCCATGATGAAATGCCTTGTTCACCTTGCTTTTTTGCTCAGGGTAGACATTGTCAAAGTTCCCTTAAAACAGGAGAGATTCTTCAGGCAACACTTCCAGCTTCCTTTGTCGTGCTGTTCCCTAGATCGTGGCCATAAGCAGCTCAGGCCTTCCAGCGGGGCAGCAATGCATGAGGATGCCTGAGCCTGCAGTGAGTGTCACCAGCAGGATTTGGGGGTCCAAGCCAGAGAAACCCTCATCCCTGTGCAGACAGATCCAGTAAGGTGCCAAGCTGCCTGCCAGACGAGTCCATGTTCCCCTGCAGACAGGCATGGTAGCGCAGCACTGTGCCCCAGACTTCCCCAGTCACAGCAGCCAGGCCAGGACACTTGCTCCAGCTTCCAGGGTCACCACCTGGCAAGTCACCAGCATTTTGCTTTGGGAGCTCATTGCTGCTCCCTGGCTTGCAGTGGAAAAGAGCAAGCTGCCAGGCAGCCTCTCCACGTGCCTCATCCCAAGCAGTACCTGCGCTGGACAACATTCTTCTGGGGCTGGTGACAGCTGTTGTGTCACCAGCTATATTGCTCTGGAAGATCTCACAAGAGGTTGATGGATGAGCTGAAGGTATAACAAGCTGTGTCTGTACATAAAGAAGTGCCTGCCCACTCCAGTTCATTTAGGGAAAGGCCATAATAAATTTGACTGAGCATAAATTGCCCTTCTCCTTGTAAGTACTAGCAGGTTGCTGCAGCAGTTACTCACTGCTAACAGCCCCGTTAGTAACTGATTAGAGGCAGCCCTAGGGTCTCCCTCCGGCAGCAGCTCTGCAGCATGCACCCCTGCTCCGCAGCTGGAGCCTCCCCAGCTCCCCGCACCACCCATCACCAGTACGCACCTCTCCGCAGACACGTAGCAGGAGCACAGTAGCAAGGGGACAGTATCCTTATGTCCTATACTCACAGCCAGAAGAGTCAATTAAGTGACTACATCAAGCTATTTTTTCCATGTCTGGTTCGCACTGTGGGTCCCTGGAGCAGCTCCACATCCAGCATTGCCCCTCTGCAAACAGCCCCAAGGCCTGTGCCTTCCTCTGCTGCAGGTGAGGGCGATGGAGGCAGGAATGAGTGTTAACTGGACTAATCTCCATGCTGCTTATCACTTCAAGTCCTTCTCTGTGGACTATGTGCAGACAATAGCCACAATCAGTGGCCATCAGATGCCAGCACACCCCTGAGACAGCGGTTTCTGCAGTGAATAGCATGCCAATGACCTGGTGTTTGCGTGAAGGAATGCTAGTAAATAACTTAATAGGTGATTATTCAGCAGGTGGTGCTGGGAGCACAGTCACAGTTCAGCTAGCTTTGCAGGACTTTACATGCAGCCCAGTCTCTATTTAGCCATATAGGACCCCAAAATGCAGGCAGACCTCTGTTCCTCAAGCTCCCCAAGCCAGGACCACAGCCAGTACCCTTCATTCTTAATCCCAGTGAAATAACAGGTTGCTTAAACTGCTGCAGCTAGACAACTTATGCCCCCAGTTCCAGCCCCCAGCCGTCCTTCCTGCCCTGCTCCTCCCCACTGCAACACAGGCAGCAGCACAGCAATACCAGGTAACACCAAAGGTCTTATCCCTCCTTCAAGAACACATTGGCTCCCACAGTTAAAATTCCCAGGCCAGCTGGCAGCATTAGATGCCGCTGCTTCGCTCCTTGGCTACTGCAGCTTGTGCATATTAGCACCCCAGCGAGTTTCTCATCCATCTGACAGGACTCAGTGTGGATAATGATGCCAAAGTCAGTCATAACTGGACAATTACAGTATCACTGGGAGATCAGAAAAACTGGAACCAGAATGTCTTTAACAAACAGCCAGCAGGAACAGGGAGAGTCTCCCCTGCCTCCACATGCCTTCTAGGGCAGTCCCCAAACGCAGGCACGCTGCCCCCAGGGCATCACAGCACCTCCAGGTAAGAGCAGAAACCCAGCAAGATTAATTACACAGTAGAGGCTCAGACCAAAATGGGGACTCCACCAAAAATATCACTGGTTAGTGGCTGAAGCAAAAGGAGCCCGATTCTGCTGAGCCATTCTGAGCACCACTGTGGTACGACTGTATGCAAAATTTATGGTGGAGTCAGCTAAGATGACAGCAGGAAAAAGGCTGCATGCTCAGCACCTTCCTTAGCATCCTTCCAGATTTTCTGATACTGAAGCATGTCTGTAGGATTTCTTTAGGAAAATGCACTTAAATCTTACAAGGAAGGAGATAAAACCAAAGGGAAGTGTATCAGCCAGTTCCCTTAGATATCTGCATTGCTGGGAAGTACAAGAGAACGGGTATCATGTGACAGGAGAATCTACAGATCATCCAGCATTACTGATGAGAAGCTCTTCTTTGAAAACAAAATTTGACATCCCATTTTATTTTCTTTCCAGCTTTGAGTTTACTCCTACATAAGCTTTGTTTTTGCTCCACAACTGCAGCCCCACACTTCCCTCAAAGCACATCCCGAGAGCTCAGACTTCTGAGGCAGGACTGCTCCTCCACTGCTGCAGTCATCAGTTTCTTGCTAACCAAAGGGAGGTTCAACCTAGCAAAAGTGCTCTTTCCTTTCACCATTTATAATATGCCTCAGCCATGCGATAATGAGCTGACATTAGAAGAAGGGTACTTCCAGTTCCTTTCTAGCTGAAAGGATGCTTATGCCAAGTGCAGCTTTTGTATGGAAAGTGGTGCATTGCTTTATTGCAAATATTTTATAAGAACAGTGTTTCATAAGAAACAAAATATCACCTGGCTTTAAGAGAAAGGCCTGCTCAGAGTCTCTTTTTTTCTGTCACAGATTTCATTGCAGGACACTACCTCTGCACTTGGGCAATTATGGCATTCATTATAATAATTTGTCTCTAAGCAATATTTCAATTTCTTGGTTGTTCTGTTTCTCTCTCTCATGGGTGCTACCCTCCCCTCTAAGGAGGGGCTGCGAAGGGCCCTTGGCATCACTTCCTCAGGGGAAAAACCAGGCTGAACTGCTTATCTGCCCCAGCACCGTGCCAAACCCTCCACAACTGCCACGAGCCTCCCGGGGGGCTGCCCGGCTGCACGGCGCCGCATTCGCTCTCGGGGTCCCAGGGCTGCAGCGGCTCCGCGCAGGGGTGCATGGATGCTCCCGGGCTCCTCGCTAGCACCTGGGCACAGCCGAGCATCACAGGCTGCAGCTGGCTGTGCAGGAGGGAGGCAGCCCGCCCGCTCCCCAAGCACAGGGCCCACCTTTGAGCCCAGAGCAGCGTTTCTGGGTCTCGCCAGGGCTGCTCAGTCCAGGTGCTGACACCAGCTCTAAGCCATGTGCCCCCCAGCCCACCCCACCCATCAAACCAGGCCCCCCACAGCCCCCCTCCCCACCCCACACACCCACAGCAGCAGGAAACGCAGACCCTCGGGCTTCCCAACCCCAAAAACAGCCTCCTCCACCAAACAGCCTGGTTTTAACGGATCGGGGCCAGGACGCACCTCACCGGGGCACTGGGCGCCCGGCTGCTCCCCCGGGACAGGCCCCGACAGGCCACCCGGCCTCGCCTCGCCGCCCACCCCCGTCCCGTCCCACCGTACCTGAGCGGGACGCCGCGGAGGGCCCGGTGCCAGGCCACGTCGGGCCAGCGAGGGAGCAGCAGGGCTGGAGAGCAGCCCTGGGGCAGCACCACGAGGAAGGGAACAGAGGGAGGCCCCGGGCTGGGCTTAAATGGGCGCCGGCCTAGGCGGGGCAGGGCGGGGCCGGGTGGGGAGGCCGCGCAGGCCCGGGGCGCCCAGGTGGGGCCGGGCGGGGTCAGGGCCCAGGTGGGGCCGGGCGGGCCCGGGGGGGGCAGGTGGGGCCAGTGGGGGCCTGAGGCCTGTGATCGCTGGGCGCTGCGATGGGGCTGCCAGGGAGCCGGTCCCGTCGCACACCTGGGTGCCCCGGGCCTGCCCTCAGCCCCGGCGCTTCTGACAGCGAGCGTCGAGCCTCGGAGGAAGGCCAAACCGCAGTCACGGTCACCCTTCACGGAAATGACAAGCAGAGGTGTCTAACTCTGTCTTTAAAACCCACCTAAAGACCGAAATTGTGGCGTCCTGGCAGCAGCGGGGCATGTCTGGCGCCTCTCCCCCCGGCATCCGCCTGGGTCTGGCCCTGGAGGCGCGAGGGCGAGGAGGGAGACCCGCTTCAGCTCCCCTCCCTGCTGGTGCGCGCTCGGAGGGGCCCGCGCCTCCCCGGGGCTGTTCTGCTCCATAAACCTGTCCCGGTTCCCAGTCAGGCCAGGCTGGTGTTTCCCAGCAGGTCCAGGCTGTCGCCCAGACGGAGCACGCGGGTGCAGGGAGGCCGATGCCGAGGTCGGGCCTTACCTCGGCTCCCTTACTTTGGCTCCCGCGTGCGGGACCAGGCTCAGGCCATGGCTGAAAGGGTGATGCTTGGGCCACCGCGAGCCTGTGACAGCCGCCCCCGTGCCGCGATGGGCTCGGGGATGGAGGATTTAACAAAGAACGTGGCAAAGTACACGTGGCCGAGCTCGACTAGACGCCAGCCTTCTCTTGCCAACCACCGATCTGTTTAGATACCCGGGCAGCAGGAAAAAAGGCTAAGAAATGCCTCCTCCTGCACTACCCTATGTATTTATGTTCCCATCTTCAAAGTGACAGTAAAACAGCATCCATATTACGGTGACGCTAGTGGAAGAGCTGCCACAGGGATGCCTCCTGCTTTATGCTTTTCAGGCGGAGGCCAGCAGCAAGAGATCAAAACCTGCTCCTGTGTTGCTTCGAAACTGTGTCAGCTCAATGAGCCAACAAACCCTGCAGTGACGGAGTGCGTCCTGCTAACGCTGCTTAGCACTTAGAGCGTTAAATTATTGACAGGGTGCTGCTTGTGAACCTGCAGCACTTCTGACCTAGATACTCATCGTCACTAAACCTGGAAGAGCAAAGTCTCCAAAATGTCAATTTTGCTGAAATATTCATGTTGTAAATACAGCCGGTATAAAATTTCCAGCGAGGTTGCAGCCTGCGTATTTACTTATGTCAGCTCCACTACAGAGAGTGAATGAGTCAGAGGCACTGTATTAAATTCACACGCAATAGCAAGGAAAGGAGATGCACCATATTGTATGGGCTTTGGGTGACACAAGCTCCTTGCATATATTATTGCTTCAAAGACCAAATACTCTTCTGTTCTCTCTGCTGTAATAGAATATTAACTCTGGTTTCTCCATTGCCCTGCTGGAAGCAAATCAAGGCTGCAGCATTATTCACGCAACAGAAGGTCCACAAGCAAATGGGCATTAATCCTGAATTATGTATCTACCAATGTCAGGGACAAGCCTCTCCTGCTCATGGGAAATGCAAAATTGCAGAGGAGGAGTTCATAGGTAAACTTTGCAGGGATCCCTGTCCAAGGCAAGCATTCACTGAAGTAAAGCTCAGATTCATACGTCTCGACTCTGTAGGGAGCTGAAAGAGTCTGGTGTTATCGTGTTGTTATTGCTGCTTGTCTCCAACCTCTCTCCAGCAATCTTATCTCTCTCCTGAAGCAAAGGTGTCTCAGGGTGCACACTACCGCATCTGAGGCCTCACTAGCACTAAGCAGAGCAGAATAGCTTCCGTCCGTATCTTAGAAACCATTCTTGTAGCATTACATCCCAGAAGAAGGCTCATCCTTTTCCAGCATCTTTGTATAGTTGATGTGCAGGTTCAGTTTCTGGTCCATTGCTGTCCCTGGATCCTGTTTTGCAACCACACGGCTAAGTCACTTTTTCCTTACTTTGTATCTCTTCCTTTGTTTCCTTCTTGCTAAGCATCACACTTTGCATTTGTCTGTACTGAATATTATTTTATTAAGTTGGAGACCTAATAGCTATGACAAAATGGTTCATATTAAAAGAAAAAAAATCACTTCTAGCGTGGGAGGAAGGAGGCTTTGTCCCATGCCTCCAGCAAGAAAAGATTTACTGCACATCTTTATGTCGTGGCCTGTTGCTGCTTCTGAACAGTTTTGTGAACACATCGAGCTCATTTCAGCGTAAGAAATGTGCCCCAGGCTCCTGAAGGGAAGCTTCAGAGTCTTCTGCTCCGTGGTGCCTGTGGCAAGAACACTTATAGAACAAGCCGGCAGAAGCAAGACAAACCGTGGCCATCGTGGGGAGCAGGAGTTTGGTAGCAGTTACTAACCGATACCTGGTGATGAAGGGGGGGTCACATTGACAGCTAGAGAAATGTCCCAAGGTCCCACGTTAACATGCATGTACGGTGCTAGTTTGCAGGAAGGGATGGGAATTTACCGCGGATCAGGGGCGGTGGAGAGCCAGCAGCTATCCTGGTTAACCAGAATAACTCAGCAACGAGCAGCAAACTGGAGACAATTCCTACCAGCTGATTCCCGAACGTGACAGGCGATGGGAGGGTGCACGTGCGGGGGGGAGAGCACGCGTTACGAGAGGGGTGTGCGCACGCCTGCCCTGCGCGGGACGTCGTACGCCGGTGGGAGTGCGGGAGTGTGTGAACTGGGCAGGCTGTGTGCAGGGAAACGTGTCGGGCATCACGCAGGGATGTGTTCAGAGACAGGTGTTCTCGGTGGTCGACACAACTGGGGTCATAGTGTGCGCTGAGAAGGGGCCTGAGGGTGGGTTTTGCAAACCCGGAGGTGTGCACTGAGAGGGCAAGGCAGCCAGGGAGCCGTAACTCACTGGTGGTGAGTCGCTCCTGCTCTATCGTGAGTGGTGTGAAACCTTTTCTCATTTCCAAGTGAATGGTACAAAATGAGGCGCTCCAGCTGCCTGTGCCTTGCTGCCCTTGTGCAGTTGTCTGCCAGTTGTGTGTGCCGATTGCTATGAATGCCACCATCTGGTGTGCCACGTGGACATCATAATCTTTTCTTAATTACATTAGCAGTGCAATCAGTTACTGCATTACAAGGCCGGCGATGAGCTTTTAAATCTTGGTGGAAATCATAAATAATTGCACTAAGTACCAGGCGCCAGATGTGAGTGCCAACTTCAGTTGCTCTAGATAAATAGTAACCTTACAACAGTGTTAGATAACAGTCCAGTCACTGCTTTTCATGGCTTAACAGTGACTGCACTCACATTTTTTTCCAGGCAGGCTCTATCCCCAGTGGCAGACTAAAAAAAAACACCAACAGGATTTTTCAAAATGTTAAAAATAACAGCAACATGGAAGAAAAATATGTTCCAGTGTAACGCTGCAGAGGGGCAGGCGCCAGGCTCGCCGGCAGCCGTCCTTCGGTCCAGCCTGGGAGCTGGCACGGTCCCTGGGCTGCCGCGCGCGCAGGGCTGGGACGGCCAAAGCCCAACAAGACAGCGGGAGACGGAGCTGTTTGCAGGAGCGGCAGCTCAGCTGTCAGGTCCCAGCTGAAATCCCAGCAGCAACTTCCAGGAGACAGAGAGGCAGCGCGAGGTGCAGCAGCGGCGGCTCTGCAGGACCAGGCTGGGCGCGAGCCGGCCCCGGCCGCGGGACGGGGCTGCGTGGTGCTCCCGGGCTGCCGGAGCAGCCCCAGGAACGGCAGCCGGCGGGAGGCACAAGCGGCCGCCCGACGCACGGGTCGGCTGGAAGCGAGGCTGCAAAGGCAGTGAAAAGGTGTTCTCATTTCAGGAAAGTTTTGGAATTCTTTTGTAAAAAGAGGACCTGTGAATTACTGACACACTTTCTTGCCAACTTTTCCGGAGTGGGGATGTTCACTGGGATGATCCTGCCCATAGCGAACGTATGTCCTGAAGGAAGAGCATCCTTCACGCGGACAGAAAAGCCTCTCACGGTCCCCAGGCAGCCTGGCCCGGGCTGGGACCCCGGCCGGCTGCGGCCGTGGGGAGGGGGCCTGCTCCGCGGCGGTGCACCCCGGATGCCTGGGCCGCCCCGGAGGCAGTCCCGGGAAGGAGCACGGCTTCTGCTTGGCCTCCCGCGGCATCGTCCCGCCTCGGCCGCCTGCACCGTCCTGCCCGCGGCTCCCCGGCCGGGTCCCGCCGGCCGCCCCAGCCGAGCTCGTCCCGTGCGCTGCCGGATGGGCGAGAGCCCGGCGATG